>NW_014013658.1:1200000-1836662 GCF_000170995.1 Trichoderma virens Gv29-8 | reverse complement strand
GCCGTGCCGCAGGTAGCCGGAGACACTTGGTATACTTTAGGGGTACGGACTGACTGGACCACCACCGCTAACCCTGGTGGCGGCGGAGCTACGACGTACACATACTCAGTGGCGGCTATGAACATGAACACAGGGGCGACGGCACGGGACAAGCTCACAGGGGTCGGGCGTGGCGTCAAGGACATCTGCGGCGCCACTCTCTTCGGCGCTCAAGTGTTGTGCTATGGTGATATCACGAAGCCATGCTCTGATTACAGTGTGGCTGCCTACAATTCTCGGAGGTGTCGCACTATCTGCACCAAAATTGGCGACTACTCACCTGTTAAGTCTGTCAGCGGTATCTATGGTTACAGCCAGGGCAACTCGCTTATTTGCGACGCACCTATGTAAGAGGCTACATTAAAGGAGATATATATTACGACCTAACTCTTATGGTTGCGACAATGGGCCTACAGGGCAGGCGTAACTGGATTAACTATAATCCAAACAGCTAATACTATCTTGCTTGCCTCACTCATTCAACAAGCCCGACAAGCAATTCTTTTTACGCTTATACCACAAGTTATATAAACCTAAAATTAACTATATAAGTTACATTCTCTACACTCATTTACAATACTTAAATAGCTAGTTATAAATATAAAACAATACTTTATTATATTTATAAAGTATCTTCTACTAGTTATATAAATACTGTTTTTCTATATATATTACCTACCAGTTTAACTTAATTTATTTACTAATATAAACTTAATATATAGTTTATCCTTTAGGAATCCCTTTTATATTAATTTATAAAAAACTAATTTATTATTTATTTATAGTTTTTATAAAAGTTAAATTTAATATTAAAATAAAAGGTTTAATACTATAACAGCTAGTTTAATAAAAGGTTATACTTTAACTTTTAGTTTAAAATTTACAGTTAATTTATAATTTAATTTAATTAATAATAATTAATTAAATTAAACTTTAAAAATTTAAGTTATATTATTAATAAAAGTATAAAAAGTATAATTATTTATTAAAGTTTAAAATTAAACTTAAAATATATATATATAAAAGCTTAAATAATAAAGTTTAAATATAATATAAAAACTTGAAGTTATAATTTAATAATTTAATTAAAGTAAAAAAAACTATTTATTTATTAAATAATAAAAAGTAATAATGATTTTTAAAAATAAATTATATTTTTTTTTAAAAATCTTTTAATAAAATACTATAATATAAAAGTAAAAATTTTTATAGTAAAAAATAATTTAATAGTTAATTAAAAATTTAATATATAAATAGTAAAAATAACTAAAAGTAATAAAAAACTATTTATAATTATAATAAAAATAATAATTATTATAATAAAAACTAATAATAAAAATATAATTAAAATAGTAAAAAAAATATATTAAAGCTTTAAAAATAAATAAAGTAAAAAAAGAATTTAAATTATTTATAAAAGAAAAAATATAAATTTATTAAATTAGTTAATAGTTAATAGTTAATAATTAATAATTTAATAATAATTATTTTAATTTTAGTTTTTTTAAATAATTTATTTTTTATATTTAAAAGAAAATAATTAATTATTTAATTATTTAAATAAATATATAAATGTAAATTTAAATATTTAATTATATATTTTAAAATTAATATAAGTTAATATTAATTTATATTAATTTTTTTATATATTAAAAATATTAATATTAATTTTTATTAACTTAATGTTAATTAATATATTAATTATATAATTCTTTAAAAGTATTTAGTTTATAAATTTATTATTATAATTATAAAAGTTAAGTTATAATAATATAATTTAAAATAATTAAATTTAAATTAATTAAATATATAAATTTATATTAGATGGGATTGAGGCATTAACTAGCCTGCGTACCGTTAGGTACCGTTATATTATACTATACCGTCTTAATGCTATATATAAGTAAAACAATGTATACGTTAACGCTAATATTGCTTAGCCCTTTAAAATATAAATAACTTATAAATACTGAATGTATTATGTAGATAGACATTTATATATATAATATAAGTGTAATACCCGCTAAAGGCGTCTATAAGGTAAGTAAAGCAACTGCACCGATTGCAATCGGCTAATTAAATTAAGGCTTTCCCAATCGTTCGAGGTTAGTTAGATTAATTAGGCCTACTTAGCTTAATTAAAATCATCCCATTTAATTAAAGTCATCCCATTCAATTAAAGTCATCCTATTCAATCATAATTTAAGTTATCGCTATTTATTATAAATACCTACCTACTGCATATATCTAACAGAAATTTTATATTTATCCTCTAGGAGCGCCTACAATGGACTTAACCTACAGCAGGCTTTTATATATAATAAAATCTATATTATTTTAAAGCTAAAAAAATATTCTTTTATATATTAATTACATAAATTTTACTAAAGCATTATAAAGTAATTTATAATTATTATAGTTAAATAACATTAAAAAGCAATAGGTATTTTTTATAAAGTATATTAACGCTATAAAATCAACATTATAATATATAATACAAGTGCAGAAAAGCACTAAAAAAAAAGGTTTAACTATATCACAAGGTGGTAACACCAGATAAGAAAAGCAAATTACTAATCGAGTTCAATTTTGACCTTTTGTAGCGTTAGCATTTTATCCCCTTAACGAAGCAAAGCAGGAAGCTACACTTCTCTCAGGCTATATTTATTTAAATAATTTAAATAATTAATTATTAATATAGTTATTAAATTAAATTTAAATTTAAATTTATATTAATAAATAAATTAAACTAAATATTTAGGTAATATAAATAATTATATAATAAATAGAAAATATTAAATAAATTTAATTTAAATATTATATTTATAATTAGCTATTTAAACTATTTAAATAAATATAAAAACGTAAACTTATATATTTAATTTATTATTTTTCAAATAATTAAAAATAATAATTATTATTTATTATTTTTTTATAAAAGTAATTATAAAAATATATTACTTTTATATTAAATAACTATTAATTAATATATAGTCTGTTTTTTAATTTAAAGGTATATACTTAGTTATACTTAATATAAAATATTAAGTTATAATAACTTAACTATTTGTTAATATAAACCTAAAACTTAAAAGTTTATTTTTTAAAAATAGTTAACTTATATTAATATATAAAACTTAATTTTATATATATATATGTATTTTATTTTTATTATTATATTAATTTATTATTTTTATATAATTTTAAAATATAAATTTCTTTTATAAATATATTTTTGTTATTATTTCTTTTATATATATATTATTTTTACTTTATATATATATACATATATAGTATATATTTATTTATTTATTTATTTTATTTTATTTTTGTTATATATTATTCTTAGTTTTTTTTATTTTTTTTATTTTAAAATATCAATTATTTATTAAATTATATAAAACCTTTATATATATAAACTGTAATTTTATTAAGCTATAGCCATAGCTTATTGTAGAATAATAGGATAGGTTTAAAATAAGCTAATTAGAATAGTTATTTTAAAATAGGTTGTTTAAGCTTATAAGGTTTATATATATAAGTAACTTACAAAAAGTCAGTGAGTTGTTTAACTTTAACAACCGATGGATTAAAGGACAGGTATATGGCATCCAGGTTGCTGTTATGGAGCTGTCAATGAAACCGGGTATGCCCGGCGTTGTGCTGGCAAACAGTAACAAAATCATCTCGACTTCCTGTACTGCTTCATCTCTTGTTCTTACGTTAAGCGACGGTATCTTAGCTGCCGATATTCTAGCCTCAATCCCAGATACAGGAACCGTCCTAATTACTAGCAGCGCAACCTGCAATGACGAGAACGCCTATGGATTTTGGCTACTCGGAGGTCGAGCTGACTCGAGTGAAGCAGGTTTTAAGCTCAGCTTCAAGGCAGTTCAAAAGAGGATCTCAGACGTCGGTACTCTTGCGGTCATCCAATACGGCAAAGTTGACAACAGCAAAGCAATATTTACAGCTACAGCAACTAGAGCCCCCACAGCCCCCACTGAACTAGCTGCATCTTGTGCTATCACCAGCACGGCCAGTACCAGCACTATGACTGGTCATTCTGGTATCAGTGCTTCTGCGAGTGTCAGCGCTACAGCCACACACTCTGGGAGCAGTACCACCCATACCGCTACTGGCACTGGCCCTGACCACCCTCTTGCTACAAGTCTATCAGACCTTACACCTGGAGCTCTCGAAGTATACAACTGGTTTATGGAAAATGCTCGATATTCCCCAGATGGTAGTTTGGCCTTGACGCCAGGTGAAGCGAGCAGCGGATGGAGTTTCGGGCACCTGCACAAATAAAGGTGCTTTAACAAGACGACATCTATCTGGACAATCGGTCTTCCAGAAGTGATCAATGCCTATCGATTATGGAGGCAAGGTTCTCCACCATCGTCGTGATGTTGAGAAACTTAAACACCACCTTTACCGTCTATCGTGGGATGAATTTTGTGATGGAACAGCTTCTGATATTCTTGGAACTCTCAGTGAGGTATGTGCGGCATACAGATAACGAGCTGGGAAATGGTGTAACTGACAAAACCAGTCGTACGAAGGTATCCATGCTGGTATTTGCACAGGTCACGGGCTGTACGAGAACCGCGATGCTATCCACTGCTTCTTCACTGGCTGCGGTTCCAGCCACACGATTAAGACGACCACGTACCAGTTCAAAGGCGACTGGCAGGTCAAGATCCCAACTATCAGCCAACCGTTGCTGACCCAAGGACCTGCAAAGACGTTCAGCTGCGTCACATGCTCGTTCAACATGGACAGCGTTATCTTCTCGGGTTCTATAGTCCTACAAATGACAGATAATGGCCCCAGCTCAGCAGCATCAGCTGTCGTAACTCACGGTGTTACGGGTGGCACTACATCTAGTGTTCGAATTCAATCAGACTCTGCCTGGAAAGGATCTTGGGACCACATATTTGATGGTGTTACACTTGGCACGATAACCCTGGATAATGCTTTCGCAATCACGTGAGTGCTTTTGCTTTGCTTCTTCTCCTTTCTGTTCTCGCATGCCAGTCTGAACGGCCAACCACGATGATGACATATAGCTTCTTACAACAAATGCCTAAATAGACCGCAAGTATTTTACAGGATAGGATACCAATTCTGCACCGACTCCGCTGTTGACGTGACAGGTGGAGCAGGGTACAGTTGGGACAATGCATCTATCAACATGAATATCCTCAACCACGCATCTGACTCTAGGAGTAACTGGACGCCCAAGGTTAACTGGATTCTACCAGAATTCAATACGGGGGCGAAAGTAAGCATCAATAGCTTTAGCCAGTGGATCGTTGACCTTAAAGCCGTGGTTCAAGGGAATATGGTCTTTAACCCGAGGATGTTCTCTTCAAACTCCGTGGGCATGTCCTCGCAATACAACTTTGTGGCTACTAATGGTTGTCCGGCTATTCGCTCTCTGTTAGCACGTACGTGAGCAATGATAACTGGATTAACATCAACGACGGATCGTCGCTACCTGTCGTGTTGTCGAGTGGTGAGAATGGCCGCCGAAATCAATGTTTCAATGTTCCTAGCGTTTGGCCAGCTCCCGACGAAATTGCTTCTTTGGCACCAGGCGCCGGAGAGTTTTGCACATCATTAATCCGCTACAATCCACCTACAAAGCGCACTACATTGACCCAGGTCAAGACTGTGCCCAGCACTATAGTTGTTTCAACAAGTGTTACAAGTACAATCACTACGACTTTCACAGTCACTAGTTCCACCAGTAGTTCGTACGATATGACGCTCACTACCACATCAACTGTGTATCAGACATCAACTGTGACAATGGGTGGAAGCTACGCTCCAGTATATAAGCGAGATGTGGTACCGACACCTGCGCCAAGGGGAGCTTTTGTTAGAAGAGAGGTTAGGTGTATATTATATTTATTAAAGGTCTTAGTTATTTAAATATAAAGTCAGGGGCAGGACCTCTTATATATATATAATTTATAAAATCTAATAAAGCAGATTAAATAAGGGTTACCCTATAGTTAATATTCTTACTTAATTTAGCTTATTAATTTAAGTTACCCTATAGGTATATATATTAATTTATAAATAGGCCTTTTATACCTTCTATAATTAACCTTCTCTTTTAGCTTTTAATAAAAAAAAGTTTTATAAAAATATAAAATCTTACTATAGGGTAAAAAGTCTTAACTTTTACTTAAGCTAATTAACTGGGGTTTATTAAATTATATTTTTTTTACCCTTATTATTTCTTTAAATTTAATAAAAGCTATTATAAATAATAATTTAATTATTTTATTTATAATTTTATTAATTAATAATATATACTATAGTTATATTTTTTACTTTTATATTTTTTTATAAATTTAATAATATTATATATTAATATATTTTATATAACTGTAGAATTTTAAATTTTATATAAAATTAATAACTTTTTAATTATTAATGTAAATTATAGTTATTTTATTTATAAAATATAAAGTAAAAGTAATAGTTATAAATAGCTTCTATAGTTAAATAGCTTTTTTTACTATTTATATTTAGCCTATATATTTAGTTTTATAAATAAATAATATAATAGTTATTTATTTCTTTAATAATTAATTAATAACTATAAAGCCTAAATTAAAAATATATTTATAAATAAAGCGCTGGCTGGCTTTATTACCTATATAATCTATATTTATATATTTTTATAATATTTATAAATTACTTTTATATATTAATATATAATTTATTATATTTTTAAAGTAATAAAAGATTTACTATATATTTTATTAATATAATTTCTTTAAATTAATAATAAAGCAGCTATAAAAAGATATTAAAAATATAATATTAAACTATATACTTAATATTATTTATATAATTAATTTAAATTATTTTATATATTTTCCTTTTTTATTTTTTATTATATTTAAATTAATATTAATATTTAAGAAGCTTATTAATATAAAGGTTTTTATTAAGTTATAATTTTTTATACTATAAAAATATAAAATCTTTTAAATATATCCTTTTTATAAAAAAGTAAATTATTACTAAGTTTAGTTTTTTTTAATAATAAAGCTTAAATAATATTTATAGATTTTAAAATTAATTATTTAAAAGTCTTTATATAAAGTATTTTTAATTTTTTAAATAGTTTATTTATTTAAATTAAATAATAGTAAATTATTTACGTAAATTATAATAATAATATTTTTTTTTATAAAAATACTTTTATTAATTAATATAGGGGTTATTTTTAATTTAGTAAAGAAAGTAATTAACGTTTAATATTAAATTTTTAAAGCCTATTTTAACTTATATAATACTTTTTAAAGTTTATAAATACAGTTAATGTAATTATTAAAACCCTTTAATTAATAAATATAGATTTCTTTATTAATTTTTTTATATAAGAAAGCTATTTTAACGTTTATTTATTTAATTTCTTAATTTTAAGTAGCAGTAATAGTAAATAATACTTTATAACTTATAAACTTTACTACTATAGTAAAGGTTTTATTATAATTAATACTTTCCTTTTAATTAAAGCCTTTAATTATATAATAGGTTTTATAGTAATTAATAATACCTTTTATATTTCTTTTTACCTTATATATTTATTTTTTTTATAATAGCTTTTAGCCTTTTAAAAGGTTTATTAATTCTTAAGTTTAGTTTTTTTTTAATAAATATATTTTATTTATTATTACCCTTAGCTAATATTTCTATTCCTTTAAGTAAATAGCTTTATAATAGCTTTTAAAGTCTTTAACTTTATTATTTAATATTATTAAGCTTAATTATATTAATACTTTAGTAATTTTTATAAAAGTATATAAAACGCTAAAGAGTTTATTTTAATTAGCTTTAGTAATTAAAATAATCTCTATAGTAATTTTAATAATTAATTAAATTAACTTAAAGCTTTTTAATATTTTTAATAAGTTAAAGGTTAATATATTTCCTTTTTTTATAGTAAAGTTTTTTATATTATTAATAAATTTAATTTTTTAATAACTATTTAAAGTAATAGTTTTATTATTTTAATTTTTTAAAATAATTATTTTATTAATTATTTTATTATTTAATAATATATTTTTAATAGTTAAAAGAAATTAATTAATTAATAGTTTAATATAATATTAAATATTTTTAATACTTTAAATTACTGCTGTTAATATTTTAAATAGCTATTTTTTAAATATAATATTTAATATAATTTTAACTTAATTATTTTATATTATTATATAATTTTAATTTTTTTAATAATTAATTAATTAATAAAGAATTACTTTTAATTTTATTTTCTTCCTATAAATTATTATTATTTACCCCTTTAACTTTAAAATTTAAAAGTATAATAAGTTAGGCCTATTACTATATTAAGCTTTATAAAGTATAACTTTAAGTCTTTTACTAAGTAAAATTATATATAAATAATTAACAGTCTTTACTATATAAAGTTATTATTTAAAGTTAATTTATTTTTTTATAAATATAGATATAAATTTATTTTATAAAATATAATAAAAGTATTTAATTATTTTATTTTATTAATATTAATTAATATAAATATAAATAATTTTAATTCTTTTATTTTTATAAAAGGTATATAAAAAATAGCTTATATTTTCTCCTTTTTAATATAATTTAATATTAATTTTTATTATACTTTATAATTAAAAAAGGTTTTATAATATTTATATATAAGCTTTTTAATAGTTTTATTTTTTTTTTAATATTATTTATATATAGCCGCTTAGTTTATTTATTAACGGTGTAAGTTTTATATATTTTAATTAGCTTTATAAATTATAATTCTTTTACTTTTTTAATTAAATCCTTTATATTATTTTTACTAAAGTATTTTAATTAATTATACTATAATTATAGCTTTAGGTTTTTAATATTAAAGGCAGTAAAACTATAGTAAAGTATATTAATAATATATACTTTATATTATAAAGTAATTATAAAAAAAATAATAAAGTTTTTTATTATAACTGCTTTTTTACTAAATATACTTAAATAGCAGTTTTTTTAATTTAATATTAAAATTAATATAAAATTAAATCTAATGTTTAATATATAAAGGGTATTTTATAAAGGGAGGTTTTTAATATTGTTATAAATAAAAGTCTAAAATTAATATATCCTAGTGCTTTTAAAAGTAAATTTTATCTTTTTAATATTAATAATAAAGGTTTTTTTTATTTAATATAATAACTTATATTTTTTTTTAATATAAATTATATAACTAAAAGTATTACTATTAAAAATATAAATATTTATAAAGTTAATTTTTATAAATATAATAGTTTTTACTAAAGTTAAATAGTTAAATAATATAAATAAAAAATAGTTTATTAAGCTTAGTAATATATTATTACTTTTACTACCTATACTTTAAAAAAAAACTAAAATAATAATTATTTTTTTAATTATTAATTATTTTTTTTTTTTTTTAATTAATTAAATTTAATTTATAATTTTTTTTTTTATTATTTTATACTTTTTAATTTAAGTTTTAGAAAAAGTATTTAATATTTCTCTTTTAAATAATTAAACTTATAGTAGTACTAGTATATATAAAAAAATTAAAAAACTGCAGTAAAACTAAATATTATTAATTATTACTTTTTAATTTAATTTTTTTTATTTAATAGTTATAACTGCTTTATTAAAAATAATAGTTTTTTTATAACTTTATTATTTAACTTTTTAAAAAGTAAACTATATATTTAATAAAATATTATAAAAAAATATTTATAACTTTCTTTAAACTCTATAAAAAACTTATTAATAAAATATATTTTATTAATTTTATAATATTTATTAAATTATTTAAACTTAGTTTAAGCTACTTTAAGCTTTTTTATATAATTATTAACGCTTATATAATTTTTAAATATTAAACTATTATATCTTTAATTAAGTTTTTAAAAAGTAATACTTTTATAAAACTTAAACCTAATTTTTAAAGTATTTAAAATAATAAATAAAATTTCCTTTTACTTTATATATTTATAAATAAAATAGCTAAGCTTACTGTATATAAATATAATAATTTAATTTTAATATATTTCTTAAAGTTTTTTTTTATTTTTAAAGTTAATATTTAATTTATTAAATTTCTTTTTTAATATATTTTTATTTTTTTTTATAAAGTTTTTAAAACTTTAAATTTTAATTATATTTATAACTTTTTTTTTTTTAAATAATTTAACTATTTAATAATTTAAAATTTTTAATAATAATTATATTAATAATAAATTTAAAAATACTTAAACTTATTATTATTAATATATTTAAGTTTAATAACTGGACAGTAGTTAAATATTAAATTAAAGCTAAATTAAAGAAATAAAGTTTATAGTTAATTAATAATTTAATTTAATTTATTAAAACTAAAGGTATTAAAAAGACTTTTAATTTTTAAACCTTAAATATTTTAATTATAGTTAAAAGTTTACAGTAATATTTCTATAATTAATTATTTTAATAAAAATATTAAATTAAAAGCAGTAGGTTTATTATAATAGCTTTTTTTATAATTAAATTATAAGGTTTTTATTAAAATTTTATTAATTACTTTAGTAAATATAAAAAAATAATCTTCTTAAATAAATTTAAATATTACTGTTAATTATAGCAGTTTTAATTATAAATTATATTTATTTTTTATTTTTTTATTTTATTAATTTATAATAGTTAATTAATTTTATAAAATAAAAGTAATAAAAATTATTTATTAAAATAATTAAAATTATTTTAAAATTAATAATTATAATTATTTTAATTATTAAATTAATAGTTATTTTAAAAATTAGTTTAACTAAAGGCTAAATTTTAGTTTTTTATTTAGTATTAATAAAAGCAGCTTATTAATACTGTTAATTTAAAATAATAATCTTAGTTAATATAAAGGTTATTATTGTTAATTGTAATTTAGGTTTATAACCTATTAAAAAAGAGGTTAAGTATATATTATATTTATTAAAGGTCTTAGTTATTTAAATATAAAGTCGGGGGTAGGACCTTTTATATATATATAATCTATAAGATCCGATAAGGCAGATTGGATAGGGGTTACCCTGCAGTCAACAGCTTTTAATCGACGAGCGATCGCAGTGCGTACCGGAATGGCAGGGTGGCCGATTGATAAGATTAGCTACGCTTGTAGCCAGATCGCAACAGGGACAAACTACATTTCTCAGACCAATATTGTCACTACAACATCGGGAGTCACCACTAATACAGCTACTTAGGTGTTCAACGCAGACGGGCCGCTTGTCACCACAACGACCACTTTCACTTTCTACGACTTCACGGGCTTCACGACTACAACTACTTCCGCAGCTGCTACAGCTACCTCCTGCCCAGTCTCTCCAGCAGGTGCCAGTTGCTTCAGACTTGCCGTACACGGCGGGTCATGGCTGGAAGGATCGTACCTTGGTATCAATCTCCAAGGCTCCCATAACTATGCAGGCATCAATCGCGCTGGCACCGAAGCCAGCAGTTGGGAACCGGGTGTGTATACTGAGACGTTCTATCTTGATGCGAACGGACATCTTGTTGTGCCGGCTGGCGGTGGGCGAAGCCCATATGTTATGCTGGACGTGGATTAGAACGCTCCCTATATACAAAGGGCTCCTTTGATGGGACTTCCACAATAATTTGCTTCGTATTGGCAACATGTCGATGTTCCCAAATGCGTCATCGATGCCTCAGATATCTGCCACAAAACACTCACCTGCCAGCTTCGCGACCAGATAGGTTTCTATGTCAGGCAGCCATTCTATCAAGCTTGGGAAGCCTCACCAGACTATCAGTTTGACCTCGATGATTGCGGGAATGGTGGTGGGCCTTGTCCACCTATACAGCCGTCAGGATTAGGGTGGTATGATGCACTTAGCCTGTATCGTATAACTTGGGGTAACCCTACAGGCGACTCCCGGTACATTCCTGTCACCTTTGGGGTAGAAGATGCCCCATGTCCTTGCGACTTCTTGAATGTCAACTATATGGGCTATAAATAAATCCAAGGCAAAAACCATCCGACATGTCTTCCTTGTTAATTCATATATCGAGAGGAGGCTGTGAAAGCTTCTAATAAACTTCTTATTAGGAAGTAGTCAATCTTTTGGGTCTTAACAGTTGTGAAAACAGGAATACTACAAAGTGTCTTTTCTTTTTATAAGGTCAACTCAATTAAATCATTCTAGAAGTCTTTTTCAATAGCTAAATATTTATACTACACAAGAGCAATGAAAAGCTCGCCTTCTTACTTGTCCTCCAGATTTCCTTTCCTCTACTGTCTACTGCTTTAGCGCTTTCTCTTCCCCGCTGCTTTGAGCGATTTGTATAAAAAAATACAGTAAGTAAAGATATTGAATTTATAATAATAGCCTCGTGATCGATTAGTTGTTACCGTCCGTCATACCGTAGCGCCAAACAGGGCAAAAGGTTAGGCCAATAATCGCAATTGTAGCAATTACTGGTACGGAGCCAGCTGCTTGTAAGGGACCGATCGCTGTTCCGATTGACCGGATCGTAACAATAGTAGCTAGGATCAGTGACCAAGCTGGGCCGAGTCTGGTTTCCTGATATAAAAGAGAAATGCTTTCTCTCTCCCTAAATAGAAAGAATAATACAAGTTACTCGCCTCGAAATAACCTCTTGTGAGGAACCGGTGTCTCTAGGTTAATATAGAGTACACTTTCTCAGTGACAAACACCTCTGCTCAGGTTTATGTTAGCGGGCAGCTAGGTCAGTATCGGGCAATTGTATTATGTAGCCAGCAATAGTAATTTGTTGATAGCAAGAGAACGTGCCCAGGGAACGTGCCTTTATACTGGCTCGACTAACACTAAATACAATATCAGATACCTAGCTTGTATAACCGCTATATAGATCACAGAGTGAAGACAAGTCAAGGAATCACTTTGATCCAGCTGCCAATCGATCACGAGGCCGCTCAAAGAGCCCCGCCACAGAATATTATCCCCGCTTTATTCCAGGAGTGGATAGTAGATGGAGGTTATTGGTACTTATGCGCAAAAATAGCCTAGTATGCTAAACTGTGGCGACCTGATAAATAGGCGTAGAATCAATGGCTTGAGTTATTTGCCAATAATTCGCGGCAGAAAGGGTTGCAAATGTGCTTTCACTTAACTTGGCCGGCCAGGTTTTGTTTCTTTTAACTCGCGCGGGAGCGGGCCGTCGGATCGGGGCCTTCGACTCGCAGTTGGAACCCTTGACTAAACGTGGGTTTATTGATATGACTTTGCCTACTTTCCTACCGCTAATAAGCTGTTAAGGATTCTCTAATTAGAATAACTGTTGTATATTACCACCAATTTTCCAATTATTTGCCATTGAACTAGTCTCAATTACCAAATAAGGATTTCTTAGCTAGCTTGAACATATTGAGAGCTGGGTCGCGCCGACACTAGTCTCCGTAGCCGCTTGAATATTGGAAGCTGAGTCGGACCCCGCAGTCTCCGTAACCAAATATTGCTTGTTTGGCTTGAATATTGAGAGCTGAATCCTTCAGCCGCGGAGCCGCTTCTTGCTAGTCGCGGGGGGCTAGTCTTTGCTTGAGGTCTTTTAGAGGGACAGCTGTCTCATTGGATTTCTTTATATAAAGCAAACTATCGTCGCATTTTTGCTGTACTACACTATACTGAGTCGTAGACTTTTCTTTACTTAATTCGAACCTCCTTCACATTCCATCTCAAGATGTACTCTCCTCACCACTTATCTAGTCTGGTGAATGTTGTCACAGACCAAATTACCGATGAGGTCGAAAGGAAAGACAATCGGACCAACGATCCCATTGAGATTGCCCGCAATAGGGCCGTGCTTGAAAAAGTTATTAAACCCTCCTCATGTCGATTCTCACTCAAGCATGCTTTATGGATCTCCTTTACTAATTTCTTATAAAGGTCAACGAGACTATTGATAATGCACTGCGAGAGCTAAATGAAGTCTCGACATCAAAAGTCGCCCAAGACGCAGCCAGTGATGCGAAAATACACGTGCCACCAAGATTTTCCAACTCCGGTGCACTCAATGTGCAATTCCACTCTCAAACTGTCGCATCGAATACAGTTCTCCCCAGTTTCGAGAAACAGCTAGAGGAATTCAGCAAAATCGAGGGTTTCTTGAACAGTGGTAGAGAGGAGGCGATGCAACTGAAGGCGATGACGGAGACCGCATTGCCAATCATGGATGGCCTCAACGAGATGCTCGTGCGTATCAATCCCCCCTTCCAAGTCATGGCGTGCTTTCTAACTTCAAGTCTATAAAGAAACGCCCGTATCTTAATGAGTATAATGCCCTTCTCAATGTATCGCCTATTGTAGGTGTATCTGGACGGGCTATCAAGTATTTGAGAAAGGGTGCTTCTCAATCTGGAGATAAGGTGGTAAACAACACGTGGACTCACTTTGATTACCTTCCAAAGGAATTTGATCCGGCAACTGAAAAAATAAATATGTTCCCATACAATGGGTCTTTTTATTTAAGTATCGGCAGGGCTCTCTGGAGGAAGCTGCCACGAGCAATGGACGACAACCGTCGCAAAGAAGCTAGCAAAGATTGGAGTAAGTTATTTGAAGAAAATTGGATCCCGGTAGGCGACGCATGCTTGCCTTCACCAAATGTGCTGTCCGTCAGTCCTTACTGCTCCAATCTTTCTGCGAACGGGTCAGCCGAGTTTAGTCTTTACATTGTGAATGAAGATGGCACCATGTTCACCTTCAAGGGCAATGACTTGCGAAACAACGTCGAGTTTCGACCTGTTTCACTTACGGATGACCAAATCAAAGCTGGGGAAAAGATGCCCAAGTGGACTAAGCTGGCATACTATGCTGGTAAGCTATTTGGTATAGATGACCAGTGCAAATCGTGGAACATTTCGATCAAGAGCGCAAACGAGATCGAGATTGCGAATCCTCGACCTCAGCCTGAATGCATTGGCTTATCTGCCAATGAAGAAGGCCTTGTGGTCCTCCGTAAGGACGGACATTTGTACCAGAGATCGGTTGACATCGCAATAGACGACAATTACCCCCAGCATGAGGCGAAAGCATGGAAGCAGTATGTCGCTTCTACTGACATAACGAATATTGGTGTGGCTTCACCTGGATGTATGCTTGATATGAGGACTCTTATCAGCTCTGTAAAGGACCAATATATGCAAACACAGCTTGCTTTGTGGCCTTTGGTCAAGAAGGTTAAGGAATACGCAGTGCTGCATCGCTCCTATCTGGATAACTTGCGCGATGCGCAAGAAGAGATCAAGAGAGCAAAGTCACAGAAGGAAATAGACGAAATCAAGAAGAACGCGGTCGACGACTCGATCGAATTTGCGAAATCCTCTGCTACGATGCTTGCTAATGCATCACGCAATGCACAAGCCACCGTCGTATCGATGACATCGACCCTCAAGGGAGTAGATACTGACCTTGAGGCTATCAAGGCAAAGCTTCAGACAGAGTTAGAAGGCTTTCAAAAGGTTTTGACATCTCAGAAGAAGGACCTGGAGACTATCCGGAGCATTAAGATGTGGTCCACGATTGCTGCCATCGTCTGTAAGTACAATATTTTCTCCAAGATTGAGTTCGCTATCTAATATTACCATCAACAGGCGTTTTTGGCATGCTGCTTCTAGGCTTCACCGGCTGGGGTTCTGTAGTGCTGGGAGCGTTGTTCGTTACGGCTTTTGTTGTGGAACAAATTGCGGAGAGTCAGGAAGACAGCAAAATTCGCGAGATTTCCAAAACTGAAGGACGAATCAATCATCTGAACCAACAAATCAAGGACATAAGCGAACTCAAAAGTGGGATTGACAAACTCGTGCTGCAATACAATGAGCTAAACAAATTCTGGGGGCGTATGGTCGAAGGGTCTGACAGAGTCATTGAGTTTGACAACAAGATTGTAGATGAGGCCTTCAACAGACTCATCAGGTCAATTCAGCTCAAGAGCTCTCAGACAGATACTGATATCCTTGGCTTCGGAGCCCAGGCCTATTTGGACATGCTCTATGCCCAGGGTTTGTATATTCCGGATCCTAAGAAACCCCCGGTGAAGAAACCTGTCAAGTTACCTGACTTGGACAGTCTCCAGGCATCTTCTTTCATGATGATGCATCAGTCCGTGGAAGTCATTGCTCCCCAGAATCTTGACACTGAAAATTGCGAGGTTTCCGATGTCTCTTTGCCAGAGGCACTCGAGCAGCGTCAAGTTGAGCCCAGTGAGAGAAAGAATGAGAGCAACTTGGACATCGAACTAAATCAGCAACAACACCAATCCGATCAAACACAGAGCATCACCATCACTTTTTACATCCCTGATGAAGCCGATCTTATCATTGAAGCAGCCTTCGACGAGCAAGCAAATCTTGCTCGAGAAGCCATGGAGAGCAAGGACTTTAAAGCCGGCCTGTTGCATCTGAAAAAGGCATCCATTATGTCCGAGATGAATTTGTTGCATCGAGAAGAAATGCTACTGCGCAGCGGAGAATGGTTTGACATTGATCAAATCAAGTCAGCCCTCACCGTGTTCTACACTGGCGAACTCAGGCAGCTCTTTCACGAAGCCGGCGAGCAGCTTCCTGCTGGGGCTTTGCCGGGCGGTGTCCACTTGTTAAAGGCAAAAAGGCTGTCATCTGAGGTCATCCAAGGGACCATGACTTTGGCCAATCTCATGACGGAGTGGTCAGATAGGCATTCGAAACGTCGGACGAAAGAGGAGAAAGCACTGGAGGCAGCTCCATATGTGCAATGTGCGGTCCAGGCCTGCCAAGAATTGGAGATGATCACAGCAGAGCTCAATAATACCTTCACGGATATTAACCATGCCGTCACTAACGCTCAACTAAAAATGGAGTCGAAGATTAAAGAAGTCGAGATTGACATCGATGCGATCGACGATGCAGCATGGAGTAGTCTGGAGGGCCTAAAGGACAAGGTTCCATTCTGGACCAGGCTTTCTGGGATAGAAGCTGTCATGGATTGGGTTTCTAAAGCTGCAGATGAGATCGAACGAGCTCGAGAGTTGAGGACTCAACCAATACGTGACGAGGTGGCCCGGATGAGGAGGCTCCTCAACAGTGGACATGTGTACAAAGACCAACATTTCACCTGGATGGGTCTCGTTCAGCAAATTAGTCTCAAGATTGGCAGAGTCTTACAAACACTGAGTGAGATTGAAAGCCAACTGAACTATGGCGTTGAATTCACCGCCAAAGCAATCATGAACGTGTCATGGCCCGCATTGCAAGAAAATTCATCCGCTGTTCTTACTCTCCTTGGAGTTGAGTATGCTCCGACGGTATCCTTCTCTGGGCTACTTACGGCTGGGGCTGAGATGTCATTCATGGCCGTTTCTAAGATGGAAACTAATGGTGCTACTGTTGCTAAATCCGCAAAAATCCGTGGCCTTAAAGAGTTCCTGAATCATGGCCTTGGCGCGCACCCCGTGGTCTTGTCGGAAATAAGGGATGATACCCAAGATGCCGAAACTTTCTTCAAAAAGATTAGCGGTATCCTTAGCATCCCCGACGTGGAGAAGCTCCGAGCTTCAGACGAGGGAAACTCGGTCTGGTCACTCCGTGACAGCGCCAACCAGGCGCTCCAGAAGTTTGTCGACGCCTGCATTCTCAAACGCAAGGCGCTGGCTGAGCTTAAGACAGTGGCCCGTCAACAGCCGATGCGCATCCAAATGCTCCATTCGGGAGAGGTTGATTGGGAAGAGTTCTATATGGAAACAAATTCGGCGTTTCTCGATGCCATAAAGGTTGCGGGTAAAGCACACGATGTCCTGGAAAGCCGGCATGTTGAGTTCCAGAAGATGCTCAAGGCCATTAAGCAAAACCGGGCCGCGTTTGAAGCCAAGATCAAGCCCATCGACGAAGCAATAGCGGCAAAAGTGAAGAAGGTCGACGAATTCATATTTCAACGCGCCGCAGACGCTGCTACCATGCTTTTCATTGGCGTCACGGCAGGTTTAGCTATTGTGGCAGGACCTAAAGTCGCCTTCGACGCGGCATCAAATGCCTACAGCGCAGTTAGTGGCAACGTGGAGGGTTACTCAGTTTCCAATACCTTCAAAACATTCTATTCAGAGATGAATTGGAAAGAGTTTGCTGACAGCATGATCAGTCTGGGCGGGGCGCGCAAAGCCGCTGTCAATGCTGTCGATGGACTCGAGGCCATTAGCGAGGTCTTCGATGAGTCAGTCAAGTGTGGTTCCAGCATGTTGTCGCACTTGCGTGAAATGCAAAACCGCTTGAGAGATTTCCACGAGAAGCGCCTGGAAGCACTCCTTACATCGCGCAATTACAAAGTTAGCCAGTCGTTGAAGGACGCCGACATCGAGAAAGCAGCAACAGAGCTGAGCGAAAAACAACTGACTGAGTTGGTGAAGAGCTGGGAGGATCTAACTGATGTATGCACTGCTTGGATCGATGGGTATAACCAGCACGGAGTTTCATATAACTGAGGTTAGTAATTTCAATTATTTAACAGTGGTTGGGGATTACGTTCTTTCTAAGTTTTACCAAACAAAGGCTTTGTTAGAAGGTCTTAACTTGAAATCAACTTCAGCCATAGTTTAGAGAAGTCTTCTTAGTCTTTAAACCTAGGGTACTTGTATCAAAATAACACCATTGTCTCTGTGCTAAAGGAGCCGACAGTGGATCGCACCACATTGCGCCGTTCATATAAGTTCGTGGTGGCAACATGCAGAACACGTAGATACACATAGGACAGCAAGTATGCGTTGTTTTGTTCTTGTTCAGTATGTCGAGCTAACTGTGGTCATTAGAAAGATGGATAAATTTTAAACAACTGTTCATATCAAATCATTAACAACTATGACTGCCCGCAGAACTGAAACTTGCGACACTTCCAGCTCGAGGAGGAGGGAGCGGATGCGTCAATCGGGGCAGCAGTCCCGGCAGGGCCGCGAGTGGTCCTCTGAATTGCACGTCTCTGTCGACGAAGCGACATTTTATTTTCAACTGAATGCAGTTAAGGCAACGGTTCCTATCTTTTGACGACGTAACACAATGGAGCATTCGTCGCGAACAAAGAACTAGATACATGTTCATTGTCTCGGACTTCCATAGCATGGCTACTCTGCCTGAGAGGAATCAGCCAGATATTTTTGCTGCACTAAACGCAGACCGTTCTGCCTCGGGCATGAGACGTCGCTATGGCATTACAAAACTCTTAGGCGTCTTCTTGACAAGGGAGCTCGCCACAAGCATAGGACAACCGTCTGATGATGGGATAATAGGTAACTGTGCGAATCCTGGTTTTTGTGCATCTGATCTTGGTAGAAAAGCACCCTGGTGGATCCGACCATTTGTTGGCCTGCTTTATGTGATTTTAGCTCGGACAACAGAAATGGGAAGTCGAGCACGTATATATTTGCAGCTACTGCAACAGCTGCATCACATGGCCAGTACATGAGCAATGGCCGGATTGAACTGTAAGCAGATACTATATATTTTCTTGTACTATAGTTAACTTCGGTTTAGCCCATCCAAGTTTGTGCAAAGCCCAGATGGTAAGAAAACTCGGGTTCGGCTATGCGATGGGCTTCTTGCCGGGCTTGGGGAGGTAGGGTTCGGCAACAGAGTGGCAACGGGGGTTAATTTAAATTTCTTGCGGCCAGTGCTTACTGCATCCTCAGGATCAAGTAAAAGTTCTACTCCCAGCTGCATGTTCTAAGCACCTGACACCCGAAATGAAGAATGCGGCCTTTGAAGTATTAACGGCCGGACAAGGGAAAGCCGGAAACACGACCAGAACTGAGTCCGTCGATGGTGTGCCACACAGTGGAGCTTCAGCAGACAAACGCCAAGCAACGGCACGGCACAATCTCCAGTCGCAGCAAGATAGCCGCCGATGACTTGTAGATTTCTAATGTAAAGTCGTTTCTCGTGTTTCAAGTTCCTCCTCCGTGGCGGCGCTGAGCTGCCTGATATCAGCCCTTGCACTCGAACCTAATGTGCGTTGCATACGAATCATTGCATCCGCATCCTTCCGCCTTCGCCTGGGGCTTCTTGCGCGTGGATCGAATGCGGCTTCGTCAGTTGAAGCTCCCGTTCGGACACAACTACTACCCTGTGAGGGGAACAAAGTAGTTCTGCATCTACGTGAGTTCAAATTTCGCAAGGCCGTTGTTGTGGGTGAAATGTGGTTACATTTTCGGCATATTTGTTCATGTTTTTGCCTTTTGAAAGATTAAGAAGAGAGATTCCTGATGTGATACCGCCGCTCAGGCCACCAAGGACATGTTGCCAATGTTAACATAATATTCAACTGCAGCCAACTGAATTTGTATTATTGTACATAAGATCCAGCTTAGTACTTCACTCCTAGGACAACAAAAGGACTATTCTGCACACACATACTATTCAAAATAACAAGCCTAACACTTCCATCATGATGAACGCCGTCCACCAAGGCAAAGATATCGGTAATTTCCATGGGACGATCACTTCCTAACTGCAGCAGAGACAGATCAAGGACACGAGCGGTGCCTGCGATATAGCTTTCGAGAGACGTGGTTTTAGGAAGAACCCTCACCTGTAAGATCAAGGTAGCCGCTGGGTTTGCGCTCAAAACCTTTACACGTGCCTTCAGCTCCGCCAAAATCTGCGTACGAAGCTGGGAAAAAGGCACCACCAGAACTAACGATGTCAAGCGTACCATATGTACCGCGACATCCTTTATGACCTGTTGCTGTCCACTGGTCCGCTGCTTTACCGAGGTGCGGTCCATCAGTTGGTTGTTCATCGCATAGCCGTTCGATGCAGATGTGGTGTCGTCCATTTGCACGACAAAGTTCAATGGCGGGTAGAGTTTAACCAGTGCTGAAACAGGTGATATGGACTCAGCAACCACCTATTTTGCCCTTTTGTAAGTATACACATCAGCCACCAAAGCGAAGTGGAGTTTTTCACGTCTGTAACTTGCGTGTTGCCTAATTTGAGCCAATCAAGACGACCAAGTAGCTCGGTAGCAGTTGCATCGTCGGTGGAATCCATATGACGAGTATGGGCAACGAACTGCCTCTTCAATTTGGGTTAGTGCCACAGCTCGACTGGAAAGATTGTGCTGGGTTAAAAGCGATCGAGTAAGCACATTCATAAAGGCTATCAGAATGGCCGTAGCTCTTTGTGGCTACAGTCATGTTCAACGCAGTGGGGGCGACCGTCCCTGCTAGGAACGGAGCGGCATCCAGATAAGACAGCCGGGTGACGAAACTGGCTGAGAGGGGAGTGTATTTGATGTAGCCTGGTTGTGGCTCGTAAAGAAATCTAGCTGTGGTCATTATGCATAGTATATAGCTTAACTATGCTTCTGGCACGCCAACAACGCCAGATTATATAGGAAATCCTTTACCTTAGGGTCAGGTTAGAAAATTAAAAGCTGTGACGAACTGGATTCCGATAGGGTTTATTACCTCAAGAAGCTACCTTATGCTATTTGGTATAAACTGATTTATTACACAGACCAACTTTTATTGAGGGATACCTACCCTGTAGGCTTATTATTGTGACTATAAGAGCTAGGTTGTAACAATAGGTATATACTCTTAATTAAGTTATAACATATAATATTTAAACAAAATTTACTTAACACATTTTACTAATTATACAATTATGTACATAAGTTAATTATTTGGCATAATTTATCTACTAATATAAACTAATTTTATAGGTTTTTTTTAAGGAATATATATTTTTTTTTTAACCTTTAGGTATACCGTTTGTCACAGACTGATAAATGAGGCTGTTAAGTTTATAATAGTAATTTCGCATGGTTAGCCAAGGACTCATCAGCACCTGATCAGCTGCTGTTCAATTGAGTTTAGCCTACGAAGACCAGTGGTTGCCGCATTTCCGCAGCTGCTGTTTCCACTTGTTTTTATTACAGCCGATGGTGTAGGAGCAGAAGTTGCGCACGTGGCTGATGTGCCGATTACCCGTCAAGCCATGACGTTGGATGGCTGCGCCGAAAGAATTGGATTCAATTCGCCCATATATAGACTATTGGATGTCGTTCAATTTTGGCATCTTGCTGAAGCTTCTGGTCCAGTCCCACAGTTGATTGTTGTGGCACCATGGCGCCCTCCGAAGATGCAATCGCCAAGTTCATCTCCTGCGTTCCAGATGCCGACGAGGGCAAGGCGTGGGTCTTTTTGGAGGTAAATGCTCAAAATTCAAGGTCAGTAATCACAGCTGCTAATTCTGTGGCAAGGGGGCGGCGAGCATAGACGAAGCGGTGGAGGAATACCTCGATAACCCGGGAAAATATTCGCAACCCGAGCCCAAGTCTCTCAAACCAGCCGATGCCGTCCCTGGCTCAGTCAGTGAAGCGCCTCCAGCGTACCATACGCCATCATATAAATTCTCCAACAACGGCAGAGGATACACCATCCATCAACATATACAGCCACACACGAATAAAGTGATTGAGGCAGCGGGGATACGCGCCAGAGATGAGGTCTGTGTGTGCTTCCCCCAACCTCCTACTGAACTCCAGTCTCATGAGTCACAGCAAGAAATGCAAAATGTTCTCCAAAACGTACAGCTGGCACACCGCATATTCAATAGTGATATCGAGCCAGAGCATGACGCGGACACCTTCTGTGGGTGTGACATTCACCAATACATAGGTCTAAAGGCGCGACGACTTGACGTGCAGAATATGTGGTCAGAAGCCGTCATGTACCCAGGTAAGAAACATCAGACTTCTCAGGAACCCTCGACTGCTCATCGGATCGACTGACAGATTTGAAGGTGAAAAGTCATATCATGACTGCTACCAGACACGACTTGGTTACTTTTCCAAGAATCCGTATAGAATGCGCGTCACCTCGCCGTATGGCAACTTTAATTCGAGTTATATGGGTGTGGCGCGCCCCATAGCCAGGTATTACAGTCTTTCAGTTCATCAGACTATTAGCTTGAATGCGCAGCTCAACGGGGAGGCCCAATCGGCCATCAATGCAAGGGAGCCAATGATGAATATTTGGGACCTTGAGACTCCTGATATCTCACGGTCAATTGTAGCTAGCGAAACTTCCTCAACGTCGACAAAAAAGAGGGAGGAAGGACTAGCCTGCGACAAGTCCGAGAAAAAGGGTGAACAAAGCTCAACGAGTGCAACGATCAATGGGAACGGCGAAGCATCTTCATCCATCAAACCATCAAGATTCATAACGCTAATGAAGGCCCTTTCAATCAAGTCTCCCGAAGAGAAAGCGGCCATTAAGCTAGAAAAAGCGATAACCCAATGCAGACAATTACGTGACGAGATCGTACAGGAGGAAAATGGCAGATGGCCAGACACTGAGTGGCGACAGATCGTGGCCACCTACCAGAACAAAGTTGGGATGGCTAATACAATCGCTCAAATGCGTCAAAGCAGCCCCATTCAGTACTTTCATATGCTACGAGCAGGCTACTTTGAGCCCATTCCTGTGGCGTGGGCGAACCAGATATCCAACCCGCTCAAGTTCACGATTGACGCAAGTGCAGGGTGGAGAGGCATTACACCAGCCTGGAGGGGCTACGATGATACAGCAGAAGAGAGACTATACTGGGTTTTGAATCACAGAGCTGGCGCCGGAGGGAGGCTGAAGCCCGACATGATTTCCGCGCTAGATATGGCCCGACGAAGGATGGCATCTGCCGTAGAGCCACCTCCGGCGTATTTTGCAGCAGACGACACTTGCCACCTACAGCATACCTCTGAAGGCTATTCGAAACAAGTTATGCCTCCGCCATTTCGACCCTATGACGTTCCAGAGACTGCGTCAGACGATAGCGTGATACTGCTAGACGTATCTGGCTCGATGGACTTTGAACCAATGCGGCCACTATACGACGAGTATCTCATAACAGGATACACTCGATCTACTCAACCCAAGAATAGAGGTGGAGTATCTCATCTCGTTCAACAAGCCGGCGGTTACTAACCACACTCGTTCTGTTGCAGACACTGCCAAAGCCATCATCCGCCGATTCACAGACGCCCTTGCCAACCACGATCACAACTTTCAGGGCTATCAGCTAACCACATTTGCCAACCACGCAGATTATATTGGCATTCTGAACCACCGAAATTTCGAAAAAGTCTGGGGGATGGTCAGATTCGGAGGTGGCACACGCGTTATGACGGGGTGGCAAAAGGTCAAAGAGCTCCATTTTCAAAAACATTCAGCATCAGCAACCTATCACCCAGTATACGGCTGGCAAGCGGGGCCGGAGACCCCCATTCTAAGAGTCCTCCTGCTACTAGATGGAGAGGCCCAAGATATGGATGAGTTTGAACTTGATCTACTGGGTCTCTCATGGGTTCACGTCACCATATTCTTGGTCGGAGTGGACGGCTGCCCGCACCACCATAGGCATGCAAATGAGTTGCAGAGAATAAGCGAAGTCAACCCACACGTGTCATTTGTAGATGCACAAGGGAATACGCCAGAAAGGTTTGTGACTCATGAGCTACTGAAGAGGCACCTAGGGTACGAGATGTCTATGCAGGAGTTTGAGGAGATAGAGCACCCGCCGGCTTATATCGCGTAATTTTAAGTATTATTTATGTCCAGTGTATACGTAACTATGTAGGAAGTATTAGATAGATTCAATCTAATGTTTTATTCACAACTTGCTAACTGAACTATTCTAAACGAGCATCTAAGAAGAATATATATAATGCAGGACTTACTCAAGCTCGCTTTCTGTAAGTAAGTCACTCATTATCTAGGAAGTGCACTTACTCGGGCTCACGATCTTAAAGTGAGTCGTGCCCATAATTTGCTGTAAGGGACCGGATTATTCCGTATATAGTCTTCATTCCAGATTTCTACGGTAGCGAGCTTACCGTAGTTACCGGCGAGAATTCTTACATTTCCAAAATCCCTCCTCTCCCAGATAGTATTTATTCCCAAAAGAAAAGATTTCTCACGCAACCCTAGTCGTTATTATGCTGTGCTATATTACGTTGGAAATGTCCCTTATTGCTAAGAGGGAAAATACACAGTCAAGGAGGAGGTATATAAAAGGCTTTACATCGACTATATGAATAGTTTTTCCTAGGTTTTACTTTTAACGAACCCTAGTAACTTCCTATTCAGGAATTTAAATACTATTAGTAGTCTCGAATTAAACCCTCTATCGTATAGCAAAAGTTCCAGGAATACTTGTACAATTCCCTCCCCTCCCATAAATACCCTCCTGTTCTATTATATAACTCTGTATACACTATATTTTTTTTAGGAAGGAGCACTCTTATCCCTAAGCGAATCCACCACCTACAGCAACTCCAGGTGCATCTCCGTATACCGTTGTATACCCATGCGTAGCTCAGAACTTGGGTGGTGCAGTAGTAAGAGCTACGGCTAGATGGGGAAAATCGCACAAACATATGGATCCAGCGGGTAACTAAGTTATACCACAGGTGTCGGTGTACCGCAAAACGTATATATAAGAGGGAGATATTCTCGTCAATTTCGAGCAACATTCCTTCACATCTCAAACTAGCTAACTCCTACTTCAATCATGTGGACTAATACTTTCACTCTCGGTTTACTTAGCCTCTCTGCAAGCTATGCTGCTGCTGCTATTGAAGCAAGGGCGGGTTACAGTCTTATCTTCTACGAAAACACCAACTTTGGGGGGAATTACGTTGGATGGACAAATCAGAATTTGGTTGCGCACCCTTTTACGGACTGCCGTATGTTTTCTGCTATCTATATGTTCTGCTTCTTGATAATACTAACATCTATTTAGATAATTTGAATGAAAAAAGTCCAAATCTTGATAAAAAAGCAAGCTCTATTAAATTTAGCGCATCTCAAAATGCCGAATGTGACTTTTTTATGTAAGTATAGGCCTATACAACTTGTCTAGATGTTTCGAATCTTACCTTCTTTTAGCAATTTGAACTGTGTTAGCAATTCTGGGCCTAACTTTTCTGATGCGGTTATGGAATCAGGAACTCAAATTGCTGACTTAAGAACTGTGTATGATGACAATGGCAATCTGAATGATAAAATTCGGTCTTTCAGCTGCTTTTATTATTAATCTTAGCTATGGGTTAAGGTATATAAGCCCCGACGTATCGACTTAATTAGGATCTCCAATTACATGTTAAAACCCTCGATATATTAGCTAAATATAGTTTTGTCCCCTGCCATTATCGTATATCTGTCTATACCTTCTTTATATTATTATTATTGAGTATTATATTGGAATATAAACGTGTACTGTAATTCTGTGGCTTAGAGATACTGCCAAAGTAGACTTTAGAAAGCTTAGTATGGACTCTAGACGTGATAATGTATTATGTTGTACCAGTATAAGGGTTTTGCAATAGATATTGGAACTTCCCAGGAATTTCATATGGAAATCTCAAACCGCTCGTCATTGGCTTATATCACGATTTTCAGAAAGGCTCGGAATTTGGGATCTATCACCATTGAAACAAGTCGTGCAGTGAAAAGGGTCTGCGAATCTGCCAGTGCTTTTTTGGCTTTTCCAATACTTAGACAAAAACATTTGCTCAATAATCGTAACTATGCCTTTTGAAGTTTGGGAACTGCAGGTACATGAATTTGAAGCTGCTTTGTACGCTAAGGACCTAAGATTCTAAATATAGTTTCTTTTCGTGAATCCTAAACAGGAAGGTTAAGAAGCCTAGTATGTTGCTTATAGCAAATGTATTATAACTGAATTCGGAAGGAGGCTATCGAGATTTCTTTTACACTAACATAGTAATTCTCAGAAAAGTCAATACACGGTAGATTGTGTCGTATTAGCTACAGGAATATTGAATATTAGACATTTAACGTTTAGGAGCAAATATTTTATATTAATTTGTTTTCATTGTGCTCTTCGAATTGTATGTATATGTCATACTTCAGAGCAAAATTATAATATTTATTTCACTGTAGTACTCGGCGTGAGACGGAGATTAGAGTGGTATTTTATAGTAAATGTGGAAATCAGCCGATGTAAGATGAAAACTGCGGGCACATCACTCCTGAGCTGTTGCATTAAATAATAAATACAAACTATATTATACAATCTTTATTTACGATATAATATTACCAGACTACCCTAGTAACTTCTGAATACGGAATACCAAACGTTTCAATCAATCCACTTACTTGGTAGTATATCTTACACTAAAGACAGTGATGACAGCCTTGATTGCAATCCTTCCCAGCTAGGCAATTGAGGAATTAGTATCCTGTAAGGTATGATTAGCTTTGATTACAGATTCATATTTTCACTAGTTAAAATGCCCGATGAAGATGTAAAACTATAACTTAACAAGACTATAAATATCAAGGCCCGCGCTGTCTGAGGAAGTCAAACTTAACTCAACATAAGTTCAAATTCCACATCAATTTTATACAATTATTTATTTACACCGGATATATCCTATCAGCAATGCATCCTCTTTCTCTCCTTTCTTATGTTACTATCCTTGGTAGCGTTGTAGCTGCTCCAGCGGGTGGGATAGATATTGACACGACCTCTCTTGTAAAACGAGCCGAGTCGATCCATATCGTGTGGTGCACCCCACTGCCAGGTGAAGGGTCGAATTCAATCCCACCGTTTTCAGCAGCTGTGGTATATATTTCTTTCTCCTCTGTCTTGGATCCGCTACCTTTTCTCTAGAGTGCTGACTGCCTTTCCTCCTTCTGTAGTATTGTCCGAATGATAGCGCCTGTCAACTGCCCACTAGCAATAACGTGTGCAAAATCGACCCTTCACAATTAGGTGTGGGCGGACCATTTAGTTGCAAATTCCCTAGCGGGGTCACTTTTACGTGGAATCTTAGCTATGAGGCCGGTACGGCACCGAAGTATTCGCAGGTTGGGTAAGTTTTCCATCTCCGGATGGTCCACGCTCATATCGGAGATCTAACACTCATACAGAGGAGGAACTAATGGCTTTAAAAAATTCACTGGGTATAAGGACGACGGGCATTCATTTTGCAGCATCGGCTCTTATAGCTGCGTGACTAATTATTATTTTCTTTGAAATACTATATTGAGATACATTTTTGATATGTAAATACTTGTAGAATTTCTCAAGTATTTATATATCATCTCTCTTCAATCTCCTTTTGGTTGGCTTTCATCTGTATGGCACTCTAGGGCAACTTGGAACTAGAAAAGCAAAATGCAAAATGAGCCACGTTTCCAAGGGCGTTACAGGGGGGTGAGAGTGCGGCTTGCGATTGGGTCAGAAGGGGAGATGTGGTCTGTTACTATCAGGACTTTTACAAAAGATATAGATATAATTGTAAACCATATACTTATGTAGAATTAACAACCCAAAGATCGCTGGAGACAGGTACAATTGGCGTTACACGTCGCTGGCATAGCTATGCAGATGTGACGTGTCGTCGTACTGGCCCAGTACACCAAGCAGGAAGTCTCCACTGGTTATGTCCATCCCCTATAATGCAGGAAAATTTCGTTAAATTTCGTTAAAAGCCTTTCATACAAGATAGATTATGATGCGACTTACAAGCAAATACTCATTCGCGCCGACGCTGTTCGGGGTGTTCCAAGAAATACCCTCGTGGAGCATTGGCACCGAGGGCAGGTCCTCCAGAGAATGGGATGCAGATCTGGGCTGAAAATCTACCAAGGTAGGGGATGCCAAAGTTTCGTTGTCTTGAGAACTTGTAGGCTGTAAGGAGTGAGAAAACATGGAACACACATCGCCGTACATCTGAGACGCAGCCTCCATAATGCCTGGAGAAGGAGTCGACGATCGGCGACAGATACTGTATGGCAATAAAAAGCATTGTATCGTGTACTCTTTCAGACCTCTTTTACGGGTAGAGATCCTTTTAGCACATGCGTCCCTGCTGTTCTCCAGTAGAGTTTGTATCCACGATGCGCACATGTAGGAGAGACTGCCCTGGCTTGCAAATGAATCTACATGAACGAGTTAGTCTATTCTGAGAGGATTCACGCGGCTCCAAAATTCATCATACCCGGCCATGCATGTTGCATCAGCAAGAAACATGTTAGAATGAAAGCGTGTAGTTGTGTTGACAGCAACAGCGAGCTGGCTAGTTCTTCAGGAACCAGGGTATCCTGGGCTGACAAGAAGACGGATGCGGAGTCGAGACACGCGATTCGGGAATAATGGAACATTTTCTGATCTTTTGGATAAACGATAAATGCTTGGTGGATTGCCAGAAGACAACGGCGAATGTGCAAGTCCAGGATAGCAGTACGGGCTCGCCACCGCTCCTGAAGATGACCCGGGAGCATCGGTACCATATTTCTCGATGTTGAGTGCAGGTGTGACAAGACTTTGTTTAGCTCACTATCAAGATCAAGGACTTTCTGGTACGTCAAAACACACTTGTGGCTGGTGAGCACCTGACACACTTCAAGTCGGAGTGGGAGTGATTGCAGTAGTGTTATTTGAAACCAGCAATCTGTTGGGTGGCTGGCTGTGGCGCTTGGGCAACCTCCATCCAAATCTTCGTCGTTCAAGTTGGCAGGTGCTAGGGTGTCGAACGTTTCTAGTGTAAACATTGGCATGAGGCCTCTATCCAAGCAATTGGATATTTCGATTTCCATAATCGTAGCCCATAGTCTCCTCCTTAGTTCAGTTTCGGTAGTAGAGATATGGGCCATTTTCCCCGGGTCCGTATGAAGACCCATCATTATTGCCAGTTTCATCAAATACCCTGTGGCGGCATATGAGTGCCAGGTATTGCTTGTATGCGGTCTAATGGCAAGGGCCAGAAGACAGAGTATTTGAATCAGGTCCAGAGTTGGCTTAGTTCCTTCTAAATGAGTGAAGAGCCAAAACTCAACGGCTTGTAGCCATAAGAGCGCAGTGTGACTAGGTAATATTTCTCTCTCAGAAGGTAAATCATCGTCACCAGCCTGCTGTAACTGATGCCCAAGCAGTAGAACTAGCAGTAGTTTGGCCGGGTACTCCAAGGGAGTAGTCGAAGGATCTTGCCGTAGATGATGATACTCCTTCCAAAACTTAGGCATATAGAGTATTCGAAACTTGACTTCCCAAAACTGCTCGTACATTTTGACTAATTCCGTAGCAGTCTCGTGTTGGGGAATAAGCGAACAGAGGTAGGTCTTCTCAGCTCCTCGAGGAGGTGGTAGTTCTCGAGTTGAAGTTCCAACAATTTTCGTCACAATGTCGTTATGTGCTTGTAGCGTACTCTGTACTGATACTATTGCTTGATGGACATAGTCGTAAAATCCATCCATCTATGCGAATAACTTTAGTATTCTGATTGCTGTCTGGAAACGACAACTTAACAAGGGGTCGAAAGGGGTTAGTTACTCTTCTTAGTAAACTCTGCCAGCTTCCCTGGCCATGGTAGCACCACGATGGAAACAGTTCCCTGGCCTTGTTTTGATCTACGATGGGTTGATTTTGTGGATATTCGGAATCCAAGTTTTGCTCTCGTTCTGGAGTTGAGCTTAAGCTAAGCTCTGGCGGCGCTATGGCTACCGGCTGGCGTGCTGGAGCTGGACTTTCTGCTGGACTAGCTGGTAGGTCTCTCGGATGGGGCGCCTTCGTATACGTGCAGTCTCTCTTGTCCACTGCCTTCAGACAGCGATTACAAGGGAACTTTCGGTCACATTTCAACTTCCGAATCCGACACTGATCGCATACAACAGCAGGCCGTCGGGGGCGAGGGGAGGCGACCTCTTCCGCGACCATCATGTTAGATTTGCGTATTCCTCGGTGATACATGTCGATTGTAAAATTCATATCTGCGCAACAAACACATAATGCAATGGGGAAACGAATATCCCGCCGATGCCGATGGATTCTCCGGCTTTGCCTGGTGGGAGACTATTAGCCCAAACAACTCTGGGCCAATTACAGTGGACGTTTGCGACTCCACATTCCTCTCCGGTTTGTCGGAAAATCGGGCTCGGGACTCGGCAATTTGCCTCCACATGTCTGGCTAGTCTCGTCATATAAGAAGGTTGGATAAAAGGGCTAAAGGATCTCTCGAGGTCAAAGTCAAGAGGGATCTCGTAAAGGAAATATCGGCATAATTGGTAAACTACAACTATTGGTTCCGTCTACGAGTTTCCTCTGTTCTTGCCTTTACTGAATTTTCACCCTCACAGAACTGTTAACATGGCCCATCAGACAGAGCCGGCAGAAAAGGGCCTACAAGTCGAAGAAAATGCATATCTTGTTAGATTTAGTGGCCCTGACGACCCAGAGATGCCCCTTAACTGGTCCCTAAAGAAGAAGGTCTTCATTACCGCCATGTATGGATTTACCACAATGGGTGCTACACTTGCCACTGCCATGTATGTATACCCTTATTTGCCGGCATACATGCAAATTCACTATTAAACACTTTAATTCTTAGCATCTCTCCAACTTCCAAAGCTCTGCAGAATGAGTTTGGGAAAAGTGAAACAGTCGTGACGCTCGCTGTCAGTTTAATGATGGTTGGGTAAGATAATAAAGAAGTTAGATGATTCACATGTGGGTGCTAATACTAAGACGGGTAGATTTGCGGTTGGACCCATGATTTGGGCTCCTCTTTCAGAATTATTCGGACGAAAATACACCGTCGCGATTCCATATTTTATATCAGGGCTATTTGCACTGGGTTGTGCGACAGCCAGCAATATCGAAACTCTGGTTATCATGCGTTTTTTCATGGGTTTATTTGGGTCAGCACCTGTTACCAATAGTGGGGTGGGTCACAGCTTTCCTGGCGTTTACTAGCACTCCCATGCTTACAGTAATTATTGTGGTTACTTATAGGGTGTGATCGGTGATATATGGACGCCACAGCAGCGAGGGATATCTCTCGTGTTTTACTCATTTTGCACGGCTGGCGGGCCGGTGCTTGGGCCAGTTATAGGAGCTACGCTACATGATGAGTGGAGGTGGACAGAATATGTGAGTAAGATGCAAACCAATATAATCTACTTGTACGACTGCTAATCTGAGGAATAACGAAAAAGCTCTGCTGCATATGGATGCTCGTAATGAGCGTTCTAGTTATGTTATTATTGGACGAGACGTATGAACCAGCTATATTGACGACCAAGGCACGCAGATTACGATTTGAGACTAAGAATTGGGCTTTACATGCCCAGCATGAAGAGTGGCCAGTAAGCTTGCATGGTATTGCAGTAAAATATCTCATTCGACCTTTCCAGCTGCTGGGAAACCTCACCTGCTTTCTAATGGCGTTTTACGGCTCTTTTGTCTTCGAGTTGTCGTACCTTTGCTTATCAGCAATCCCAATCAGCTTTGGCAACCATCGCGGCTGGCCAAGTGTGTCCGCGGAACTGCCATTCTTGGCGCTCATGCTGGGAATTTTTCTGGGGGGAGTTGCTAATATATTCAACAGCCGTGGATACATTAAGAAGATGGAGGCAAACAAAGGCAAACCAGTGCCAGAGGCAAGGCTGGTTACTACGCTACCGGGTTCTATCCTCTTATGCGCGGGAATTTTCCTCTTTGGTTGGACTGCAGCGAGCCCAATCCATTGGATTGTACCCTGTCTGGCGCTGGTCTTCCTCGGCTTCGGGTTCCTAGTTATCTTCCAGGGCTGCGTCAACTACCTCATGGATACTTTTCCAAAATATGCAGCCTCTGCCATCTCAATCATGACCTTCATGCGATCTATTTTCGCTGCAGCATCTGCGTTATTTGGAAATCCACTCTTGGACAGGATGGGTGTTAGTTGGGGGATTAGCGTATTCGGCTTCATCTCTGCTGTGATGATACCCGTTCCTTTTCTCTTTTACTTTTACGGTGCCCGATTAAGGCAACGTAGCATGAGTTCCAGTCTTTTCAATTGACAATGCTGACTGAATCTTCGTGGATAATATACTTGAGATGTTGCTCGGCGAGCGCTCTCCCCCTTTCGGTCCGAGTCGACCAACAAACGGGAGTATCGAGAAGGGGTGCTCTCCTTTTTCCACTTTTGTTTTTTATTTCTTCTTCAGATTATGGATACTCGGTACATGGATCAAGGGGGGTACGGAGTGGAACAGGACTAATAGAGAAAACCTAAGCAATGACGGAAGAGTACACCACGATGAGCTGGAATATGGAGTACTCACCGTGGACAACCAACCAGCCGCTGCACTAGAAGCCAAGTTCCATAGTAAGACATGAAGCAGCGATTGTGCAATGGTTACACTTCGAAGCAGTTTAATTCCTTATAAACAGCTGGTTCTGTCACAGTAATCGCTACAATTAGATTTGGCTCAGTCAGTTGCCCGGTTAGCTTTACGGTACGACGGATTGTAACATATAAGAGCATGACCTCTTGAAGCTTTGCTTTTCGGGCTCCGAAAAGGATTTTTTGAAATGTCCTGAAACACCAATCTACCGGGCCCGAGTGGCAACAGTATTGTTACGGCCTGCGATATGTGTGGCTATGACATAATGATGTCCGAGCGAAGACAAAGATAAAAGTAAGCGTCGAGCTACATTGCTGACCGACACGAACTTAACAAATAGGCTATTCGGGCTTATTGCGTAACATAATCATTACATTTATATTTTTAGTTGTGACAAAATATCCCCATTTATATGATTTAGACACTCAACAACTCGATCCAGTCGCTCTGTAATCTTATCCACAATAAGGTACACTCTACAACCCTTTATCGTTCTTCTGCCTCTTTAGTACAGTGTTTAAGTATGATTTTGGTGGCCAAAGAAAAAGCTCTTAGGATGAATGCTAACAAGGCTTTTTTTTAGCGTTTGGCAGCAGCTGAGGGCAGGGGAGGGGAGATATCAATCCGGTACAGGAGGAAGGAATATGGATGTAGCAGCCTCTTTCAACACCTTCTAAGGACTGTTGTCTCATCCTAAGCAGCGAGATTGAGAATGTACTTGTAAATCTATGCTGAGATACTTGGATAAAGAGCTGTGAGCAAATAAGACAAGGTAGTGCCAAAACTTCGTAGATTGAAGAGACCGAGGCTATTGCTTCTACACAGCATTGCAGGGCAATAAAATTCCATCTATGGAACGGGCCGCTTCAGCTAAGATGAAACAAATGCAGTATCGAAAGTTAAAAATGAAATCAACTGCTTCGGACATTGCAAATTTAAAAATGTAGGTAAAAAAATGCCTTAACTCCGCGGACAGTCCTTCATAGATCCACATATGTCCGTCTTATACCAAAACAGGTTATATCAGACGAGGTACGATAGCAAGAGCGGCCGAATTTATAATATGCGTTGACTAAATTCTCACTTGGGCTGAGTATATGATTGACGCTACGTTAAGTGGCCGCGTTGTAATCGGAAGCATAACGTAACTCGACTGTCCTAACAAACTGAGAGGTAATCAATCTATCATTTTATTTGGTTTCCTATCTATGTGCTTTCCAATTTCTCGTCCGCCGCAGTGGCCTATAAATTTGGCTTTACGCGCCATCATAAAGCGCAAGGCCTTCAGTGATACTAATGTCTATAGGCACAATACGTTTGCATCAGTCCGCGAAAAATGTCGTCAAAGGTCTCACATGAGGAGGTTGTGTCCAAGATTCATCACTTCGTTATCGTTGGAGGTGGCACAGCTGGCCTCGCCCTCGCCACACGCTTATCGGAAAACCCAAAGTTTAACATCCTCGTCCTTGAAGCAGGCGAGAATAGACTAGGGGTAGGGACCACTAACCTTTCGACCGAGAATCAGTTGACTAAATAGTCGTGAGGCAGGATCATAAGATCGATATACCCGCTCTAATGGCCCAACTCTACGAGGAGTAAGCTGTCTACGTTCCGTTGTCCGGGTTCAAAGTCTACCCGTAATAGCTCAGAATATGACTGGTCATTCAAGTCTACCAAGCAGCATGCTTTGAACAACCGTGTTGTAGCCCAGCCGAGGGGAAAAGTTCTCGGAGGCAGTTCCGCCATTAACTTCATGATGGTAGCATACCCAAGTGCTCAAGATATAGATAACTGGGAGAAGCTCGGCAATCCTGGCTGGAACTGGGCCTCTTTGTTGCCATATTATCGTAAATCCGAAACATTCAACCAACCCTTAGCGGAGACCAAAGCTTTCTTGGGCGCTGATGTTTTCAATCACGAGATTTACGGTAAGGATGGTCCGATTAAGCTCACGGTTCCCCATTGTACGAGCCAGGTTGATGCTGCTTGGACTACAACGCTGAGAAATCTGGGGCTTGGAGCGAAGCAGGATCCGCGGGAAGGCCAAACACTCGGGGGATACGCCGTGCTCAAGTTCATCGATCAAAGTGCGCAGCGGAGCTACGCGGCGTCGGCTTATTACGCACCCAATGCATCACAATTAAAAACGACGGTCATCACCGGCGCTCATGTTGTTAATAGAATCATTCTTGAAGCAGTGGAGGGCGATAAAATTAGGGCGGCAGCTGTGTCATTCATGGTACTAGAGAAAGAGTTCACTGTCTCTGCCTTGAACGAAATTATCATCTCAGCCGGGACGGTACAGAGCCCCTAGCTACTGGAAATATCCGGAATTGGAGGATTCCGAGTGTTAAGTAATGCCGGTATCAAGGTTGTTGTAGATAACCCTAATGTGGGGGAGAATATGCAGGTAATTAGTTGTCCTCTCTTTGCCAACAGCCCTCCACTATCAATTAGTCTAAACATTTTTAGGACCATCCATTGGTGCCTCTCACCTATGAAGCTCAAGATGGCCTTCCTACTGCCGAGACAATTCAGCAGCCGGGCGTCCTGGCCTGGGCCATGGCAGAGTGGCAGTCTGGCCGTGGGGGCCACTGGCCTCTGGTGTTAGCGGCACGTCTTTCTTGCCTCATAAGGATATAGCTGATGGAGACCGAGTCAACAAGCTTCTCAGGCTTTCAGCCACGAGGTCCACCCTGAAGCAAATACATTTCAAGATTCTGGATGAGCTATTAGCTGACGAGAAGGAGGCCGACATCCAAATCAACTTTGCCCCTGCAGGTTTCAACCCATATATCGGTGAATCAATGGCTGGGCTATTCCCACATACGGACTCCGGTAACTATCTTGGATCTGTAGCTGTTGTCACACATCCATTTTCTCGCGGCTCGACGCATAAAATTTCCTCAGACCCTAAGATGCATCCCATTATTGATCCAAGATACCTCTCTGACGAGGTAGATTTCGAGATGATGGTCGACGGACTATTGTTTATACAGAAGATCGTTGAAACTGCGCCAATGGCCGATATAGTCAAAACTAACGAAGATGGCAATGGCAAAAGGATACAGCCAGGTTATAAGATTACCAGGCCGCTTGATCGAGCAGCGGCAGAGAGTTTAGTAAGGCAAGCCACAGTATCTTCTTGGCATCTCATCGGAACATGTTCGATGATGCCGCGGAACGCTGGCGGCGTAGTTGACCATCAGCTGAAAGTCTACGGAGTCGAGCGCCTCAGAGTCGTTGATGCAAGTGTGATACCTCTTCATGTGAGAGGAAATATTGCCAGCTCAGTGTATGCCATCGCTGAGAGAGCAGCAGATATGATCAAAGAGGAGTGGCAGATAGATACAGCGTAGACGTTTTATTTTACCACAACAATTTGATAAGCCTGTTTCAAAAATTTCGTTTATCCAAGTATATCAAATTCTCTGTTTCATCCCAATTCGGCCGTAATGGTTTCTCCATAACATGTGATTATTTCGTTATGGAAGCTTACAGCAGCAGTAGCTCAAATTTATGCCTCAGCCCGTTGCTCACCATTCTGCAGCCCCGTTGCATACTGTTAGCAGTATAAGCAATATAGTATTTAATATGCACCCAGCCCTGTATTCAACCATTTTAATCTTGACATTGTACCCTTAACAGTTGATTTCCTTTTATACGTTTTTGGCGTAATCCAAATATCGGATAGCTTCCTAAGGCAAAGCTTTGTTTTTATATATATACTTTCTGGCTGGAATAACACAATCCCACTCTTTGATCCTATGAAAAGCAACATATAGGATACTGAATACAAAAGGAACAATAACAGAAATGCCATTTTTAAAAAATTGCATGTATGGTAATTTAGCAGACTTTTTAGAAGAATATACAGAGGTGTGTTATAGTGTGCTGTTATAGCGTGCGTTGCTGACATGTGTATACGGTCCCGTGTATCTATTAGGTCCCTAACACTCACTATAGCTGATAGTAGCAATTCGCTAATCTGAATCTAAAGCCTAGATGTTTATCCATTAGAAATAGCAACGTAATACTGATATACAGGAACTAGCTCGATACACCTGTAAAAAGCAAAATTACTACCTACTATAAGTAGTTTTTCATTCTGTTATATATATTTCAAGTGGGATTAGTACCTGCAGCAGACAGATCTACATATAATAGATTTTTTGTTAATTTCACCTCAATGATCTAGGTTAATAAATGTCTTGAAGCGCATCTGTCTCTGGAGACGGATAACCAGTATGGCTACTTATGTACAACTAATATGCTTATCTCCAAATATCAAACCCCAGTATAACTACTTAAATGTAGTAAATATTTCTGTCTCCGGAGATAAAAAGCTAGCAGGACTACATACATGTAGCTAGTATATCTCTTGCTAGAAACAGATACCAGGACTACTTAGGCACAACTAATACATTCGTTTCCGCCAAAAAAAAAAAAAAAAAAAAAAGAACTCATCTTTTTATATACAGGGAACTTATGTATCTCTTCCAGAGACAAATGAAAACTTATCTAACCCTCTCTTAACGAGTCGGAGCCCTGCGGTACAATCCCGTTATCCGATGCGGCAAGTTCCGTCGTTCGGGATCTGCCCCACCATAGGCTTAGGAAGCAGACAAAGGTAGCGACGATTTATTATCGTAGCTATAGAAAGTAGATCCAAGTGCTGTGGAATTATGTCTTGATAGATTCCATACAGCGGGCTATGCTTATTGATCAAACTGTCTATAATATTTGTAATAGTTGTAAAAGAGTTAGTTTTATGACAATGCACTTATCTTAATCTTATGAGAAGACTCACTTTATTGCTATTTGGCAAGTATAAAAAGGCAGCGAGAACCATATACTCATTAAAGTACAAATCATTCACCAGTATTCCATTTACTAAAAGCATCAAAACAAGTCCTTCGTCATTCTTCCATTTACTAAAAGCATTAAATCCGATCTACAAACACTCAACATGGCTCCTAGAATCCTCGTTGTTCTCACTAGCCGAGCTAAGATGAACAATGGTGCACCCACTGGGTGGTATTTGGTTAGTTTCCCAAATTTCGTCCCTTAATTTTTGGAAACAGTTGCTTACACATAATTCTCAGCCTGAGTTTGCACGACCCTATTACCACTTGATTGGTCCAGATGAGACAAAACCCAGAGCTGAAATTGTCGTTGCGTCCCCTGCTGGTGGTGTGGCTCCGATAGACGAAGTGTCAGTGAAGAACTTTAAGGACCCTGCGTCAGTTAAATTCTATGAAACCAGGAAGAATCTCTGGGAGAAAACAGCAGCCCTTAAAGAGTTTCATGGAAAGGCATCCGAGTTTGATGCTATTTTCTATCCTGGTGGTCACGGGCCCATGTTCGACCTTGTTGACGACAAGGATTCCATCAAGCTGATCGAGGAATTCTACAATGCCGGTAAAATTGTTGCAGCTGTCTGTCATGGCCCTATTGCTTTCGTGAACGCCGTTGTGGACGGGAAACCGCTCCTCAATGGTCGCGTGGCCACTGGGTTCAGCAACGCAGAAGAAGATGCCATAAAACTGACTGAATACATGCCTGCTCTGTTGGAAGACGAAATCAAGCGGGTTGGTGGCACCTATGTCAAATCGGATGCGCTCTGGAAGGAGCATGTTGTCGTTGATGGGCGGATCATCACAGGCCAGAACCCAAACTCTGCCCAAGGTGTTGGTGCTGCGATTGCTCAGGCGCTCGGTAAGTTTGGCACCTTTTGATGTTTTCCATGGATATTCTAACCAGACGGATTAGGTCTTGAATCTGCCTAATAGTTAGATCCGTGTGGTAAAAGGGCTGGAGCTGTTCTATCGCAGATATAAGCAGCATGGAGGGTCTTTTACTAGCAGATTGTAAAGCATATGTAGACAGACTAAGGTAGCTTTAATAAAGCTAATATTAAAGGAAAAGAGTATATAAATAAGACGATGTTATAGAGTTCATACATATAGTTTCGGGAGTAGAGTTGTTTATCTGTTTCAGCTGCTAATATCAAGGTTAATATTATTAATATAATGTGTTGACAGCGAATCTGGAATAACATACTGATATAGTCTAATCTCCTATAAACTAAAGAGGAATTCACTCTCGGTACGAAGTGCACTAAGCCACAGCCTGACTATATAATGAAACAAAGATTATATTTGCGGAATACCCGTAACAAATCACACCCATAATTTATATAAAATTACAGGGTCTATCTTTATAACCTATTCTATAAATATAAATAATAGCCTACCAGCAGGTGAGCTTAATATGTTGCATTCAATTCAAGTAACCTATTACCAGCTTCCAACAAATAGTAGTCTGCATATACCAACCCTGTTTGGAAAGATTGTTCAATTGCGTCTTTGTTGTTGTTTACGGTTGCGTCTCTCAATACTGTATCGCTCACATCGGGGGCCAATGTTTGTGACAGACAATATCTCATCATTTGTGTTACCCATGGCAGATATTGGTCGTCGCCGGTCAGTTGATACAGCAGTAGTATTCCCGAACACGCAATCGTTGCAGCCGATGTGTCGAGGATAACAGGAGAGCGTGGCGCATCAAAGTCCCAGACCACAGCGCCATGGCTGTTTCCAATGCGACTACAAAAGTACCTGGTGCAGTTGCTTGCTGCATTCAAGAACTTTTTGTCCTTTGTATACTTGAAGACAGTTGCGTACCCATACAACGCCCAAGCTTGGCCTCGACTCCAACAACTTTGGTCATCGTAGCCCTGGATTGTGTAACGACCCTTTACTTCGCCTGTCTCTGGGTTGTAATTGACAAGATGGTAAGTTGAGCTGTCTGCCCGTATGTGGTTTTGTAGGGTTGTGTGAGCATGAGCGGTCGCGATTCTCCGAAACTCGTCATCTCCTGTCAGTTCTGCGCAAATATATAGAAGCTCAAGATTCATCATGTTGTCAATTATAACCAAAAAGTCGTCGTTTGGGTTCTCGAAGTTGAACCGTTTGGTAAGACATGTGTCCCATGAGCGCAAGCACTGCACTTTTTCGCTCCATCTAGAGGCAAGCGACGTGCCAGCATTGATGATAACCTCTTTGCTGGTGATGCTGTTGAAGTGTTTGTAATGCCTATAGAATGCAGGAAGAATCATGAAGCCGAGGTCGTGCGTTTCCTTGTTATATTGCTCCTTTTCCATGCCCTTTTGCCACTTCAATGCCTGTGTGAGAATCTCTTCTGAAGAGAAGGAAAGATTGACTCGTATCGAACGCTCATAAAGTAGCCAAATGGATCCAGGGAAGAACCCAGAAGTCCACCAGTGGGATGGTTCGTAATTGTAGACGAACTGGGTGCTGTCTGTTCGGTGTGGGAAGTAGCCGTTGATTGGTGGTGGACGTAATGCGACTCGCATAATTTTTGCCGTTGTAATATGATTAAAGACATCGTTACAAAGCTGTTGCAAGCTTATCTGACCGCCTGCAGGGAGGTGCTGGGTAGCTAGAATCCCTTTTTCAGGTTGGGCCAATTGGCCAACGACGGCAATATTTTCACCCATGTTGAGAGCAGTATTTTCTAGACATACACGAAGAGGTTCTTAAAATGTAGGCATCCGAATAAATAAAATGTTCAATGTGCAGAAGAGCTGCGTCTCCCTATATTAGGCGTGGGGTGTTAAATTATAGGTTAGCTAATGTGATTACTTACATCGATTCTTCCGGCTCTCTTTGAACTAATGATGACTGTAACCGGGCGCGGCCCGGAAATTTCACCGGTGCATTAATAAGGCGGCAAGTTCCGGCACATGGAGCGGCGCAACGAGATGCCCGTTAGTAACTCTTTTTGTAAGTACCTAGTCTCGTAGCTACCTAGTCCAAGTCATAACCAAGACATCTTTATGTGAGGGGTACTTTGTCGGATTAAATGGTCGTACCAGCACGAAATTTGTTTCGCCCTACCTTGGTGGATTTTGTGCTGGAGTTGGTTTCTGGTGATGATAGAGGCAACTTGCCTTTTTTTTTTGCCCGTCATGTCTTCCCATAATCGCTCCATTATCAGTCAGTTCTCTGAATGAATGTTGTTCATTAAGTCATGAATCCCATAGCTCACCGCATTCAATCACATTGTAACAAATGCGTTGGATCCAAGCAGGACTACGAATTACTATTGTACCGTTTGAATATAAACCTATGGGTGAAGGAGCTGATGTATTCAGGCCTGAAAGCTAACCTAGACCAAGATAAATAATATCTACGATATAATTATCTATACACTGTCGAGACCTTTGCAAAAGTAGCTCTTCTCTCGAGGTTTGTGCTATCGACTGCGTAAGGCTCAGCCGCCGGCACCCATATCGGAACACGAATCTCGTACGGCAAATGAGAAAAGGAGCGAAATTGGCTATGCCGTGACTGTATGGTTCCGAAATATCGCAGTCTGCTTAGTGCTAGCAGCGATTACAAAATTGGTTGTGATAGGGTCTCTGTGTCCCCTGGCCGTTCCCAGTCCAGTATTCAAAAGGAAGGTGCCAAGTATCTGCTGCTGCTATGAAAGTGAAATGAAGCGATGTGGCGCAATAGTGCATTTGCTACTTGACCGGAAAAAAGGTACAGGCTACATTTAAACACGCTCCAGCCGTTTTAAGTATATTCCTCTTGAATTTGCCAGATACCGGCCGTAGATACGCATGGACGCTCGACGAAAGGGACGTTCGGCTCTTCAGAGCTTACCTTACTAAATCGAGACGCATCAACGAACAAGTCGAGACATCTCCTAAATGAAGTTCACATTTTGAACAGCTGTGGATTAGAAAATACATTACATTCGACTATCTTCTTAACTGCGAAATACGCTATTATATATAGCAATGGCCCATAAACACAGTTGTAAGCAGTCAGTCCGCACCAACGGATGGAGGCACTTACGGCGCTCGTTGTGTCAACGGCTATTCAACCCCTTTGATAGTCTCCTGCACCACCTCCTCAATATGCCGTTTCTTCAACGAAGCTTTGACAGGATTCGGCGATGCAAAAATTTCATTCATCTCCTCCAAAGTCCGATTCTTCGTCTCCACAAAGAAGAAATAAATGATCAAACACTCAATCAGGTCCCAGACAATAAATACAATGTAATAATAGTATCCGATCTTCTCAATAGCCACAGCACTAGTGTACTGTCCGAGGATACTGGCCGAGGACGAGACAACGGCTCCAACAGCTGTACCCTTGGCACGAGTCTCTGTCGGAAGTGTCTCCGCAATGTAGAATGGAAGTAAGGGGACAAGACCAATTGAAAAAATGACGCTGAATAGGTAAATAAAGAAAATACCCGCGTTACCAGCTGCCTTGTTTGCTGTCTCTACAGAGAGCTTCGTACAGCCCGTGACAATGGCCAGGCAGACTGCCATGCCAAAAACGCCACCCATTAAGAAGGGACGACGGCCAACTCTGTCGAGGAGCATGGCTCCAGAAATGGCAGCAAACCAGGACACAACGGGGTTTAACGCGTTGAGAAGCAGCTGCGTGTGGGGATTGGTGATGCCAGTTTGTGCTACAATGACGGGAAAGTAGTAGCTCACCAGGGCATTTCCTGAGTATTGGCCAAACCACGACATGCCAGCGACACAAATCATGCGTCGTCTAGCAGCGTGCGTGTTGAACAAGTCTCTGTAGTCCCACCAGCGCTTATCGGAACCGTCATGACCAATTTGTGAGTTCATTTCGGCCATCTGGAGTTTCACAAAGGGATTTTCCACGGAGCCCTCTCCATGGAGCTCCGCCAAAACGCGCTCAGCCTGGGAGGTTTTTCCGTGTGCCATAAGCCAGCGGGGTGTTTCGGGACTAAACATGATGCCGAAGAAGACAATTCCTGAACTGACCATCTGCAGCCATAAAGGGATCCTGAATGATCCTTGTCCGCTGATGAAAGCTGTGCCGTAAGTAACCCAGCTGGCGATGATTGAGCCAACGAAGTAATTCGTTTGCATCAAGCCGGACAGAGGGCCACGCCAATATGGATGAGCCATTTCAGCAACAAACGTCGGGGCGGAAACATTGACGAAACCTTGTCCAAAGCCACAGAGAAAACGGCCGCCGAGGAACGTTCGTGAATTGAGAGCTGGGGCTTGAATGCATGTCCCCACGATAACGAGGCCGCAACCGAGCATTATTCCCCATCGTCGACCGCAATAGTCATTGACTGGGCCTGCGAATGGGAGGGCGGCGAGACTTCCGATGTTGAAGATGGCAAAGACTAATCCTGTTGACGATCCGGCAGATTTCCTGAGTTCGACATGGTCAGCGGGTGAGTTGCCAAGAGTGTACACATGTTGCTTACAATCCAAAGAATTGCTGATATTGTGGCTGCAGTAATAGTTAGTTAGGAATAATTTGACATGAAAGGAACAGACGTGTTGATTTTCACCATTGCATTGATGGCACCCATCAAAGAGCCATCGTACCCTTGCAAGACGATGCAGAGATATCCGAGCAAGAGTATACCGTAGAGGCGGAACATTCGTTTAGTCCATGGCTTGGGCTTGGTATCACCCAGCAACTGGGTGACATGCACAGTATCGTCCACCTCCTCTGCAAAAGAACGGTGACGGACGTCCCCTGCAGGGCCCAGCTTTTCGTCGTTCTGAGTCATGGCTTTAGGGTGACAGCTGATAAAAATTGAGGAACCAGGTTGTGAAGAGTGATCTCAGAGAGCGGAGAGTCTCATGCTTAACTTACTGAAACAAAGATCAGATCTAGCGACCTTTATAAAATCCTGAGTCTGGGGTTAATGCATCAGCTGGCTATTTCAGTCAATATTGTTGTTTTTGGTCTAGATTCTCCAGGTTCCCCATGGGGTATCCCCCAGGAAGGTGTTGAGACCTAAATTTGGCTAGACTAATTGAATTTCAATGGCGCCGGGGCGGCGATATCGCCGGACCGGTCCCCGGGCCCCCTCATGGATGTCGTGCATCTCGCACACCAAACTCGAGCTTCTCAGTGGTTAGAGAGTCCTTAATTGCTTTACATTGTAGTGCATATATTCTGTAAAGACCTTAACCTTGATCGCCTAAGTTATCTATTCACACCAGCCAGCCACCGCAAAGAGGTCTATGCAGTAACCTAACTCCTCTTCAATTCACACTCCCATTCGCCAGGCCTTCCAACACCCGTGGCGCCCAGCAACATGAATCCTGGAAATATTGAGACACGTCTCCACATCAATGGAGAATGGCTTCCTGGAAAATGCGGCAGGACGTTTCCAGCATTTAACCCCACAACCGAGGAAAAGATTGTCGATGTCCACGAAGCAGACTGGCAGGATGTAGATCTAGCAGTCCAAGCAGCTGAAGCTGCATTCCCAGCATGGCGAGACCTGTCCATGTTTGAGAGAATATCAAAGTGCCTCAAGTTGGCCGAGCTCATTGAGCGTGATAAGCATGAGATTGCGCAGCTGGAAGCATCAAATATGGGAATGCCGATATCTGCCTACCTCGCATGCATATCTGGTGCCATTGATGGTATCAAGCATGCGACTGGCTTGGCACATGACATCCACGGGGAAACAAGTTTAAACACACCCGGATTTGTCACCTTTACTCTACGACAGCCTTTTGGTGTTTGTGCCGCAATTATTCCCTGGAACGTGCCTATCGTTATGTGGTGCGGTAAGGTGATTCCGTGCGTGGTGACAGGAAACACCATTGTACTGAAGTCTTCAGAGAAGGCACCCTTGACATCCCTGAAGTTAGCCGCTCTGGCAGTTGAAGCCGGCTTCCCCCCAGGTGTCATTAATGTATTATCTGGATTTGGCCATACAGCCGGGCAGGCATTGTCGCGCCATATGCAGATTCGCAAGATCTCCTTTACAGGTTCGACTCGTGCGGCCAAAATGGTCATGGAAGAGGCTGCAAAGAGTAATATGAAGAGAGTTTGTGTCGAAACCGGAGGAAAGAACCCGGCTGTCATTTTTGATGATGCAGATTTGGAGAAAGCTGCCGAGTCGGTAGCAGCCAGCATCAAGTTCAACTCTGGGCAGATATGCGTTTCAAACTCACGCATATACGTTCAAAGAGCAGTGTTCTCAGAGTTTGTGGATACTTTCAAACCTAAGTTTCTGGACATCGCTGTGGGCGATCCGTCTCTCGAATCGACAAACTTCGGTCCCCAGGTAGATAAGACACAGTTCGACAATATTCTCAAATTAATTGATGAAGCAAAAGACGACGGTGCTTCCTTGATCTCAGGAGGTTGTCGGGCCAAGGATAAAGGCTTTTATATCCAGCCTACTATCTTCGTTCAAGTACCCAAAAGCGCCAATATTCTGAAGACGGAAGTCTTTGGCCCAGTCGTTGCCATTCAGCAGTTCGATACAGAAGACGAAGTGATTGCCGAGTGTAACGATACACAGTATGGTCTCCACGGCACCGTCTTCACACGAGACGTGTCGCGGGCATTTCGGCTGGTGAAAGCCTTTGAGGCGGGTATGATCACGGTGAACTGCAGCAGTGAAGTGGGTCCGTATGACATGCCTTTTGGCGGCTGGAAAGAGTCCGGTACTGGCAGAGAGAATGGTCGCATGGGGTTGGAATCGTATTTTGAAGTGAAGTCGGTGACACTAAAGCTGTAGTTCTATTATTGTATTGGATCAGGTTGATAATATTAGAGTGTAATTACAGCTAGATACGTATCGATCTTGCCACAATGGTTCGCCTTGTTGGAGGAAGAAGTCTTTACGTTACATTAAGACTGTTATCAATCATTTCATCTGTCCAGGTAAATATACGATCGAAGCTTTGAAAATCCATGTCAGGGGCATTATATGGTTCTGGCACCATTGCACCAAATATGGACGAGACGTTGGCGGAAGCATCGCGAAATATGTCCGGTATCGGCGGGCTAGCGAAAGATATTGGGAAAGTGCTATGGTCGTCCTCAAAGGCGACCGTACGAATATTGACAGGTGACCGAGACTTCCAAGCAGCGTCGAGTCTGTCGGCAAATTGGCCTGCCAAATTGTCTCTCTCAGTAGAGGCGTTAGGGCCAACCCACCGGGATGAGCCCTCCTGAAGAGCTTGGAGCAGTATCTCAAAGTTATCATCCACCGGCGCGTTTGAATGGTTTGCGTCAGCGAGCAAAGCCCTTGCGGCAATGAATAGACAGAAACTCAGCGTCGGTGGTATGACCACGACTGTGTTAGCGATAAATTTGGCGGCGATTGTTGCAATTTCACCAGCCGCCAAGATGCATGTCTTGGCAGCATTCTCAGTCGGCAAGCGGCTACGCAAAACAGCGTCCGGATACGCCATGACTTGGTGCAGCATGATGACACTGGTGTTGTGCGTGACATGAGCGAGTGTTAGATTTTCATCCATTTTGCCAGTCGCGTCAATGCCAGCGACCTGCCATCGTGCAGGGAGAAAAGTTTTCCAACGTATAAGCATAGCATCCAGTGATTGGAATCTCTCAAACCACCGTCGTAAACTCTCACTTTTGGAAAGATCGACGGACTCTTGGAGAAGAAAAGTTGCGACACGATTCAGACACTCGGATGCTTCGATAAGATAGGCCAAACCCCCCATTGCATCTGTGTCGACGTCTGGATCTATTTTGTTGTTGTCAATGTCAAAATATTTGGCGGTTTTATTCACCTGATCTCTCCAGAAACATCCCTCTACAGGGAGGCGCCTCTTGATGTGGTCAATAGATAGTCCTGTATTCCAGCCGGTAGCGACGGAGCAAAACCGATCTAAGAGGAAGATGCACCAAAATATTCTTCGGAAAGATTCTTTTTCCGTCAGATTCCTCGCCGGCGGTAGAAACCCTATGCGATTAAGAAGTTTGTTCTGTGACATTCCTTCGTCTTCTACGGCTAATCCTAATTGTTCCACGATTCGAGTCGCTGACGAAACAATAGACCAACTCGTAGGTCCTTTACCGCTGCCGATTGTGTTGAAGGCGAGGATTATACTTGCCTGTAGAGTTTGTACCGAGAAACGATCCATACAGGCAAGAATTACAGCGTCATGGCATCGGCGACTGTATAGTTCCTGGGTTTGGCGGTCAGAAGTGTAGAATCGGATGCTGACCGCAGTCATAGCCAGTAGGACAATGTCAGGGAGATTTCCATTTTGAGTTTCCAACGCCGCCTCAATATCCGGCCTGTGTAAAATGGGTATCCACGGGTGTATACGGTTAAAGTAAATGTTGACAAGTTCTCGCATCATGTGGAGTGGCGGAACAGATGCCTTGGGCGATCCCGACAAGTGCACCGTTGAGGCATCAGCACCACTCTGCCCTTTGGAGTAACTAAGCGGGGCCAAAACAGCTGTTCCCGATGGTGACGAGCAATCGGAAGCGCTATGAGTCCGTCGTCTTTTATTGCTTTGCTGAAGTAGCCGCTGTCGAACCGCCTGCAGCATCTCACCCAAGTTTGGGGGGTCATCTGACGCATTCTTTGTGGGAGCAATAGCAGGCCCAAGCAGCATTGATTGTCCCAAAACCAAAGCTTCAAGCGTGTCCATGCGTTTGATGAGGGTGTCTATATATCCAGGTTTGGCGCCGCGGCGTTGAGCATGCTCATAAATACACTCGGAACCACTTGAAATGCAGGTTCGGCAAGGTTCTTCGCGGGAGCATTTCTGCTTCTTGCGGCGGCAGGTAGAGCAAGCTCCGTCATGAAGGTCCGGGTTGTCATTTGTGTCTGGTGCAGTTGTCATGGTGAGAGCTTCAATGATCAGGATGAGGATGTTGAATCAATTAGAAATATTGACGCATATGAACATACAACCGCAAGTAAGTGATGTGCGGTTGGACTGTTGACTGACTCGGTCGGTTGACGGGTGAACTTTAGAGAAAGGAGCTGGAGTATTATTTACCCCATTCTCTTAGTGTATGAACCCCATTTACCCATAGGTAAGTTAGTTCGGTGGGGCAGACCGGAGCTACGTTAACCCGACACAGTTTCAGTCAACAATGCTCGTTATTTGCTATTAATTATGAACTATTAAATACTTATCCAAACGTAAATTAAACCTTATTTCAATTAACTATTACAAGTGAAAGGGGGCTAATTTAGTCTTCGAAGAAAATATTGCAATATTGGTAACCTTTTGCGAAGCATGTTAGGTTGGCCTAGTGGAAATCTGCAATATCCCTTAAAGTAATCTTTATCATCATCCCGAAAACACCATCTACTAACCCCTTCTCTTCTGCCAGCTTGGTATAAAAATATGCATTATCAACAGGTAGCCCACTTATATCGAGAATTTGTACAAGGGCAGTCCCTCCCCCTTCCGGCCTTGGCCAACGCACATGCGGATTGTGTCTCCCAAAAGGATCAAGTAATTGGATACTTTTCTGACAAAAGTCCAAGTTTCTTCTTATCAGATTCGATAAGACGCTCGAATTCAGCGTAAACAGCTCTAGGGAATCATCAACTCGGGACACAGTGGTGGTTGCGTAACCTCGTGCAGCCATGATAGATGAGACTCATTTTTACGTTTGCATACTGATATTTCTTTGTAAGAAAACATATCAGTTGCAGCATCTTTAATCTTACCGACTTCAAAGGTCAAAGTCGGTAATTTCGCTGCTGGTGTGGCTAATGGTTGTGCCCACAGCCATATGAGAAATGCTTGATCCTCGGCGATGCATGCCCGAAGTTTTTGTCCTTGCATCAGCTGCTGTTGCGTCTATATCACGATGTAATGGGCCAAATGAGGTGTCTATTCGGAACGGAATCCCCTTGCCTCGCGCAATTTAAGTAACGTTGCACACCCATTCAGATGTAAAATAGACATATAGCTTTCTGACCCGTAATATGATCCAAGACATTCAGTACTAATATCGAAAAAGCGTTTCATCTTCCAGGGATCTTTCAGGGTGAGCTATCGCAGTACTCATGGTCTGTAGTGTGATTCCGTACTGGTGGATAGCGCGGTGGAGCATCCAAGGATATTGGAATTGATTCGCCGGCAGAGATGAGGGGCACTGCCTTGATAATTACATTGATGCAACTATTAGACGGTGATTGATAGTAGAGTTGGGGCAAGTGAGCACCAGCCCACAGACATCATCATTTGGTTAAAAAAGGATTGAGCCAAGACCACCTCCCAGGACAGAGTCAATGAGCTCGTCAGAATTGTGGGCGTAACTGTCCGTTCAGCAAATGGGCTAGACTGTCGGCTATGATGGTTGTGCTTTTCTATTAAAGTAGGTATATATGTCATATTGTTCATCTGGGACGCAGGCCGCTCGCTTGGGTGTGCGAGTCGAATGTCTATTGATCGAATTCCAACGACCACTAGACACCATACAAGCACTGAATAAGGGGATTAGATTGACCTTCCCCAAATAGCCAAAAGTATGTGAACTTACCTCTTCCGCACAAATTTTCTGTTTCATTTTGAAACTGAAAGTCCTGTTCTTGAGGGTAGCCAAGGCATGGAGAACCATGCTTGATGCATCGTTGGCATTCTAGCTGGGTGCAATCACACTGTTCATTCATAATTAATTAATCTAAATGAGTTTTCTAGCTCAAAAATATCACGAACTTTGACTCTGCGTCGACGACATATATCACATCCCAAGTGAGGACTGTCAGGATTTGGCATGATGTTAAGTGACATCTGGAGGCAATTACAGTAATTAGATCGGTGTACTCACCTCTGATTGAGAAACCTTGTCAATTGAGGCCTCAGGCAGCTTCGGAGAGGCGTTATCATTAATAGATTGGACGTCACTGGATTAAGTAGCCACATAAGGCTGGCGTAGCGAAATGTCCTGGCGCTGGAATACTGACTCAGGATGTGGGGGGAAAATAGACAATTACATATTTACTCCCGAAATCAGGATGTACAATGCGAGAAACTAAAACGAGGGTATTTGTAAGCAGGTAATTTCTCTCTGCTAAGAGAATTGCTCTCTACGTAAAAAGGGGCCCTACGTCGTAAGTTCTTCATTTCATTTGATTGGCTGATGTTAAATGAACATTTCCTTTGTAAGATAAATTAACCATACGTCTGAACGGGTGGGTCGGAAGATCAACCCTACTATGTCTAGTAGGAACATCCACTACTTCGTGCGAGGCTTGAGAATATTTCTTCAGGATCACAAAATACCATAGGGATATAATTACAATAATGATTATTACCTATAACAGAAACCAATACAGTATGAAACCTTCAGCCACATGCCCATATCGAGCTGCTGATGCGGCTGACTATATGTATGTATATTCAAGGCTAGGGCATAATCTTTCATTGAAACAACTAGTACAGCTTTATTGAACGTTTCGCCTTGATTATATACTTAAACTCACTCTCTCTCTCTGTCTATATATGTGTGTGTATATAGCAAAATTGAATGTCCCAACCATAGTGCTTACTTCCACCTCCTTCCCAAGTCCGTCTACCTCCGGGAGAGTATAGGAGGCGGATGGCTTAAACTCTCGTAATTGCGGTTGGAGACAGGGATGGCGGTGGCCTTATGGCAACGATCCCTGAAGTGATATCTATGTTGCATCTCAAGAACTCTGCTTGGCAAAATTACAAGTCCACTCCGATCAAAGAATTCGAAATACCACTGCTCTTTGTGCTTTATGGCAAAGGTAATAAGGGAGGTAATTGAATGAAGAAATTGAAACACTGTAGTGTGGCTATGAATTCTGAATAATAAAGCCAGCTGCACGCTCAGCGATGCCATATACGGCCGTTTGGATATGTGCCGACGGAAGAACGGGTATAATACTTGCGTCCACAACACGCAAATTAGTAGTGCCATAAACTATTAGTTTTGGGCTCACTACTCCACCGTCCTTCTTAGGAAGCATTGCACATGTTCCAACGGGATGATATATGGACAGCGTAGTGTTGAGAACGTACTGACGCCAGTCTTCGTCCGTCTGTACAGCCATTCCTGGTTCGTACTCATTCACCCATGCTGAAGAGAGTGGCGCGGAATTTGCAATCTTGCGGCAGTACCTGGCGGCCTCGATAGCTGCTTGCACATCGTACTCGTTGGACAAGTATCGGGGATCAATCTGCGGTTTGGTATCGATGTCGGGAGAAGTTACGTGAATGGTGCCGCGGCTCAGAGGATGCATAACGACACCAATAAGCGTGAAGAAGCCCTCCCCAAACAGGGTGGAGCCGACGGCAGGGTACCCCTTTACTCCAGTGTAGCCATCTGAGAAGATTACTTCCACTTGCGGTGACAAAAGCGATCCCATATACTGTAGCTTTTTCTTATCGACAACAGACCCGAGAGACAGCACCACCCTTTCCGCCAGAGCATTGAGCTTTGCAGCCACATTGCCTACCGCCTGATGCCAGTTTAAATAGCTGTATCCACTGCCGGTGTAGTCGTATAAAGAAGTCTGGTTTGCACGCCATAATGAAAGCTGCGTGGCTGCATAGGTGGTGTTGTACTTGAGTATATCAAATGAGGTAAAATTGTCCTTCAATTGGTAGGATGCTTGGTACCGAACATGGTCCTGCAGATTCTCTCCTACACCATCGAGATTAATAATTTGATCTATACCAGCCTTAGATAGCACTGCTTTGCTACCTATACCAGACAATTCTAGCAGGCCAGGGCTTTGGATAGTGCCGCAAGATAAAATAACCTCCCTCCTAGCGCTGATAGTAGTGCCGTCTTGCAGTGTCACGCCGGTGGCAGTATATGAATTTCGGTCTTTACGAAAATTCACCTTAGCTACGCGCGTCTCCAGTAGCAGATGTAAGTTCTTCCCAGATTTTGGGATATAAGCGTTGGCGGCGTAAGATCTCGTCCATGTTCGCGAGTCAATGTTGCTAGGCTGATTCATATATCCGATAGGATTTCCACCCAAGGAATTAAGGTTATGCGTGATGCCCAAATCAGCCATAGACTGCAGCCACAACTGCTGCTGTGCGGGTATAACCCTATTCACTATAGTGTGGATAGGTCCGCTGGTGCCAACCCCTTGGTCGCCATAGTTGGATGAATTGATACCAGTAAAGGTCTCAACCATCTCCATTGCAGCAATCATGTTCTTCCAGTTCCAAGACGGATTGCCGAGTTGCTCCCAGCCGTCATATTCCTCAGAAGCGGATCGGTCCCATGTCATTAAGTTCAATGCTGAGCTTCCGCCAAGCACCTTACCTCTGTTGGCTCCGAGGACTCTACCATTGAGCGCGGTTTGCGGCACGGTAGTAAAGTTCCAATCGTAAATGGTGCCGAGAGTCGACCCTTTCATGCCGGGAATGTTAATATGATCTTCGTCCAAGGCCGCAGGACCGGCCTCGATCAGCAGGATGGTTCTGTTTGGCAGGCCCTGGCTTAGCCTAGTGGCCAGTGCTGAACCAGCCGTGCCTCCTCCCACCACTACCTGCGACAAAGTATTAGCGGCTACTATTCTGGTGCACGGCAAGTCCGCTAGAAGATTAGGACTTTCCAAGGTAGTCCAGAACATACATAGTCATAAACTTGAAGTTTGTTAGAATTAGAACCAGCGGTTGCCAATTGAGCGACCACAGCCGCTATGAGCCAGGCCCTCAGTGTCGATCGCCTCATGCTCTTGATTCACAACGTGACGAAATTAGTTCGGGTTCGGAAAGGATTAATTAAGAGAGAAAAGAGTGATGATATTTTAAGCACTAACGCATTATTTAGACGTCTCCTGATAGTGCACGAAGGGCTAGTTCCAATCATTAGTAACAAGGTATCTACGTCCTTCATATAGCCCGCGTTGCAGAGATGCAAAGATGCAATGAATCACTACACCGCCTTTGCGTCACTTTCAGACAACTGATAGAAAAACTCACTGCATATTGCCTAAATGCGCCGTTTACAATCGACCAACAGCACTGGGCAATTTCGGAGCTTGACAACTCGGGAGGAAGGAAGGAGAATAACGCTCATCCACTCGTATTCGGCGCGGGATCCGTTCTGGTTTCGCCATTCTAGCCGAACTCAACCCTGTTATCAAAAGCGCCCCAAGTCCAGGGTCTGGAGATATGCACTGGTCTGGAACACTTGCCATGGGGCCAGAGTTGACATGGGGTAACCAACAGCCTTAAAAGCTGTAGCGAGTCGAATGTCACCTGCGCTAGTACGGAACAAGGGTCAGGGAATCCGGATTACAAGCCCATGAGTCTCTACCAGCTGAATCCTGCGACCTTGTGAGCTTGCACATGTAGGAAATGCATGCTCCAATGTCTTCGAAGTGTTTCAAGAGCAGAAAGCGTGTTAGTAACGGACCAACTGACTTAATTTCTGCCTCTATGTGGCAAGCAAGGTGGAGAGTTAGCGGCTAGGATTGATGTTACCTTACCCCAGGTCGCAGACTGCCTCCAACTACTAGGTAGTTGAAGTAAATTTTTACATAAGACCAAAGCATTTCTGCAGAAACAAGATGTGCTGCAGCATTCCTCGTACTAATTTGGCTCCCAAATTTCTGATCCAAGTCAGCCTGAAGAAGTAGCTACTGGGCACCCTAGCCAGTGAGCCTAGTTTAGGGGATGGCAAAGTACATCCTCTATTCTAGGTGCCGTATGTCCACTGATAAGATGTGGACGTCGCCATAATATTGCTTTGCCTTTACATATTCTTAATTTCTACCAGTGTGACGACATCTACCACCATGACTCGCCCGCCGCCGCCCGATTCCCTTCCCTCGAACCGAAATATCGGAACTACACTGATCGTCGTCACGGGCATCCTAACTGGCTTTATGCTTCTAACGACCGTTTTGCGGATTTATACTCGCTTCTCTCTCAACGCACAGGGCTTGGATGACTACTCCATGATTATAGTTAATATTCTGGCACTTCCTCGAATGGCTATTCAAGTGGTACAAGTCACAGTTTATAATAACGGCCGTCACCGCTGGTATATTAGCGAATCTGACTACATCAACAACAATATGCTGGGGTGGTACTCACAGATTCTTCTTTTCGCTGGCGTGTGCTTCTTAAAATCCTCTATATTATTCTTAATCATACGTCTCAGAGACGAGGCGAAGGTCCGCCGGATTCTTTATGCCGTTATTAGCGGGCTCTTTATTACCAACTTTGGTACTATTGTTATTCTCGTTGCAGAATGCTCTCCCCCATCCGTGTACTGGACTCAAATAGGTGGAAAATGCTGGGACACAAGAATTCGAATCTACGCTATATATTTCACTATAGGTAAAGTTAATAAACGATACAAGTGGGTTGATTTCGAAATTTGGGCGGTAGCCGCTAACATCTTAGCTACTACGCACAGCATATTCAATCGCAACCGACATATTATGTTCATTGCTTCCTATGTATGTTGTATGGGGCGTTCGTATTAAGATGCATACTAAAGTCGCTGTTTGTGGCCTAATGAGTCTTGGTCTCCTGTAAGCTAATTGCTACAACTTCGGCGCTTGGTTCATATGCGTTACTAATGGTTAATTTGTCTATAATAGTGCCACGGGGTTTGGTGTAGCTAGGGCCGCGTCCCTCGGCCTTGTGACCGTCGATCTCAGCTGTATGTAAATCATCTCACTTAATTCCCCTAAGCCTCTTTATCAGCCATCTAAAAGGACTAACGGTAGGGGATTACGCAAAATCGGCCATTTGGTCCAACCTTGAACTTTTTCTAGGCATCATCGCCGCAAATGTCGCCATCTCTCACTCAATATACACCTTTCTTCGCCACAAAAAGACGGCCGACGGCGAACCAGGTTCCAATTCGACAAATATCCGTCTGGGGTATTTGAAACATGTCGAGTTGCACAATGACGTTATGAGGGGCACAGATTCAGCAATTGCCCGCCATCCTTCCATCTCCAAGAGCGAAGGAAGTGAAGCCCCTTTGGCAGTTATATCTTACACAGCGCCATCGTCTGCAGTTGACAGCAAGCAAGCGCACTGTAAAGTCTCTTAGCTTAGTTAACATGGCACGTAAACTCTTGTCTTTTGCTTGAAAGTATCACGTTAAATACACTTGCCTAATTAGTTAAAATTCTCTAGTCATTTACACTCACCACCCTCACATCAGGCGTTAAAAGCTTTTCTCTAATCTGAACACCGTTTAACAAATCATTACCCTTCACTCTCTTTAAGGCTCCCTCCAAACTGAGCTCAATACCACTTTGAATATGCCTTTTGGTAATTCTTTCTATCGCCAGTGCAGGATCCACGTCCACAAACCAGGTTTCATCAACAAGCTCCCTGATTCTATGCCATGGCTCTGCGTCCAGTAGCAGATAATTACCCTCGAGAATCACAAACTGAACCTCTTGGCCCAAAGTAATTCCTCCCTTAATGGGATCTTTGATCGCGTGGTCAAAACTAGGCGCAACTATGGTCTTCTTAGGCGCTCCGAATCTTGATTCTGACAGTTCCTCCACGAGGCTCACTACACCAGCTGCATCAAACGTCCATGAGGCGCCTCGGCGAGCGTGAGCCTCGGTGCTATTGGGCATTCTGTCAAGAGTAGTGCGTGAAAGGTGGAAGCCATCCATTGGCAACACCGCTGCAGTGGGCGGTGAGCCAAATATGTTGAGACGCGAAACAACTTCTGCTGCGATTGTGGATTTTCCCGAACCGGGAGGGCCGGCTAAAGTCACGATGACCCGATTTTGATCATTATGGCTCGTTTTCAGGTGTAATGTACGGGCGGTAAGAAAAGAGTAAACTGACTCCATGTTTCAATAAGGATAAGAAGCCGCCTAGAATTTATGACATCTTATAGGTACGGTGCCAATTCTTTAAACCACCTGCTTTAACCGTTCCCGAACCACTATGCTCTATCTTATTTTGCGAACAGTATGCGGATTATAGGAATAGCTGGATTTTGCGAATCTTGTAATCCGAGAAGGCTGTAATTTATATTGCGGGGCTTTGTAGCAGTTTAGGGGATGTTTATTTAGCAGAAAAACTCTATAAATGATCACTCTTCGCCAACATCCACTTATTTCTACAAATACAACGTTAAGACATTGGGAGCCATTTTCGTTGTCTGACTCTATGCGTTCGGAAAAGCATGTCCGCAGTCCGGGCAACATTCTCCGTGCGTTAATCTACATCAGGACTAAAGCAAAGTTGCTAACCTGTATTATCGGCTCTTAAGTTATGGGGCATGTGGCTGCGGGCGCCTGTGCCCTATCCGTATAAGGGCGGTGCTGGTAAAAAGGCATTCGGTGATTAGGCTTCGGGAAAAATTGCCGGTCTAATTACTAAAGAGATATAATCTGTGACATCTGTTGTACTGATTGTTTGCTACATGAGAGGTTATATCAACACAAGCTCATTATGACAAAGAATGCTTCTTCACCACAGAGAACGTGATCATTTTTTTACGCCCTTATTTGTTGCCTCAACTTGTAATAGGACGTAAGCAATTGCTGGCCGAACGAAGTATTTTATTAATACGTGCATACACATTGCGGTTCTACCTTGCCACCGTCCGATACTTCATAAGAAGAACCAGACTCTACCCAATTTGATCCGATCTCTGAACACATTATGACAAAATCAGAAGCTGGTGCAGCGGACAGAGAGGCCCTGAAAAGCCGTGTTTTACCTCAGATGGCTTTCAACAGAGTTCAGGCAACACTCACGCCCAAACCAACGCAGACGATGCCCAATTCTCAAGCAGGCGACATGGCAAAGCTCAGATTTAAAGTTGAGGGAAACGCAATGTACTTGAATTCATTCCCAAGGCACGACTCGTGTTAGACTGATATTTCAGCAGAATCACAGGCGGAGCGGGTACACTCGGAATAGCCGCAGCGCGAGCCCTCCTGGAGCATGGATTGACGGGTTTGATGATTTTTGATCGAACTCTCGCCCAAGCAGAATCTGAGATCGAACAACTGAGAGTCGAATATCCAAGTGCCAAAATCCTGAGTAAACAGGTCGATATTATTGATGAAGTTGCTGTAAGCAGTGCAGTCATAGATACTGCAGAACTTTTGGGATCGGTAAATATCCTCCTTTGTTTTGCTGGTGTGGTAGGCTGTGTCCATGCAGTTGAAATAACTGCTGCTGAGTGGCGTAGAACACTTGAGATCAACACAACGGGCTCTTTTCTATGCGCCCAAGCGGTTGCAAAACAAATCATTTTGCAAGGTACAGGGGGAAGTATTGTCTTCATAGCCTCCATCTCTGGCCATAGAGTCAATTTCCCCCAACCACAAGTTGCTTACAACACCAGCAAGGCAGCTGTTCTGGCCATGAAAAACAGTTTAGCGGCTGAATGGGCCAGATATGGAATAAGAGTGAACTCCATTTCTCCAGGCTATATGGACACCATCCTCAATGAAGGAGATGGTATCGCTGATGCTCGAGCTGTCGTGAGTCCCCCATACATCATGATATAAGAAGTAGCTTTCCCCAAAGAATTTTATATACCGGCCATCGTTGCCAACCATCATACGTCTCTCTATCGAGTAGATGGAATTTGTACAATACTCACTAATAATGCCTAATGATTTAGTGGGCAGACCGAAATCCAATGGGACGAATGGGCCAGCCCAACGAGCTCACTGGCCTTGTCGTTCTTCTTGCAAGCAATGCAAGCAGCTATATGAATGGTAATATCTGACACCTTTGATTCTTTTTCTATTGCTAACATATCATCTCTTGTAGGGACTGATATTATCTGCGATGGTGGCCAGGTCCTCTTATAAGCGATGTAAACACATTGAGCATTCGATATAGTCTAATATTGTTCTCGCTAGCAGTGCGTACATGTATTGGATATTCATACCTAAGGCAAAGGTACTCTAATATTTTTTGGCATCTGACATAATTTACCTGTGGATCAGTGGAACGTTTCTAATGCATACTGATAATTGTTACTTGCATCGAAAGGCTGGTATTCTAATATGTCTACTGGAATCGTTGATAATTCATGTGATCTGCTATCGTTGATTGCTCCTATCGATTTATCAAGGAATCCTCACCTGGACTCCTTGTCTACATATGGCCGTTGCAATGCTTTAATGTTAATCATGTCGGAATCTATAATAGCGCCTATGGAGAACAGCTTTTAAACACTATATATACGAAATTCCTTTATGAAAATTGACATTGGTTGTCAGGGACGTGGAAGCTTCTTCGCCGCAAAGAAGCAGCAAAGTTCAGACTAGGTATCATAGTTTTAATAGAGCTATGAAAGAGAGGAAACTTCCTCTCTTCATTAAAAGAGATCAAGATATATACAGTCATTATTGTGTACCTAGCTGCGGTGTTGTAGCTAGCTAGCTAGCCTCCACCTCTTTGATCCCATCGCTCTCTTTGTGTCTTGACTTCTGCTATTGGCACTTGGCACCACTGCTATTCGCTAGTGTTGATAAGTATTGACAGACAGAATGAGAACCGCAATTTGAAACTCCTAAACCATGACTATCTTAATATGATACACAGTGATCACTCGAGAACACTCCTCAATCAATGGAACATTCTGTTTAAATGCGTCTGTCTCCATTGCTATACGATGGGTTGCCACATCTAACCACCCAATCAATGCTACGTAGAGCTCCTCACTCCCGCCGGTCTCCTCTATATCGACTAATATTTCGTTGGTCGCGATATCCTTAGCAATACCAGTACACCCCTGAGTATCCACAATGATGGATGAAAATCTCGCAAAGGTATCGATAAAACTTGAGTTGTAGGAGGAGAATATTGCAATTTCTATCACTCCATCATGGAAAATTCGTGGATACATATGTGGGGCAATGGGTACATATATTGATTGAGGAGTGCCTGGGGTAATATTGTCGATATTTGTTTGCAAAGTTGCAAACGCTGTCGATTGTTTGAAGTCGACACAGTGTTGTTTTGAGATCCAGTCTTTCAACCATTGTTCGTTAGCATCATGATGGATTCATCGCACCAAAAGGATAAGAGCGTACCTATAAACAGGTACACTTTGTCTTGGGCCTCAATTGTCTGGCCCCAGTAAGCCGTTCGCACCCCATTCTGCTGCGTCAATGTGGAGAGAGCATTATTCCACTTGTCGTTTGCGAGCAGCGATTGACCTTCACTGATTATAATAGGCTGCACGCTAAAGATAATAATTTCCATGATTTGAGAGGCCATTGTGAAAATTATGGATCCAAAACTCAAATTGAATTCCAAAAAAAAAGCTTTCTGCCCAACGTATTAAATGATGATGATACAATAAGACCCATCTAGGACTATGGGTAGAAAAAAAGGTCGCTCTGCCGTAAACTCTGTGCATGTGTTTTATACCAGGCTGCAATTCCCGCGACCGGAATAACAGTCCCGCTACCAGGAAGCCCACTCGGAGATTGATGGCCAACATGAAAACCGACAGTAGAAATATCAGGGTGAAAACAATGCCAACTACCAATAATAGCACGCAAGTTCCTTAACAGGTTTGATGCGATCCGACCCTAAGCGCTTTGGATAGCAGACGCCTGATTAGAGACTTGGTGTACAGCGGACCCCGGGTTCCGGATTCCGAGCGAATTATGTTAGTCACTTAGTAAGGTCTAGGGCTCCTGAACGGGATCAGAAATCCGTTCGAAGAGGATGAGAATCCATTTACAAACTCATTGGTGCTTGAATTGGCGTCAAGCCGCCAATTCCATGGGTAGGTAAAAGAGTTCGGTGGTCCTACCCCGCTACGCTAGGAGCCCAAAAGAATAAGACATAAATGGCACTGAACGGCATGCTGTTGTTATTGATTCACTTACAATCAAGATACTTGAGATTCTAATATGTCTGACGGTGGAATCAATGTCGAAGGCAACTTTAACCATGGGAATGCTATCGCTGGTCCTGGGGCAGAAAGGATAATGCCTTTATTCTCCCTGAAGGGGAAGACGGCAATTGTTACAGGCGCAGGAGCGGGGATCGGGCTCGCTGTTGCGCAGGCATATGCGGAAGCTGGCGCAAATGTCGCCATATGGTACAATAGTAACAATCACGCAGTTGAGCGAGCAGCAGAAATGGAACGCGAGTACGGGGTAAAATGTGAGTACCATATTCGATTATGAAACTCAATCTGTCCTAACACAATTTGAAGGCAGAGCTTATAAAGTCAATACAACGATATATACCGACGTACAGAAGGCAACGGATGATATTGTAAAGGAATTTGGAGGACGATTGGATATATTTGTCGCCAACTCCGGCATTCCTTGGACCCAAGGCCCTGCCCTCGAAGGAGACCTCTCGCACTACCATGACGTGGTCAATATTGACCTTGATGGCACTTTCTATTGTGCGCGAGCTGCTGGAAGACATTTTCGCCGCCAAGGGCTGGAAGGCACAGATGCGAACGGGAAAGTACTAGATCAAAACTACAGTTGCGGATCATTCATTGCCACTGCAAGCATCAGTGGTCACATCGTCAACATTCCACAGCTCCAAGCCGCATATAATGCAGCAAAAGCCGGCGTGATTCAGCTTTGCAAATCTCTTGCAATTGAATGGGTGAAATTTGCAAAAGTCAATTCTGTTTCTCCCGGGTACATTGCAACGGAGATATCTAGCTTTATCCCCCAGGAGATGAGAGTGATCTGGAAGAATAAAATTCCCATGGGGTAAGTAATACATGGCGATTGGTGATGAGTTTTTGAACTGTGCTAATTTTAAAATATAGCCGGGAGGCCCATGCAAATGAACTTAAGGGTGCCTTCTTATTCCTTGCTTCTGATGCTTCGTCATACGTCACCGGTGCTGATTTGGTTGTTGATGGAGGATATACTCTAGTCTAAGTTTGTTACAAGGAGAAACATGGAGTTATTATTTCCCTATCTCGTAAAAAAAAAAAAAATCTTTTTCTTTTCTCTCTCTTTTTTGTTTGTAGTTCAGTCATAATTATACAATTACAGTATTTGCACGCGTCACTTGGTGGCTAGTTATGCGTGATCGATGTTGCTATGTCTGTCTCGAGCCTATATATAAATGGATAAAGGAAGCATTCACAATTTCCTGCTTACACACTACCTTATATAAGAGCACCATTTACTTCTTAAAAACATTAATTAGATTTAGCAAAAAGACAGTGACGCCAGCTTTAGAGAAATAATAGCAATTAAAGTTCAATCTAGGAGGTGTTGAGAGTTGACATGATTCTCACGTGTAATGAAGCATTCTGTATTTGATATTTCTGATCTGGCGCCATAATTACAGAAGTTCTAGATGTTAAAAGACCAATTCACAACAAGGAGATGTAGATTCACACCTAGTGAGTGAATAAGCAATTCTAAACTCCCTGAATCAAAACCTTGATGACATTCTCGTGCTTCTCTCTCACCAATTGGAAGGCATCTTTTGCATCTTCAAACTTGAATCGGTTTGTGACTAGCGGCTTCACATCAATTTTGCCACTGGCAACCAGATCAACTGCAGTTGAATAACAGCCCGTCGTGTAGCGAATTGAGCCACGAATTGTGAGATCACGAATGCATGCAACAGTGATTGGAAACTCCACAACCTACCACTATGTTAGCAAAGATTTAACTCGAGAAATTGTCCTTTACGGGAAGAGAAGAGCTTTACCTCTTTTCCCATGCCTGCTTGAACGTAGGTGCCTCCTTTCTTTGTCAAATGAACTCCAGTTGAGATGCAACTTGCGGCCCCCGTCGCTTCAATCACAACATCTGGACCGTCACCAAGGTTGAACTCTTCCTTGATCATTCTAGCCAGCTCCTCATTCCACTCATTGTCAGTATTAACAGTTGCGGGCTTCTTGGGAGGCAGGAAAACACCATCGGCGCCATAGCTTTTCGCGAAATCTAGTCTCCCCTGGCTGATATCTACTCCAATCACTTTCTTTGCACCGTAAACCTTGGAGACCTTCTGACAGAGGACGCCGATGGGACCGCAGCCGAAGACAACAATAGTTTGGTTGGCTCGCACGTTGCCTACCTTGGTCATTTGCACGGCGCAAGCTACTGGTTCCACCAAAGCTCCTTGCTCCAAATCCATATAATCTGGAAGAGGAATGCAGTAGTCAGCCGCGACAATATAGTATTTGGCAAGTGTACCATCCCATGGTGGCGTAGCAGCAAAGATAGTGTCGGGACACAAGTTGTAGGATCCGGAGCGGCAATAATCACAACTACGTACACAAGTTAGCAAATACCGCTGCTAGTATGTAGGAGCAAACTAACTGTCGACACGGTACTCCTGGTTCGATCGCGACACGGGTTCCAACTTTGAGATTTTTGACGGCGGAACCTACTTCCACAACAGTTCCTGAGCTTTCATGTCCCAAAATTATGGGTGTAGTCAGGACAAAATCTAATTTGAACATCAGTACAACTTTCGGCTTTCGCGGCCATGGCGGTGATCCCAATCATATGTAGGTGACTAACCTCCGATCCTCCCATTGTCATAGTAGTGAAGATCCGAACCACATATCCCGGTTTGGGCAATATGAACTCGGACGTCCCAAGCATCCCTCAATTTGGGGATTGGTCTGTCTTCAAAATCTGCATGTCCAATAGCTTTAAGCACAAAAGCCGGATTAAGTTCCTGCAATTAGTTATCAGTTGGATTGAAATAATGACGAGTTTGGGATCTTTGAGGATTTACAGTATTGTTTGTCATTTCGAATTCTCAGAGAGCGTCTCAGTATCAGTAACAGATGGATATCTCAATCCTTGACTATAAGACAAGAGTTTGAGGGTCTTTACGGGTCTTTATGATGGCTAGGGATTGCGGTATTTCGACATTACTTGCTAACTAGTTTTATTACATCTATTCATGCAAGTATCTTCATGCATGTAACTGCAGTCAATAGCCATCGGCCAACACATGCCCGGAACTCTTCACACGGAGCTTTGTGTCCGGCGGACTAACGGGTTGCCTGCGGTATTTATAAAATAAAACCCTGGCTATCCGAACAACGCGGAGACAGTGGTCCGATGATATTAATCATTCTTTCGGATCTTGTCTACCGCAAGTCAGCCTAAGACAATGATAGTCGGGGGTCATCTACCGTAATTTTGTAGAAAATCATACAAGAACCTCGCTCTAGGACCCTGTGAATAGTCGTAGATACTTCGCGTCATCAGATAATAGCTGCACCTTCATACAATTCTGAATTGCTCAAAGAACCGATCAATTTATAATTAGAAGACACATAAGCACACAAATTACGTTGTGTAACGCAAAGGCACTTCAATTCACAATAATGGATTCTTCAAAAACCTCTCTTCAAGCACTGGCACCACCTATGGCGCTGTCGGACAGTGTCATGAAAATGTTTGACATGACTGGCAAGGTTGTTATTGTCACTGGTGGCTCGGGAGGAATCGGATACGAAGCAGCTCGAGGCCTTGCAGAGGCAGGCGCCAATGTTGGTTTGCCATTTCTTTCGGATGCTAGCATTGTATGCTCTTGTATCTGACTATAGCTCCAGATTGCCCTCTGGTATAGCCGTGCCGCGAATACGGACGACCTCGCAGCTACAATTGAAGCAGATTTCGGCGTAAAAGCAAAGGCCTACAAGTGTTCGGTTGAGAATTTCGAAGAGGTTCAAAAACAAACGGCCGCTGTAGTCAATGACTTCGGTCGGCTCGATGTCATGATTGCAAACGCAGGCATCTCCCGTCCAGCAGGTACATAAGTATTCGTTCACTTATAATCGTTGCTTAACAAGTTTCTTAGGCGGTATTGATGACCCCATTGAAAACTGGGAGCAAGTAATTGGTGTAAATCTAGACGGAGCCTACTACTGCGCTAAAGTGGCAGGTGAAATCTTTCGAAAGCAAGGATCCGGAAGCCTTATCTTTACAGCATCTATGTCTGGTCATATAGCAAATGTTCCACAGCGTCAGGTGTGTTCCAAATATTACGTCTGCTCCAGTAACCGGCACTCTAGAAACTTAACAAGAATATTATATTTAGGCCTGCTATAATGCGTCCAAAGCTGGTGTTATTCATCTCGCCAAATCCCTCGCAGTGGAGTGGGCGGGCTTTGCTCGTGTGAATGCAGTTTCGCCCGGTTATATCAAAACACCGATATCTTCGAGAATTCCGAAAGAATGGAAGGATGAATGGCTGAGTCTCACGCCAATGAGACGCGAGGGAGAGGCGAAAGAGTTGAAGGGGATATATCTTTACCTTGCAAGCGATGCTGGCACTTTTACCACCGGAGCAGATATTATAATTGACGGAGGATATTGCTGCCGGTAAATATTTGGAAGGGAAGATTGAAATGAAAGATTTTTTGTTGTGCATAATTGAACGTGACAACGATAGGTTGTAATGGAACTTCTTTCGCCAGATACTAGCTATATATTTGTATCTGAACAAGACGAATAGAGCCTGCGTTGGGGATGAGATAGGCGTTCACTCTAGATTGAGCAGGGGTTTAATGTGCTGTAAACACCGGAACCGTGAGAATGCCAACCGGAATGGCGATCTAGCTTCGAAAGGCGCATGTCGCCAATAGCTGGCGTGAGAATTCACTCATACGCAGACATTCGATTCATAAAATCCGTGATGGTTGATTCTTGTCTAAAATCCACAGAAGTTAGCATGGGATCTGTAACAATGAATCAAAATTTACAAAGTTACAATGGATTCCTTACAGTATGTTGATACGATCAAGTGGCGCAAAATCCGATCCGAGTTCTGGCCACATCATCGGGTATAGGCCTGTCAGCTGATCCTGCCATGACTCTTGAGTAGGCCCGTTTATTTCTTCTTCACTCGAGATGTATGCTTGGGTCAGAGATGTCACGACGCGAAGGCATCGACTTGCTGTGGGATTAAGTCGCGTCATGGATTCTAAAACCCTGATAGACTCGTGAATCTGGTCACGCCATGCTCCTGCAAGGTCGGATCGCGGATTATTACGAAGACAGACGATTGGAATAAGGACTGCTTGAAACAAAAAGTATAGCCCGTACCAAGAAGCCATCATTGTCTGGGAATTGTTGAACCAGAAGCTTGAGATGAGTTCGACCGATTCCCTTGACGCATCCAGACAGCGCTCGAATGCGATATCAATGCTGTCTAGGTCCTCCGAATTGTCCTGGTTTTGTCCCCACTCCGAACTAGACATGGCCCGTCTAACAAGAAATGGGCGGTATGCTAGTATACGCAAATTGCGATACCGCCATTGAAGTGTAGCATGACAGAAGGCATATTTGGGCGGTTGAGTAGCGTGCGGCTGAAAGTAATGGGGTAGTGATTTCAGCCATGGACCGATTGATATATCGTCCAACGCAGTCATTTCTCCTGCCGTTGGCAAAGAATTTGATATCATTCGCTCGTATATATTGCAGGTAGCCATGTGAAAAGAGCATTGGGCTCTCAGATGTGAGTATAGCGTGGTCTCATCTGCTGGTTGTGGTTTTTGGGTTGTAGACGTTGTAAGATCCTAAATGGTCAGTCAGCTGTGCGTCATTCCTAAAAATGCCGGCTGTACTAACGATGTCATGAATATTAGTTGGCAATTCAACATCGACTCCAGTTTGTGGAAAGTCGAATGGCCTAGAGAAAGTGATGATGCTTCCCACATCGAATGCATACAAACACCACCAGACCCTGCGCCTCATTTCTACGACCAGTGGGTTTAGCTGCCAGGCTGAGAATTCTTTATGAAGGCCAATTCCCATGGCAATACGTCGTGCTAACCCGTAGTAATTGTAACTGGAATTTGGTTTGTTTCCCATTTGCGCATAGTTCGACATTAATGTCAAAGCTTGAACCAGGACTAAATTGCCAGTTTCCAACAGATCAATTGAAAATCTTGCCTTTGCTGCCTCAAATAGTCCAGTGTGAGCGTCTGCCTGCTGCGTAGCAGTTGACCATGCTCCCAGAGCAGCTACAACATAGAGCAAGACTTGCCAGGCATTTCCACTGGGCCGTGGGATGACTTCCATGAATTGAGCTCGAAAGGTAGCTTCGTGTATTATGGGGTATGAGCGGTGGTAGAGTGAAAAGTAGTCGTCGATATAACCGTCCAATGCAGATAAAGAGGTAATGGCAAATGGTATTATGGACGCCCTGGGGCTTGCTGTTCCAGATCGATGCTCCTTGTGGCCTGCAGTCATACGCAGAAGTGCAGCTCCCGAAGCAACGCCTCCCATGCGTTAGTGTTTGTTTGAATAAACATTGAAAATAGCCCGTATGTAAGAAGCGGGGGATATACCAAGATAACCACTACCATCTACATCGCTGGTCAAACTCCCCATTCCATCAACGAATTTTTGTCCGCCAGGCTGGCCATTTCGCTCATCCCATTCAAAACTTCCTGATATTGGGGGACTTTCTAGAGAATTCATGATGTCTCTATGAGACCGTGACAGTCTATCAGCGAAGGGTGTATATAAATTCTGATCATTAGGACTTGCTATATGAGCAGTAGCTGTGCTGTATCCTGTCTCCGGTGGCTGTGCATCTCTGAAACGTGATGGGGCGAAGTCCTTTTGAAGAAGTAGACTCTGAGAGGGGTTGGCTACTTCGGTCTCATTGTTTCCCCCATACTCTGTGGATTGCGAGGGAGGTTCAGATTGCATTACTGTCTCTCTGTCACCTACATTAATCTCAGAGAGCGACATGGAAGATTCTTTTCTTTTTTCATGTCTCGGATGTGATTGAAATTCCTTTAACAAGGCCTTCGCCCTGGAAAGTTCTTCCTCAACTTGTGTCAGATGCCTACAGTCTAATTAGTAGAGTACCTGTCCCAGGTAAATACCTGAGGTGCGGTGTTATACTTCCTCGTTAGTGGCGTCTTGTCTGGCCTCTCATAATTGCATACCCTACGGTACTTCTGACATGACGAACAACTAGGAAGCGCCCTGTCACACTTCAAACACACAATACCTGTCGTTAGATTACTCAACCATACTCGAGATACGAGCCTTACCTTGGATTTCTTTCTGCTGCATTCCTGGCAAGCTCTCCGGGCACAAGCTCTCACCCGACTAGATTCTTCCGTCTGATCCGTCTGCATTCTTAGATATTGCACAGGTGCGTGATGATCCGAGATGTATGCAAATACTTGACAAGCGACGTAGGACTGATTAATGTTCGGACATTGTTTCCCGTGTATTATGGGGCACATTATCCACATCATTGGTAATTATGTGCTTAAAACGGAATCCGAAGTCCGCCCGTTGCTACACAGCCACAAACTGCGTTCTCCTCTAGCCATATAATGTATACCCACTCGCCACACTAAGCTCTCTAGAGATGAGGCTCCGTACAGAGTGCCTACCTGGTAGTTCCAGGCCAATTTCTACGGAGTAAGCTTGCTCTTTGTGCCTAAGCTGTAGCTACTAGCTCAAGCACGGATAACTGTCTCTATTATTGTAGCAACCCCAAATCAGGCACAGTTTCTTCAAACTGTTCTCCTCAGCCTTGAAACAGATTATTTCTATATACTTGTTAAAAACGGCGGGTTAATACTTGTATACACTGTGGCGATGTGAGCATACCTATGCTATATTAGCCAATAAAGAAGCTAACTCATAAATGTGCATTGATAGGCTGGAAAACTGGCTCTGCTCTTGGCATATTGAGCTTTAGTTACCGTGACAGTTTGTTAGCATAAATTTTAGCAGAGAGTAATTCCCAGCCTAATCCATCATAACATTTAAACTGTTGGATAAAAAACGGGCCCCGCTCTCTACGAACGAGGTTATTATGCTTATAAGGGTTACCTATTCCAACATAAACTATACTGGCAGTACGAGTGATATGCAATAACCTACATTCTTTACAGCTGGGATTCATAATCAAGTCTGCACAAAATACGCTGGTCAAATATTTGGTATCAACTTATTGAGCTCTACGCTACGTGTGAATACCTATACTACCAACACGCAATTGATAGGTGCGCCAAATATGGCAAACAATCGATCCAGCGAACAATCTTTTTGGGGTACACCTGCTCGGATCATACAGCATCAAGTTCAAAATCTCGTAGCTCCACATACACTAACAGAGGTTATGATAATGAGCCTGGTCTGGTTGCTCTTCCATCTATATTCTCGTCAATCACTCTTCCATCAGAGCGGTTATCGAGGAATGTCTCGCATTCTAAAACGCGGACAAAGTTGAACGCCAACAAGAAGTTGAACTTCGGTCGGACTCTCGGAGTCAACAAGCGAGGTGAAGCGAAAAATATGAATTTGGCTATCGCCTCGATCTTGCCGGAAGAGATCATAAACATAGATACTTCACTACAAAACGAAAAATGGCTGGAAGTGACAGCTGAGCGAACCGTTCTCGAAAGTAACTGGGATCAGGGGAATCTGTTTAATCTAGGCCACCTTCTTGACCCAAGGCATTTATCGAATGGAGAACATCCGGCCTTGAACAGTCAAAAAGACTCGGACGTATAGACTCTGTCACTAGAAGGGACTGGGGAGAACCAGTTGCCCCACTCGCGTAAATCCAGTCCATCTTCCATCATACCCTCTATAGAGAATGTTTACGGTCAAGAAATCCAGTCGGATGATGAATCAATCGAGATCGAGGCTGAGGCAATCATCTCTGTCTCGTCGTCAGTAACAATTACTAATGTTAATGCACTTGAGGCTTTGTTCTGCCAGCTTCTTCTGTTCCAGGACGTCTGTTTCTTGTGGCCACAAGTTGCCCAACAATCAGGGACATGCGAGAAAGCCATACGGAATATAGAGAGATTTCTTCGACGATACGCAGCAGACCTAGGAGAATTGGCAAGAAAGCATGCTATAGACGGTGGCCGTGCCATCCCAACTACGGATTTCCAATTGCAGATGGCAGATTTGTGAAAAGATCTCGACGTAATATTTCTCAGATAATTAATGAGTCGTACCGTTGACTGAATCGAAGAGACGACGCAGAGGATGAGAGTGGTTATTTCATCACCGAGTGGGAGCAAGAGATCCATGTTGGGAGACCGCATGAGAGCGAGGACATCGGCCGAGATGGCCAAATTAATTATAACTATGTGGCTGCTCTATCGTTTCTATTTAAAATTGACTCCATTCTCTACTTTAAATACATCGCCCGAGAATTCTTTGGATTGCGTCATCCACAACCAGTGATCAACATGATCTTATACTCCATAGAGCTTCTTTTCGAGAACGCTCTATCACGTCTTTGCAGGCCCGGCGCCGCAGAGGGTAAAAAAAGGGCCACAGGGACTTGTGTAGGCACTTGGCTGCTTTCTATTTCTCTGTTATGCCTGGTTATGATAGAAGGCTGGCTTTTCCATAGAAATGCGGAAGGCAGCTAGCTGTACGATGAATTTGAGGGGAGGCGCGCTGGCGCGGTGCAAGAATGGCATGTCTATTTGAGAGAATCCAACAACCGGGAAACTATAGCCTAATTGACCCCAAGGACTTCGAAGGGGGCCCCAACGACTTCTCAGTTCGTAATCGCACATTTACGCATTTATGGAATTTGTTAGCGGGCATAGTTGAGACGCTCCGCCCCATGGCCTTGCCCCTCCATCGCAGAGACTCCCAATTCGAGATGAAGCTTGGTCTTTGTCCGAAACAGACCGGAGTGCTTGATATCGACCACAGCTTTGTTCTTCTCTGTGTTCCGTTCCCGCCGCTGGGCGACGAAGCTGCACCAGACTGAGGTCTGCCGTATCAACTCAATTCAGGAATTCATCCAGGTTTTGTGGTATTACTACACTACCCAGCGCGGTCACAGCGCGTGGACACGGCTGCGAAAGGTACATTCGATCTGCTCTGTCAAAGTGAGTGCTTCCCGTCCAGATATGCGCCCACCATTGGCCTTGCTTATCCTTCCACCTTCGCAGTTCGAGGTGTATCGTAGCTAGCTCGTCGATGTACAAAGTAGTCCCTCGGTTCCCCCTGTAGCAGCTTCCACCGAGTACACATACGATCCCCTGCCGGCAGATATGATGCTGCCTATCGGCTCAAGTTATTTGATGCATTTGTTCGAGCACCCCGAGGATGCTGAAGTTACGCCCGTGATGTACAGGAAGATACCCAAGAAACTCCGGCACAAGCTAGAGGCTTGTCCTGTAAAAGGCGGCACAGTTGGTTGGGGGATCGAAATCATCGAGCGTATGAACTGGTTTATTGCCTTTCTGTACGGCTGTCTTGGCTTTGCGGTATCCCTTTTGCGATTGTGTGGGCCATAATCAGTGTGGACGTGTAAGGGGCATTTGCCATTGCTAGGTTCATGATAGCTTTCCTGCTATTCTGTGGTAGAATCGCGAGATGGGAGATTTATGTAGAGGTATGATGTATTAAAAGCAGCTTCATTTATAGTGCCAACTAATGAGGTATAAGCTTATATGTTGAGTATGATATCACTTTAATCTTTTTTAAAAGTAATTGTGTTCATTTATACCATCATAGAATTCATTTACCTATAATTGATTTCTTTAAATTACTGATTTAATAGAGATTCAGATTTAGGTGATTGGATTAGGACCCTACCCTGAACTAAAATATAATCGGGGATACTACTCCGTACTGCAACTGGGTAGCCGCTACTCTGTTTTACCTAAACTTAATTTAATAGCGCTTATTGATTTTAGTCTCTCTCTCTCTCTTCTCCTCTCTTCCTCCCTCTCTCTTTCTTTACTCCACTCGATTCCCTTCTCTCAGTATTATAAAATGGCAAAAACGCAAATAAACCGATTTTGGATATGGATGCTTTCCTCTGCTGCGGTTATTGGAATTTTAATTGTGGCGTTTCCGACACTACATTCTCTCTCGACAGGCTCGCTTTCAAACCCACGGAAGAATTTAAATAACAGTGGAAAAAAAGAAACGCAACCCACCATCTACAATCCTGGAGATGATGTTTTACTAGGAACAAGCACATCTAGCGAAAGACAAAATTTTCTTTTTAACTTCCTCGAACGCCATGATATCGAATCGCTGGATAGCGCAGTTGATGGAGCATGGGATCAAGCAATGAGCACTCCTCTCGGCGGCTTCCTCTTGGTCAAACACAACGAGACGTACAATCTTGGTTGGGGCGTCAGTATGTTCCACAGCATCCATTGCTTGAAGATGCTGCGCGCTACGATGCAAAACTACTTCGGTCTTGCTCCGGTAAATGCTGGCCATGGGACGCATACGCATGGCGGACGTGATGGTGCAACCCTGAAAGTAGATGAGCGAGCGCATGTGGAGCATTGCTTGGGATATATCGGTCGGGTGCGTTTCTTTTACCCTTCTCTTCCAATCCGTTTCTCTTCTGTTTTATATGAAAGTTAGCTCTGGATTAACATTATTTTTTTTATTTACCCAGGCTTTGCTATGCAATGGTGATGACACTCTGGAGCCACCATTTATTAAATACGACGCAGATGGTAATATCCTCTTGAGTGCAGTCAATGGTCAGGGACATCAGCATTCTTGTCGCGACTCGACGCTGGCATGGCAGACTGTGTTTGCTTCTGAAGAGAATCCCGTCGAACCCTTCGATTGGTCTCCGGGAGATACAATCCGGAGCGTATACGGAAGAAAATAGGCCATTGGATGTAATAGGTGCTCACAGGCAGAATAGGAAAGCGAGGTAATCACACTACATCTATCACTTCATTCGTAGACAAAAAACTGATTTTATCATTTTCTCCATATTATATATTGCCTGCGAATGCACTGCCAGCCCCCGCGGTTACCCCGCGTTTCTTTCATATCTTCACAGAGTGTATAGATAGCTAATTAGTGGAAATGTTCAACTCTATAGTCACCAGGTCTAGGAAGCAGGGTGGCGTTCGAGTCCATTGTAATCATGTGCTCCATCATCCAGTCGTGTAGGGTCTCGAAGTCACGACAGGTGTGCGTCCGACTGAACTCAGGATCTGTTTGACCGTCGTCTCCGACCCAATAGAACGGCACGAGCCCAACATCAGCCGTACACATAATCCGTTGGCGTAGATTGTCTATGCAATGGTCTAGAATAGAAACCAGCAAAGTATATTAGCATATATATATTATTCGGGACTTAATGTTTCATCTTTCCTCGCTGGTGTCTACGTACCAACATGGACGGATAGTGTGCCGTCTGGATGCTGGAACTCGTCCGTGCCAAGCTTTCGATAGTAATCGTGATTATACCACGTCGCCTTTCGAAGTAGATTCTACAAATAATTCGTGAATCAGGAGATATTCTTTTGGGAGAGGGACCGGTGTGTCATACCAAGCAATGTAGCTGATGAAAAACTTCGACATCGGCAGGAATCCCCGTAAGATTGGCTTGATCTGGACCGCCGGCAAGGTGGATGTGATCAGATGTTAAATCCGATTCATTTGCCTGATCTTCGGGGATGAGAAGAAACCCAACTGCTTGGCCGTCAGTCTGGTTATGATGCAGCGAGGGATTGGCGAAGAGAGCAAGGAAACATGAAAGAGTGGAATAGTTATCATACAGTTGGCGCCTGCAAAGTTCCACGCAGCGTCAGTCTCCGGCGATGGAGCCTTACGATAGCGACTCCCCTGGCTAAAGAATGTTGAGTCGAACTTGACATGTATTGTCTGGAGATTTAGATCTCGTAGCATTGGCGTGAGGCTTGGGGGTTCCGCTACTGAAACCTGAGTATGACATCGCGGTCTTGTGGAAGCGGTGATCCAGAACGTGAGCAGGTTGGTCGCACATAACAGCGCTGGGAATCCGATGACAGCGCTGAACCATCTACAATTCGACCTACGTGATATCCTCGGTGTAGGAGAGAAGTTTGTGTCTGCGTCTGTGTCTGTGTCTGTGCTGCCTTCCAGAAGTCCCTGCCCCTGTTCAACCTCATCAATAGCTGAGATGGTCTTGCTATCCATCTCTTGTTTCGTGAGTTTGTTCTGCTTTTTTTTTCCCCTCCTTTGCTTTTCCCTACACTTCGGGTGCTTCTGGCTGGGTAATAGACCAAGCGGGATATGTGGGATAATCCTGTGGAATAGAGGATGGTCAACGTCCGTCGTCCAGAGAACTGCCGGCTCACACCCACCAAAGTAAACGAGGGTCTAAAGTCGCATGATACGAGCGGATCTTGTGTATCCAGCCCAAGCGGGTATCCAAAAAACAGGGACCCCAAAATGAATATTCACACACAAATTAGTAATAAGAGCACCACTTGCGTGAAAGCGTTTCTACAGTTGTGTGCGTATAGTTACTCTCTTGTGTGTTCAAAATCTTTGATTCCCTGTTTTTTGGATACCCGCTTGCCAGGCTATATTAGTAGATACGAAGTAACCGCGGTTTAAGCCGCAGTAGTCTGCAGTAGGTGGCTTACTCTTAAGTACAATGCAGTAATAGCGCGTGCACTGCATTACCAATTCGGGGCTTCCCCCACTTATCAACCATTCGAGTCATTGATAAGCGTATCTTTGGCTGCTGCATTAGGGATAATCTGTTGGACCCCAACTACATCCGGCTCAACCCGCAGGATGATACTCGTAAAGCGAGTACATTTTGGTAGGACTTTTGTTGCCATGCTTCTCCGCGGCACATCCACCAAAAAATCGGCGACAAGCTGTGTGATTGTCGAAGGGGGTCTATGGATATTGCGGGGAATTTCCCCTTGAAGGAATGCCTACTCTCAAGCGAAGAGACTTGAATTTGGCTCGTATCTTCTTTTACGCACATGGAAACAGAAATGACTCAGTAATTATTCATCTAATCCTCTCCTATCATGTTTGAAGTTTTAACTGCTTAGCTTGCCCAAATTGTATTTCTACATCGGTAGAAGCCAAGCTCCACCTCATTGATCGCATCATCTCCTTCTCTCCCCACTGTAAGCTGATCTGCGCAGTGGCTAGAGTGATGAATACTGATCGTCTTGTTATCGATGTACTGCTCCTGATTGTTAATAGCGAACATGATTTTCCGCCACTGGAACAAGCAGTGCTCCCCGTGGTAAATGTGCGTGTAGACCTTAATATTGCTGCCACGCCAAAGTGCGTCCGATGCCACCTCATTCTAGTTAACAAGTCAGAAATGTGCCGTAAGAATATTGAATGTTGCCGGAATGAAGGGGTGGATCATACAATCATATCCTTTTCAAGATACCATTTCCTGTCTTCAAACACTGGATAACGGTCCGAGAGCTCTTGATACGCGCACTGTTTGGGCATCCAACCGTAGAACAATGGTTCCATGACGCATCCGCGTCGCATGGCTTCCTCGCTTGACCGTCCGCAGTGATTCCAATCTTCATCCAGCGCATCTCGAGGGCCACGAGTGACCCAAAACCAGACCCCCAGGTTGGCAACACCAGCCAGAATAACCAGAGCTATCGACGAGATAAAGAATTTGCTCGGGCGTTCCAAACGGAACGGTCGTTTTGCACGCCGTATATGCGATGGAACCCCTACTTCTTCATACTGGATGTAGTCCCGGACTTCGTCTTTCTGCTCCATCTTCGTGATAGAGAATTCTCTTGTTTTGTTGATAGAGTTCTGTGTGAGTTTTGAACAAAATAGGATTGGATAGAGAGGTGAAATAGTTTGATATGGCCAGGAAATAGGCGGAGTCTGTACCAAGAGCTCATGGACAACAACATGCGATCCAAGACAACGAATGTAAGGAGCCTAGCGCAGTTCTGAAGTGTGTGGGGTAAATAATAAAAACGAGGGGCAAAAAAGCCAAGAGAGATCCAGAGTAGTAGCCGGCGCCTCTAAACAAAATATCCCGGTAAACGTTGGAAATTGGTGCGTGAGATAGCTCTGGATTGTCACATATGTCACATAACATTCTACACCTTCTGCATTAGGATAGATTGAAAATTATTTAGATCCAGTAACATATAATAAATTATGAGCGAATATTGGAAAGAAAAAAATAGCTGTTTTAAATCTAAGGATTACTAAATGTTTAATAAGACATATAATGGATTCCGTAATATTCGTGACTTTGTATTACTTTGGCCATTGTATTCCCCTGACCTGAACTGTTGTAGGTACTACCATGTTATCCCCAAATTCCTTAATATCCTCAAAATACCAATAACTTCTGGACCAGTCATGCTTGAAACATCAATTTAATCTTAAAGGAGATCACAGCATGACTGTGACTTGATAGGGTGGAATATTCAATATGTTTACTGTTCTGTACAACCAAACGGTGACACTTTCGGTCCAATTCTCGCATGCAGTTTACCTACAAATGCAATCGTGATATGTAAGATAATGACGGCATACCTTGTATTAATGCACTCGCCCAATTCTACCAACTTGTACACCTGCCGTATTTGGAGAAACGATTCGTGTTTTCTCCAAGATACCCTCAAATAGTTCATATACTTTGCCAAAGTCGGTCAAGGCTTAGCCTTCGTACCAGCCAGCTTGTGGATACTGAGTCTTTCCCGGCGCATGGAGTCCAAAGATGATTGATGGGGAATGTGGATGTATCTAGTAATTATTATTCTCTTCTATGGAACCTGAGAGGGGTTCCTCAGAAGAGGGGGTGGAGGAGGGGAGATAAGAATTTGTCAATGCTTTAAAGCTGCCTACACCAAGTATTCTGTTATCAGATTTTCTTGCCTTTGTCTCTCTTCTTGTCCAAAACGAATCATCAGCCCAGCTTCACGCCGTTTCACCAACAAACACTTTCACCATCTTTCCTTATACCTTAAGCACGATGAAGGTTACACTCCTCACATTTACGCTCTGCGCGGTCGCTCTTGCTGCACCAGTTGCACAGGATGGTAGGAAGCATCACACCTTCATATATCGGTCGGAACGTGTACGCATTAATTTACTAACATCTGCGCCGTGCTACAGCCAAGCGTGATAAGCTACAAAACCTCTTTTATGTTCCTGCTGGTGCCGAGGGCGATGCCCCGGCTAAGCGTGACAAGCTTCAGAATCTCTTCTACGTCCCTGCTGGTGCCGAGGGGGAAATACCAGAGAAGCGCGATAAGCTTCAGAATCTCTTCTACGTCCCTGCTGGTGCCGAGGGGGAAACACCAGAGAAGCGTGATAAGCTTCAGAATCTCTTCTACGTCCCTGCTGGTGCCGAGGGCGATGCACCAGAGAAGCGTGATAAGCTGCAAAACCTTTTCTACGTCCCAGCTGGTGCCGAGGGGGAAACACCAGAGAAGCGTGACAAGCTTCAGAATCTCTTTTATGTCCCTGCCGGCGCCGAGGGAGAAACACCTGAACAGAAATAAAACCATTTTTGCTTTATAAATAGAGAGTAGTTTGTCAAGTTTCTCTATAGAAGCTGCGCAGCCTAGGTAGTTATAAATGTAACTCCTGTTCGAGCTACCGAGCCGTACCGTGCAATGATTTACTTACAATGCCAACAACTGATGATGACTAAAACCAGTTGATGTAGGCGTAGCCAACCAATGTTTGTTAACTACAGGTTGATATTGCATCAGGTATTAGTGAATTCACGGAGTTTGAGCTTATCCAAGAAGGCACACATACTAAGTATTTGGTATAATGTGATAGCCAGCGAGTGACACCAGGAATGAGAGGATTCTGGGCTAGTCCAGAATAGATTATGTACTTTTAGGCAGGACTTCGAATACCGCAAACAAATGATTGTCACGTGAGAATAGGCAAATAGCAAGATATCACATGATCGTGCCATTATATGTCACTGTCTTTGTTGCGGGGAGAAAGGGTTGCCATGTTATTGTATTTTTGCGATTGGTGATGCTGTTAATCCTGCTTGTCTTCCAAGCTGCATGATAATATCATTGTCGGTGATTGGAGTAGAAGGATGGGGGATTAGATTGTGCGGGCGATCTTTGTACCATCGATGCAAGATGAGTTTCTCGGAGATATTCGGAACAATGAATCGGCCAATTTTGTTCGGATTGCTTGAGCCATCGATGCTTATAAATGAAAACCGTACTCTTTGTGAAGTACATTTTGTTGCAATTGATTGGTTGTGCCGTGCTCAGCACGACATAGTCCGCCGCAAGTCACCATATTTTCTCCGCAACTCCGCTGCCGTGGTTGTTAGTTGTTGGTTGTTGGTTGTTGGTTTTAACTGAATGACTGACTGCCTTGCACCATAAAACGCACCTGGACACCCACCCTCTTGTATCGCAATATTTTATCCTCAATCTCCTTCACACTTAGAATAAGAGTTCAATTCGAGTCGAAGTCGTTGATATGCTAATTGTCCGCAATGCATATATCTATTAGAAAAGACCAACTTTTCCAACAGAATAGCAAACAATTCGACTTTAACATACAATTCGAGCAGGTTTTTCTTTCTATTTTGCCGTCCGGTATATTCGTGGTAGCGGCAGTATGGAGAAGTTTTATCCAGGCACGGAAACCGCTTGTGGTGAATGCACCAGTTTTCCAGCGTATCAAAGTAGTATGTTGATCCGTTATGTGATTAACTGAAAAACCCTACGGTACTGAACATACCATCATAGGTTACTATTACAGCATACACCGCTCTTCAACTAGCACTTCTCATTCTCGCCGCAGTGGGTTGCTTTCATGCAGCAAGCACGTTCATAGCTGCGTCGGTCCTCAAGCTGCTATCAGGTGTCTTCATGATTCCTCTCAATGTTGTCGAACACGGTAGATCACCACGGCCTTCCGTTTTATTAACTACTTACTTGGTTTTGTCTCTTCTCTTTGATGTGACGCAAGCAAGAACGCTTTACATATCGTCAGTTACCTCGGCCGAGAGCGCCTATAGCAATCTCTTTACTGCCGCTATTGCTATAAAGGCAGTAATACTTTTGCTAGAATCCAAAAAAAAGTCTAAATGGATGAACTGGAACGAAAAAGAGCATAGCCCGGAGGAAACTAGCAGTATCTTATCACTTGGTGTCTTCTTCTGGCTGAACAAATTATTCTTGGACGGGTATAAGAAAATTATGTTGCTCGACGACCTCTACCCCCTCGACAATTCCTTAGATCCCAATACACTCAGAGAGAAGTTCTCTAGCAGCCTGGACTACTCCAAAATGAAGGGCGACAAGTTTGGTCTCACCAAAGTTCTCATGCGAACACTCGCAGGGCCCCTTCTTCTCCCCATAATTCCCCGCCTGGGCCTTCTTGGATTTACTTTTGCCCAGCCTCTCTTCATTGAGAGGCTGCTAGATTATCTTTCCGAGGATGAACTAGACCCGAATATTGGTTACGGATTCATTGGCGCTAGTTTTTTCATCTACACAGGAATTGCTCTTTGTTGGGCCTTCCATCGGTATACCTATTCCTACGAGATAATTGGAAACATAACCAGCTGCTAACACATGAATACAGGTATTACCACCACCGAATGAGAACTATGTTGAGATCAATACTAGTCACCGAGACCTTCATCACAGCCATAAGATCTCCCATTGGGACAAGCGACGATAATGCAGCCCTTACTCTCATGAGCACCGATATTGAACGAATAAGGATGGGTTTCAGGCAACTGCATGATATTTGGGCAAGTGCGATCCAAGTTGCGTTGTCTGCATGGATGTTAAACAGTCGAGTTGGCGTGGTCTTTGTCGTGCCTATTGGAGTGGTCACCCTTTGCTTCATTTGCCTGGTGATTGCCATGAACTTCATTGGAAATGCACAGAGAGAATGGATGAAATTGGTCCAGCAACGAGTTGGTCTGACTGCTACAGTCATCGCAAACATGAAAAACCTGAAGATATCCGGCCTCTCTTCCCCAGTTCGCAATTTTGTGCAAAATCTTCGCATTGAGGAACTAGTGGCCGGGGTTCGATTCCGCAAGATATTCATAGTGGCTGCTCTCTTAGGTTTTATTCCGCTGCTAATAAGCCCAGCTCTTACCTTTGCATTGACTCAAAATCGCCTGGATGCCTCAAAGGTGTTCACGAGTCTTTCCTTTCTTACGCTTCTGACTATGCCGCTGTCGCAAGTCTTCCAATCCATCCCTGAGGTGATCTCGGCGCTGGCTTGTATAGGCCGAATTCAAGCATTCTTAGAGTGCGAGACTTATGATGATTTCCGCCAAATTCTTGTTGATATTAAGATAAGTTCCGAAAAGAATCCAGCAGAGAGCATACCTTCATCTGAGTCGAAAGTAATTATCGAAAACGGAAATTTTGGTTGGAAGGCAGGAAAGTCAGTCTTGCGAGACGTGAACACTCGGATACCAAAGTCCTCGCTCACTATTGTCATTGGACCGGTTGGCTCGGGAAAATCCACCCTTTGCAAAGCGCTACTTGGAGAGATTCCATTCCACGAAGGTCGTGTGATTTTGGATGGAAGGGTTCCACATGTTGGATTTTGCGATCAAACCCCATTTCTGTCGAACGGGTCAATTAAAGACAATATTGTCGGGTTTTCTCCAGTCAATAATGAGAGATATGCCGAAATCATTGATGCTACAGCCCTAGCCTTTGACTTAGCCACCCTGACGGAGGGGGATCAAACAAATGTTGGCTCTGATGGCATCTCCCTGTCTGGAGGCCAGAAACAGCGAGTTGCTCTTGCACGAGCTCTGTATTTACAAATGGACTTTCTTGTTCTCGACGACATCTTTAGTGGTTTAGATGCTGATACGGAGCAGCAAGTCTTCCAAAAAGCTTTCGGGGTAGATGGGCTACTAAGACGACGACACTCTACAGTTGTGCTATGTACTCACAGCATTCGAAACCTTCCCGCAGCAGACCATGTGATAGTGCTTGAAGACGGCACCATTACCGAGCAGGGTACCTTTGACGAATTAATGGCAGGTCAAGGTTATCTTCAGCGTCTTGGTTTGAAGAATCCTAAGGACCGTGACATTCTGCTAGATAGAGCAGTCTACAAACAAAATGTGCAGGAGTCGATGTTGGAAGAAAATAGGAAAAAGACGACTAATCCAAGTGTCGCATCTAATGCGGGTGCTTCGCGGCAAGTTGGGGATAAAACGGTATACAGGCATTACATGATGAGTATGGGATGGTTCGTGGCGACGTCTGCCTTGTTTTTTGCCGTTCTCTGGGGCTTCTTGTTGAACTTCTCTACAATCTGTAAGTCTTTTCTGAATTCCAAGCCAGGTGCATTCCGATAATCTATTTGTTGAACTAATGTTATGTTTAGGGCTCACATACTGGGTCGATGACATCAGCGCAGAAAATCCGATGCACTCCTATGCTTACTGGGCTGGGCTATATGCGCTGCTTCAGATCAGCGCTCTGATATCGTTACTTCTCCTGGGTAGTTCCATCTGGATCGTTTCAATTAAACGCGCGGGGGCCAATCTCCACCAGGACATCTTACAGACACTATTCCGAGCAACGCTACGCTTCTTCACCGAAACTGATACTGGCGTTACCACGAACTTGTTCTCGCAAGATTTAAATCTTATTGACACAGAATTACCGGATGCGACGGTCAACACCCTGTTTTCGGTAAGTATGATAGGCTGAAACCCCAGAGTTACACGAGTTCTGGAATTAACGTGGATATTTAGATTACTCAAGTTGCTGGACAAATGGCTGTTATGCTTACTTCTTCTCGGTATCTGGCAATCGGCTTCCCGTTCATCATCGCTCTGCTTTATATAGTACAGAGATTTTACCTGCGTACCTCCCGACAACTACGATTACTCGATCTGGAAGCCAAGAGTCCTATGTAGTGAGTTTATCACAAAAAAAAAAAAAAAAACCTTCATGCCACACATTGCCATGTTTTGTGCTAATTCATGTTTAGTACGCATTTTCTTGATACCGTCAGAGGCATCGCAACTCTACGGGCATTCGGTGAGTGCAGTAGCTTGCATATCTTATCATTCACGGCCATAGCACTAACCAAAAATATGTAGGCTTTATTTCTAATGATATCTATAAGAGCTCTCAGTTACTCACTTCCAGTCAAAGACCGTCATATTTACTTCTCATGATCCAGGAATGGCTAAACATTGTTCTCAATGTTGTAGTCATGTTACTAGCAGTAGTCCTGACGACGCTCGCAGTCCGCCTCCACTCCAGTTCTGCTTTCGCCGGTGCTGCTCTTTACAGTCTTTTGAGCTTCGGAGAGAACCTTGCTGGGATTGTCCTTTTTTGGACCAGTCTCGAAACTTCTCTCGGGGCAATTGCAAGGCTTAAGACGTTTAATGACACTGTGAAGTCGGAAGATAGAGATACAGAGACCATTATCCCACCAGAACAGTGGCCACAGCGCGGTATGGTGGAATTGAAGGGCGTGTCCGCCACATATGCGTAAGAACCCGTATTTCAGCCATGTTACCAACCCAATGCTGACTCTTCGAGCAGCTCTAAAGACGACGAGGGTAACGGAGCTCGTCTTGCCCTCCATAATATCCATCTGACGATCAACTCGGGAGAAAAGATCGCCATCTGCGGCCGCACTGGCAGTGGTAAATCTAGCTTCATCGCCTTACTTCTCAAGCTTCTAGATCCCACGTCAACAACTGCTGAAAACGTATTGATTGATGGCCAGCCGCTCCAGCATTTAAACCGGTCTGTACTCCGCCAGCGTATCATCTCAGTGCCTCAAGAAGCTGTCTTCTTGCCCGATGGATCTACCTTCAAGGCTAATCTCGATGTATCCGAGGAAGCAACGCGCGAGGAATGCGAAGCTGTGCTTAATGCCGTCGGCTTATGGAAATTCGTTCAAGAGTGTGGTGGTTTGGATGCAGGCATGAACGCGTCCACCTTTAGCGCTGGACAGCGGCAGCTAATATCTCTCGGACGCGCCCTAATCAGACTGTCTACTCGACAACGAAAACTCACGGCTGGTGCACAAGATGGCGGTATCTTGTTGCTGGATGAAGTCAGCTCGAGCGTAGACCAAGAGACGGAACACGTCATGCAACAGACGATCAAGACTGAGTTCAAAAGCTACACGGTTATCGCGGTTAGCCATCGCCTAGATATGGTTATGGACTTTGATAGGGTAGTCGTCATGGATAGAGGAGAGATTGTTGAGATGGGTAATCCGGTGGCGCTAGCACGAGAGGCAGGAAGCAAGTTTGGAGATCTGGTGAGAGCGGGGACTAAGTAGATAATCAGGCCGTCATTATTGCTTTAGTATACACGGTAGTGCATAGACACCTATACTATTCTAGATTGAAGGCTACACAGGGCATACAATCTCTTTGAATTTACATATTTAATTGCGTCTCTCATACTACCGATTCTCTCATGAACGTGGGTGCCTCAACCTATTCCGTACCTTGAATGTTGTCTGTGTTTCTCATTCGGTGGTAAATATTCATGCTTAATCTTGCTTGATATGTATAAGAGCCATTCCAAACCGCGATTCTCTCAATCTGTAACCATCTGGTAATAAGATGAAATGCACGCATTAGAGTTACCCGACATGATATCCTCCACACTTGACATCAGCATCATAGTTGCCCCTTCTCCAAAACCCGTTTTTAAAAGACGTGAAGGTGAACAAAAATTATCATCAAAAGCATAGAGAGATTGTGATTTTGATGTACCTGACAGAGTTTTCTGGTTCGATCTACGAAATAAAAGTTCTTACTTAATAGCTCATACTCTACCCATTGTTCACCACCTTCTTACTTCCTAGCCAGAAGCGCCGACGCATTCGCAATCTTACTAGCTGTTGCAGTAATTGGCACGGCTGCCATAATATCAAAAACACTAACACGAGCTTCAATCTCCTTAAGAGCCCAATCGACGATTTCAATAGCCACAAGCGAGTCCAGCCCGTAGGAATGTAACGCCCGCGACGTATCGACATCTTCTGCTTCTATTTGAAGCATTTTTGCTATTCGGCCTACAAGCGACGCTACGACATGCTCACTTGCCTCAGGTAAGCCCTCAGAATTCGAAATTAATGCTCGAATCGTATCACTCTTGCGTTTATTATTCGAATCACTGGTGGCATCATTTACCTTATCAAGGTCCGTTGCACCCATAAGAGAGAACTTGGCGTCCGCAAGATAGAAAGGGGTAGGGATACCTGCCGCTACAGCGCTACCGCCAGTAGCAAGCCCAGTTAATACTTGGGCAGGTAAACGGCCGGCAATTGCTAGTTTGACCAGGGTTCGTAGCTCGCCTTCACGGACACCGTACGGCTCTTCCCAGTCTTTGAGATTATCTGTCATGCCGTTTTCTGCGAGTACACCTATATCACGCATGAGACCAACATCTATAGTTGTAGCTTTCTTTCCCTCATCTCGGCGCTGAAGGGCGAGAGCATCCTGGTATGCACACCCAGCTGCATAGTTGCTCTGACCACGATTGCCAAATGTACCGGCAAAAGAACTAAGCGTCACAAAAAAATCGACGTCAGGCAGTGTCTTATGAAGATTTTGCGTCCCTTGGACTTTAGGGAGTGTGGATTCCTGCCACTGATCATATGACATATTGGCAAAGAGCGTGTCTCGCAAGACCATCGCACATTGGATCACACCATGTACTGGACCAAGCTCAACCGAACAGCGGTCCAAGGCATTCTTGAGTGCCGATATATCTGATACATCGCATTTTAAGCATTCAACTTGCACGCCAAGCCCTTTAAGATCATGGATGAGATCGGTGGCTGAAGTTGATGCTGCACCTGATCGTGAGAGGAAGCACAGCTTTCGTGCACCATTCTCCGCGAGCATCATGGCCAGGCTACGACCCAGACCTCCGAGACCACCAACGAGCATATAGCATGCATCGCTACTCAAATCGATATCAATGGGCTGGCGCATACCAGATCCCAGTACAGGTACAAGGTCATTGTCATTGAATGATAATATGATTGTTTTATCTTGACCATCCGTCTGCGCATACTGAACGGCGCTCTCCACTTGAGAGGCAGAAAAGACTTTGAGAGAGGCGATTGGCTTTACGATTCCCTTCTGGTAAAGTTCGAAAGCAGCACATATAATTTGACCCATAAGCCGAGGACTCTTGGTGGCAATGCTGTTGAGGCTAAAGGAGCTAAATGTTGCGTCCTGAGGGACGAACCGTGTATCTAACATCGTGCTACGTGGGCTGTCGCGTAGCCCAACCTCAAGAAAGGTGCCGAAATCTGCAAGGCACTGTGACGTTTGCCTGTGAGCTGTATTTGTTGGCGAGCTGAGGAGGATGTCGACACCACGACCGTTGGTCATAAGTTTGACGCTGTCCACAAGATGAGGATCTTGTAGGTTGAATATATGATCTTCCGGTATATTATATGTGTCGCGCAGCAAAGCCTGGTCCGTCTCCGCCTTGATAGTGGCATATATTTCCAAGCTATGATTATGTGCGATTTGAATTGCAGCTTGTCCGACGTCATCCGCCGCGTCGTGTATCAAGATCGACTGTCCACTCTGTATGCGGGCAATACGGTCTAGGGCATACCATGCGACCGCATGAGCGGCAGCGCCACTAATTGCCTGCGTAAATGTGTATCCTGAGGGCAAGGGATGACAAAATTCTTCTCTGGTTCTCTGTAAAGTTTGATTGGCGAGACCAAGGCTATACATGACCACCGAGTCACCAGGTCTGAATTTAGTCACGCTGGATCCAACACGAACAATCACGCCTGCTGCTTCATATCCGAGAGGCTCATCAATGCCAGCAAATAGGTTGTTAGCACTAAGTACACTTAGGTTAGCGGTTATACTATGGGGCTTGGAGGTAAGGACGTTTACTACCTGATGGTCCTTGATTTGACATTGATCTCTACCTCATCGCCATCAAGATCTGCCGTTGGAGCGTCATATTTTTCAAAGCATACTGCACCGTTATTCGTCATCGTTAGTCTTAGCGGAATATCCATACTAGCCAATGAAATAGGTCCAATTGCGTCGACACCCATGGGTTGTTTTTCGTCTATCTCAGCACTTAGCTCCTCATCTACGAGGACACGGCTAGTACATATCATGTCGTCTTTAACAGTGAACTCGTTGTCGGAAATTTTCAAGTCTAGCAATCGGCAAATAAAGTCTGACAGACGCTCTGGCTGCAAGAGAGTTGCTGATGATACGTGAAGGGTCTGGAATTGGCTTCCTGGGACTTCGTTGCGCACCACTCTTGCCAAACCATTGACCAGACTATTACTGACCCCATCTAGTGCGTCGACCCATAATAGGCTTTTGCATTGGGTGACAAGTGTTTGTACGGCATAAAAATCCTTCTCTTCCACTGATTCTAAGAAAGCGGATTGTACCTCAAGAAGGGCAACGCAGTCCTTGTCTTTAAGAGCAGATATGTTGTCGATGCCCCACGTGTGAATGGACGTGCCATGGCCAGGAGCAAACAATGCTGTCTTTAGTTGCTTCATAATTGCGGTGACAAATTCATTCGCATTGGCAGGTTGGATTAATACGATGTCTTTCTCCTTCAAACCACTGCCAGCAATAATTCCGGTGCTCTCCACAGAACCAACCAAAAATACAGGCTCTCCAGAGGCAGAACCGCCAAATTGGAACAAATTAGTGAAGCCAGCCTCTTGAAGGGCAGATTTTGCTGCTGGCACATGTTCCGAAGTTTCAATTGTGCAGATCTTTCCACCATCCTTGAGTATAAGCCTTGCATTCCGGGTAATGTTTATCGGCGCTTGCGAAATTGCTGAGCAGACAACTAGATCGGCTGCCTTGACATGCTTCTGGAACAAATCTTGATCAGCTGATGGTGTCTCTGCACTACCTCTTTCGATCAGAGCTGGAGAATCCCCGAGCTCAAATCTTTGTTTTCCCTCGTATCCTAAGACTGTATAAGTTGCTGTACGCAGCACATCTTTTAGAATACTATTATCTTGGGCAAAGATAGAGCCTTCTTGAGCTAGTTCCACAATGTGCATCGTCGGAGTCGTATGGTGAAATATTTTGATAAACTATGGCAAGTTATAGTCAGCGAAAAGCAGGAAAAATCGCCCAATAAAAAAAATATGAAAGGCCATGATAGGCGCTCGAAATGATATAGTGTAACTTACCTCAGAGAGCTGCTGGCGCTTGTACATGCCTATTTGAGGTGCTGCCACGCTGTTTGACGCATCACCACCTTTTAGCCCTGTTGATGCGGAAGTGATACGCTGAATATCCTCGTTGGTGATAAGGTTGATAGATGGCCTCCAAATTAGCTTGCTACACATCTTTCGGGCGAGCACGGACGTCTTCCCACTGCTATTCATCCGCGCAATTTCGGCACAGTAGAGCCCGGAGATCTCAAGAACTGACTGCTGCTCCGTTTCATCCATAATTCCAACTGATGCCTTCAGCTGTCTCTTGGACCGGAGCTTATGAGCTTTTGAAAACCCTTTCAGCTTAGTATCCGCCAAGAACGGTATGTCGATGGATATATACATCTCGTCCATGGATTTGGGAACCATAGGTACGGTAAGCTTGCTTAAGCGATTACCATTCGCAGCCGCAAAGGCTAGATGAAACATAGCATCCAAAGTTGTGGGATGGATTACATGCGGTCTCTTTAGATCGTCCAGTCCGATGTTTGGGATGGTCACAGAACCGCAACTCTGTCCGTCACCTGACCAGACTTCGGTGATATTGGCGAAAGCTGGCCCATAGTGTTATCGCAAATCATCAAGTTCCTGGTAGAACTCGGCTGACATCTGTTCTTTCTTGCATAAACTTGATGCTTGTTTATACCCCAGCATCTCAGAGTCTTTTTGGGTTTCCCTTGCTGGAATCGTGGAGTCATCATAACAGACCCGTATGAACCCTCGACAATTTCGCATAAGAGATTTGCGATCAGGAGAGCTACAGATAACGAATTCGGTCCACAGTCCTTCTATAGAATCGGCAACCCATGCGTCTGACCTCAGACTTATAGTGTGCTCAAGCTCGTCATCTTCTGGTATCAGCATAGCAGATAAGAACTCAATATCACGCAAGTAGAAACCCTTGACATTGCGCGCTGTGTCCGCAGTTTGCAGAGCAGCCTCGATTGCCATAGCGAGAAAGCCGGCCCCTGGGTAAAGGATAGAGTCTTGAATGTTATGGTCTGCCATCCAAGGTTCTTCTGATAGACGTAAGAAACCACGCCACACACGTTCTCCCTCCAAGAAACTCGGAACGGGTGCACCTAGCAAACTACTGGAAGATGCTTGTCGGTCTTTGCGTACGCGAGCTAAACGTGATTCAGCCCAGTACTGTTGTGCGTGATTCCATGGATAGGATGGGAGATCAACTAGCGGTTTATTCTTCACTGACAGTGTCCTGTTCACCGACGCAAGTTCCAAAGGCCTTCCATGTGCTATCAGTGTGCCTATTAGGTTCAGCGTCGTCTCAACTGCACTTTGATTGCGCACTATGGCCGACAAATACGGCTTGTTGTTAATGCCTAGTGCTTGTATACTTTGAGTGGCTGGTCCCTGAAGCGCGGCGTGTGGACCAATCTCGACGAGAACATCGACAGCGTCTCCGCTGTTGGAGTGGACACCTGCATCGGGGCGCATCAAATTCTGAATGGCTGTTGCGAATCTCACCGGAGAGACCAAGTTTCGAACCCAATAATCGGGACCTAAGTCTTTGAACGTGACCTCTGATTCCGTTACGCTGGAATACATTTTGCACCCCGCATTACTCGCTGTTGTTGTGTCCGCTCGAGGCTGGATATCTGCAATTGCTTCGAGATATTCCTGCGCAACAAGCTGCATATGCTTGGAATGGTAGGCAGTATCCACTAGAAGCTTTCGTGCGAATATATTTTCTTCCTGTAGCGCCTCTTGTAATGTAGCTATGGCTGTTGCATCTCCCGATAAGGTAACGCTTGAAGGAGAGTTGATACAGGCAATGTTGACCTTATCCGGGCAGATACGTTTTATAAAATCTGAGCAAGCATCTGGCGATGCGCCGACAGCCATCATGGCCCCATCCAGATCTGGCGCTGCAACCTTCATATTTGAGCAAGCCACACCGCGACAGTAGGCTATTTGCCAAGCATCCTCATGAGAAAGATATCCCGCGCAGTACGCTGCTGCAATCTCCCCGCTTGAGTGACCAACAACTGCATCAGGAATGATGGCCCATTTGCGTAAAAGATCAACAAGAGCGATTTGCAGTACGGTACACAGCGTCTGTGAGTAAAGCGCCAGCCCTAGGCGAGATGTACCCCTGCCACGAAAAAGCTCAGTGCGTGGTGACCATGAACAGTTGAGTTTTTTCCGAAGGAACAAGTCCGCTGCCTCAATGCTTGCACTGAATTCTGGATATGCCATAAGTGCCATCCCCATTGTAGCCCACTGCGCTCCTTGGCCGGTGAACACGAAGCCGAGACGTGGCACACTTGATGACATGGCCTCTATTCTGCCACTATCGGAGGATTCCAGGGCATCAGCCAGTTCATCCAGGGATGAAGCCAACGCAAAAGTCTTCCATTGCAATCTTGAACGCTTATCGCTGAGTGTGTAGGCCAGGTCCGCGAGATGGTTCTCCTTGTTTAAATCATCACCCAGCTCGTCTATCTTCGTACGGAGCCATGACGCTAGCGACTTCTTCATTCGCGACAAGCCAGCACGATCTTGCGCTGTCAGCACAAATATACGCGGCGTATTTGGCTGGGAGCTGTATTCTTCTTCTACTTCTTCTTCTTCTTCTTTTTCACCATCATCCGAGTATAATTCTAGCGTCTTGACGTAGTGTAGCCCCCGAAGACCGCGATTTCCAAGGTACGAATACGCATCATCAACAATTGCGTGAGCATTAGTCCCACCATAGCCGAACGAATTGATGCTGATGCGACGTGTTCCTTGATTCGGCCACTGCATTAAGTGATTAGGAATCTGGATATTCCAATTCGCAAAGTCTATCATTGGATTAGGGTTGTGAAAGTGGATGTTTGGTGGAATGATGCCTCGCTCCAGCATGAGCACACTCTTGATGACGCCAGCTAAACCAGACGCAGCTTCGAGATGGCCAATCTAAAATGTGAAATGTCAGCTCTGCGTGATTCACTGCGCACATGATATACACATACGTTTGCTTTCACTGATCCAACAATAAGTTTGTTTTTTGATGAACGACCCTTGGCAATCGTCCTAGATAGCGCAAGCGTTTCTGTAGTATCACCTGCCTGCGTGCCTGTTCCATGAGCCTCTACATAGCTAGTCTGGGCAAAATCTAGCTTCGCAAGCCGATATACATCTCGTATCAATGCCTCCTGTGCATCAGCACTGGGGAGTGTTAAGCTTTTCGTATGTCCATCTTGATTTGACCCCGTGGCGCGGATAATTGCTCGAAGAGGATCCAATGCCACGATTGCATCATCGACTCGCTTCAATACTATGGCGGCGACTCCTTCACCGCGTCCGTACCCGTCGCCCGACGCGTCGAAACTTTTGCACTTGCCATCTGGGGAGAGGAAGCCCTGGCCAGAAAAAGCCACAAACATATCGGGATTAAGAAGCACATTTGTACCACCAACAATAGCGATGTCTGATTCTCCGGCACGCAAGCTCTGACAAGCGAGATGAAATGCTACTAACGACGAGGAACATGCCGTGTCTAGGGCAAAGCTTGGTCCACGCAAGTCAAAAGTCCATGAGATGCGATTAGCCAATGACGTCTTGTTCAGTCCAGTAGTAGCGTATGGCGGTATGGCATCGGTATCGCTTATAACAAGTTCTTTGTAGTCACTTGTGAAATGACCCATAAAGACTCCTGTGCGTGTGCCTGCTAGACTCTGTACTGAATAGCCTGCAGATTCTAAGGCTTCATACACGACTTCTAATGCAATTCGATGTTGCGGGTCCATGGCATTGGCTTCCGATGCTGAAATATTAAAAAAATTTGCGTCGAAGTGTGAGATATCATGCTTGAGGAAGTGACCGCTTTTGGTGACACTTCCGTGGCGCTTCTTGCCACCGGACCAGAAAGCATCCCCATGGAAGCGTTCTTTAGGTATCATGGACCATGCCGCTGCTTAGCATTAGCTTCAGATGACTGGGTGTGGCGGGCGTGCAACCCGAACTAACATTTCCCTTCGCAAACCAACTTCCAGTAATTAACTGGGTTATCTCCATCACCAGGGAAGCGGCACGATAGCCCTGTAATGGCAATTGATATGCCGTCAATTCCTGCTGTAGCCATAATGGCACGTTCGATTGCTGAGCATGCTTAATGAGCGCATACGAATGGCCGACATATCGATTTATTAACATAGATGCAGTAGTCGTCTTACCAAGACAACGCCTATTGCGCTGGTTGCAATGCAATGTGCAATCACTATAGGCGTATTTCCATGCATCGGTGACTTTTGTGGAACGCCGGGATATATATCAACAAAACCGGACATTAGCTTTATTAATAGAGTTTACAATTGTTATTCTAGGAAGGTGTCATTGAGAAGGAAATAATCTGATAAACTTGCCCATTGAACACCTTAGGTGTGTGCATATATGTGCTAGTTCTCGCGACGCCTGTATAATACGGGCTAACTGATTCTCGGCAATTATTCTGTAAGGCCCCAATATGATATGCACATACAACATTCGTCCGTGCAGTCAACAGCATTTTAACAAACTAAGCTTACATGTGCATTGTATGAGCGGATATCGGTATCTACATCATCAAACTCCTCGACCCCCTTTCCCAAGTCTTACTGTCTTCTAGATTGCCTTTTCTTTGTTTTTATCACCAATCTAGCTTAGAATGCAGGCGACCAGTGTCAGTCCCACGGATGAACTCCTTGCGGTGATAGCGGAAGAGTTGGGCATGGATCTTGACGATCTGTCCGATGATACAGACATCTCAGAGTTGAGAAACGACACCGCTTTATCCCGGCTAATCCTGAAAAGAGTTCCGACCAGTCTTCAACATGACATCAGCCGCGCAACCTTTTCCTCCTGCACCGACATTGCAGATCTCAAAGCTCATGTCGAAAAGGCGATGACACGACACGAGCCTTTTGAGGCATCTGATAAACGCAAATCAAAACTTCCAATTGTGTTGCTTCTTAAAGGAAATGAGGCAACAGCAAAGAAGAAAGTATTTCTACTCCCTGATGGCTCTGGGTCTGGCATGGCATACATGTCCGTTCCACCAATTGATCCAAGTGTTTGTCTATATGGAATAAACAGTCCATATCTCTATTCCCCTGAGTTTTTCAACGGTACAATAGACGATTTAGCTCGAATATGGACAGCAGAGATACAAAGAATTCAGCCAAAGGGCCCGTACACCCTCGGTGGCTGGTCAGCTGGGGGGTATTTTTCGTTTGAAGTCTCCAAGCTCCTCATAGGCAAGGGGGAGCATGTTGAGAAGATCATACTAATTGATTCCCCTTGTCGACTATTTTTCGAGGCCTTGCCCACCAAGGTAGTGGAGTGCCTTTCGAGTCACAACCTGATGGGAAATTGGAGTGGCGGAGGCACGCCAAAATGGCTGGTCAAAAGCTTTGTGTCAACTATTGGCGCTGTGGAAAAGTATATGCCAACTCCAATGGTAATCCCAAAGGGTGCGGCAGCTCCAGAAGTCTTCATAATCTGGGCATCAGATGGGGTCTTCCCGAAAGGTGTAGAAGCATACCCAGAGCTGGATATGAACGTGAGAGTCACACGGTTTTTAGTCAACCAGAGAACCGAGTTCGGTCCACTTGGCTGGGACAAACTGTTTCCTGGGCAGAATATTTCCATTGCGAAAATGCCAGGCAGCCATTTCATGATAGTTCATCCGCCAAATGTGAGCGTGCACACACCGCAAAATCCGGAAAGCGTTTGCTAATATAAATTTTCAAAGGTCGGCGCGCTCGGGGAGCTTCTACGAGACGTAGTCGAAGGTTGCCCATCACATAGAAAAATTAATTGGCAGGTATGGTGAAACAAATTATAAAGGCTTGTTTGAGAATGTAATGATACAAAAGATGCTACAAAGTTATTTAGAGTTATAGAGGAAGCAAAATTATACCAGAATAGTTGCTTTATTCATCTTCTAAGAATGCAAAAGACAAACTTTCATACTTCAGAACTGAGACGATCAGGGCTCAGTAAGTATCGCCCAGCATCGCTCAAAGCATGACCATGCGGGATTGGCGATAGTTGTATTACTCCTCGCTCCCAAAAAGGAAGACTGGATAAAGCTGTGGACCGACGTATAAATGTAGTACAGCCGTAACCCTAAATACCAAGGCAATCCAACTAGTAAAAGCCCAATAGTATCTAATTTCATACACGGTATATTCCTTCACTAAAACCTAGTAATGCGATAGTAGTACTCAGTAGTACTCCAGGAATAGCTAGGGTTAGGATATGGCAGAGAATATGGTAGAGAGCTACTGTTCATGAGGAAAGGTCTGGGTTCTTACATGTGACCCTTTGCTCGTCACAAAGTGAGCACGGAAGATTAAAAGACAATACTCTGAGTGGATATTTTTATTTTACTTCTAATCATTCATTTGCTAACTGGCTGAAATTAAATGCCTCAATGTCTGCGCTCATTATGACCGGGTCATTTTTCATTATTGCATTGTTCTCGTTTCAATACCCCAGTTGTCCCTGATATGAGCAAATTTTTTTTCGCCCCTGAGTCATCCATAGCTAAGACGTTACACTGCAGCAGACCCGTGTGAGTTAGAGGGGAAGGGGGTCCGTTATTCCGTTGTAAATCACCCGATACTCAAGGAGCTCGAGAAATACTTTACAAGCCCAGCCGAGAGTCATTACAGTTTTATACGTGTTCAAGAAGTTCAATTTGTTTCTAAGCTTCTTTTAGCAGATGTTACGAGAGGTTTTGCATTATAAACTGTAATCATCAACTCTTCAGGATCTCCAACCTGGAAAGAGTCTATATCAAATATGATAAATTAGGTACGAGTTGTGTCATCTCAATCCGGAAAAAAAAAGCCGTTAGAAGTGGCCGGGCCTAGAGGTGCTAGCCAGGCCACTGCACATTTTGCTGGTCTATTTCTATAACTATCCTGCCAGTCTCTCAGCTATACACAACCATACCATACCATCAATAACTTGATTAACAAAAGAATTCTCAATTACAATGCCAATTCGTGTTATCGTTGTTGGCGCTGGGATTGGTGGCCTTACAGCTGCCGTATCTCTTAGGCAGGCCGGGTGTGAAGTAATGGTAGGATCTTGCTCTTTCTTTAATCACACGCCAACTTCAATCGCAATTTATTCTTTGGCGTCTTTATCGTGTAAAACCACGTCAAGTTTCCCTGTATTATTGTGCAAGGTCACGTCGCTAACATCCCGGCCTGTAATTCCCATAGATTTTTGAAAAATCAACATTTGTGGGTGAAATAGGTGCAGCACTGGGACTTACGCCCAACGGAGGTCGAGTCCTGGAGCGGCTTGGATTCTCATTCCAAAAGGCTCGCACCTGTACAATTAAAACATGGGCCAATATCGACGGCATAACGTTCAATACTCTCAATCAATTAGACCTTAGCAACGCTCGGCAGGCCTTTGGGGCCCCAGTACGTACAGTCCATAGAGTAGACTTGCACACTGGGCTGCTACGATTAGCTACAATGACTGAACAAGGCCAGTCTCAGCCGGTGACATTGAAACTAGGCAGCCAAGTCACTGAAGCACACCCCGATGGCACAGTCATCCTCAAAGATGGTTCTAGATATACTGCTGACATGGTAGTGGGAGCTGATGGACTGAGATCGGTTATTCGTGATGCTGTTTTGAGCGAAAACGATCAGGCAAAACCTGTTCATTCAGGCCAGGCAGCATTTCGATTCCTTGTCAATACATCTACATTGAGAAGCGACCCTATTCTTTCCCCTTTAGCAGATGACAATACAGATCGACTCAGCCTTTTTGCCGATACATCTGAAACTACACGAGAACGGCATGCCATTTGGTACGCTTGCAGAGAGTAAGACAAACATCTCTTACCAGAACTATTCAACAGCAGCTGATATTCGAATAAAAAGTGGAGAGGTGCAGAACTTTGTTGGCATTCATCCTAGCATGGAAGTTGAAAACCAAAAAGGCGACGGTAAATTACATCTACTGTTGTAAAGATGCACCAGCTAGCTCTGACAGGAACGTAGATGCCAAAGTGGCCATGATGGCTGAGTTCTCACATTTTGACAAGAGAATCATCCGCATGATTGAGTACGTCTATAAATATTAAAACCATCGATTAGGATTCGACTATTGACTGGATCAAGGCTTGCCGAAAATGTTAAACGCTGGCCCCTATATATTCATGACCCATACCCTACTTGGGTAAAAGGACGAATTGTTTTGGTTGGAGATGCGGCCCATCCGGTAATATGAAACTATTGGCGAAAAGTAAAATCACTCATTTAACCCAATTTCACAGATGCTGCCATATGGTGGCCAAGGGGCAATGATGGCCATCGAGGATGGCGGTATCCTTGGCGCCCTCTTTGCCAACGTCCTCCCAGATCAAATCGATGCACGCCTGTCCAAATATCAGCAGTTACGTAAAAACAGGGTTTCTCGTGTCCAGATGCTTTCCCAAGTACGCGTAGGACGAGAGAAAGAGGTTGACACCCGAATCAGCCAGTATGCGGATGGCCCAAATGGCTGTGAGAATTTTTTTTTTCTCCTAACTATAGCAATTCTCTATTTTCTGATCGAGCTACTAATTCTTCGTTCAAATAGCTATACCCATGACACACAAGGAGCGCACTATTCATGATTACAGGTTAGAAACTCTACCTCATTCTATGAAAAGAGCAACACTAATTGTTTAACCGGCTTTTTAGTTATGATGCATATACAGAATTAGAGAGAAGCCTTGCTGCAGATATATAATGTACACATATAAGATGATCTTAAGTTGGGAACATTATAAGAATGCGAAATAAGAACTGAGGAAAAGTCTTTATTTATATGATGTCCACTACTCCATAAATATACTAGACAACCTTAATCAATCTCTTCCATCTACTCTGTAGATATGCATATGCCATAGCTTTTCATGGGCATTTAATAATTCAGAATAAGGCAATTTGGCTGCTTTTTCTACCATTACCTACCAAACTAGGGTATATCGTAGAAGAAAGAGCAAGCAAAGTCTTTCTTTATAGCGTAAGTATTTTTTATCAGTTGACCATTCTAATGAATCGTATATGAGTCTCCTTCGGTGGGAAGTTCAATTACCTCCGCAATATCAAATCTATCTTCCAAGCACCAACCATCCTTAAACCTTGTCGGCGAGTTTCAAGAGTGGCATCTACCATAATTGTCCAACACGGGCTAAAATAACTTGATACATTAAGATCCACTCTCAGCAATACTACCCGATAGCCACAACAGGTAATTTCTTAATCAAACGGCGTATTAATGAATGAACCGTAAAATTTAGTGCCCGGTGATCTCTTTGCATCCGGGGATCATGTGCATTATGTCGTCCCACAACCCCATGGGGCTTCAAGTCAATATCCATGCAGTGCAACTTCGTATGGTTTGTTGATGAAACTTCTATATATTTTTTCCAACTTTTTACGCTGATGTATGAAATCTTTTGTACCTGTGTATCTCGTTAAGGAAATCCCATAGTCCGAAAGTGGTGATACAATGTTGGCAGCCACTAAGCGACATCTCCTGTTGTTTGGAGACCAGACAGTGGAGAAACTCTCTTCGATACAGGCGCTGGTCCGCAACGCCAAAAGTTCACCTGCGGCCAAGAGGTTTCTTCAAGAGATCACAGATGTAATACAACTCGAATTCTCAACTCTCAGTAAGAGCGAGCATGGCTGGACAGGAAACTTCGACACGCTTCTCGGATTGGCAGAGGAGAATGAGGAACAGCACGGCGCCAATGCCTTGATTTCGACTGTGCTGATGTGTATCGGGCGGCTTGGAGAGCTAATCGTGTAAGTTTTACAAGGTCATCCTGCGAAAAACTTGTAAACTCATACCTGTACCCAGATATGCCGAGAGGGATCCTACCATTCTAGGAACGTCTGAGCGCCCTGTGGAAATACTGGGCTTTTGCACCGGTCTTCTACCTGCCACGGCAGTGGTAGCTGCCAAGGACACGTCAGAATTACATACTCTCGCTCGGGAGATCGTTTCCATCACATTCCGTATGACACGGGAAATAGTTCGCCAGACGAAAATGGTCGAGGATAGCTCAGGAGACTGGGCGAGAACCTATGTCGGGATAACTCGAGAAAAAATGAAGTCCATTCTGGACGAGTTTCACTCAAGCAATGTCAGTTAAACTCAGTTCACAAAATTTTTGTTCTCTGTGTGGAAGCGTCTAACGAGTTATTTAGAACATTCCTCCAATCAGGCAGATTTCTATTGGCGTTGTATCAGAGAAATGGACAACAATTATCGGGGCCCCGTCGTCACTAAACCGACTATCTGGCTGGTCGACTGAAATTGAATTGGCGTCTCATGCAAAAACAGACATAGGAGCTCTTATTCACTGTAATGTCCTGCCTCCCCTTGACGTTGGAAAGATACTGGCCCATTTCTCCTGGAGCGACAGGACTATTGACTGGACAAAGGCGAGGATTATATCACCTACTTCCGGTATCGATTACAAGAACACCACCCTTGGCTCACTTATTGGCCAAGTAATTAACGATATCGCAAATAATGCGCTTCTTATCGATGACACAGTTGATGCTTGCATTTCACGTCTAGAAAGAACAGTCACATTTAGTGTCTGTATACCTGGCCCGACAGGTTATCTGCCAACAGTTGAACAGGCTTTTAAAACTCACAAAATCCAGTACGAGATGAACAATCTTACAATGGATATCGCAAAGTCTAGTCGAGGAGGATCTGATATGATTGCTATCATAGGTATGGGCGGAAGATTCCCAGGCAGCAACAGCCCCGAAGAGTTCTGGGACGACGTTCTAGCCGCAAACTGTCACATTGAAAAGGTTCCAAAAAGTCGCTGGGATATCGACGTGTTCTTTGACCCAGATGATAAGTCGACGAGGAAGAACGCGACTACTGCAGTGCACGGTGCTTGGCTTGAAAATCCTGGTCTCTTCGACAATCGTCTGTTTAACATGTCGCCGCGCGAGGCGTCTCAAACTGATCCAATTCACCGGCTATTGCTTACGACGAGTTATGAAGCACTCGAATCAGCAGGTTATTCACCGGGTGGTAGTATCTCAACCCAGAGCAATCGAATTGCTAGCTTCCTCGGACAAACAACCTCTGATTGGCAAGATGTGCTAAACGAGGACGGGATCGATATTTATTATATACCAGGTGTAGGAAGGGCATTTGCGTCGGGACGAGTGAATCATCACTTCAAATGGGGTGGCACCTCCCTTTCAGTCGATGCTGCCTGTGCCACCGGCATTGCCACGGTCAGTCTCGCCGTCTCTGCCCTGCTTGCTCGTGAGTGTGATATGGCTTTGGCTGGTGGAGGTGCGGTCCATGTTTCTCCAAACACATACTCTGGGCTTAGCAAAGCCGGGATGGTATCAACCACTGGCGGCTGTCGAACCTTTCATGACGATGCCGATGGTTATGTCCGAGGTGAGGGTGTCGGTGTGGTTGTTCTCAAAAGGCTGGAGGATGCGGTCGCAGAAAATGACAATATTTTGGCCGTTATCAGAGGCGCGGCTCAGACGTACACATCAACTTCAACGTCTATCTTGCACCCTAGCCATGTTTCTCAGGAGCGCATCTATAAAGAGGTTCTACGTCAATCTGGCCTACAGCCTCAAGACATCAACTTTGTTGAGATGCACGGCACAGGAACTCAAGCTGGCGACGTGGAAGAAATGACATCCGTCGTCAATGTACTGGCAAAGAACCGTAGCAAGAGTAACCCTCTGACAGTGGGTACGGTGAAGGCTGTGGTCGGGCACGGTGAGGCAGCCGCCGGTATTGCTTCGCTCATCAAGGCACTTATGATGCTCCGTGAGGGTGTCATTCCCGCCCAGCCGGGATGGCCATTCAAAGTAAATCACAACTTCCCATCCCTAGCCAAAGCCAACGTTCGCATTGCAACAAAGACATTGGATCTCAAACCAAGCTCCCAAAGCGACAAAAAAGCTAGGGTCATGATAAATAGTTTCGGTGCATCGGGCAGTAACACCTGCTTGATTGTGGAGGAGCCTCCAGAAACCCAAGACAAACAAAATGATCCCCGACGGTTCCACGTTATTTCTTTGTCCGCCAGGAGCACTGCCTCTCTAAAGAAGAACAGAGAGAATCTGATTGACTACTTGGAGCGAAAACCCGATACCAGGCTTGCAGACTTGGCGTATTCGACGACGGCACGACGTATGCACGAAACGCTTCGCATAGCCTATTCTGGTGACAGCGTTCGGGATGTTCTTCGTCAGTTACGGTATGATGCTTCTAACGGAGGCCCAAATGACCCAAAGACAAAGGCGAAGAAGTCATCACGCCTCTTCTTGTTCACGGGGCAGGGATCACAGTATGCAGGCATGGCTGCCGATTTGTTCGCCGCTGATAAAAGCTTCGAAGAGCTGCTGAGAACATACCAGGACATGGCTACAAATCTTGGGCTTCCCATATTCGTAGACATCATCTACGACAAAGGAATTGACATAACAACAAAATCGCCAACTCAAGTGCAGCTAGCAATTGTAGCCTTAGAAATTGCACTTGCGCAAATGCTAGAGAAATGGGGTGTAATCCCTGATGCGGTCCTTGGTCACAGCCTTGGAGAGTATGCGGCGCTCGCGGTATCCGGTGCCTTATCTGTTGGAGATGCACTATACCTTGTTGGCAAGCGCGCATTGCTTATGGAAAAGCATCTCGAACCCCATACCTTCGCTATGCTTGTTACAGGTTTGAACGTTGAGAGTCTCCAACAGAGGATTTTGGAGCTGAAGCTTGACTCTTGTAGCATCGCTTGTGTCAATGGGCCTTCGGTAACAGTGGCTAGCGGTCCAGTTAAGCAGCTAGAAAAACTCGAACAGCATCTTGTGGACGTATACAAGACCAAGTCAACGTTCCTCAGGGTCCCATATGGCTTCCACTCAGCTCAGGTTGAGCCGATTCTTGGGGAGTTCGAAACCATTGCTGGCGGTGTCGCGTTCGCCAATCCTCATACTCGTTTTGTATCTAGTCTTACGGGGCTCGTCATTGCAGATCAGACATCTATTTCCCCTACCTATCTATCAAGGCAGACGAGGGAATGCGTTCAATTTACCGAGGCTCTCGGTGCATGCAAAGCGGCAGGCTTCATAGGTGAAAATAGCCTTATTATGGAGATTGGACCAGATCCAATCTGCCTTGGCATGGCTCGCAAAACACTTGAAATCCCGACATCGGCAAAACTTGTTCCATGCTTAAAGTCGGGACAAGACAATTGGTGTACCATCTCGGCCGCACTCAAGGCTACGTATGAAACCGGTATCAACATTAATTGGACCGAGTTCCATAAAGGTTTCCAGGGCTCCGTTCGCCTGCTTGATCTCCCCACATACGCATTCGACTACAAAAATTTCTGGACACCATACCAAGAGTCAGAACCAGTACTGCAGCCAACGCCCCTACCCCCAGTCATCGAAAAGGTTCAACCTCCAACATATCCTGGCTTCATACCCTCCGCTTCGGTACAACGGATTGAATCGGAAAGCATTAGCGGTAGCAAAATTACTGTCATTTATTCCTCAGACACGTCAGAACCTGCTCTTCTTAAAGCTATTCAAGGTCACACTGTAGTTGGCCAAAACATATGTCCGATGGTCATCTTTTGCGATATGGCAATGTCAGCGACCAAGTACGCGTACTGGAGGTTGCAAAAAATAAATCTTAAGACACCTGATATGTCAATCCACGATGTGGAGATGGCCAGGGCTGTGGTGATTGAAGAAACAGGCCCAAGACCAGTCATTAACATAAAAAATGTTTATGATCAGGAACATGGTGCTGCTAGCGTCACATTTTATTCAGACGCGCCTGACGGCAGAGAAATTGTATATGGAGCTTGCACGGTCAAGTTCTCCAAGCCAATTTCACGAAAGAATCCCATCCCGCAGCTGGACTTCCTCCTCCGATCACGAATGATAACCCTAAAAGAACAGTCCGAAAATCGAAAGGCTCACAATTTCTTGAAGCCTGTAGTATATAGGCTGTTCGCTCACGTGGTCGGCTACGGGGAGGCCTACCAGGGGCTCGAAGAGGTCGTGGTCGACACTAGCTGCAGTGACGGGATGGGCACCGTCAGATTGCCATCGAGTGATAGCACAGGCCATTTCATCCTCGACCCATTTCTAAACGATGCAGCCATACATTTGTGCGGATTCTTGTTAAACAGCGGATTGAAATATCCCGACGACGATGCTTTCATTTGTCCCGGTTTTGGCTCATGGCGCTTTTACGATAGCCTGTACCCAGGAAAAACATATTCTACATATGTTTATATGCAAGAGGACACCTCCGGCGATAGCTCTATGCTGGGGAATTGCTATGTGCTCGATGGAGACCGTATCGTCCAGGAGCTAGTTGGCATAAAATTTCAGAACATGAAAAGAGATGTGCTGCAATTGTCTCTTACAGGTGCTGTAACCCAGCCTAGGACCACACCAGCTGAGTTTCATGAGCCTAAGTTACCCATTCCTCAGCAATTCTCTTCGACGGAAAGTGAGATGATTCCAACTACGGAACCGCAAAATTCAGGGTCCTCTAGCTCAGGCGGTACTAACACGCCTGAAGCCTCCAGCTCGGAGGTCATTGACACGCTGCTCGCCATCGTAGCTCGTGAGATCGGAGTGAACATCAACGAGATGCTAGATGAAACAACTTTCATAGACCTCGGGGTTGATTCACTGGCAACCGTGACTATTCTTGCTACACTGGAACGAGAAACAGGCCTAATGCTTCAGGCCTCCTTTTTTGTTGAGCATACAACCATCTCAGAAGTTAAGCGCGCACTTCACGAGAGGCTCTGAGGACGAATTGTAGGATATTTGAGCCCTCAACACACACAATAGTATACATTGAGGTTAGAGAGTGATTTTAAGAATTTTACATAATGAAGTTTTGAATTCTTGCCTTGATTTCTTCTCGCCGTGACATTGCATAGGTTTCACAACAGGACTTAACTAAATACTTTGCGTGCTCACTGCAGAAATAAGTTTCATAGTTTGATTAAGCCAATAGCGGCACTATTTAATTAACGGACTATAAAAAAAAAGGGTGGTCTTAATGGAATAAACGAGGACATCCGTATATATATGTCAGAGTTTTTAAAATACATAGGATCAATTCCGGACACATTTGAATATTCCATTAGCCGGCATACTCTGATAGCATGCGTTTTGAGTCTACACTAGTAATTACGCTCCTATGGATTCTTTAATTTCCTTGGAGAAGCCAAAAGTGACCTTGATAGATGTGTGAGTCCATCTATGGTATGTTCCACCATTGACAAATCGCTAGATAGCAGAGCTCCCGGTTCTGGCAAGTGACCTTCTGATACCTTCTTGCGTTCCAAAACGCTCCTCAGAGAGTCCAGCACAGTGGTAACTTTCTGAACCATCATGGACCAGAGCATATATAATAATGAGGACTTATCATCTCCAGTCACCTCGAAGTCTCCAACAAGCACCATGTCAGGTTCTACGTCTCTCTCTGAATCTAGACCAGGCGAGACAAGCCCTGATATAGCAAGTGGAGCATCTGAATGCTTACTGCAGCCCCAATTCGCATTTTGAATCTGTAGCAGCATAGAGCGCACGCACATAAGAGCTAGTATCAAAGTCTCTTGGTCGTCGCCTCTCATGCAACTGACGCAACCAGTCAAATCAATCCAAGCTTTCTGGGCCTCTTGCATGTTGGCTAGGACACTTTTCATCGGCATTTTCTTCCCGGGCCTATAAACTTCGGAACTCCCTAGTTTGCATAGCAAATTTGTCTGTTGCTGAAGGCATGTACATGCTACCACATTGCAGTCGCGGAGCGGACTAGGACTCTCGAGCGCGCTCTCTCCACGGTTAATCAGGAGACCTTAAGAGAGCTCTATCGAAATTGGTAATGTCGTCGGTTGGGACGCAAATTGCCTGATAGATTCTGACTGGCCTACTACTGAGGCACCGGAAAAGGTCGGCTCATGTTCTTTCTCAAACATCTCTTCGTGGTGAAAGATACCCCGGGGCTAATTTGAGTCGTTAAATAATCTGATTACAGCCGAAGTTTAAAGGCGAATGGAGGCATACCATATTTGCAGCAGCGAAATCTTCTTGCAAACCCCATTTATCTTCCGGGAATGGCAGAGCATATTCAAACGGGGATGTGGTCCAGGATATGGAATGCACGTCAGTGACTGAAGATTGACCACTGCTTTTCGGACTTGACGAATTGTCGGATGGCACACTTGCAGGGCCTGAAATATTCTGTGTTGTAGCATTAGAGTGTGGTGACAAATTAATCTGGTCTTCAAGTTGCATGAAGGAACGCTTCCGTGCTTTGCGCGCGTCTCTAGGCCCTTTGCTTCTCGGTCCATTCTTCAGGTTTGATGGTAGTGGTGCTTCTCTGCCTGCTGGCTCCCGTCGAATTAGTGTTGAGCACCGAAGGACTTGCCTGATCAGAATACTTGTCTCACCTGTCGCCGCGCGCTTGTTTTTTGAACCCAAAGGTCGGCCAAGTCGATTCGACATACTAAAGACACATGTTCTGCACGATTCCGTGCATGAATCGCAAGGCAGATATCCGGAGCATCGCACCTTCAGCTGATGACACGCATCGCATGCGGAGCGGAGCCTAGGAGTGACGGGCATGACTGTCGGGGACGCAAAGCCGACGGACTTTACGTGAATCCTACAAAACAATTTTACCAGGGCGGGAAGAAAGCTCTCCCCAATGTCTCCAATGTTGCAGAAATTGACGAACTACAGCAACAAAACGAACTGCAGCAACAAACATTCCGGAGCCCGGAGAGCCCGCTTACGTAGCGAGAGGATAGAATGGTTAAATGGACCAAACACCCAAGCTGCAACAAGAATACCAACATACAAGCGGTCAGATTCCATGCCGCGTGCCCGAACCAATCCGGCCAGATTCCATGCCGAGTGGCCGGCCAATGCTACCCCTCTCCGAGCCGCCCTTCGGCCACTGAAGTGCCATAAACTGCAACCGGTTATTTTACTTTACTTTATTTTCTTTCTCTAAGATCAGGCGGCAGTGAATACTCCAGTCTCGGTAGGGTTTAGCACATGTTAGACGCACAGTACCTTTGCAACCATGTAATTTCGTAAGACGGAGATGACTCCGGTTACACACATTGATAGCGTGTCAAGCATGGGTTAGCGAATGCTTAATTGGCAGCTAATAAACGTCGCTGAGCGTGTTTGATGCGATGCGACGTAGACCTGGTTCTTATGGGAATGCAATGCTACTAAGCACAGTAATCATGGAGATGTCTGTAACAGTGCCAAGGATGCAATTGCGGATCTAGTGCTCCGAAACTGTCAGACTTTGTACCTGCGCACGAATTGATCCGGTTCTTTTGTGCGGAGGAATTGATTGTGCTTCATATCGTACCTACTACCCGCTCGCTTTTTGCACTTATGTATTCCACAAGTAGTAGTTAAGTTCACATTGGAAACATACGCGAGATACTTGGTGCAAATAATTGTTTGGATCTTAAATCCATAGAAATTCGCAGATAATCCTGAATAATCAATGATTCCCAGGTAGCGTAGATATCATATACATATACGAAGTAGTGAGTCGAATCTGCCTGGCAATGGATCGGCATTGTTTCCTTCCTTTGAGAGACTTGATGGCACAAGCTTAAAGTCGCCGATGCCACGTATCAGCTCAAACGCAGTGCCAATGTTACCACCTACCTGTATTGTCTATATAGGTACATTTCTCACACGACTTTCGTCGGTTAATTATGAATCATTTTTGTGGCCATTATGGCTAGCCAAGGGCGGGCCGAGTGCCGAATAAGAAAGTGGTTTGTTTTATTAGGAATGTGAGATACGGCTCTTCGAGGTACAGACCGCTGCTTAAACTTAATCTGGATGACTTGCGGCGGCTATGGCGAAAGAATAGCACAACATCACCTAATTTGCGACAGCTATCAATATATGACTAAAATCTAGAAACTCCTTACGTGTCTACCTAGGTAGTTAGGTTTCAATAGGACCTCAAGGTGGTTTCTCGCCATCGAAAACACCAGGGTTATCAAGTGCAGCCATTAGCTATTTCCGCCTCTATTACAATTGTCAAATACATCCTCTGTATGCTTCCATATTTTCTCTGCCATGGCTGTTCGTCGATACTCTTCCAGTAGGTTTGCATTCTGTTTCTGCACCCGCCCATCCCAATTAAGTAAATAGGCCCCCGAACCTCTACCCCCATTGCTTCCCTCAGCGACATCATTCTTCTCGATCGGTGTGCCGCAGGTAGCTGCGTTTAGAGACTCTGATGGAGGATATCGGTTCGAGGTAGCCATGTATAGATGTCTCTCTCCTGTCTCAGCCAATCCAACTGTCCATGGAGCCAAGAGTTGCCCCGCAACTTTATACGCAGCTCGCAAACAAGTGGGCAACCCTGATCCCAGGTTCGTTTTTACTACACCAGGGGCAGTGTGGACAAATGCCGTTCCTTTCCAAGTCGCAGCAAATCTCTCGAGCATTAAATCCGTCATTACACCACAGTGCGCGCCGCAATTAGAAAGAGAAAAGTTTGTTTTCAGACCGAGATCACTCTCCACCATTCGATTCCCAATTCCGGCACCCAGTACGGTCATGACGCGAGACAACTGAGAAGATGAGGCAGAGCTTGCGAGAAGTGGAAGCAAGTTAGAGATGAAGCGCATGCGGGAGTAGTAGTGAACGGCCATCTTGCGGTCGAGACCCTCGGGGGATTCTGCTCAGGTAGATAGTTAGCATATTTATATTTGAGGCGAAGAGGCGCTGTACCGTTTCGGCCATCCATGGTCAATATTCCGGTCGTTAATACTAGCAGATTCAACCTCGTTTCTTTTCGTAAAATCTCAGAACAGGTTTGGTCAACGTTTGCTATTTCAGACACATCGGCTTGTAAAAATTCCACCTCGCTCGTCTCGCTGACTGCTTGACATTCCTTTACAATACGATTGGCAGCATCTCGGCTTCGACCTATGATGTAAACCCGTGGTGCCACAGCAGCACCCAAGAATGCCTTTAAAATTGACTCTCCGATACCACTTGTGCCACCAACAAATACGGCAAGAAGTCCTGGACCAAGAGTCTTGAGGGTAGCATTGGAGGTGCGGACAGTGTCCAACGAAATACCTTTCATAGCTGTGGTCTTTAGAGATTTCTAACCTATTATTGACAAAGAGAGCGAGGGAAGAAGATAGATATAGACAGCCCCCTGTGTCATCAATATTTCTACATTGAGACTAGGAGTTGGCTCCTATATCTCAAGCGGCCGCTCCGACAATGAAAGCGGCCGCTCCGATAACGATGGCGGCCGCTTCGATACCGAGAGACAATCTGTCTATCAGGGGGCGTACCAACTCTAATTGACTTCGAAGGAATTGGTATTCAGACTAAGTGTAACGAATTTCAGGTAACTATCAGTAAAATGCGGTAAGTGGGCTTTTTGGCACATCGGGACGATGTTTAAATCCGGTTTCCAAACTTCGGTGATAAATGTAACGAGCTATGAACACATACCCAACCTATAAAGGTTCCAGATCGCCCACTTGAATAAGGTGCAGCTCATCAACAAACTTAAAACATATTGAATACAAAATGCCTCTTCACGTCACCCCAACACAAAAAGAAACAATCAGCCCTCAAGCTGCCGAGTTTCTCTCGGCAGCGGAGAGCATCCCAATCGAAGCCATCAACTCAGTAACGCTTACTCGCCAAGTGTTTCAGGCAGCGGAGACTGCTGTAGAAGAAAGCCTCATCGAGAGGTTCAGACTCGAAATACGAGATATCACCATGGGGGACGTTCCTGTCCTTGTTATCAGACCCTCCTCATCAGATCTTAGACATCAAGCGCGAGTTGTCTTTGACATTCACGGAGGAGGCTTCGTTATGGGAACGGCTAGAGAGCGCACAGCCCTCATGATGGCGGGTGAACTTGGCTTGACTGTCTACTCTGTCAATTACAGCCTTTCTCCTGAGGTCAAGTATCCCATTGCCATCGAACAATGTCTTGCTGTCTATCGTGAGATGGTTACCAAGTTTGGTGCCAAAAATATTGTTGGTGTTAGCAGCTCTGCTGGCGGCCAAATTATGTTCTCAACCATTGTGAGGGCGCAGCGTGAAGGTTTTCAACTACCTGCCGCTCTTGCCTTTTACACGCCTAATGTTGACCTCTCGGGGGCTGGGGACTCGAATGTTTTTAATAATGACCGCGACACGATCAGTAACGAAGTTATGGTTGAGGCAATGAATACTCTATACGCTGGCGGAGTGGATCTAAAAGACGAGCTATTATCACCGATCTATGTCAGGCTGGATGGACCTTTGCCACCCACAATCATCAACACTGGTACTAGGGATTTGTTATTAAGCCAGTGTGTCAGATTGTATTGGAAGTTACGGGACGCAGGGGGTAAAACGGAGTTGCTCGTATCAGAGGGTATGTGGCATGGGTTTAATTGGGAATTGGAGCTACCAGAGGCAATCCGGGCGCGAAAGGCCGTATACACTTTTATCCGAAACATTTTAGATGAAATACACGTCTCATAGCCATGAGATGGGCCTCCCTTTTGTCATTAGACCAGCTACTTTTTATGCCATAGTCACTCGAAGAGAACTATATTATAACACCGTAATTAGTTCTGAGATTCCATGGCGATACCCTGGATTAGCTAGGCTGTAACCCTTACCCGAGTAACCTTTCACATGGTATTTACAAGCTTGAGTAACAATCCAAATTTTGAGCAAGCATAGTTTCAGCTATATATATATATTTCGAAGGAGTACCGATGCAGTGGGGCTTACCAACGCTTGTTGAATACTCAAAGATCTACAAATCTCATGAACTTAAAATAGATAGAAAATCTTTAGGATGACACATAAATCAAATTGACAAATCACAGGTATACAGGAAAATTGACAATTTTTTACTAGACATTAGGAGAAGATGAGTGTTATTCCACTTGAGGGCAATCGGATGCTCAGACTCAAAATGTCTCAGTCGCTCAAATTCGGTGCGGATTCCACAGAACCACTAACTCGCATATCCAATAATCAAGCGCTGCAATTCTGCCTCTTGGCGCTTTCCTTCCGTCCAGTCCACATGACCGAAGCCCACTTGCTTCATAATCTTCTCCCAATGAGCAACGGGCGCAAGTGCGTGACGACGCCCATCTTTGAACAACCACCAACCTTCCAGGAGCCCAAAAACGAAGTCCACGAATGGGATTTGTTTCGTCTGCTCTAGAAGTACCAAAAAGCCGTCCGCTCGCAACATACTATGAATATTTTCCAGAGAAACTGGAAGACTCCGCGTTGCGTGGATGCACGCTGTAGAAAGAATTACGTGCTGACTGCGCAATAGCTCCGGGTCGGGTGGTGATTCAACATCGATTACCTGGAACTGCATGAATGGATATTGGCCATATTTTCTTTTAGCTGCGCCCACCAAGGAGGGCGAAATATCTGTCATTGTATAGATGATAGGAACTCCGAGTCGCGCCAGGACGGGGACCACTGTCGATGTTGTACCACCAGTGCCTGCTCCCAGCTCCATAATTCTTAGAGGTTGCCCGTCTTGAGGCATTCTTTTAACGAGCTGTTCTAGGAAATAGGCGAGCTGCTGTATCCAAACGCGATTGATTGGAGATAAGGCATAGAGATCCGAAACACGTTGCCGACCTTGGGCTGTGCCGAAGATAACTCCAATTCCATCTTCCTTGCCAGACAGGCAATTAGCCAGCCTTGGCCCGGTCACCTGTATGAGATTAAACTCGGGCGCATGAGAAGGTTCATCCTGAATTAAGTCTTCAAGTAAGCTCGTCGCTGATTTAGATGGACAATTTTGAGCCGTTCGAACGATTTCGGACCCATTGATTTCTATCAGACGTGCATGTTCGCGGAGCAATTCATAGAAAAGCTGCATGAACTTTTCATACTTTGGTAAGTACGGAACAGGCTTGAGCTTCTCTCCTGGTTTTGCCGTTTTGATGTTACAGCCAAGTTGCTCAAACGCCTCAACCAGATATTCAATGCAGAGCTCCGTTGATCTTGGCATCACTTCGCAACAGTAGTTCCCCATGTGACCATCGACGATGAAGTCATCTGTCAAATTCTTGGTTAAACGGAATGCCTCTTGAACTGCAGAAGTCGGTAGTATATCATTGAAGGCTGAGGACTTTGGGTGCTTTGTACCGGTAAGAGCTCGGTCGGCCGTAGGCTCTATATACGCCTGTTTTCTGGACGACGTATCTTTCTCATTACCATTTGCTGTGTCATTTCTGGTATTGATAACGGCCCAGATATGGTTAACGAGGTCTATGAAATTGCCGGATAATAGGATCTGGTTGCTCTGTATCGTGCGACCAGAAAGGACACTGAGCTTTCGTGCCAGCTCTCTGGCCAGGATTGGGTCGATTCCAAGCTCGTCTAGCTCTGAGTCATCTTTGACTTCGTCCACATCCAATCCAGTAATACCAGAGAAAATTTCACGGATTTTTTCGTGTAAATCTCCATTCTCTGCCTTCTGAGCTGACATTTTTGTCCGGTTTGCTCAAGCTAGTGATAAATTTGACCTGAAAGGGCAAGTACGGCAAAGGACGCGTTTAAGACGGCTCTATGAACTTTGAGCGTTTGGCATAATGGGGCTAACATAGAGCCGGCCCACCAATCTATAGTCTGCTCCCGATAATTTGCTGAATCTACATTTGGGGGTCACTCTTTGCGAATCCTGGTATTTGCCAAAGAAGAGAAGAGAAGAGAATTAAGTCGCCGGCCGTAGGCAGCTTGCATGCATGCAGGGGGTTGATGGGTAAAGAATACGCCGGGTTGTAAAATCACCGATCCACTGGCTGCAACTGTCACAAATTGGGGATGACACTATAACAAACTACATCTTTCCTATTTCGCTGGTCTGTTTTCTTATCACATTATCAAGAATACACAAACATCATCCATAGGACACTTTTAAAGTCAAGTAATACTCCGAACGCCAGTATACTATTATTTTCCGAGACTTGAGCCATACCTATAGAAGACGCAAGTTTATATTCTAAATTGAGAAGTCTCATATGCCAAATAATTACAGTAATCACTTAGATTGATCTGATACCTTTTCCCGTTTAGGCTTTCCTTCATATTCCAATGGGACAGTAACTTTACTAGTAATATACGCATATTTTATAGTGCCAAGAGAAACCATACTTGTATGAAACACCATATGGATCACGCGTTTGTGACCTCCCTAATAACTGTAGCTCTAGTAAACATGAGCATTGGGTTGCAATAGGCACCCACTCGCTCCCGCAGCGGCCCTTTTCTTCTATCATACTTTCTTACCTTAGCTTCCACTTTGGGTTTAATTTTCTTTTCTTTTCTTTTCCCTAAAGTGCTTTGATGCTACACCATCTATTAATGTTCCGGATATGGTTATATGTTAGGTCTATATAATATGAGGAGCAAGAATCTATGCATCCTGGATATCTACATACTGTGTTTTTGATTCAATGTCTATTAGCATGAACCAACCAGATCTAACGCTCGAGAGCCTTGCCGCTCGTGTTCTTAATTTGACAACTGTGCTAACCACAGCTCTGCAAGAGCGAAACAGTCCCCAGCCATCATTCTCCCAAGATGCTCCCGACTTCCTTTCACCTGCTCCAGAGGTGCAAGGTCCGCGATTGCAGCTCATCGAAACTTTGACAAAGATGCTGCATCTAGCTACTGGACCAACTGAATACTTGCTTCACCAGTGTCTCTTGGTGAGCTTTCTATCTTCGTAGATTCCTTAGGCTTTCATGACAGCTTATGTCTCCTCAAGCCTAATGCCGACGGCCTGATAGTGGACTTTCTCAACCGGTTCGATATCTGGCATCTTGTTCCACTAAACGGTTCTGCCAGTTATGCCGACATTGCCACTGCAATTCAGCTTCCTGAAGTGACTGTCCGTTGATTCTTGAAACAAGCGCTCACTATGTTCTTCTTCCTTGAGGAAACACCTGGGTCAGATCGCATCATTCACTCCGCAGCATCCGCATACGTCGCTCGTGACGCTGCTAGGAGTGCATTCATAGGGCACTGTATGGAAGATGTGCGTCCCGCTGCTGCAGTCGGAGTAGATGCTCTTCAGAAATTTTACCTCGGGCTCAAAGAACATAGCGAGGAACAAGAGCATTGTCCCACATATTTGGCCAGCGACAGGGGGAAAGTCCGCGGAACATCCTACTGGGAGTTCGCCGAGACGTATGAAGAGCCAGGGAAGCCGAAAGGATATCGTGCCGAGCGGTTTGCCTTGGCCATGAAGGCATTATCTCAGACGCAACTGACGGCCCAGGTACTCGACAAATTTGACTGGGAGAGTCTCGGAGATGCGACTGTGGTAGATGTATGTCGAGAAGCCGATACTTCTTTCTCCTCCATCTCTTCATTCGGTTATTGTAAAAACATGACGATGGTGTGCTTGCTAATTAACATACTTTCGCAGGTTGGCGGATCGACCGGACACATTAGTCTTCTTCTTGCTAAAGCACACCCTCGGCTCAAGATGATTGTTCAAGACTTTCCAGAGGTCGAAACCAGTTTCAATGAAGCAATAGCTTCGTCAGAATACGCATCACGCATCTCATTTCATGCATACAACTTTTTCGAACCACAAACTCTCACAGCCAACGCCTATCTATTCAAGTCCATCTTCCATGATTGGTCAGACAAATACGTAGTACAGATTCTGAGGAACTTGCTTCCGGTGCTCAAGTCCGGAGTGCATATCATCATATTTGACAATATTATTCCCCCGGATCATGATGAGCACGGCAAACCGGTAGTACCGCTCCCAACTCGAAGACTTCTTGGGGCAGTTGATTTACAGATGTTTGTAAATCACAATTCGAAAGAGCGCAAGGCATCAGACTGGACTGAAGTTGTCAAGCGGGCTGATAGTCGCTTCGAGCTGATGGGGTTCTATACTGTAGTTGGATCACCAATGGGAATTGTCGATGTTGTCTTCAATACATAGCACAAGATAAATACTGACATCATATAATTTCGGCGTGTTGTACATAACCCTCACATCGACTTATATCTACTAGATCTTGTAGCTATTTGTATAAACTATAATTTCTTTTGAGTCAATGTATATTTGAGCAATGGAATTATATATCTTGCCAGCGCTTTCCCCCTTCTGCCTGCGACGCTATCTCATTACGTTCTGGAGATGGTCTCGTATCGATTGTGCAATATTAGGTAGTTATTATAGCGTCACGAGGTATGTAGATATCCCAAGTCTGTTTCATCACCTTCACATTTACTTGAATGGTCATCTCTTGAATGGCCATCTATTCAATGTTTTCATGGGTTTTATTTATGGAACGCGGCTATTAGCCAGAGATCCAGATTTTGGGAGCACATAGTACATCTGAAGGCATTGTGGGCGACCATTCTTCAACTGGGGATACGATAAAACTTCGTGCACGTTATTCAACTCTTCTTCACATTTAAGGCAAGCCTCAAAACTGTAATGAAAAGAAAAATGCCTGTCAGACGTCCATCGACAACCACCCAACCAATGCGCCCAAGGGCAGACCATCGATAGGGTCGAGATCATCAAGAGAAAAACAACTCTCTATACAGCAGAGGCACAGGGCTTCTACCGCCATCCTTCCGGATGGTACGAGAGGACCAGAAAATATTCACTCTTGGATGTCGAGGATATACAGTCATCAACCAGGGTGGATTCGATGGCTCTTTTGGGAACCAAAGCAAGAGACGAATACTATAGAAATGATTCTCCTGTGGAAATTCGTTAGCACAACTGCGATAGTAACATCCATCAGTTAGGGGTGCACTTACTGAAGTATTGTCGACGTAAAGAAGAAAAGGAAAAAAAGAGATCGAAAAGCCCGTCGACGACGCGAAATTTTATATCTTGCGCAGGATAGGTGGGTCTCCAATCTCGGCCCGAAATATTCCGTGTCCAATTCGAGGCCAGTCATAAGTTACGTAATCCTACGATTTCGTGTACAAGTACAGGGTAGCAGTCACCTAGCATGTTGGCAAAGAACAAAGAGTGATAAAAAAACCTTCTTGAGTGTGCAGCATTGCGATGAAGTGTTCTGTCAGCCCTAATTGACAGGATATCTATGATAGACAAATCTCAACGTAGGGTGTGAGCCCCAGACTATGACACCGTATAATAGGTAGGTGGCCAAGTTTCTGAATTTTTAGTATTGGTAGGTATCTTACCTTTGTACCTAGGCACCTAGCTACCTTACCTCTAGTACTTATCGCACTATCCCGAATCCTCGGAGGGGAAAATGCGATTACCGCTAGTTAAGATTAAAAAGTTTAATTCCGCAGCAGCCCATCAATCTTAAGAGTAAAATAGTGATACAAGACACTGCCCAAAATCCAGAGTGCGGAGCATGGCGGGTGGAGTTGTCCGACTCTCTAGCGGAGCGGCGGACAAGATGGAGACACAACCCAGAAGGATGAATTCTTGATGCCGTCTTGGTCAGCTTAGGCCCAGGCATAACGCCTCTTGATTGGCCTAGTACTTCAAGGGTAGGATTCGGCGACGGTGCGATTAGTCATTTGGCCTGCTACAGCTTGATTCGTTTTCGCTCTCGCTCCGCTTAATTAGTCCTCACAACAAGGGCGCAAGGAAGCTTCACTTGAATTGGGCATTTTAAGTGTATCTGGTGCTTCGTGAGTGCTACTTCGAGTATTGTGCAAAGTCCGCCCGAATGGAAACGCGGGCAAACTTCGTTTCCGGTTTCATACAGATGGAAATTGGAGATTGGATGATAATTGCATTTCTGTTGCTGGCGAAGCGCATATATATATGTTCTATAAGCAATCAATTTATTCGAATGGCCGCAATTTCTTGCCCATAAAGACAATAACAAACCTCTCTTCGCTCTCAATTTCTTTGCCACCTAAATATTGTCCTGATGTCTTCCATCCCTACCATTGAAAACCGCACCGCCTTGGTGTTTGGAGCTTCCGGTATCACTGGATGGGCCATTTTGCGCGAGGCCCTGCAGTATCCCACCGCCACGGCATTTCATCGTGTTATTGGCCTCACAAATCGACAGCTTGATCGATCAACATCTTTTCTTCCTGAAGATAGCCGCCTCATACTTGCTCATGGCATTGATCTCACCAGGAGCATTGACGATGTGGTGGCTAAGCTGGAGAATATTGAAGGCATCAAAGACGTGACTGATGTGTATTTTGCTGGTATGATTTAATCATTGAAAAAAAAAAAAAAAAAAAAAATTACATTGAACGAACGAAATCTGAAGTTGTTTTTAGCATATATTCAGCCTCCTGGAGCTTCAGATTTCGAAGGTTTTGACATCCTCAAAGAGGTTAACGTTCGCATACTTGAAACGGCAGTTCAGGCAATTGAGCGAGTTAGTCCAAAATTGCGGTTTTGGACTTTGCAAACCGGTGGCAAGGTTGGTCACACATATTTAGCGCCAAATTATTACAGTATATACTAAGTCTCCATTCCAAAGGCATACGGGTATGTGCATGTACCCCAGCTAGGATTCCCCAAAGTCCCTGCCAAGGAGACAGACCCGCGCATTCCTCAGCCATACGAGAATCAAGTCTTCTATTATGCTCAGTATGATGCACTCCAGAATCTTTCTGCAGGAAAGAAGTGGCGCTTTGCAGAGATTCGCCCAGATTTAGTGGTAAGTCTCCGCTATAACTGATGACGATTGCGTTTGACTGATGGAATTTAGATTGGCTTTGTACCCGGTGGAGGTAGCGCGATGAACTATGTCCAGGCTCTGGGTATTTTCCTCAGCTTTTATGCATACCATGAGACAGATTCTTTGGGAACAAGGAAGCCTGTTCCGTACCCCGGTCCTCTGGCTGTTTACAACAGCTACTACACCGAAGTTGGGCAAACGACACTGGCTAGAGCACACATCTTTGCGTCTAACTTGAAAGGTGCATCAAATGGTGAGATTTACAACGTTGGCGATTCTCCAGTCACTAGAGGAAATAACTGGGCTGAAAAATGGGCGTCAATTTGTGACATGTTTGGCCTTGAAGGCGTTGCCCCCGAGGAAGCGCCTAGTCTTGGCGTCGCCGCATACATGTCGCAGCATCGCGATGAATGGGAGAGCTTTGAGACTAAGTATGGTTTGAAGCTGGGCATTATTGAGAAGACCAGCTGGGAATTCATGGATGTACTCACATCGCTGCCCGTATTTGACCGGCAGTATGACTTGACTAAGTTTGAGGCCATGGGATTTCCGAGAAGCTCGGATGTGTTGAAGAACTACACAGAGGCCTTTGATCTGATGAGGGCAGCTAAGATGATCCCATAGTTATACATTCAGAGTGCGCAGCTATTTTCATCGAAATCACTAAAGATTCTTATTGCAATGGAGTTTTCTTTAAGTGATGAAGACATTCATGTAGCTGGATTGTTGTCCCGCCGATAGCCGCATTATGCCTTAAGAATACCACTACTGAGTGCAGAATACCTCTTTTAGAGATTGGCGTACTTATGGAGAGCATAGTTGGTCAACATCATAGGCGCAATAAGCAAAGACTTTTTCTTTTCTTTTCTTTTGGGTGAATACTTGACTGCTTACTACGACGAGTCGGCTATAAAGTAAAAAAACAATGCTTCATAGGTGATAGGCCGTACATCAACCATGCATTAAGACAAATGAGACCAAGGAATGAAAGCACCATTTGTAGAATTCATGGATACGATATCATTCATAGGGATAGTTGTTAGTTTACAGAAGATCCGCTTGCTTGCTCAAATATATACGTCCGTTTATACGTAGCAAGTGTGTGGCAGAAATACCCATGTTTCTCATTCCGCATATGGAAATTATGTCCGGATGTAGAATGGTTGCAAACACATACAAGGCACAGAGAGAGTAAATTAGGTGATCTGATCATTGATACCTTTATATTAAAGAATGGCATAAGTTCCCATGTCGCCATGTCATGTTTTCATGTTGCGCCGTCAGCATTTGACAACTACTCAGAAGCATTCGGCGTTTTAACTTTAATCTATGGAAAAAACTCTCGTGAACATTGGCGATTCGTCTTGAATTGCTGCAGCCTCCATGCAGCAAATTGAAGCAACTTATATGAAACATTCAGTCATTACAAAAAATGCCGTTTTCAGAGTGTAAGAGCTGAATCCATGTGGCTTGAACCGCATGGGACGAATGCCACCATCTTCCACCCAGTCACGACTCACTGGAGCCTTGACTTGAGTTTACCATACTTGCCAGGCTGCCTTTCTCCTGACGTTGCATTGGGGGCTGTTAGATTCGGTTGCTTTTGTTTGATTCGGTTACAGACTTGGCCAACACTTGGGAAACGCCACCTCTGATCCATCACGATCCCGTATTTGTTTAGTGCTTGCGTCAGAAGCGAATCACTGGTAGACAACTCACGAATCTTTAGACCACTTTGGGATCGCCTTCATTTTACAGACTCCACTGCGTGATTCCGCCTCAGCCCCCATCTCCGCCAAGTTGACTATTGATCCAATGAGAGCACAAGAAGACATATAAGAATAGCAACGAGCAGCCACTGGATGAGAACGGCGTTATCCCATGCATTTGGTTTAATAATCCCTCGTTTGGTAAGCTGTTAGCTGCGGGGTTCCTGGTTCCCATTAGTGTGGCCTTTACTCGTGTCGCGAGCGCACTAAAAGCGTAGTGTAAATTCGCTGCTGGACTTGTTTAATTTTCCTGAAGTACTCCCAACGATGGGCATTCCGTAATCTCCATCATAATATAACCTCTATAGCAGTTACTTCTCTGCATGTTGAGGAACAGATGGTTATCGCCCTAGTTCGCTGGGAAGTCATTGCGGCGTCCAAGGCTCAGGCTACCGGATGAAAGATATTGTCCCTTGCTGCCTCCACGCTAAGCGTAGGAGGGGCTGCTGCTGAGCTGCATGATCAGTCGACGGGCGACGAACAGGGGATCATGCGGCCATGGATGCAGAGAGGGATGCCACAAACGAGCATGATAGGTTCAACCACATTTCCTGTTGTCTTGTGGAGCTGACCATAGGGCTGAGTGAAGTCTAACTGTAACCAAATGGGGTACCACTACCAATGGAATGGCATTGCTTAGAACGATTTAAGAAGAGTTTGGGACCCCAGATATCTCTATTTTCCCCCCTCCGAAGTTGCAGCTGCTTCATGCCTACAAATAGAAAGAAAAATTACATGTAGCTTTGCTCATCCCGGTTCTACCTTTCCCTTGCTTAGTTCTAATTAACTCTCCTCTACGCCCCTCTTCGGCACCATGGCGTCCAATGGAGGGGAGAAGAAAATAGTGCCAGAAGATCTAGAGAGCGATAATCGAGATGTTGCCGACTTGTGGAAGCAGGCTCTTCAGCAGTACAGAGGTATCGTGGGCTTCGACTTGCAGCCCAAATTCAACAATGTTCAGGCTATGATAGATTTCGGCACGAATGAAATGAATGCTTTTCACAAATTTCGGCACAACAGCAAAAAGGTTGACAAACTCCGTAGCCTTTTTGCTGCTAACATCGATTACATTGAGAAAGGCGCTCAACAGCTCATCAGCGCTGCCGTTCCTGCATTTCCTCCGGCGGCTGCTATTGGCACGGCCATAACATATCTTCTTTCTGTGAGATTTATTCCCAGATATTGCTCTGTAATAGAAATCCTTCCTAGGCTAACCCTGTGTCGTACCTCATTAGGCTTGTAAACAAGTCTCAGCAGACTACGATGTGGTCGTTGTGTTCTTCGACGATATGAATAGCTTTTTAGAGCGTGTTGTCATCTTGGAGACTCGTCTTCCATCGCATAAAGCCTACCAGAACTGTCTCATGGACGTCTTTACGTCCTTCTTGACCTTGACTGGCTATGCGCACAAGTACATAGAACTTGGCCGATTTAGTGAGTCTCATTAGCTTTTGATTGAAATCGACTCTACTCACATGACTTGCAGAGAAATGGATCACCAATTTGATTGGAGGCGAAGATAGCGATTTGGGTGGTGCCCGAAAAAAGATGGATAAAGATCTCACCCGGCTGCAAAATGCTACCGAGTTTGCCATCCTGGGCAACAGCGAAGAACTTAAAAAAATGAATGCTGAGCTACAGAACAATCAGGTAGCACACACCAGAATGCTTGAGGAGCAGAAAGAAATCATGTTCTCTATTAGTCAAGATACTGGGAGTATTCGCAGCGACGTCGCGAAGCTGCTAAAGGCGTTTACGGAGCAGAACGCAAAGCACGACCACAAAGGGAAGCCATCGACTCAGGATGCGGGGAAACCAGCATCCGCTAATCGAGTGCGAAACAGAATGCCAGATGTCGAAGGAGATGGCCATGAATACACTATCCTGAAGGAGACTCTGATCCCAGACACTTGTACATGGGTCTTTTCCCAGCAAGAATGGGAAGACTGGATAAAACAGGATGAAGATGTCACTGTACTGAAGCCAGTTCTTGCTTTAACAGGACAACCTGGTACTGGTAAGAGTCATCTAGCTGCGTCGATGCACGACAAGCTCAGCACGTTCGCTAGGGACGACTCCACCCAACGCACCTGCGTCGCGCACTTTTACTTCCGAGAGCAACATAAAGATTTAAATTTATTCCGAAGCGGAGTAATTACTACTATCAACCAGGTAGTTGAGCAGAGTGTGCCACTCTGCGAGAGGATCAACGCAGAAATGGTCCGTGACGAGGTTTTTTATAATGTCTTTGAATGGAAGGACTTACTGCTCAAAATCCTCGGGCCAGCCTTCAGCAAGGACTCTCCAAACCGTCTTTTCGTCTTATTTGATGGGCTGGATGAACTTTTAGATTTCCCTCAATTTCTTGAATTCGTGAAACTCGTCAGAGAGGAGAAGTTCAGAATATCGATTGTTGTGACGTCTCGTCCCGACCTTCTGCAGAAACTATCAGAGCAGGCCGAGGTTGACACTATTGAAGTCACAAAAGAGAAGCAATTGCAGGACTTCAAGACACTCATATGGCATCGGATCAACGATTTGAGCTATCTCAAGAAATTTACACGTTACGTCCAGCAGAGAATTGCAGAGAAGGTGGAAGAGGCGTCACCTAGTGAGTTGGAATCTTGAAACACTGTGAAAAAAAGTAACTGACATATCTATGTCGTAAGACCTATTATATGCTGAGCATATGCTGAAGAGACTCAATGCACTCGGCCGTGAAGGCGCTGCTCTTCAGGTGCTTGCGCGTCCAATGCCAGAGACTTTGCACGGCGTATACGAGATCATGTTGGACGAATGCCAGCGCCGAATGCCCGCTGCCCGCCAACAAATTGCTTCCAAGCTGCTCCATTGGATTGCCTTCTCATATCGTGTCCTGAGCCTCGACGAAGTAACCTCGCTGCTGGTCTATCTATCTAAAGATGACAGCTTTACTCTTGAGGAAATTCCTGAAGTTGCATCCAAGTTTCTCCAAATTGGAGACCCCGCCTTTGAAGCTCAATCACGAGAAATGGCTCACCGAGATACTTCTACCGGCTCGATTGAAGACCTTGAAAAGGCAGAAACAGCATCTGATAACCAGGATGGCAACTACAATGATGGCGCTCTACCTGTCAAGTTCAAAGAGAGGTCAATGCGTGCGTTCTTCAGGGACGCCTCCGATGTGAACTCCGAATGGCATTTGAAAGCATCAGAAGCACATCGTCAGATATTTTTGGCCGGTGTTGATCTCGTCAAGCCGGAACCTCTGGGACCAGGCCACTCGATTAAGGAAGGTCTACGTCTGTACTCCGCCTATCGTCTCCTCTCGCATTTCGTCGAGCTCAAGTTGGATGAGTATACATCTCAAGAGAAAGCAGAGGTTATGGAAGGGCTAGCCATGGCGCTTTCACACACCGATTTTGCAGAAACACTCAGTCGCACGGGAATGTCATATACGAGAGGTCTCAAGAGTCTGGTGAATGGCAGAGTTGCGCTCTGGGCTGAATCTCTCAAAGCACCGGAGATTTCATCCCTTTTGAGCCCTGATGCAGCTGCATGGTGGGCGGATGTGGCCATTGATTCTCGAAGATGCAGATATGGGATGATAAGAGGGTATGTTAGCCGCATATATGCTGCAGCTAATCTTGAAGAAGCATTGAGTGCCTATAAGCTGCTCTATGGACTTTTGGGTGTTGTAAGTTTTGGCCCACTACATTCTCTTTCTTCACGTTGGAAACTAAAGAAACTCTAAACTGACGATGTTATAGTCTGGACTCGACGAACTCCTTATCGACAAAGCCAAAACTAATTTTCCGGATGAGGTTTCAGCACCAGTAAATATAGCTACTGATCCACCTACTAGCGATAATGGAAATGCCGAGAATCAAGCAACGGAAGAACTCGGGGAAGAAAAGAGTTCACTGGGTTTACCTGGTATCTTCAGCGATCTTGAGATGGACGGAACGGCTTACCGAGCTGTGGGGGAGCTCTTTTTCCACTATGGCCATTACAAAGCGGCGGATTTGATGTGCGACAAGGCATACGCCCTTTGCCACTCCGATGACAATAATGTGGAGAAGTTCAAGATATCGGTTCTGCACTCCAAGGTTCTGTTGAAGCTACATGACAAAGACAAGGCTTTCGAAACAATTTTGGAGTGTGTCAAGGATATTGAAATAATCGATGTGCCTACACCTTTAAAGCGTTTAGCTCTCTTGGCAAAGGCGGAAGTTGAAACAAAACTGAAGATGTGGCAAGCGGCAGCCGAATCCTACACCAAAGCAAAAGCGATCGATCCCACAGGGCTTACTACTGGAGATGCCCTGGTTAAAGAAATTGGGCTCTTCGAGAAGGTAGCCGATTACGCTGGATACTTTCGAACATTGAAGAGTTGGAGTCCTATTGATAGGCTAACTTGGATGGCATGGAATTATTGCGATGAGGGCTATGAGCGACATGACAGGCTTCGCTCTCTTGCAATCAAGGAGGGAGAAGCTGATTTTCTCATTGAAGCCTATAAAAATGCCATCCAATTTCTTGATCGACTGAACTCTGGAGCCCCATTGCGTCTTGAGCTGGCGCTGACCTATTTCAGGGCGACAGGGGACCTCGAGAATGCTCGCAAATCTTTAGACGAAATATTTAGCAGCACTTCTGGCGGATATCCGTATTCCATTACAGACGAACAACCACAAACAATGCTCCAAAGGGTTGTTGATGTCATGTCTGACGTTTTGTACGAAATTTTCCGCGGCTCTCGTGATCCCAAGGTCAAATTAGAGGCTCTTGATGCACTTAAAGGCATAATGGATAGGCCGCTCTCTTTATCTGTGCCTATCTACACAAGTCTAGACCTGGTTCATCGTCGCATCGTTATTGCGTCAATGTGTTTGAAGATGGGTCAAGGAAGCGAGTTCCAAGAGCGACTCCAGAGTGTCCTCGATGATTGCTTCGCCGGTCTAAGCGATAAAGTCTCTTGGAATGATGGCCAAAATTTGGAAAAGCTGGGCCATGCTCTTATGCTGCTGAGCAAATCTATTCCTGATGGGCAAGACATTCAGCGATATGCGCGAATTGTGATTTCAGCCATGTTTTCTAAGATCACTACCGCTTCAGATGATGAAGACGAACTAGAGTCTGGATCGGATGAATCAGAAGATGATGATAATAGCGACGATGAAGATGATGCACTACCTGAAGGAGTGGTGGCTCTTGGTAGAGTTGGCACATTTGAAGGGATGGCGGCGTTTGAAACCATGGATAGCATTAGGAGTGGAAAGAAGTCAGCACCGAAAGATGAGGGAGACCTTGGTAATCCCGACGTCGTTGTATACAGCTGCGATGGAGGCATATGCACCCCCGTAGCTGGGTACGCCTGGTGGGGAGATTCTGTGGTACACTACTGCACAGAATGTTCAACAACATTGGTGTGTGAAATCTGCTACAACGCCAGACATTATCCCGAGAAGGTAGGATCGCCAAATGTGATGCACTTTTGCGATAAGAGGCATAACTATATCAAGTTGCCCGTGGAGGGTTGGCGAGGTATCAAGGATGGCATTATGAGGGTGGATGGAGAAGTGCCAGTTAAGTTTGAAAGCTTTCTGAATCGCTTGCAGAATGAGATTTGCAAAGATGCCTGGGACCGGTTCTGGACTGGGGCCTGACGAGATATGAGAGATGAGTCATGAGACATTTTCGGCAATTTTCATATGCTATGTACAGTGTATTGGGTTATGCAATGTATGGCAAATACAAATAGGGATGTCTTATCAAGCATACCCCTAGGCTTAACGAGCAAACCCCTTCCACGCTACAGTAATGGCCTATACTTCGCTCTTTATTTTCTTTTTTATATATCTTAGTGATATATAAGCTAAAAATAAAATTAAAAAAACAATTATATAGAGAATTTTTTAAATTCTTTTATTCTTTTTTAAAAATACTAGTTAGTGTTAGGGTTAGTGGTTAGGTTAGGGTTAATGGTTAGTATTAGATGTATACATTAAAAGGGTTAGTTAGGTAGGTTGTAGGTTTTTATTGCTGTTTGTAGTAAAAGGGTATGCTCGTTAAGCCTAGGGGTATGCTTGATAAGACGTCCCTACAAATACCGCTCAAGGTTTTCTCTGCTTGTAATTGGGTTAGTCTGCCAAGGGCGTTTGGCTGGTAGCCCGAACCTATCCGATCAATTGAACTATTTCAGATGGATCAACACTCTTCTCGTCGCTGAAGACCTCAAATGGCCGTTGTAATGCGACGCTATAATTCTTTCAGTATGGATGTACCACTACATAACTCATTGTTCCTTTCAACAAATGAACATATGTAGATGCGACACTGGTGGTCACCACATTATTGAGACTTGTTTCATATATATACCACATAATATATTTTGGCCCCTGAGTACGCTAATGGTCATCTCCACTACAGTGTCCATAATAGGAGCAAATAGTGCAAATTAGAAAGTCACCGCCAGCTGGAGATTCCGTAATTGAAGTCTTCTCTTGATGTACGAGTACTTGTGAGCAGTTGATGGTGGTCGTAATTTGATGAGTTAATCTTTCCTCTGTATTTTGCGTGGCAAACCGCTCGTATGGAACGCGATGGGTAGATGTGTGTTACATTAAACATGTCGAGAAACGTTCCACGACGATGTGTCATGAGCAAGTATGATCTCGTATTTTGTATGGTAGGATACGTTGAATTGCGGGTTGCTTCGCCGGACGCAACAAAGACACCTATCGGATAATATTCCGTGAACTCAGTCTCCCGCTTTCTAACAGAGAAAGGAAGGAGGATGGAGATTCGTTTGACGCGGCGAGTAAAGTAAATAACCATCCTTGCTCCTAGCGTATCATCTTCACCGACAAATATGCAAATCTTGAACCTAATCGGATGTCATGTCAAGAATAGAGTAGCGGTGCCAAGATCTGCGAGCATGCTTATTTCTCTCCCCTGTTTTCGTCCAAGCTTTATGTTGCCAAAGTGCTCTTTTTGGCGTAGTGCACCATCTGTCAACCTAGGTAAAACTCGTATAAGCTTTTCGGCTCACGGCTGGCTCACGTCTGAGCCAAGGCCCCCTCGCGTAACTAGTACTGTTACTACGTTACAAATATGTCCTAGAGGAAACTTATGCTCTGATTTTCCTCCAATCTTACCTAGTCAACTGCTTTGACCTTCCCTTTTCATTCAATAACGTAAGGCTTCAACTCGTGATAGTTAATTTAGTTGCATGTCAGCGTTTCAATGGATGAACTCGGTAGCTGGCCGAAATTGCGGTGGTAGAACAAGGCTGAATAAGGTAGAAGGGAGTGGCGATCTGTCAAGATTTCAAGATAAATTATAAATGCCGAATCCGAGATTTGAAAGGGTATAAAGCAGATGGACGATGGTCACACATTCTCTTCTCACCCAAGTACTTCTATACCAGCTAACTCATTTCTCTTGTATATAACTCATAAATCACTAAAATGCGATCCGACGCTCTCCTTGGTCTCGCTACTTTCGGCGCAGTAGCCTCAGCATTCTCACTCCCTGCCAACCTCAAAACCATTTATAATAATCACAAGGTGAGTAACAACCATAATAAAGGCTGCTAAGACTTGTCCCTCATACTGACCTGTTCTTAGTCGGGAACGTGCTCCAAGAAACTGTCAGGCTCTTTCAGTGGCGGAGCTTCATACTGTGGCGACATTGCAGGTGCTATTTTCCTCAAGGGTAGCGCAGGCAACTATGACAACCTGGACATCGATTGTGATGGCGCCAACAACTCGGCTGGTGCTTGTGCCAACGACCCCAGTGGTCAGAGCCAGACCGCTTTCAAGGATACCGTGAGGTCATTCGGCATTTCTGACCTCGATGCCAACATTCACCCGTACGTCGTCTTTGGCAATGAGGGCGGCAATCCATCTTTCAACCCCAAATCAGCCGGCATGCAGCCTCTCAGTGTCATGGCTGTTGTGTGCAATAACCAAGTTGTGAGTTTTCATATCTCATTGTACTCTATAATGCGACGGAGACTAATAAGTGTCACTAGTTCTATGGTATCTGGGGTGATACCAACGGCGGCACATCCACTGGAGAGGCTTCCCTCGCCCTGGGTAAGCTTTGCTTCCCCAACGAAGGCCTCAGCGGTGACAACGGCCACGATCCTAAGGATGTATTGTTCATTGGATTCACCGATCCCGCAGCTGTGCCCGGTAAGAGCGGCGCAAAATGGACAGCCAAGAATACCAACGATTTTGAGAATAGCATCAAGGCTTTGGGAGACAGGCTTGTCGCTGGCCTCAAGGCTTAAATCTTTGTCCTTGGGTATACGAAAAACTCATGAGATACGACTTGAACAGCATATCACGCAACTGTGAGTATATATATGCAGTTATACTATGTAGTGCTGAAATGTATATGAAGAAAATACTATTATTTCAGTCCAAAGTGGTGCAAGGATTCTGTTGCAGCTGTGACGTAAATAATCATACAGTACGAGAGTACCTGAGTGAACAAATCGGATGCCCCCTCAATTGCCATTACTACTGCATGGCATGAGTGGCTAAATTCCATGTTATTACCGCCTCTCATCTCTTCTCATATCTCAAAATCTGGGGATAGTGAAAACTATTGGTGCGCATGGCTGTCGTATTGCTATTGTGGATTTTGCGGAGATCAGCTTCAAATAGTGAACGGCACTGGCTGTACATAGTATTGCTCCGCCAAAGTGCCCCATTCTTGAGTCAGTCCCGCCAATGTCATTGGCGCGCATAAGTGATAAAATCTGGAGAGATCGACAGACTTGCCGATGGGTTACTTTCTATTTTGTGTAGCAACGAGGATTCTATATGTACAAAAAGAATGTGGGTATGTCTTTACTGCCAACTTTCCCCCACGGAGGACCCCAAGAATGCCCACTTTCTGGGAAAGATCTTAATGGGACAACAACCGGATGGCTCCGACGAAGCGTTTAAGCGCCACTGCTGGCGAATGAGAATCGTGGTCTTCCAGGCTGGAGTCCATTTTGGATACCCATTTACTGAATATGGTATTCAGTGCTGCCTAAATACTGCACGGGATGCCGATCTTCGGCTCTTACGATGATTTACATGTATATAAGCTCCTCACCGAGCATTCCTTCTAAGGAGGGGAACTACATTGAGAGAATCCATATAGCCGTTGTTTTCCGGAGCAATCGACAGCATGGCCAATCTCACCGGACCGTTGGCCAAATATAATGTGGCCCATAAGCTTTACAAAACTTCTCTTCTAAATACAGTCTGTCTTGTGGCGGGACTATCAATTTTCTTCTTCGGCTATGATCAAGGATTGATGGGCGGCGTCAACACGACGCGGGATTATGCTGAGCGCATGGGTTTTGGTCATTGGGATGAAGACCAAAGCATTGTCGTTGTAGACAAGCCATTGTTGCAAGGAGGCATCGTTGCTGTCTATTATCTTCCAGGGACGCTATGCGGCTGTCTTCTTGGAGGCTGGCTAGGCGACCGTTATGGCCGGATCAAGACGATTGCTTTGGCATGTGCTTGGAGTGTTTGCGCCGCTGCTCTGCAGGCTTCGGCTATGAATTCAAACTGGATGTTTTGTGGTATGTTGCAAAGACAGAAACTCTATTCAAATTCTACATTAAAGAATATTTACTGACCATGGAGTTTAAAAAGCACGTGTGCTTAACGGCGTCGGCACCGGAATTTTGAATGCGATTACACCAGTTTGGGCAACCGAGACCGCTGCTCATACTTCCCGAGGACAGTTTGTTTCCATTGAGTTCACTTTGAATATCCTTGGAGTTGTCGTAGCATATTGGCTAGAATTGTAATTCCTCAAAAGTTATGTTGCTTTTATTAGTTCGCTAACATGACAACAGTGGTACTTCTAAATATCACGATAACACATCTTCATTCATATGGAGGTTTCCCGTTGCCTTTCAAATTATTCCTCTGATAGCTCTTTTCATTATCATCTGGTTCATGCCGGAATCCCCTCGCTGGCTCGTCAAAATCGGCCGTGAAGAAGAAGCTCGATTTATCCTAGGCCGTCTTCGTGGTAGTGAAGGCGAAGATGGCGTTAAAATGGAAGCAGAGTATCAGGATATTATCAATATTCACAAGCTTGAGAAGGATACTGCCAAGCAGCAGGGCTATCTTCAAATGTTTTTCGGTATCGGTTCTGGAAAATTGCACACTGGAAGACGTGTTCAGCTTGTCATATGGCTTCAAATTCTTCAAGAATGGATTGGAATTGCAGGAATCACCATCTACGGCCCTGAAATCTTTACTATAGCTGGAATTAGCTCAAAGGACCGGCTCTGGGTCAGCGGCATCAACAACATCACATATATGGTACACCAGCCTGGTCCCTATGATCAAAGGTTAACACATACTAACAGTGAATTAGTTTGCTACATTAATCTGCGTCTTCACTATCGATCGTATCGGCCGTCGTTGGACCTTATACTGGGGAGCAGTTGGACAGGGTGTATGCATGTTTGTCGCCGGTGGTCTTGCTCGGGCTACAATTAATGCCGAAGGAAAGGATAGCCAGGGCCATATCGGCGGTGCCGCAACATTTTTTGTATTCCTTTACACTGCCATATTTGGGGCTACCTGGTTGACTGTTCCTTGGCTCTATCCGGCTGAGATTTTCCCCTTGCAAGTCAGAGCCAAGGGAAATGCCTGGGGTGTTGTTGGCTGGTCCATTGGCAATGGCTGGTGTGTAAGTTCTCTTCTTATCGCCAATCTTTTTTTTTTTTTTTTTTCTGAACTCACTTCTTACCAGCGTTTAGGTTCTGCTGCTTCCCACCATATTCAAGCGTCTCAACGAGAAGACCCTCTACATCTTTGGAGCTGTTAATGTTTTGTCCATTCTTGTCGTCTGGGCGCTGTATCCAGAGTCTAACCAGCGAACATTGGAAGAGATGGACCTTGTGTTTGCCAGCGATAGTATCTGGGCGTGGGAGGCCGAACGCAACTTTGCCAAGCTAAAGGCGGAGAATCCAGACCTTGTTCAAAGTTCTGCACTCAACCCTATGGTGGTAGACGTAGAGCACGCTGCCACGCCAAAGGAGTAGGCTAGTTGGCTCAAATTGGACAGCTCCTGTTCCTGTCCTTTGTCGGTGTCTTTGCTAGAGGCGTGCTTTGCTTTGAGACTGGACATATTTATACACAAAGGTTACAAATAAAAAAATATATATTCATTGGTCGACTATTGACTATATGCTATTTTTGGCCCTGTAGTTGACGATATATACATATATGTTGGTACTTGCTTCTGTAAGTAAGCCAATATGTTCTCACAAGAATGGTTTGGAGAATAATCCCGTGCAGAGCAAGATGCATAAGACCACTGCTATGGGGATGTCGTCTAATTATGCAGAGATGCTTTCTAAAGTATTATTTAAAACTTCACATAAAAAATGAACAGTACATTAAGAAACAAACCCAGAAATCTTGGTGTTTGCTACACTATCCCAAAGCTATACACCTTATATATAGACTATATACATCAAATAAATATGCAGGTCATCTAGGTATGAATCACAACAATTTTTCCATTGCCTAGATAGTATAACTGCATTGCGAAAAGAGTAAACTCAGAGGCGATGTTCAAGTTAAGCAGGATTTTGTTTCGGCTGCATAATTGAAATGGCCATCGACCTCATACATCTTGGCAGTAGAACGTAACACTTCGCTCACTACCACGTCCCATTAGCGACACCCTCCTTACTCTATTAAAAATCAAGGTGGACTCACAATTTTTAGGCAATTAGTTTAGCAAAAAGCCCGTGTATCCACCATATAAAAGGTCTCGAACTGACAACAGGCTGATGTAGAGCCACATGTCCGGACACAAGTAGTAGTAGTACTAGGGTGCATGTCGACTACATAGTTACCATGACCGGTATTCCAGTGTAGGTATTGACAGTTTTCTACCCATGCACTATTGACGGCTCCGCTGATTTGCATGTCACAGTGAGCAAAGTTGCTGCAACTCGTATGGCCTGATGCTTGGTTGTTGTCGTTCGCTCCAATGCTGACGTAGGGGTCAATACCGCCGGACTGGCATGTTCCTGAGATGGTAAGGCATGCCTCACTACCAGTAACTGCCAATGCAAGGATTGATAACAAAAGCTTATTCATGGTGTTGTAGAAGAAGGAAAGATGAAGCTGATTGGGGGTTATTTGAATACGGTTTTCTTTTTTGGAAAGGTTTATTAAGAGGTCTACAGCTTTGGTTCTTATACTTTTTTTTTTTTTGCTGTCAAAGGGAATCACACTAGCCAACGACGCAGGATTCACATCTTTGATTGATTGGCTAACGATTGACCGCTATGTTGTCTTCCTCCGAGCTATTTCTGTCACATTCCTATTTAGTATCGTCGTATCATCAGGCTACATACTGTATTGATCCCTTGCGCAGATGCAAAAAACACACAATTTCTTGTTTGACAGCCTGAACCGGCTCCAAACACTCTCTCTCGGTGCCGAGTTGATACCTCTACTCTCCGCCCCCGCATCGTGTTACATTGTAATCCCATGCCAAGGGAATCCTAATCTCCAAATATGGAAGGTAGAAATTAACTCTAGAGTGCTCTGCAAGCCTTTATTGGTACCGAGATCCGATTTCAAACATGCAGCTTCGTTTTGGATAGGATAGCTGAGCGTACGAAGTTCCATGGGCTATCTTTAGCCGCTTGGTAATATAGATGCCATTCATAACAAGGTACCTCTCTACAAGAGAATTTAGGTTTCTGGCAGCAGTGATACTATTCATACCATTTAGCATCTAAACAAAATAGCGCTACTCAGTACCGGCTCAATGTAGGCATTCGCTCATTATAAATAAAGAAATATAGATAGCCTTATTCTCGGCGACCTAGTACCGTATATTAAGGTGTCGTCAAAATTTTATTGCGAGCTTTGGCTCTTTGCTATACGGAGTTGGAATAACTTACGAGTCTTGCCAGATAAAAGTGATGGAAATGGCCGAGAGTTTGAGGATTCATTCTGGGCGGACCAATATTCGGACGCATACAAGTTGATATCGGATGAAAGAGTGAAATTGCAGTTTTTGAGGGAATTTCATCCGACTTCCCAGCTCCTGGAGTTTTTGGCATTCGTTGACTTTATTTCTCAAAACTTAGCGAGGCATATTCATGCGATGGCAGGACATTCTACTGACAATTATGGCTGCCGTCTGTAATACAAGTGGAACACTGCCTAATAGCGGCTCTTAAATAGCCTAAGGAAGCATTGGTGGCTATGGTCGTGCTTGAGCGTAATCAACGGGGGGTTCTAATCCTTGCTAGATAATAGCATAATAGAACCCTAACAGCGTATTACTCTACAAACTTTCCTTTTTCGGTCTGTGCAAGCCAGTGTGGTCTTCCGTGTATTGCCACATGCATCAAGTCGAATCGAAATTTGTTTCATTGATCGCGGTATCTTGACTAATTGCGGAAACTGACGCTTCAAAAAATTGATTGAAAAGAAGAGTTAGTTCAGACTTGATTTCGCTAAAGATACAACAAAGGTCCTCGCTGCTTCCATGTGATTGTGAATCTGGTCACGGGTAAAGTAAAGAGCCCCAAGTCCAGCGATACCAGCAATAATAATACGAACGTAAATTCCAATTCCTGCATGGCCTTTTACCGTTCTTTTACGAAATTTTGCTGAGGTCCTGTAGGCAAAATCATCCCAAGAAACAAAAATACTTCTTAGCCAAAACTTATACTGCCAATCGGGGAACATTATGGTGTTTCTCTCAGTATTCTCGTCAATGAACCAAGATGTACAACCTGTTGCCCATACTAGCTTTTTGGCTTTCTGTTGTACCATTTCGATATCTTGTTTCTCAGCTGAACGCTTAACGGTAACGATATCTCGGGATGGCCCATTAACGGCCAAAATTGATGTCTCTGTGCCCATGGCGTTCAATATAGGCCTGATGATGCGCAACGTAAGATTAATTTGACATTCTGTAGTGTAGATAACAGAGAGATGACCGCTGAGGGTATTGGGACCCATCATAATAAAAAAATTAGGGAAGCCTGAAAGACATGTCCCCAAGTACGAAGAGGGGACTCCCTCGCTCACTCGCTCCCACTACGCTCATCAAGTCAGATGACGCTATAGTACTGGCCACTGGTGATTTGTACTCACATGTTCCAAGATGCTCACCCCTCTTTCGCCAAATATCTGCAAAGATCCAAACGGCTTTTGTGTCTCGAAGCCCTGAGCAAGGATAATTGCATCTGCAGGGACTATCTTTCCGGACTTCGTGCGAACTCCAGTTGGTACTATCTCTTCAATGGGATCGTCGTATATGAGATCGACATTCTCTCGATACAGACAAGCGAGATATCCCGTATCGTTGACGCGTCTTTTGCACCCGATTTCGGTTTTCGGAACAAGAAAATCTCGATATTTCGCAGGTGCATTAGCACGGATGTAATCAGCGGCATCTTTTGACCAGCCTTTGCGGATCTCGGCCCCCGTTTCTATGTCGAAGCCCTTGAAATCTCTTTCTTGATCCCAGTATAATTTCGCTCTGTAGATACGAATCGCTAGAGGAACCCATTTCATCGTCCACTTAAACAAGCCAGAGTATTCTGGATTAGGGCGCTCAGCCAGCCAATGTGCTTGTCGACAGAATTGGGTTATCATTCTAGCTGCTCCAGGACCGGAGGATATCTCTGGGAGAATTTGTGTCGCGGAGCATCCATTTCCTACGATTTTGAATTTGAGTATCTAATCATCACATGCTTCGTATGGAACGGGAGTCTTACCGACGACAACAAGTTCCTTATCCTTCCAATTGAACTTATGGTCCCACTGTGCCGTATGGAACATATTTCCTTGGAAACTTGAGACACCTGGAATGGTGCATTTCTGCGGAACAGATAGCGTTCCAACTGCAGATATCAAGATCTTGCTGTGGTATTCTCTCAATTTAGATGACCTAAGGTCTCGAACTATGACGATCCAAGTTCCGGATGATTCGTCCCAAGAGGCTTTTTCAACAAGAGATGCTAACTGCACATGTTTGTGAATTTCGTACTGAGCTGCTACCTCTGTGAAATACTCATGTATCTCAGATTGCAGGGCAAATCTTCGAGACCAGTTGGGCTTCAATGCAAATGAGTAGGAGAAGAAATGCGATGGAACCTGCCTCAGATCACCTATTATTAGACGCCAACGTAAAGAAATAGCAACAGAGGATCAAGAACTTACATCACAGCCACAGCCGGGATACGAGTTTACCCACCATGTTCCACCAATATTATCAGATTTCTCAATAAGTTGAAAGTTTCTGGTGCCAAATTGTCGGATCAACTGCACGGCAAAACCGACCCCAGATATGCCTGCACCAATGATTAGGACATCGGTAGTTTGTGACATCTTGCGTCAGGTTAACTAGTCAATTTGCCTAATGAGATGATAATACAAAGCAGAGTTGAGGCGAAGTTGCAGAGAGTTTTCGGACAGATGTTGCTTGACACTTATATGAAGGTCTTGCATGGTGGTTTATATCTATATCTGCGCTGTACTATGAACATGCCTGAGGTGCAACCGAGTTGCGTCATCCTCAGAGCGGATACATTACAAAATCTATATACCTATATTATAGCATGCCAAATGCCATAGGAAGGTGGGCCGACAATTACTATCCAGAGTACGCAATCATTGGGTTGACTTGTATGCCAATATCTGCCATTAGAAGCACCAGATATTGGAGCCTCCTTTGTGGCTCACATTTCGCTGTCTGGACCACCCCAACAGGCAACTGTGCCGGGCATGACGCACAAATTTAGCAACGTAGCCGAGCCAATCCGATGTCGCTCGATGGATTTTTCAGTACAAGTATGCCCGTACGAGTACTTGTAGACTCAAATGGCTGCCCACTAGTGCAAGGACCTCTAGCCGTTTGTGGGGATTGTGGATGGCCATTGTTGTTGAAGCAATCGAGCCGAGAATGTTACGATCGTGTTGGCATTACGAGAAATGCTCCTTGATGTGAGGCAGCTAATGCGGGACTTCCAGTTGTTCCACATCCATCTATTGGATTCACTACCCGTAGGCATTCGTTGGATACATTAGATTTTATCGACTGGTTTGCTAAGATTCCACTTCTCGACGGCGCGCCTAGTGATTTTTTTTTAGCTTGGACAGCCTAAGCCTAGGACTAGGCTCTGCTTCAAAGAACGAACTTAAGGGCAGCATCATCTCGGCTTACTTGCCACAATCCATCTCTGCACACTGAGCCACCACCATCTTCATCCATCACATCTTGCATCGGCATCGATGCCCTCAAGAAACTTGGCACTTTCTGATCATTACCCAAAGAGTACTATACGCATGGGCAAAGCTAGGAACAGGAGTAGTATGCGCTCATACAGTGGTTGGTAGGTAAGTTTAGGCACTATTATGGGAGCATTTGTCTGAAACGAGATCATAGCATCACTTGTCGGCATCGAAAACTTAAGTGCGACGAAGAGAGGCCAGTGTGTCTGAACTGTGTCAAGAGTTTTCGAGACTGCCTTTTTGTGGAGAGAGCCGTCTTTCGCGCTTTCGATAGCAGTGTGCTATCAAATGGAAAAATAAAGAAAAGCGTAGACTCTCGCGAACCATTTGATGACAATCAAACATGGCTAAGTATCCCCAAACATCGTAAGACGAAATCACAGAAGGCATCTAGTCGATTAAATAAGCAACGACCATCTAACTTTAAGATTAGTAACGTTTATTAATATCGAGGATCCATATGAGCTTGATTCCACGGCCCTGTCTCCGTGTGAAATAGAGGACCTTGATCAATTGGTGACGCACAACCAGGACGATGAGACCACGACGTCACCTCATGCTGATAGAGGTGAAATATCGGCCGGCGATGGGAATTTTCTCACACGCTTCCCAACAGCTCCGGATGGGGATGAATCGCTGGTTATCCCTCGGCCAAATCATGATTTGCATGACAACCTCTTGGCCTTGCGATTACTGCGACACTTCAAGGAAGGGCCTGGACAATGGTGAGAATGTCACTTTAACTCTTTGACTGATCAAAAATCTGATGGGTTTAGGATGGATACTTTTGATACTGGAGCCTACTTCTCACACAAAGTAACAGTCATGGCCGCTACAAAGCCATTGTTGAAATCTGCGGTGTGCGCTCTCGCAGCCAAGCACTTGGGCCATTGTCAAACAAACACTCGTAGACGACGTGAAGAGCTTTCAGACGAGAGACGGACTGTCATTTCGCCGTTCGATGACAGAGTTGACTGGCAGTATCAATCTGCCAAACACTATGGTTATGCTATAAAGCATCTCAAAATCGCTATCAATCTGGGAGCATTTGAAACAGATGATGCTGATAAAGAAGAATTGTTTGCTTCTATAACAATACTGTGCACATATGAGTTGATGGATGCACCTGGTACAGCTTGGAGTGCCCATCTCAGCGCTCTGCCTCTATTTAGCCCGAGATCGGATACAGAGTCAATTTTAGGCTCTCCCATCACCATCCCGAGGGCGGCTGTGTCGGGACCAATATTCTGGAGCCTAGCCAGACAGGATTTGCTCTGTTCTTGTATGATTCTTTCCTATATCGCATACTCCAAGCCTCACATTACTGATTCTTAATAGTCATTAGCGAAACGCAAACACGACTGGATTTGAAAGACATCCGTCTGTGGCAAAATGCAGGTCTCGTCACTGATGAGCATGGGTCACTTATGCCTTTTTATATCTCCAATGCTGCTGATGTTGAAGAAGACGCAAGAAGCAACGAGCTGGTCTGGCTGCTGGGTAAAATTGCCAACCATATCGCTGCTGGAGATGCCCTCAATCCTAAGCACTATGCTCTCCCACCGGGTCAACGACCACTAGTTGGCGTGACACAAGAACAGCTACTAGAGAGATGGAATCTCCTTACCAGAGAGCTTCAGAATTGGCGCTGTAGCCTCCCAGCTAGCTTCAACCCGAGTGCTCGAACCAGTAGTGCGGACATGACAGGAGCAGTAGAAGAGGGGGACGGTAATTGCCCTCTGAGTTTTGAGAAGATATGGTACGAAGCACCGATATGCGCCGCAACAATGCAGAGCTATCACATGGCTTGCATTTTGTTATTAACAAATCAACCCCAAGAGTCCACAGCTGTCCGCTCGTCCGTCTCTGCGCGCCTAGACTCATATCGACAAAGTGAGCGTGAGGCTCTCCGCCACGCTCGGGAAATTTGTGGCATCAGCCTGACAAATCCTCCAGATTCAGTGCGCGTGCACTCTGTGCAGGCCCTTTTTGTGGCGGGACAAGTCTTTACCGACTCACGAGACCTTCAGGTCGTGCTAGAGTTGTTGTCTAGTATTGAGCGGGATCTTGGATGGACGACAAGCCACCATGCTTCACGAATTGCAGATCTGCTGGCCCGGCGGAGCAGTGACAAAGACCCAGACTGGATTTTTACTTAGAAAATCATGGCTAGGGAACTAAACCCGAAAAGACCAGTAGCGCATTGTGGGAGCAGGCACCTAATGCTAATGTAATCTGCTTCGGTTACAGTGACGGAAAGTTAGCCGAGCCAAAAGGCAAGTCTTCCGACGAGTTTTGTTTGCCATCCTACGCAAGAAAAAGAGTTCGTCAATAGATGACCAGTCTGAAGCCCTTGCCGATACCATTTATTAGACGGCTATTCCCCTAGAAGTTTTACCATATACGTCACAACCACCGAGCAATCCAGCCAGGAGAAAGATGCAATAACAACCTCAATTACGTTTTTCATGCACCAAACCCACTCGATCAAAATGGCGGAAACAACGCAATCCCAGCGTCTACTGAATAAAGTTTGTATCGTGACCGGATCCTCTTCTGGACTTGGTCGAGCTATTTCTTTGGCATATGCTCGGGAGGGTGCATTTCTTGCTTGCGTTGATTTGAGACCCGATGCTCGGCAAGAAGTACAAGCTGAACGGGCGATCGATACTGATGCGCTAATTCGGCAGAACGGGGGACGGTCCGTATACATTAAGGCAGATGTGAGCGATGCCCATGAAGTAGAGGCAATGGTAAAGGCGGTGGTTGCAGAATATGGTCACATTGACGTGTAAGAAGAAGACAGCCCCTTCGTTTTGATAGATGCTTTCAATTGTAATGGTGGCGTAACCGGACAGTTCTACAGATTGGTCAACAACGCCGGTATTTCCATCGAAGCTGGAAAGAAAGCTCTCAAGATTCACGAAACGCCGGAGCAGTGGTGGGATTTGACAATGGCAGTCAATACAAAATCAGTCTTTCTGGTTAGCAAGTATGTTATCGGTCAAATGCTGTCCCAAGACAAGCTCGTTTCGGGAGACCGTGGCTGGATTATCAACATATCTTCTATATTTGGTCTAGTCGGTGGTGGATATATACGTAAGACCACTTGATTTGCAGGAGCTTGTAGCGTAGAGAACAACGGCTAATGACATCGACAGCATGCTACGCAGCTTCCAAAGGAGCGGTGGCAAATTTAACAAAGCAGATTGCGATGGATTATGCTGAAGATGGTATTCATTGCAATGCTATTTGCCCTGGATGTAAGTGATCCAGAATTGCTCATTCATGTGCACCAATCGATTCATTGCTAAAGAATTTTCAACTAGACACTGCAACAGCAATATTTGTTAATACCACCCAGATTCACGATGCTGAGGAGATTAGGCGGCGCCACCCGTTGCATGGAATCGGTATGCCAGATGATATAACTGGGGCTGCTGTGTTCCTCGCAAGCAGTGAGGCTAGATGGATTACAGGTGCTATGTTACCAGTCGATGGAGGATTCACGGCGCAATAATTGAGTCATCCGATTATGCAACGTAGAATATAATGCCGTAGAACAGTGATTCGTGCGTGCGGCATGGGCCTCTAATCTGCACATATATTGGTACATTTACCCCGCCCTATGGATTCAACAGACATGCCGTAAGTTAATGTGCTATGGCATCGTTCTGAAGCAGCCAGAGCCGTGTTCAACAAAATGTCAGGTGAAAAGTGCTCCAATGGTCATCAATGTACAACTGTTTAAATTCCCTTTAGAACTTGAACTTTAGTGCTAGATAAAACCATGTTATTGCAGATCGTCGGGTGAAGGAAAGACGAAAAATCATTAACTATAGGTTCCTTAACAAATTCAAAATATGCAGATCCTGTGCGCCTTAGCCCGTCAGTCTATCTAATCGGAAGAGGAATCCCGAGATCCACCTCTATGCACTCTATATGTATAAACAATCTACTCTATCTATAGACTTAAATGAGCCAAGCAAGAAAAAATTGTCAACTTAGGATGATAAATTGCAACGAAGAGAGAGTATGCTAGCAGCAGCTCCGCCGTTCAGGAATACCAGATCGGTTCCAAAGGGACTTCCAACTGCAATAGTGCCGGCTTCGTCGGAGAACGCCTGACAGGTACCTTGATTCGAGCCTTCAATATCAACAATCTCTACAGCGTTGGCAATGTTGAAAGAGGTAGCGAATGGCGAACCATCTGCTGGAACTTCAATTTGCACGGCTGAATCATCTACCGAGTTGATTTGGACACGCACAGTCCGGGTTGGAGGAGGCGGCGGAGGTGGCGTCCAAGTCCCGGAGCGGGAGCAGACTGGCTCTGTGTTCGGCGTAGTAACACAGCAGAAAGAGCCAATTGGAACAGCTTGATCAGCTGTTGAGTCAACCTCTCCACTGGATGCGTCGGTGAAACTAGCCAGTGTGTGGTCATCAAAGATACCTCCAAGCTTGAGCGTACCGGCAGCATCGCTGAACGCTTGGCATATGCATCCAGATGTGACGGCTTGTGCGTTCACACCGGCATTGACTTGCCGATTGTTGATGGTGGAAAAAAGGGCATTGGCCAAGATACTGACACCAACGGAAGCATCACCATCGCCATTCTTTATCCGAATAAAACAGCTGTCGTCCTGGCGTGGTAAGTGGGTTGTAGGAAGAGCGCTGGCCGAGGTCAGGAGAATAGCAGCGGAGCTAACAGCAACCAAGAACGACTTCATGTTGAGTGTGTATATATATGTAAGTTGGAATTTCGTAAGTGAAGTGTGAAGTTTGTGGAATATAATTGATGATGTTTATGCAACTCAAGGTAATAAAAGAGTGATGTAGTGGCTACAAGTGGCTATAAATTGAATGGGATAATGGCAATATTCCCAGTGCAGAACAATGAAGTTTAAATATCTCTGAAATCGAGGTAATTCATCATATTGCCACTTAATCATCATAACAATAAGTATATTTAGAAAATCTTGCCACGGATTCGGTTCCTATCCTTCCGTTGCTCCAGTTGCTCCAGCTTAATACCTGTCAGCTAGCACAGCCTTCAGGTAACTGAATGGGTACATACCAAAAATCGCCTTTAAATCAAATTGCGTTGGCTGAAGCGCTAAATTTAGCGATGGTCAATCGATTTAGCGCTGACAAGAGTGGCAAACGACATCGGCTTAGAATGTTCCGGATCGAAACAATGTTTTCTCTGTCCAAGCGTTAGATTTAGTTGAAACAAGTCCCACTCTTATTCGCTTTAGCAGCACTTTTAGTATCATTTCTTATAATAGCCAGGTGAGTTGCCAGCTATTGTAGCGTATTGTTATACAATGGCGGACTAACGCATCACCAAATTTTTTTTTTTTTTTTTTTTTTTTTTTTTTTTTTTTAAAAAAAAAAAAATCCCCATGTTGCTACCTGAACTAATTGTTTTTGTCGTTTGCTGCCGGCTTCACGACTTACACTGCATATTCTACCAGATAGTAATTTTGTTTGTGACGCATTAATTTCTGTATCCAAGGCAAAATGACTTTCCACTATCAATATAACATACCCCAGCATCTTGAGGCATAGACACTACCAAGAACTCTGTGATCATTAAAAGTTTTCATGCCATCCTACGCTACGCTATTCTAGAAAAGACCGTTTCTGACATTTATCAGCGCAAGTAATTTCAGAGTGGCAAACAGCCGTTGTTTCTGCACAAGTTCACTCACTGTCTTTAGACGATTACGGATTGTCATATGATGATGAATAGTGCAGTAAAATAGACCTTGATACCATTATTAGCGCTGTTCTATTTTCGAAATAGGACAAAATACATGTACACTGATGAAAATCTTCTGATGTCAAGTTACTTCCCACGATACATACTATTATGGTATAACATCAAACAAAGCAACTGAGATCTTCTAACTTTGAGGCTGCTCGTGTTGTTATCTTAATTTTTTTACTTTTCTGTTTCTATACTCGCCATTAGCATGTCGTGATGATCTGTCAAATTGCGCGATGCTGCGTTCGTGATCTCGCGCTAGGATCGCGTCAAACTTCAGGTCGGCACGCAATCGCGGGGAAGACACCATCTCCCATCCTTGATATGCCAGAACGCCGATAAGCTGTAACCCCGGACAATGAAATATTGTGACATATATCGCTCTCATTGGTAGCCGACATCCGTGGCTCATGTATCGCAGGTGATGCTGGGATGCGTGATATGGAAATATCTTACCAATCAATAGATGATAAGATACGCGCAATATCAGGGGATAGAGATGATGAAATTATAGGCAGTGTTGCACAATTGCATAAGAGAAGGCCGTTGCTACATTGGGCAAGAATTATATAGCCCATTGTAGTATATAACTGGTTACACATTCTCGCCTTCAATACACACACCGAAACATCGTGCAACGTGGTATATACCTCACAATCCACACCATAAATTAATATCTTTTCCCTTGGTATTCCCACTAGAAAGATATACAAAGTAAAATGGCACCATCCGTCACAGAAACCGTGACTCAAGTCACTGAAAACCTCAAGCAGAAGCCTGCAAATCTCAAAGCTCAAGTCCAGCCAAATCTTGAGACTGGACATCGGGAGCCATTGAAGCTGAGCGGAGCACTTGACCAGTTCAGGCAGTTTGAAGTTACTCCAGTGATCGGAAAGGAATTCGTGGATGTTGATCTGGCTGAATGGCTGAGGGCACCTAATTCGGATGAGTTGCTGAGAGATTTGGCCATCACAGGTACGGCTTTGAGAACCTTCTATTGCCTTTTCATTTTACCTCCCATTTGCTTACACTATTGCAAGTATCCCAAAGAGGCGTTGTTTTCTTCCGCAAGCAGGACAATATTACCAATGACCTTCAAAAAGAGCTCGTACAGCGCCTTGGCGAACTCAGCGGAAAGCCAGCGACGTCTGGGTTGCACATTCACCCAGTTAACAATGGTGCCCGTGACCATGGCGTTGAAGACAATGAAATTAGTGTCATTTCTTCGGAGCAGGCTAAGAAGATTTATGCGGATCGCTTTCTGAAGACTAATAAGCGCCAGAGTCAAAAGTCACAATGGCACTCCGATATCACTTTTGAGCCCATCCCAAGTGACTATGCGCTGCTGAGATTGACGGAGCTGCCAACAACGGGCGGAGGTATGCACAATCAGATAGCCACAGAATCTCCTGGTATTATATAAGCTAATGAGAATTTTTAGATACACTTTGGGCCTCCGGATATGAGCTCTATGATCGCATCTCTAAGCCATTGCAGAAGTTCCTAGATGGTCTAACTGCCTACTACGCACAACCAGGCTTTAAGGAGGCTGCTGATCACAATGGGTTTTCCCTCTTCTCCACGCCTCGAGGAGCCCCCGAAAATATTGGCGATGTTCTGGAAGCTATTCACCCGGTGATTCGAACCAATCCTGTGACTGGGTGGAAGAGTGTCTTTGCCGTTGGCCATCACGTCCAGCATATCCACGGCCTGTCTGATGACGAATCGCGATATTTCTTAGATTGGTTCGTGCGATTGATCGTCGAAAATCATGATCTACAGGTCCGCAATCGCTGGCAAAATGTGAACGATTTGGCCATTTGGGACAACCGCAGCGTTTACCACGCCGCTACGCCAGATTATATCAACCAGGGGCTTGGAGAGCGGACTGGATCAAGATCTGTGAGCTTGGGCGAGAAGCCTTACTTTGACCCGCAGAGCGTGAGCCGCAGGGAAGCCATTGCACTTGAGAAGGCGTGAAGAAATCACGGAACAGAGACCACTTAGTATTAGTCATATGATATCAGTAGAGACGAATTCTAACTCGCCGATAACAATCATGGTGTGCGTCTGAAATGAGCGGGGTAGCTTATTCGCGAATAGAGGTGAATATTGCTAATTACACTGTAGATTTTCGCTTGCAATGTAGGGATTGTGGACTAAGAAGACAGCGAGCGGATTGCTGTCGTTCGCCTGTTCGATGCTGTATAATGGCGGTAACAATTCAAATTAAGGCATGAAATAATTGGTCGCCATTAAAGGTATCATGTATATTTGTGCTCATCATTGTCGAGGCCATGTATTCTCAGAACTCATGAACAGAAAACCGCAAGCGCTATTAAAATTAAGGTTAATTTTACTAGCAGTATTAGTATTCTATATACGATCGTTATACGGAGTACGTACTTGCCAAGACACCTTGTGCGCCTCGCCAAGGCAAGGCAGAATATAATGCAGAAATCAATATTGCGGCTGAAATGCATCACGGGACAACCAAGCCATATCTTGAACTAGTTCTTCTTTCAATAAAAACACCGATAAGGCGGCGCGCAGTTTGGATTGGGCATCATCAATACTCTTCAAACGAAACACAATGTCGCTCTTCGATTTTAAGCCGTTGAAGCCTTTCCAGTATTCCCCCATCTCTCCATCAAAGAGGGTATTTCGCTTGGTTCAGCTTCTCCCTCCAAAACCGCCGGTTATTCCAGGAACTCAAGGCACCATCCGCATCAGGCTAGTTGAGGCTGATATTGACTCTGGTGTCCATTATGATGCCCTCTCCTACGCTTGGAATGTGGCAGCAGGTCAGACAACGCCGAATCGGAAAATCATTGTCGAAGAAAATGGAGAATCTTTCAAACTTCATATTTTCCCAGCACTGGAGAATGCACTTTTCCATCTGGCCTACCTCAATAGTAACGAATACCTCTTTATTGATCAAATCTGCATCAACCAAGAGGACCGCAACGAGAAGGGTCATCAAGTACTACTTATGCAAGATATATACGCAAAAAGCGCTTGCACCCTTGTTTGGTTAGGCCCTCCAACTCGAGAATCAGACAGATATTTTGATCTTGTTCAGGAGATGTCTCAAGAAGGAGTATTGAGCCGAGTCATGGGACCTCGAGTGGGTCATTTCATGCACGTCTTCGACGCCGTAATGGATCCAGCTTTGTCAGTGAACGAAGAAGAACGTGAAGATCGAGACGATATTTTGGAATTGATTCATCGATATGGTGACCGTTTCCCATTGGATGGCTTTGCCGATGTACTTGACCGAAATTGGTTCAATCGTTTGTGGGTTATCCAAGAGGCCTGTCTAGCACCTGCCGTCGTTTTTGTGTGCGGCAGTAAATCTCTGTGCTTTGACTGCTTTCGATCAGGCGTACTCTTCTATAACATATACAACACGCACTGGGTGCGGCACCTTACAGAAGCTATGCCTCAGCGAGTGCTTCGTCAGCGAGATGCTCTTTTTGGGAAGACAGTCGGACTTAGACGGATTTTTCAAGAGCGAAAGGCAATCCACCAAATGAGAGTAAGGCAAGGCCTACATGACCTCGTGTTGAAGTACAACGTCAATGACGATCAAAAGAAGATCGGGGCAACACTGGAACAAGACCGTATTTTCGGCTTACTAGGACTAACAACAGATAATGATAATTTGAGAAAGCAAGTTCGTGTGGATTATGGGGCTGAAATCACTCAAACTTATTCCGAGATTGCGGCGCTACTTCTGCAAGAGAATATTGATGTTCTCTTATTCAACCAGCGGCCGAAGAAAACTCCAGGCTTACCCTCATGGGTACCGGATTGGGCAATGAATCTTACTATACCCATAGGATACATGGCCTTGAAAGAACCTACATTTACAGCTGGAGGAGGAAAAGCAGAAGCTCCTGTCCTCATGAAAAACGAACATCCACAGCTTCATATTAGTGGAATCTTTGTGGACGCAATTTCAGACTTGGGAACACGGTTGCACCACGCACAGTCTGATGCACAAGTGGCAGAGCAAATTGACTATCGCTCAGCAAAGTTGTTTTTTGATGAGGTCTCAAAATTTGCCCAAGCACACGCTGCTACATTTCAAAGCAGAGATCCCTCTTGCCATGATCCCGAAATGGAACTTAGATTACAGCTGCGCTTGTGTGATTCTGGCCTATCTTATCGATATTTCACTCAGAGTCTCGGCATAACTGCTGGCATTGAAAGACTTAAAGCTTTGCGCAGCAATATATATATTCTTGGAGAACGACTTATCAGGTCGGACGAGGCAATCGCATCCTATCACATCACACGTATCTATCGAACACTAGGAATTGTTCCTTGGTATTGGGAGCCCATGTCTGAGATGGAGAGTCTACGAACCTGTGCACTAAATCCAGTCTTAGCGGGAAAAGTCGCGTGTCAAGCTATTCATGATTTCGTTATAGACATGGCTAGTCTTTGCACCGCCTCGGCGAGAGTTTGGTTTGCATCAAAGCATGTCATATATCGTCGCCGCTTCGGCAAAATGGATTTGCGACCTTCCCGCGAGAGCGTTGAAAATATAGGACTTGACTCAGATGTTTGTTTTAGCCCAGATATGAACATTTTCACGTCGAATATGCTCAAAAATCTGGGTCGAAGACTATATCGGACAACAGCTGGTTATATAGGGATAGGACCAGGGGATATGAGGATGGGAGACTGTATAGTCATATTCCATGGTGGAACTACGCCACATATTCTAAGGAAGCTTAATGATGAAACTCAAAGCGACAAATATCGGTATATAGGCGAAGCATATTGCGATGGGGTCATGGAAGGTGAGATTTTCGCGGACAAAACTAAAAGTAAAGGACGATTTGTGCTAGTGTGAGCGAGCAGATAGACAAGGCGCTTGTCCGTCAATGGATTCAATTCGTTTATGTACAGTTTAGACGCGGACTTCTAAAGTGAAAACCTTCATGCAACGCCAAAATTTCTAATCACTAAAGATTTCAGAGCGCAATCTACCGCTCTCAAGCTAATTAATATTGTTAGAAAAAGACTAGATACTATTGTTATGTTTATCACCTTCAACTCACAGCAGAAACAAGATAGTTGACCATATGTAACCCCATTGGGAGATGACGATAAATGGCTTAGGCGACTCAAGTCTAAACGCGCACCATGCCCCAATCTACGCCTAACACTAACTGGTGAATGTGCTAGAAACACAGGCAAAGAGGTACTTAGCGCAGCATCTCTATAGCATAGTTGCACCTAAAGGGATGTGATCAGCAAGCCGAAGAAAACACTTCCAATATCGGACGCGATGGCCTGACGTCATGAGCTGCGCATTACGAATAGTTGCGTCAATGTTCATCTTTCTTATTGCTGCCGCTCTCTTGAGCGATCAAGGCTATTAAACTACTGACTGCAACTTGTATCATTCCAGTTGCCATCTTTAGTTGCCAAATTATTATCATGAGTATCGACGCTGCAAATTTAATTAAAGCTGCTGTTCCAGAAGCAGAAGGGCGAAATGTACGAATCATTTCGCAGAATGTATCAGATCACAGAGATCCCAATTTTCTTTCCAAAGATTTTCCGCGACAACCTCCAAAATTGTACTTAACAGCAGAGAGTGATGAGTTTGACGCCATAACTATCGCCGAATGGCAAGCTGAAGGATTTGACGTCGAATACCTCCCCATGGGTAATGGTGGAGATGAATACTTGCAAAAGCTTCGAGGACTCCGAGGAAATGAGATGGGTTCATTTGAGACTTTCGGCATCGTTGGTAAGCTGACACATGTCCTCCAAAGCCAATAAAAAGAAGCTAATTTGAGCTGTGGTAGCATACGGCGATGCTGCGGCCATGTGCCTCGAGCACTACCATGTTATGGATAATAATCCTGATTTCAAGCTCAAACTACTCATTGCATATTATCCAACCGCTATTCCAGATCCAAAGGGCCATTTCCCAAGCAATATCTCAGCTCTCGTACACTTGATTGCTGGGGAAGACGTCGGCGTCACAAAGCAGTCACAAATGATTGGCATTCAAGGCAAACGACGTACAACACACAAGACCATACAACCCGGAATCGGTACGGGCGGTTTGCTTCGTCTTGCATATCCCGGCTATACCTATCAGGCACAGCCTGGATTTGCAGAGCATGACTTGGATGAGTATGATACGATATGTGCGGATTTGGCATGGAGTCGCAGTTTGGCTGCGGCAAGGAAGGCATTTGGACAGACGGTGGACTTGGAGCAAATTTGGGAGGAAAACCTGCAAGGTATCTTCTGAAAAAAAATCTACGCTGTAATAGCCTTTGTTGCTGATATTGCCATCCAGGAAAGTTCTTCACCCACAGCCTTAACCCTACAATGGCCAGCTACACGACACATAGGAGTCCGCATGTGACTTACATTCCTACCTTGACTGGAGGTATTGGGGCCGACGAACTCCAGGAATTTTACTCTCAATATTTTGGGAATCCAAAGTCGCTCAAATTAACTTTATTGTCTCGAACTATTGGAGCCGACCGCATCGTTGATGAAATTCACGTTCGATTCAAGCACACGCAAGAAATGCCTTGGATTCTGCCAGGAGTTCCAGCCACACAAAAGCGGGTTCAAGTTCTTGTGGTTAGCATTGTTACTATGAGAGGAGGAAAGTTGTACCATGAGCATGTATACTGGGATCAAGCTAGTGTCTTGTTCCAAATCGGAGCCCTAGATCCTGATGTTATACCAGAGGCAGCTCGGAAGATCGGTATTAAAAAGTTGCCAATTGTTGGAAGCGCTGCGGCATCAAGAGTACTGAAAGGGTGGGATCCTGAGCAGGAAGGAGAGGCAGACAATGACTTGATATCTGGATGGCACGATGGTGATGATAATGGCGGTGTTAGTGGTGACCAACCTCTGAATGGACAGGCCACAGACGAAAAAGGCGAAGGAAAGTCGGAAGAAGGCTAGGGAAATTAATGTGAAAGCATACTCATTACTATTTGAACGATGTGTGTATAATTTCAGATCAACCTATCCGAGGATGGCGGTTATTTGATTAAGCGCTACATTGTCGAAAGACATGGGCAGGAAGTCCTAGAAGCCCGTTTGAATGCCTCTTTGGGTAGTACTGTCGGACCCAAATCACTATTTTAAGGCCGAGCCGATTGTTCATGCGAGGCTTCAAACCCCGAGATGAGGGCGGAATTATCGCGCCCCTAGTAGAGAGTCGACGCACGCATAATAAAAGCTAACAGCATATTGCCGATTGGCTCTTGGCCACTCGGTAAGTGGTAACGGCAAGGAAGAGATCTGCCTCTTGCAGCCATGGAAAGCGGCATTCACTGGCCAGAGTCGCGGAATGGAGACGCATTTGCTTTCCCACTGGGCCGACACCATCCGTTAGATCCATAGCTAAGATGTTGCACTACTTGTCCGAGCGCGTGGTGTGGGACTGAATCCGGGGTAGTTCGGCATTTTGGCCAGCTTGATAGTCTGCGCTGAAAGGTCAGGAATGAGAGTTAAAAGGCGGGTGAAGGGAGGTTTTATCCTCATAATGTAGCTTTCTTGTCGTTGTCATATTCGTTTCCTAGCAGCAGCTGGAAGGAAATCATGTTGTCTTTGAAGCTAGTCATTTTGGCGGGGGTCATATTGATCTTTGCACGCCTTCTATTATTTCTTGTTAGAAGCCTTACTTCACCAACGCGCCAAATTCCAGGGCCCTTTTTGGCACGATTCACTCGGTTATGGTATTTCAGACGAGTCGCCCTGGGCCATTTCGAACATGAAAACATCCAACTTCATCGAAAATACGGCCCGGTGGTTCGTCTCGCCCCAAATATGTACAGCATCGATTTACCAGAAGCAGTAAATACAGTGTATGGCATCGGCTCGAAGCTACCAAAGTCAGAATGGTATGACGGGTGGAAACATCCGAGTCCAGATGCTTGGACCATGTTCCCAGATAAAGATATCAAGAGACATGCGCAGACAAGAAGGGTATTTCAAGGCCTGTACAGCATGTCCAGTCTTGTCAGCTACGAGAAATACGTGGACGAATGTGCAGATGTCCTAGTAAACCGCTTGTCTATATGCTCAAAAAGCCGCGAGCCCATTAACATGGGCCACTGGTTCCAGTGCTATGCATTCGACGTTATTGGGAATATTACATTCTCCAAACCTTTTGGCTTCCTCAATCGCGGAGAAGACGTCTCTGGCCTACTGCAGGCTCTGCATAAGGTTATTGCTTACTCCACCCTTATTGGCATATTCTCTGCCCTTCATCCCTACATCTTCGCCGTCACTAATTTCTTCGGCATTGGGGGGGCTGCCGGACGCACATACCTCGCAGGATATGTAAGAGAGAGAATCCGTCAAAGAAAGGCCGAAAAAGAGATGAGCGAAGAAAAGGCAGCGCCACACGCGGATGGGTCTCCTGAAGATTTCCTGGAAAAATTAATGGTTAAAAATAAAGACGCCCCATCCAAGGTAACCGACTACCATGTATTCATGATGAGCATGTCCAACATTGTTGCAGGCTCCGACACCACTGCTATCAGTCTATCGGCCATTTTGTACTATCTTCTCAAATATCCAGATGCTTTGAGGAAACTCAGAGAGGAGATTGACCAATCTACCTCTATTGATGGCCATTTGAGCTTCAAAGACAGCCTGGAAATGCCATATTGGCAGGCAGTGATGAAGGAAGCACTGCGTCTGCATCCCGCCACGGGACTTCCTCTTTGGAGGACTGTCACTGATGGTGGACTGCAGCTAAATGGACAATTCTTTCCAGAGGGAACAACTATTGGCCTGAACACATGGACCGCACACTACAACGAAGAGGTATTTGGCAAAGACGCTGCAGCATTCCGACCCGAGAGATGGTTAGAAGCAGAAAAAGAGGGGGGCGAAAGGATTGGGCGAATGAACGCATACTATTTGCCGGTAAGTATCACAGAAGAGGATAGTGCATTGAGCTTATTGTATACAAAGATAATGATCAGGTACTAATTGGGTGGTAGTTTGGTTTGGGATCTCGGACTTGCATTGGTCGCCATATTTCCTATCTTGAAATGTCAAAGCTCATTCCACTTCTTATCCAAAATTTCGACTTCGAACTACGGGATAGCCAGAGAGAGTGGAAAACAACGAATTACTGGTTTGTCAAACCCAACAACTTTGATGTATCTGTCAGGGCAAGAGAGGCCGTGTGAAAGTAGTTTGACAGGAGGGGAGAAAGATATGGCATACAATATCGAAGAATGACAGCATATGTGCTTTCTCCATCAATATATGAACAGCTGAAGCTGATATGGGCTTTGATGCTTTTACAGGAACGAAGAGGGCTGTTTGGTCGGATATTTAATCACTGAGACTACCTTTGGACTAATGCCATAGAGAAGTTTCAAGTCTAGAAAATATGACATACCTAAGACTAAGACAATGCAAGTGACCTACACTACGTACCTATATGATGGGAACTTAGGTAGTCAGGACACACAGAAGTTGCTTCCGCTACACACACTCAGCATTCATCCGGCGGGGAAGTTCACCGGCTGAATAGCCCAAGCCAGTCATATTTTCACGTCAACCGGCCCGTGGAGCACAAAATGCGACTCCAAATTTTTATGGTGTAAGCGATATCCCGAGAAATTTGCCGAATCAAGGACAGCATTTGGCCATAGCTGCGGAGACACGATGTGGGATCAGTAATAGGGAATTGGGTATCCGGTAGGCACGATATAGCTGACCAATATATTCCTCGTTAAACAAAATTAACAAGTATCGAATTACGAACCTACCAACAAATATTGCACGAGGGATGCGCAGCACTACGAGGCATTGTAGGAGTCGACATCAGTCCAGCAGCTCGAAATCGATTGAGAATGCGTAAAAGACTACCTATACAAGGTTACTACGAGCAAAATCTTATGTACATGTGCAGCCCGATTCTTGTCAAACAAATTGGCGACGGAACAAACTGTCCAGCCGCCACAAGAAGATCATCGCCAGATTGAACCCCTTCACTAACCAATTAATAAAAATTATATTACTCTATATGCTTATTCCCTTGTTTTCCCGTTTATCCTATTTGTTCCGTTTGTCCCGTTTGTCCCATTCATCGTATACGTGGTTGATCGCTTTTCTTTCATCGAGCCAGTCGTTTCGGGCTCCTCTGGAATCGTGACGAATTTCTTAAGCACTTTCTTTAGGGCCGGCCGCCTAATGGGTTTGCTCAAAAACTCATCCATGCCTGATTCTATACACTCTTTTACATTGCTCTCTTCGGAGAAAGCAGTAAGCGCAACGATGGGCTCCAAGTAGCCCATCTTGCGAATAAGTCGAGTCGATTGCAAACCATCAACGTTTGGCATCTGAATATCCATAAATATTACATCGAAACGCTGGTTTTTTTCCATGCTGGCTTTTACCAGCTCATACGCCTCCTGGCCATCTTTGGCGATGGCAACGTCGTAGACTTCTTCGAGTTTAAGCATCCTACTCACCACTTCAACGTTGGTTGCATTATCATCGGCAACCAACACGCGGAGCTTGCCCTTGCCCGTCTTGTTCGCCATTGCTTTGTCAATGACTGCTGTCTGGTCCTCCTTGCTGGGGGATGATGTGGGCTTTGCAAAAAAGGGCGCGCTGAGGCCCACGAGACGGGGCAGCTTGTTGTCTATCAAAGCCGAGGTGCTCTTGGATTTTGTGTCCTGCAAAGGCGATACTGATCCATTCAGGGAATTTCGGGGACCTTCGCCAGCCGTAGATCTAACGCTAGTTGGTCTTGAATTTGTACTACTGGAAGCGGTACTTGGCGGCCGATCTTTGACGTATTTAAGGGGAATGTGCATCGTAAACGTCGATCCGACACCCACAGTGCTCTTGAGGGTAACTGATCCACCCATCAGCTTGGCCAACTGTGAGCAGATACTCAGTCCCAGGCCTGTTCCTCCAAATTTCCTGTTCAAGCCAAGATCGCCTTGAACAAACGGCTCGAAAATCTTGTCTTGCATATGCTCGGGAATACCTGGCCCTGTGTCTTCTACCTCAAACTCAAAGACGTAGGGCTTCGCGTTTGGCGGCGGCGGCGTCGGTGATCTCTCCCGGACGCGAACATGTGGTGTGGCCTTGGGGTCCATAGGATTGATTGCAAGGGCAGTGCCGTTCCTAATCGTTGTGGAAGCATTCGTTGTCCGAGAGTTGGTAGACCTCGTAGATCCGGAGCTGCCTCTATGCCGGCTTCGCCCGATTCTTGTCGAACCACTTTTGGACAAAGATGAGGTCCGGCTGTCATCATTATTCATTCGCTCAGCCTCGGCAATGCACCGAATTCGCAAGTCCACTTTGCCCCCAGGGGGGGTAAACTTTAGACTATTATTGACGAGATTGATCATGACCTGCAGAATTCTATGTTGGTCGCCCCAGACATAGGCATCTTTCAGTCGACCCATACCGTTAGGGCCAAGGGCCGGCAGTGTTTTTTCTAATACACTTTGATCGAGAACCCCATTCAGCTCTGTGCTTTCGCCGCTGAGAAAGCTCACCGTGAATGTGATGTCGCTCTCGCGCACCTGCTTGTCGAAAATGGACAACATTTGGGATTTGATGTCGCCCAACCGGAATTCTCTCTCCTCAAGGCTAACATGCTGGCCAATTTGATTCTTGGAAAAACTAAGAAGATCTTCTAGAAGATGTAGCAGGAGGTCGCCTAGTGAGATGGTAAGCAGATATCAACACAGCCGACATGCCCCTGCTCAATAAACAGAGATGTCCTCTTGTTTCTTCTCTTTTGCTCAACAGCGGTGGATGACGGGTGCAGAGAAACGCCACATACCTGATCTATAGAGAGTTTTGAGCGATTGTTTTATTCGTACAATGTCGTCTTCCTCCATGCAAACAGCGCACATGCCCATAATGCCATTCAGCGGCGTTTTTAACTCGTGAGAAATGTTGGCGATGAAGAGTGTCTTGCTCTCGTTGGCAGCTTCCGCTGCTCTCTTACTAACTTCTAACTCTCGTGTCCTCTCCGCAACCTTTTCTTCTAAGGACGTGTATTGTTTCAATAGCTCGTCTGTCATGCTGTTGAATGTGTCGGTGAGCTCTGTCAATTCGTCTGTAATATAGTGTTTGCCAACTTCAACTCTCCCAGGTATCTTGAAGACGTGTCGGTGAGCATCAGCTTCGGAAATGGGTATCGCCTTCTTCTCCCTCCATATCCTCCGCCAGATGGTAGCAAAGAATCCTCTGTCGGATCGTTTGGAGCTAGTAGCTCCCGAGCTTGGGTGTTCCTCGTCAAATCCATCATCAAATTCCTCATCGTATCCAGGCGGGTTGATAGATTTCTCCGTGGCAGCCTTCAGCCGTCGTATAGACAGCACACTGAGATGTGCACAGGGAAATACAAGGATTGCGACAAGACCAGCGGTCCCGAAGACACACCCCAGGAGGATGTCCCTCAGCTTGTCAATAGGCTCATATGCCTCGCTCTTGGCCTTTTCCACGACAATCGCCCAGTTGACCAGGGTTGTCGCTGGACGGGCGACGCCCACAGCCACAGGAACGCCCTGCTCATTTGTCGTTGATAGGTCGACAGTAGAGTTATCCAGCGGCGAGAGCTTGCGGGTATATACCTTTGTCAGGCTTGGAAACTGAAATAGGGGGAATGGGCGTGCATAATAGTTCCCATCGTCATAATTCCTTCCGGAGTGTCGATCAGGCTGCCCATCCCTCGGGACCGGAGGGATGACAAAACGGACAGGGGTGTTCTTGAAACTGGGTTGCGTAGGCGAATACGTATCATTACTGGCTGGCTGGGACACATTGAAGCGGTTGGACGGGTTAGCCGGTCCAACAAGAAGGACCACCCCCGTCGAGCCTAATCCTTCGGGGGACATTTGAATGGAAGACAGCGAACCAGCTGAAAGAACCAGTGTCATGTACCCAAGAATGAAGCCCGAGATAGCAAAAGACCTAACAGGGATAGTGAGAGAGATGAGGGCAAATGTTTCGTTGATGACTAGGGGACCCAACAGAAGGCCGCCACCGGTGCTCAGGTTGACATTTGGGAAGGCATAGGCACCAAAGGCGGGCGTCGACTGGACATATGGATTTGGGTATCCGAGGTTTGTGTATGTGATGTTGGGATAGAGCGACGGGGGGTAGCCGTACTCGGTATCGCTGAGATTGACTTTGGAGCCGTCGGGCGTCAGGTAAGGGAGCTGGATATTATTTGTCCCATTGCCCACGCCGGCACCAGTCACGCTCAGAAGGCCCCGATGATCGCCGCCGGTGGTGTTTCGAGAGTAGAGTCGGGCCTGCAGCAGGCCGCTGAGGCCGCCCCTCGCCGCCATTGCGCTCTCCAGATCCGCGCGGGCATTTAAAAAGGGATGGGACGAGTTTTGATTATAAAAGTCGATGAAGGCCTGCTGCAGCAGAATGCGGGTGGCCACGGTCTGGCAGATGGTCTGCCCCAGCTCCAGCTCGGAAGCAATCGCAGCGGCCTTGAGCGTTGCTGTCAATGCCAGGCCGTCGGACTCGACGTCGACGACAAAGTTGTGGACAAAGATCCATGTCGGGATGGAGATGACGGCGAGGGCGAGGAGGACGGCGAAAAGGACAAGCGCGGCGAGCTGCTCTCGGATGGCGACTCTCATTTTCAGCAGGCGATGGAGAATGAAGATGCAGGCTGGCAGGGCTCAAGGCAAGACATTCTCCTCAGGAATGGCTGCACCTATCGATCCCTACGCAACATGCTGCTTAAGTGGTTGTCGAAGGGATGGATTAGATTGGATTTTGCGGGAGCGCCGATGACGAGTTGCATGTGGAGGAAGCTGGGGTGTTTCTTTTCTTTTCTTCTCTTCTTCTTTTCTTCTCTTTTTCCGATCGAGCCGCCGGCCTGTCGCTGTCGGGAATCAGATCGGTCTATAGGGTATTTAGTTCTAGAGGCTGTTGCAAACGAAACATGCGTCTATCTCCAGCGGAATCCTGCGAGATTGTATGAATGCGATGCGAATGGCAGCAAAAGAATGATGGCCAGCCAAGCAGAAGCGATCGGCGCTTGTTGGTGCTGCGCTGTGCTGCGCTGTGCTTGTGCTGCATGACACTCGACGCGACCAAGGCAGAGAAACCAGGGCCAGGTGAGATTAGGTAAGCCCTCTCCCTTGCGCCGGTTCGCCGGAGATTGGTCGGGCCGCCAGGTGGCCAATCAGCGGGCGGCGTTTTCGATAATACTGGCACGAGAGTGGGGTTTTGCGGAGCAAATAGTCCTAAACACGAACAAGGCATTCAGGTTTTGGGAATTTACAGAACCTAAATTGGCTTAGCGCGCCACGATCCTGGCACTCTTTTCTTCGACTTCTTGGCCAAATTTAGGCGGTGGATAAACACTCTCCGATGGTGCTAAGCTAAATAAGCAAGCCTGCTTGGAATTTGCTGGCCAGCGCATCCAGCTCCGGAATTCATACCTAAAACAGGGAGAGAAATGGGACTTGGAAGGCTTCGAGAATCGAGGGCTCGAATTACCAAATAGGAGATGCCTACTGTCATGTACTATTTGAGTCGTCTATGAAGTACATGTTTTTTGTGCTCTGTATTGTACCTCATACGCAGCTACGGGTATATCTGTACATTTACTCCATATGGAGTTTGCAAATCTCAACCTTATTTACCAGAAAGTCCATGCGTTCATGGAACAGCCCTGCAGAATCTATCTTACCCCTGTCCCTTCTCACCGTGACTCGGGTTCCATCTAGCTGGCCAAAATAAAGTTTAGAAGCGGCATTCTTATACATACTCGCACTTCTCTCGCTGCTGTTTATATGCCTATGTAATACTCATGTGTGTGAGATGAAGTAATATGCGACACCAGGTGAAATGGCTGGCTGAAAGAAAGAAAGAAAGAAAGAAAGAAAGAATAAGACAGTCTGCAAATAGCACAACTTACTGTACCACGTCGTGCCGGAGTCAGAGTCAAAGTGCACCATTGCGCCACAAAGGTTTTCTTTTTCTTTTGCGCATGTAAAACTCTGAATCAAGCTGGGGTCGCCAATCTGCAGACTTTCACGCACGTGGCCCAACCTTATGCACATTCCCCGGATCGACACTTGCCCCATTCGACAAATTCTTCCAATCTCGACACCCATAAGACACAATTCAATGGTATAGGCCATCTATGGTATTCCATTCGTGTTTTCTTCATTTTAACGAGGAGAAAAAAAGAAATCATATCTTTTCAAGTTTGTTTGTTTGTTTTTTTCTTCCCTCCAGCGTCAACGTGTAATATGCCGATAATTCTTCGACCTTAAACACGCCATCTCAAACGCCGCTATAGGGTATAGACAACGCAGTAAAAGCGGGTAGCCTAGGTACCCCCAAAGACCCTTTCTATTATTATTTGAATCCTTTTGTTATAGAGATCAAACTTATCATCAAGATGAGAAGTTCAGTAAAGTTTTAATAGCTGACCATTTGTTGAAGGGCATTAATTGCATTTTGATATGGCAGTATAGGGTAAGACCAACTTGTACACGCAGATTTCTGCTTTCTCACGAGCGGTCAAATTTATGTGCGTATAGCCTAATCGAATCTGGTAACGTGCTAAGATTGGTTTTTAGTCACATTTACTCTTCCTGGTGCCTGGCTACCGATTTAGCATTGGATTTTTGATCTCCATTAAAATATGACTGTCTGGATCACCGTGTCTGCCGCCCCCCTGACCCATCCCCTCGGAGGAAATGACTCTTTTTGAGCTCCCTCCTCTGCGCCACTAGACTGATTTGGTGATCCATACCAATGGATTGCAGCACAAGATGTGACTTGGCTACTTGGCTACTGTAACCTTGCTTTTATACGAGGATGCTCACCCACTGCGGAAACTCTTTCATGATCACCGGGCGGCGTACTTGACGATGAGTACAATAGGGTCGCAAATTGGTTGACGCGGCGCCATCGCAGGTCCTGTGTTATAGAAAGCTACATAGCAGTATTAATTCCATTGTTGCATCACATCATCAACCTCTTTCAAAAGCTGCTCTTTCCTTAATGAAGAGCACCAGCTTCCCGCTATTGCTCCTCGAGCAATCTTCCCCCAATCATCCACTGTCAACTCGAAGGCCTCTTGAACAGCACAGTAATTTTCTAGTATGTAACCTCCAAAGTAGGCAGGATCATCACTGTTGATGCTGAATCTGACATCTGCGTCGAGGAATTTTCGGATAGGCAGATCATGCATGTTATCTACTCCTTTCAACACAACATTAGAAATTGGGCACAGAGTCAGCATTGTATTTGACTCTGCCAACTGTGTAATGAGCTCTGCATCCTCCACGGAGCGCCGTCCGTGATCAATGCGTCCCACACCGAGAATTGACAGCGCGTCTTTGACATAATCCGAAGGGCCTTCTTCACCGTAATGTGCCGTGAGATTCGCAATCCCCGCAGACTGCGCTACCTCGTAGACAGATTTGTAAAGTGAAGGATGCTTTCCTAATTCGGTGCTGGACATTCCAAAACCGACAAGTGTTCCGTCAAAGAAATGCCCAGACTCGAGAAGCTCCGTGAGTAGTCCATGTGCTGATGGCACCGGAAGATGACGAAGCAGGCAGGGTATGAATTCAACGCTGAGCTTAGGGAAATCGACAGCAGCCCTATCCTTTGCGGCATTCATACCGGCGATGACGGTATGATACGGAACTCCCCGCGAAATATGGGCTTGCGGATCGAAGAATATCTCCGCATGATAGACTTTCTGTGCATATGCAAGAGAGATATAGTCATATGTCAGTGCCTCAAAGTCTGAGGCCCCTAGAAGGACTGAGAAGCCGATGAAGTAATAATGCAAAAAGTCGTCGAGAGAAGAGAAATTTTGGTAGCGAGTTAGGAGTGTTGTTGGGCTTTCGAAGGCTGGATCATCTGATGGAAGAGATATCTCGTTTTTGGAAGCAAGCCTGAAGAGTAGCTCTGGAGAGATGGTACCCTCTATATGAACATGATGCTCACATTTCGGAAGAGCATGAAGAAATTGGTGTAGCTTATCGTTACACATTTTGGGTGCAGTGCTATTCAAGTCTCAGTTGTGCATTGTTTCATGGGACTTTTTTTTTCGGGCTGTGATTTAAATACTGCGAGTGGAATAGAAGAGCGAGTGGGGATACGTGGTTGGCGTGACGCCCGGCTCGACTGCTATTCGACCAAATTCTCATTTTGGTCCAAGGTCTTGTTTGGCACGATTATCGGAGACCTCCGAGCGCCGAGCGCCGGTGTTCCGGCATTCGCTATCGTTTCCATCGCATTATCAAGACTGGATTAACATGCTGGTAATTCCAGTTCGCCAAATGCGGCTACTTGTGCTATAGGATGTCGGCGAACGTCGATTGCATGGGTGTTGATGCAATTTACCTCTAATAGGTGTCGATTACTCCACTGCCCATATGATAACAGAACACCAGTTTGTTTCATTCTGATATGGTTGTGAGGAGTTGAAATCTGGGGCGCGATTGCCTGGCAGTCTTTAAGCGCATCTGTTGAGAAAATTTCCATTTCGAACTCTATCCCTCTCGAAATGGATATAATTTAGTTAAGGTTGAAACAAATTTCTCCCCGCTCTGTGATGATAGTACTACATGTAAGAGAATTTCAGTAATCATTAAATCGATATCTAGATATAGAGCAAGAGAGTGCTAGTTAGCTCTCATGCTATCGCTCATCTCTCAAGAGAATGGATATAATTGCTACTTATCTGGTTACCAAAATCTTGAATGCGACCGCGCGAATTATACCTCACTACAATGCGGTATAGAGGTTAAATTTAAATTAAGATGAGAGGTTCGATAAAGCTGTAATAACTGATACAATGCGGTATATATGCAAATTTGTTTCCAACAACGGTTATACGATACCCGTTGCATCTCAGGCATCTTCCTGGTTGATCCATGCACAAGAAGGATAATACTTTCCTTAATGGTCGACCTGAGACACGAGAAGCAAATTAAAGAGTCTTAAAGACACTCATGCTGGAAGCCTATGGCCTACTACATGCGATATTCAAGGCTATTATGCTTGGGCTCATGTCTCGGTGGTTATGAAAATGACTACATCTTTATATTCTTGGATTATGTCAAAGAATAGACCCCCCCATGGCTCGTGATTTCGATGGTATATATATTGTGAGTTTGTGCATATAGGCCACCTATTTGTAAATGTTGCCCGGGAAATCTGTAGGTAAGATAGTCCTTCTGGTGATAAAATATAGAGATCATTGAACGAAATTATCCAATGTCTCCGGCGTCAGGTCGTGGTTATTAACCCAATTTCTACCTCTATAATAGGATGATATCTCATCAAAGCCTGTTGGCAGCCAACGCGGAAATCCGTCATTCTTACACGAACACAGAGCTATTTACGGATCACCGACAACCTCTTTGTTGCGTATCAAGTGACCACGAGACGGGGGGTACGGGTGCCGTCTCATTCAAAGGACAAAGCCCATCACCATCCTGTTATCTCAACAGCCCTCATTGGATTTCTCATCACATACTAGGGTTGGGCTGTCAATACTAGTACTAGTGACTTGCTCTAAGTGATTTATTTGGTACATATGATCCATCCCACAATAGCTTTTCTCATGATATACATCACCTGTGCGTGAGAACTCTGTTCTAACAGTCGGGCACTACTTTGCAATCTACAACAGTCGTCTTCCCAGTCTTTACTTTGGCTACGGCATCTCTGAGGATGCTTTCGAGCTCATCAGCCTCCGTCACCTTCAGCGCACAAATATCACCTGCGCCAGCTGCCGCTGCTATGCCAGCATAATCCGGCGATGGACTGAAGGAAATGTTCATTTCTTCGTTAGTTGCCTGAGCAGCTACGCCATCAGGACGAATCAACATGTAGGATTTTCTCGGTGCATTCCATCCTGTTTGAGCTCGTCAGCGTGTCTCAAGGGTTTGCTGCATCTAGAACATTTAGCTTACCATCATTGTTCAACACGATGGTTAAGATAGGAATATTGTATCGCTTTGAGATCCAATAGACACTTCCAGGTATGGAAAAAAGGTAGGTTCCATCACCCACGACTTGGCAGACGAACTGGCCCTTCCCTTCGGCATCAGTAGCTAGCTTAATGCCTAGAGCACCACCGCCAGACCAACCGAGGCCACCTCCGCCACAATTGATCCAGGAACCTGGCTGCGTTGGCCTTATGTTGTCGTGGATAAACCCAGTATTGGTCACTGCCTCGACGGCCCATATTGTATCCTCTGGACAGACAGTACGTAGGACTTTGCTCAGATAACCTGTGCCAAACCGGTTATCGGAAAACGGCTGGGCTGCATCATCGATACGTCGGATTTTGGCGGTGTAAGATTTATGTCGTGCCTCTTCGGCCGGAGCCTGGTCTTTCACTGCCAGTATCTCGGCCGCTTCGCCTGTCTTGAGATTGTCAAGGATTTGTCTAACAGATGTCAAGCTATCGGCTAAATATCGAGCTTCGGATTCAATATAGAATAAAGGCATTCGCTGCTTCAAGGGGTCGGCATCGATGTGATAAATCCTAGCATCTGGATCGGGTTTACAGCGTGTTTGGATCCATGGAACATCGCAGTCTAGAACTAGGATAACGTCGGCTTCCGAGATGGAATCATCAGCGCCTTGTTTAACCCCTAGCCACGCCGGATGGTTGCCTGGGAAGCATACATCACTGCCCGCTGTGTCGAGCACACGTAAAGCCTTGACAATATCAGCTAACTCAACTAGTGCGTCGGGAATGCTGTGATTGCGACCAGAGTACCCGGTCACGATCAATGGTTTCTCAGCATTAGCCAACGACTTAGCAATATTACTTGCGGCCCTTGAGGAAAGGCCACCTAACTCAACAGGACCCCAGAGTTCTTGCTTGATGGAGTATGGCTTGATCTCTGCCTCCATAACCTCCCTTGCAGCACAGAGATATACTGGACCCTGTGGAGCAGTTCTAGAAAATTGCAAGGCTCGGTTAACCATTTGCTTGATATTAACGCCAGTTTTAATTTCAGCTGTATATCGGCAGTATTGACCAAGGATAGCCTTCTGGTCAGGGACATCTTGTAACCAGTGAATGAACTCAGTGCGCGAGCCGCGCATCTCGCCCTCCTGAGTAAAAGGAGACATGCCCGCAAAGATGAGGACGGGAGCATGGCCGCTTGAGGCGTTGTGAACGGCAACGCCGAGGGCCTGTGTGCCGACATCAACATGGACAATAACACACTGTGGCTTGCCAGTTAAACGAGCGTAGCCATCTGCCATGGACATCGCCACCATCTACTTATGTCCGTAATTATCAGCAGTTACCCTTATGGAAAATTAGGCTCTATAGGAAGTAGAATGATACCTCACTGGGGCACGTAATGATTCGCGGAAACTTCCGCTTGTCTTCTCGCTGGCCCTTGACCATAGCCTCAATCATACCTGGGTGATCTGATCCCAGGTTAACAAAACAGTGTGTGACCCCTGCATCCCATATTGCCTCGAAGAATGCAAAAGACGCTGAATACATGGTGAATTCGCTTTATACGTAAACACGCTGTCCGGGGTAATGTTCTGGGGGTATGTCCTCTCTGAGGTGTCAAACAGCAAATAACACAGCAAGATTGTTACCGTCCCTTAGGAAGTTGGCTGCTACGCCTTGTTAAAGGCTTTGAGGATGGGGGCTGTTGCTGTTGCCGAGCTGCATGAACCGATCACTCCAGCGAGCGCAGTCCAGGGCTGATTAGCGAGCCTAGGTTGGTTGAATCTCCCGCATCAGTAGCTGGACCTCAGGTACACTTGACCTCCCGGTCCGTCTCGACGGGGAACAGACCCCCAGCAAGTTAGTGCCAATGTTTGCCGCGGGCCTCTATCCCTGTCTGCCTGCGCGAGCTACGGATTCATTGGTCACTGAATGCCCCAGTATGGTAGTATCATCAGCCCGTTCAAGGCTAGCCCTGAGATTCTGTTCTCACCAAGCCAACAGCACTCTAACGGTTACAGTACATCGCTCAAATCCTTCGGGGTGGACTTGAGAATCGCAAAGTCTTCCTTGGTAGTACTCCGTATCTACCTTGGTACTAAGCGATGCCCGTAACGTGGTGGGAATCTGCCCCCTTCATCCATACTGTGAAGTAGATCGACGGTACAAGGCAGTAGAGTACTTGTACTAGCGCTGGAGGCAGCCTTGCTGATATCTGGTGCTTCAAAACAACGCCACTCGTAAAACATATATCGTATATGCACAAACTGTACTTCATATTGCTGCAAATGTACAGCGGCCGATGTAACCGGGCCGAACTAATGCGGAAGGTGGCCCATATGGAGCCTTTACCAAGCAATGCAACATGCACACCGTACGAGTTTGGATATGGATGTAACTCGCCATTGTGCGGGTGGTGATGCATGACGAGCATTTCCACTAGTGGTAGTAGTCGTACACAACTGATGAAGATTGAACCATTCAGACATGCAGGAAGACATTGAGGTAATTTCAACACTCTATGCAACGGGGGGGTAGAAGTACTGGTGTAGTAGCTGCACGAAGAAGTATACTTGAGAACGAAATTATTGCGTACCTACATGTACCTACCTATACCTGTACCTAAGTACTAGATAGTGCCTGTATTACCACAACTACCTACCCAGTAGGCTAGCATAAGGCAGCTAGTACTAAAAAAAGAGATCTACTGCATCTAAAGGAAGTAATCCATCCACTAGAAGAGGACAGTTTCTTAGAGAGTAAATCGAAAGGTAGGATACGCGTCGCCTAGGTTGTTCTTCACATCCTCGGGAAGGTTCAGTCTATCATCCCGCTCACCAGCATCGCGCTTCTTGTTCTCCCTCCACATGAGCAAAGCCAGGATAGTTGCAGAGATCATTCCCAGCCACATCATCGCAAGCGAAACACTGTAGCCAGTGACATAGGTGGGAGCTTCATTGACTAGGTAAATGTTGCTTCCAATGATGCCGGCAATATTTCCAATTGTGACTTGGATTGAAGATCCGAATGCGCGCTTCCAGTGACCCGAGAGGTTGTTCTGTAGCCATGCAAGTGCCATGGGCGTGACCATGTAGGCACCGCCAAAAACCAAGAAGACAGCGCCAAACTTGTAGTCTCGAGATTTTCCTTCTTGGGCGAGAAGCATTCCGTAGCCAATGGTCACCATGCTAGTTCCGGCAATAAAGAAGCTAAAACGGTGCCTGAGTTTGTCAGAAGCCCAAGCACCGATGAGCATCGTACCGCCCGCAAGCATATAAACAGGGATAGTACGAATTTGTGCCTCCTGAGCCTTCCAGTTGAACTCGAGGAGGATAGTGGGAAGGAAGAAGGTACCAGAGAGACCAGGAACCCCAACGCCCATGTATACCAGGGCTCCGAGCCAGATCTTGTAGTCCGACATGATCATCTTGAACGAAGTCTTGTTGAGGACATCCATGCGGCACGAGTCGTCGACGTCGGCAGCAAGGCGGCGACGGAGCAGCTCTTTCTCTTCGGCATTAAGATATTTAGTCTGCTCTGGCCAGTCAATGATAAGAAACGCGGCAATGATGGCGAGCGTCGAGGTTATAGCGCCTTCGATGATGAAAATCCAACGCCAAGCAGCGAAGCCATGGTGACCACCGAGTTTAGCGATGGCGTAGGCCAAAAGTCCACCAAATGCGCCAGCAACAACGGTACTGCAGAAGAAGAAAGACATGCGCTTTTGATACTCGTGTCGCTTGTAATACATCGATGTGACATAAATGATGCCGGGCAGGACACCCGCCTCGAAAATACCAAGGAGAAATCGGAGACCAATGAGCGCATTATATGAGTGAACAAAACCCATGCACATATTGATGATACCCCAGCAGAACATCAAGGTCGATAGGTACAAGGAAGGGCGAAATCTTTTGATGACCATGTTGGAGGGGACCTCCAAAAGGATGTATGAGATGTAATATGTCTGTACGCCGTCAATTATATGCCATGGAACGGATTAGCTCGTTCAAAACTTACGAAAAGCGCGATATTAAACCGATTGCCCGTAAGGTGAAGGTCCTCAACCATCCCCTGGATACGCGCATTGCTAATATTGATGCGATCCAAAAATGACATCATGTAAATAACGAAAAAAGTAGGGAATATGATGAAGTCGAGCTTCGTAACCAGCCTGCTCTCGGCCTTGGGATCAATCGAGGAGTCTGAGAAGTCCGAGTTACTCTCCTGATGCGACTTTGGAATGGCTTGCTCGCCCGTCTCGACGGATTGCTTCTCCTCGACCGCCGACATGGCGAAGTCGTATCGATATTCCGATTATTTGTGGGGGTGACAGGCCACGCGAAGATGGGAGATATATAAGGGAAAGAAACGATATAGAAAACCAGGTAAGTAGAGCGAGGGCCTATTAAGGGCCCTGGATGGCGTCGCTGTGTGACGTTAACTGTGGCGAGATCAGCAACCATATGGGCAACACGAAGGATGGGCCGATAAAACGAAAAGAAAAGAGGTAATAAGAGCAGAGCTAGTATGGGCTAGACTCTGTCAAGCTGCGTCTTCGGTCGGTTAATGAATGACGAATCCCCATTTACCAATGCAAGAAGATATTAATTGCAGCCGTAGCAGTTTGGCGTTGAGACTGCCCTGTTGCATACAGGCACTCTATATGAAGCACATTCATTGGTTCGACTAGGACGGCACAGGAGTCTCGACTTTGACACAATATGCTGGATATACTGTGCGGTTTAGCTTCTCCGCCCCTTGTTGGCCACTTAACCCAATCATGAAGTGATGCTCTCAAAGGCCAGCGGCAGCATTATCAATGGGAGGGAAACCCTGGCCAAGAGCGGGTACCAATTGGGAATCGCGAAACTGGAGTGCGTACAAGTCACCATGCAGCTAAAAGCATCTGGGTTTAGGCGGAATTCACCTACGTGTGAGGAGAATTATACCAACAAGTAGAAGAAGACCAGTGATGCAACAGTCTATGTAACGTGGTCCTCTAAACAAGGGGCTATGGCCTGATTTGTTCTGGCGAGCCGGATGAGGCACTCAAAGAAGCATGTACAAGTAGACGCTGATGTCTACGGAGTACATAGGTAGGTAGAAATGCAGCTAGAGATTACTAGCCTCAGTTTGATACTGCCGGGCCGGTCCCCCCAGCTGATTCGGTTACCTTTACTCCGTAGTCCGGTATGTCTTCGCCGCTACAATCTTCCTGGCGTGCGATTTGCCAATAACTACGTATTGATCTCCAACTGCCGTAGACTGGTGGATCGCTGCGGGAAAATAAAAGCGACTGATCAAGCCACATTATTCCCAACAGCCGTGAATTTCAAGTGCCGAAAGGTTGGTTGGTCTAACCGCCTCACTCGCGGCCCAAATTGCTCTGAGGGATCAATGGCTTCTGCAGGTGGTAGCATTGGGCCCCTGGAGCGCAAGATACAGGAGCTATTCCCTGCAACCATTATGGACGAAAAAAGAAAAAAAAATTTACGACCAATCACTGGAGATGCGAGCTTTTCCTTGCAGTACTTTTGCGAGAAAAGCCTTACGACCAACAGCAGACATGCATTCAGGTGGATGCGACAGGGGGGCCAGTTGGAAGGCCGAGACTGATTGTCTTCAACAAAATCTTGTTTCTACTGTACCATGGATCATCGGCAGCTTCCATTCCCACTCTTCTTGTACATACAGGTACGCCCAGAAACATCTCGATTACGGCCTAGGCAAAACATAACCCGAGGAAGTAATTTTTATTTTAAATCATAGTCTTCTTCTTGAACAAGATACGCATATACTATATACTAGTTTGGGATGAGAAAACTTAGTACCTATTCCACACCTGTATTATATGGATATGGAATACAAGAGGCGAGCAGGTCGCTGCACACGTCGTAAGGTGTACTGAAACACTATTCTAGTGCTGGAAGGATGCAGATTCGGAAGTGGGACGTGCCCTAAGCAGACAGGCGGGGTTCATCCCCTCGCTCGGCTAATATTGTAAGGAAGACCATCTAGAATATCTACCGAGCAGGTCGAGGTCTTACCTGAAGAGGTTTTCGCCCGTCGTTGCTTAACTGAAGTTGGAGGCAGATGGAAATATTCGAGAACATGCGCACGGCCACTCATGCGACGACTCGTACGAGTTTGATGAGATTTTGATTCGGTTCTCTTACTCTAACCTCTCTGCTTGTTTGGTCAGTAGACAGGCGACTATGAGATACCCAAATACGAATGAGTCGGGAAGGATCATCTATGGCTGAGAAACAATGTTCACTTCGGGCCAGTGTCTGGTACAAGAAAAGCCACGGTGGAGATGAGTCGGCGACTGGCTTGTTCCCTGTTCATTCCATCATTTCTTTACATACGAGTAGAAAACCAATCGCTTGCTTTCCACAGCTCGCGCCCCAGTCTAGATGTAGTGACACTGATACGGAGTACTGTAGCATTGAATCTTCTCAGCGTGCTCGGAAATTCCAACGTTCTCAATGCCGTGCCCCTTGCATCATGCGTTGACGCTCCCTTGTTGGGTGACCATCCAGCAGTAGTGTGCCTGAGTACAGGCTTCGTCAAATTGCAAGCCACACTGGACAAGTATTATTATAATGAGGCAAAGGGAGCGACCCTCATTCGACCTTGGTATTTGATTCTGATGTTTTGGTGATTTCCCATCGTTTACTACACATTGGAGTCATAATAGGGCACCTGGAGTCCTATATGACCGCTCCAGATGAATTAGTCCCCAATCCAAATGACAATGTGCTACGTTTGGTATACATCTATTTAGCCATATTTGTGGTAATATATCTCATTGTCATTCATTGCGCATTTGCGCCCGACTGAGGCGCGGCAATATGGGCCCTGATGATTGGACTGCCATTGTAGGCTTGGTGAATATTTCTGATGCGGATTAACCACATACGACCCTAACAATTAAATATTTTCTATCACCTAGATATTTACACTCTTGAATAGCGGATTTCTTGTCGCCTGTAAGTGGACAAGCTCCTCAATAACTTCCACAACATGTAATTGATGCCTTCTGCAGCTTGCTATTATGGGATGGGTCGCCATTTTGTTTACATAGAAGCACACAATAAATATGAAACGCTCAAGGTCTGTTTGACGAATGTTGCTCATTTTCTTCTCTACGCCTGTCTAATACGATGAGAGCGATTAGTACCTGTACATGTCTCAAATCACCTACAAAGCGGCCATTAATCTCACCAAATGCTCTATTCTGCTGCTCCATCTCTATATATTCAAGATTGTTGGTTGGATTAGATGGGCTTGCTGGGATATACTTACATGTGTTATCATCTACTGCGTGTCTTCGATGATTGAGACCATTTTCTAGTATAGCCCCATCATCAAAGTATTCGACAAGTCCCTACCAGGAGCCTGTATCAACCTCTCCAAGTTTTTGTTCGCAGATGCAGGATTTTCGTTTACCACCGATATTATTATCCTGTTACTGCCCATGCCTCTGGTTTATCAGCTAGAGGGTCCTTGGGATCAAAAATTCTCTCTGATGGCTGTATTTGCCATTGGCATCTTCGTTGCGGTTACATCATGCCTCCAAGTTGTAACGGTTGACATATTTTCTCCCGACAATACATACGATATTGCGAACGTGATCTGGACTATCATCGAGCCAAATGAGGCTGCCATTTGTGCAAGCTTGCCGATTATACGCCCGCTTGTGGCTAAATTATCCCCAGTCCTGAGGAGTAATGGTTCAGCGAACGGGCATGACTTGTTGGGCTACGCCAAACTGTCAAAATGTACGAGAGAAAGCCAAGTACCGCGTGGGAAGGACTGGACAGAATCAAGTATGAAGTTGGAAATACATGTAGGAATGCATATATAGGCCTGGAAATTAGAATGTATACATTATCGCAGTAGTAATCTAAATAGAGGTCACTTTAGACAGGTGAACGATCAAGGGGTGCGACGCTCGTCCTGAGTTTTAGGGTAGCCCCCGCCCAAGCCTATGGATCTTAGGACCCTATGTGTCTCGATACTTCTCGCAAGCTTACCTGTAAAATGTTTATTACCAGACTCATGCACGTCAACGTATTCGGTTAACAGGTATCCTAGTAAACATAGTAGATCCCGTAAGCGAGGCATCAAATATCCTTACTGTAAGGGGATGATGACCCGTGCAGCCGCCTAATCTATCGCTTTTCATCAGGGTGAAACTATCATATGCAGGGGGTGATAAACTTACATTTACGTCTAATCTGTAGGACTTGACTACAAGTTACATTTAGATAACGGCTATGTGGTAATCCTTCAGAGACGTAGAGCAGGACGTATATATAGCGTGCTCTAATCCAACATGTCATTGCACTGACGTAGTAATTATTTGCTCTGGTTCCTTATTCAATTGGCTCCCACACTCGTGTTTTTATCTGTTCCATGACATCTGCCTATTTGATAGTGTACACACATCATCTTCGCGACGAGGTTATCCGCAACCCCACCACAACCTTCATGGTATTCTTCATGATGCCGCTCGAGCTTACTCTTCATCCTTCTTTTTAGTCTTTTGTGCTGCGAGGATAATAGATTCTCCCACCCTCACCTGCTGTCTCTCGGTAGTCGCCAGTTGGTTGGTTTGGCAACAGAGCATACGTCTCTCAGTCCTAATTTACCTTTGGATCGCGACAATCTCTTTGCCACTGCGTAAAGCACTCCGGGATCCTCTCCTTGCTGATTAAGATGTAGAACAGGTGCAGTTCATAGATTTTTTTATTATATGCTGGTTGGAATACGGTTTATAACTTTGAAGATAACAATCAGGGGCAGAAAAGCAGACACATATTCGTCGAAACATATTTTGAGAACTGCACTACAGGTTTTGGCGGCGAAGAGCGAACGAGATAGCATCGCATACGTTCTCTTACTCGACTTAGGAGCGGACCCAACCAATGGGGGGAGGGTGATCGAGGCCTGCCACCCATGATGCTGGAAGCAAATTGACACGGATATTGTCTGTCTGACCTACTTATATGAGAGTGGATAGATGCAACTGAGGGTATGAGATATCAGCTTTGTATGTTAATTCTGACAGTTTCGATTCATATGTCTACCCCCATCTCTCCAAGCCTTTGCTTTCCCAAAACGCATTTATAATAGGTTGAGATCTTACTCAATCATCTTATAAGTGAGCATTGCAGTGCAGTCTATCTGCATGAACATCAACTTGCAAACTGAGAAGCTGAGCAAGTCATCGAGAAGCTGCGGCAGAGAGGGACGGTTGCCTGAAAACGTGCGCGCAGTCCTGATAAAAGCTTCAAATGAAGGATAGCGATAATGGTGGACATTATTAATGTAAACTCTTAAGCGTTACCAAGTATACGTGTATCAATGGAACTTTTTTCCCGCTTTGTTTGTCGCTAATACGAGATTTACCGCAACCAGCATAAGATGTGCTTTTTCTGGCAGTATTTGGGATGAACTTTTGATCGCGGTTGTCGGCAAGCACAAAGTCCCTGTGCTAAGCTGGTTACAGATTAGCCTTATGAGAACGCCGCAGTTCCAAATATGACTTTTTACCTATGATCTGATCAATCTCTCCGTCTTACATATTCCAGTCGAATGGCTCATTCGTCGCTGGATACATAGATAATTGTGGATAGTGTGAAATTGACTCGTCATCCTTGCAAGGCTACGCTGACGATGGGAGGCAGGCTAGTTATGGTTAGATGTAGTTTTATACTACTCCGTACACCGCTAATTCTATCTATAGATTGGGAAACAGCACTCGAGTCAAGATTGTTGCTCGTTTGACCGACATACAAATTCACCCTAATCTATACAATTGTTAGCACGCGGATATACCAGCTCATTGAGCTGTATGGAACGGACGATATGGAACCTTAGAGATTATGAAACTAATATAAAAAGCTTGAGCTATATTATTTTATTTAGCACTTGCAAGAGTCCTCAGGATCTATCTCAAAAGTGCTGCTCCATACTGCCATTTTTGATCTGCGGCTCGGAACCACGGCACTGTTTGACAGGCCATAGACCGCTAGCTTCCGGCCAGTGAGTATAATGGCCGGCTCCGACCTTCCTATTAGGGGACTAGATAGCTAGAACTTCTGTTAAGACCGCGGGGTACGGTAATCGTAATCTTGCATCTGTGCCAAGTTCTGATATTCTGTCCGACCCCTGCATAATCATCCTAGCGCAAGGTCCGATCGTTGCGGGTGCAGACACACGAGAGCAGTAGTTAATCACAACATTGCATCATTAAGTGGAGAGATCGCATTGGATCTTTTGCCTAGCATGGCTACAGTATCGATTATCACTGAATAGCTTCCTGGGTTCTGGGCCGGTATAAAAGCGCCATAAGAGCTCCCGACTCTGAGTCAGGGCATTCTCTTGTTTCATTCTCATCAATTATCACGCCCGTCATGCCTAAGTCCACAGCGCTTCGGCTTGTTAGCCTCCTTTCCCTGGCCAGTGTGCCGATATCTGCCTCCGTCCTTGTGGAAAGTCTCGAAAAGCTGCCTCACGGATGGAAAGCTGCTTCGGCTCCTAGCCCTTCCTCCCAGATAACCCTACAAGTCGCTCTTACGCAGCAGAACATCGATCAGCTGGAATCGAGGCTCGCGGCTGTATCCACACCAAATTCCAAGACATACGGAAATTATCTGGATCTTGATGAGATCAATGAGATCTTCGCGCCAAGCGATGCCAGCAGCGCAGCCGTGGAGTCTTGGCTCCATTCTCACGGTGTGACAAAATACACGAAGCAAGGCAGCAGTATCTGGTTCCAAACCGAAGTTTCTACAGCAAATGCAATGTTGAGCACAAACTTCCACACTTACAGTGATGCTGCTGGCGTTAAGAAGTTGCGAACTCTTCAGTATTCAATTCCGGAGAGTCTTGTGGGCCATGTCGATCTCATCTCACCCACGACCTACTTTGGCACCTCTAACGCTATGAGAGCTTTGAGATCTAAAAGCGTGGCTTCAGTTGCTCAAAGTGTGGCAGCCCGCCAAGAACCTTCTAGCTGCAAGGGAACTCTGGTTTTCGAAGGAAGAACGTTCAATGTCTTCCAACCAGATTGTCTTAGGACAGAGTACAATGTCAATGGATACACTCCATCAGCCAAGTCTGGTAGTAGAATAGGATTTGGTTCCTTCTTAAACCAAAGTGCAAGCTTTTCAGACCTCGCACTCTTTGAAAAACACTTTGGGTTTTCCAGCCAAAATTTCTCCGTCGTTCTGATCAATGGTGGAACGGACCTGCCCCAACCACCCTCTGACGACAACGATGGCGAGGCCAATTTGGATGTCCAAAACATTTTGACAATCGCACACCCTCTGCCCATCACTGAATTCATCACTGCCGGAAGCCCGCCGTACTTCCCAGATCCCGTTGAACCTGCAGGAACTCCCGATGAGAACGAGCCTTACTTGCAGTACTTTGAGTATCTGTTGTCGAAGCCCAACAGAGATCTTCCTCAGGTCATTACCAACTCTTACGGTGATGAGGAGCAAACAGTACCTCAGGCTTATGCTGTCCGAGTGTGCAACCTAATTGGATTGATGGGACTGCGTGGTATCAGTATCCTCGAGTCCTCCGGCGATGAGGGAGTGGGTGCTTCCTGCGTTGCTACCAACAGCACCACTCCTCAATTTAACCCCATTTTCCCGGTATGTCCCCGAAACTGAGCCCTGACTTCTTTGCGCACTATGTTAATTTCCCTTTCAATTAGGCAACATGCCCCTATGTCACTAGCGTAGGTGGAACTGTGAACTTCAACCCAGAAGTTGCCTGGGACGGTTCATCTGGAGGTTTCAGCTACTATTTCTCCAGGCCATGGTACCAAGAGGAAGCAGTTGGAAACTACCTAGAGAAGCATGTCAGCGCCGAAACAAAGAAGTACTACGGGCCTTATGTCGATTTCTCTGGACGTGGCTTCCCTGATGTTGCAGCTCACAGCGTGAGCCCCGAGTAAGTCATTTGGTTATGAGCCTCCTGAAGGTAACTAATTTTGCATATAGTTATCCTGTGTTCCAAGGCGGCCAGCTCACTCCTAGCGGAGGCACTTCTGCGGCTTCTCCCGTCGTAGCCAGTATCATTGCCCTTCTGAACGATGCACGCCTCCGTGAAGGCAAGCCCACACTTGGGTTCCTGAACCCGCTGATTTACCAATATGCTTACAAGGGTTTCACGGATATCACATCCGGCCAGTCTGATGGCTGCAATGGCAACAACACCCAAACGGATGCCCCTCTTCCTGGAGTAAGCATCACCTTGACACCGAATGTACTATGTAGGGTAACTAACGTTTGAGCAGGCTGGCGTTGTCCTAGGAGCACACTGGAATGCGACCAAAGGATGGGATCCTACGACAGGATTTGGTGTCCCTAACTTTAAGAAGCTACTCGAGCTGATCCGATATATATAGAGCTGGAGAGAAATTGTCTTGATAGACGAAAGTTACCGTTTAAAATGGATAACCATGACGTGGATAGATCAGGATTAAATAGATGACTTCTGTAGCTGTTCATTCAGCTTCAATAACTCTAGATTATGTTACTACATCTAGTCACTAATACACGCCTATGGCTTTAATGTTAGAGGTGAACATAACATACATCTCCTCAAATTCGTCTTAATTAGTCTAAGGGACGATAGCTTGTTTGTGTAGAGTGCACATGTGGTTTCAATATTATTAGATTATTAATTGTATCCAACGAATTACAATTTGCAGAAACCTGTAGGAATTAGCCGAGCGGAACAGAAAAACGCGCACGTCGTACTGTTACCGATTCAAACCAATCGTTGGCGGGTGTGTTACAGTATGACGCAGCAAAATACCCAACGTCTGTTAAATTATGGAGCAATTAGGCAACCAGTAGCCGCGAGTATGTCAGGCAATGAATTGCCCAACTCACTGCAAAGGATTAAATCAGCTCTTTGTAGCTGTCTCAATTATTCATTGCCATGCACGAAATAGATACGTATTTTGTCATATTATTTCAAATTTTCACCGTTCTATGATGTCCTACGTGAAAAATGAATGGAGATAAGGTTGTCCACAGCAATTAGATGGAAAGAAATACTCCTAAATGCAGGTAACAATTTGCTCAATTTTTAGGGGTCTAGAGCTTTTTGATTGGATAGTGAATGTTCAGTTAATAACAGCTCACTCGTATGCGTTACCTCTACCTATAGCGGATCAAGAAAATCGATGCCCAATGACTGTACTTTCAGGTATCTAGACTTTGAAAAAGTTGTCATCGCAACAAATAGAAATAGGCTTCTTGCATGTATACCGATGGCACTGAAGGGCACAAGTGACAGTACTTATAACTTCTTAGGCAGCAATATCAGGCTCCTGTTCGTTACCCAACGCCCAGCTTTGAGATATTTAAGCAACTGGCCTAGCCTTTCCTCCTGTGTACCCTCCTGTATATCCAACTGAGCATTCTAACCAGAGCCAGCTATCAACTATTCTGACACAAAAAATGACAATGTTGATCACAGAAGCAGTGCCTATACTTTCCAATGATCTGGACAGTACACGGCTGGAGGTTTCGTGAGTATCAGAGCCGATAGTCTCAATATACATATTGGTGCTAATTTTAGGGACACCCTAGTCCATATGCTGCACCTAGTGTTGCCCTGCAATTGAAGGATGCTAGCCGACTTTACGTGCCAGCTCATTTGCTCTGGGGGGTTCCCGAGTTACCCGCTTCTGGTGAAGATGGTGTATACCATCTCGATATACCTCATGACGTGGCCCATATACTCGTCCATTACCTCTTCACCAACACCTATCAGTGCCTTAAACCGAAAGGCTCGTCGCTAAGCGAGAAGCTCATCGCTGAGTTTTCAACAAGCATTCGTGTTTATACTGCTGCTCGAAAGTACAAATTACCAGTACTGGAGGAACTTACTCGGGCCGAAATAATCAGACTGGGTAGTGGATTTGGCATTCCCTTGGTATTTGACCTAATACAAGAAGCCTATCCAAATCCAAACTCGGACGATACGTGGCTCTGCCAATATCTCAAAAGTCGCTTGAAAATTCTTTTCACCGACCCCAGAGAGTTGCTTGAGTGGGACCCAACTGTTCAACAAAAAGCCACCACCATCAGTGACATCCTGTTGAAGAATATGTTGGAGTTACTTCAAGAAAATATGAGTTTGACCCACAGGCCAATCAATGGAATACATGAAACATCACAGGCAACTCTTTTGAAGGCCGATTCAATACCCACTGAGAGTATAGAACCGCTGAAATCGGCCGAACCTGACGCCATTGAAATTAATACCGACCAGAATCCAGTGAGTAATGATATTGAGATGAAGATGAATGACAACAACACTGGCAAGAATGGTATCGACACATACAAAGATCACGTTAACACAGATAACGATGCCATTAACACAGCGAAGAAAGGGATTGATTCGGATAATAATACCAACCTGGACAAGAACGATGTCAACTTAGCTAACAACGAGGACAACATGCGAAAGAATGACAGCAACACAAGCAAGAGTGATGATGAAATAACGAGAAATGGGGCGCACACTCCTGTATCCAAGTCCGGGTCTTGTGAGCCGGAGACTCCGAAGGGGGATCATGTTATAAATGGGCTTGATAATGGAGCTAAGGCTACGGAAGATAAGAAAGATGAGAAAGATTTCTGGGGATTGAGCCTGAAGAAAAAGAAGAAGAAGAAAGCTGTGAAAGGTTTAACGGCAGAGTCGCTCCAGGAAGGGGTGGCTGTTAAACCTTAGCATGCGGCGACGGCAATCTGGGAGCGAGACCGCCTTTTGGAGCTCAAAATTGAGGGATAGATGGCCAAAAGATATTCAATGGCGACTCTAGAAAAGTTTTTGTTTTATTTTTCCTTTGTTTTCTCAATTAACTTGATTTCTGTTCCTGAGCATTATTTCGAATTTTCAGAAGGAACCATGGACGCAATGAAACTGTTTTCTCCAAACTAAGTTTATCTATACCCTTGAAAGTCGCTTCTTCTAGTTAATTTCGCAGTCTTGACACGCAATGTGCAAATTAAATGTCGAAAGGCATTGTACGTAGCTTTTAAGAGTACATTACATCAAACAAGTACAACTATGTCTATCCAAAACGGAATCTTTGGCTGTTGTACCAACGGAGACTTTGCCTCCATCGGAGTTAGAGTATATGTACAATAAGATGCCCAAAAGGACCTGCATCTTGGCAGTGGCTGATTTCGTTTACTAATAAGACGCAGGCGTTGACTTCGATGATAGCTGGAGCTCCTTATATCTTTAATCTTGTTCTTGGCTCATCATGTTGATAGTGGAAGCTGCCTGCCGTTCTTCCGAGTCCACACTCATAGCACTCTGGCCAAATGTTGTGTATGGACAACATCGCTCTGTTAGGTCTGATTTTCTTTGTCATGAGCCTTATTCAATAACGATAATGCTGTTGCAATCTACGTGGACCTTATACTTACGGCTTCTCAGAAGTGGCAAGGGAACGCGATCGTTTGAGACGGACAACCCCAAGTGGGGCTCACTCAGTGAACTACGGAAGGTGATTAAAGATCCTATCGATCTTTTGTTTTCGTCCTCCCACACAAGCAAAAGTGCTGGGCTGCATCTGAATTGCGGGGTCTTGCACATGTTCATGTAACGAGACAGCTATGACATAGCCGTCGCTCGTACTCAGCTGATTGGAGAGGGAGATAGCAAAGCGCAGAGCCTTTCGTTATACCTTGATAAGCTAACTATTTTATGTAAGATATAATAGTGTTGTCAGACTTGTCAGATCTTCTGACGTAACAAAATAGTTATAAGTGCTTACCCTTCCTTTCGGTAGAAACTGACACGGCATTTACCAGTCTCCTGCCCGGAATGCGGCGGGAAAAGAAACCTTGAAGGTACTGTGTTGTGCTGTTGCGGGAAGGGCGGATCATAGTTCGGGGGACTGCAATCGCCTAGCTACGCTCCAGCCGAGTACCTTCCGAATACTATGCATGGGACAAGCCGAACTCCCTCGTATTAAGAGGTTCCTCAACCATAACACTTACAGGATCTTAATGCAAAATTTCACATCTCATTTATTATGAATAACTTTATATAAGCTTACATTTGCAATATTAAATGGCTAAAGGTGCAATTCGTTGACTGTATTTTATACGTGCTTGCGGTAGCAATACTGCGTTTAGGGATCATTAGATGGCAACACGTAGTATTCTGCCTTGTTTAGCTGGAGTGGGGATGGTGATAACGGAGCTTGCATTGGGAGAAGGGTTGTGGCGGCCTAAAAGAGCCCCTGTACCAATCCTTAGAAAAAGCTTTCAACAGCCGATTGATGCCAAGGCAAAATCCTTGGCACCCGGCATTGAAAATGATCGATCGTGGAGATCTTATCACTACGACATACTTTGTACTACTTGTTAAGTATAGACTGTTGCACAGTGTAGCTTTGAAACAAGCATCAACATTAATTTGAAGAATATTAAAGCATATCGAGCAAAACTGTCTCAAGTCACAATACAAGACTTTTAACTGTGGAAGCTAAAAATACATTAATAATGCTTTCATTTAGCAAGAGTAGGCGATGATATTCGGCCGGTTCCGACGTGAGTTGGTTGCGGGAAGATTAGACCCGCTGCGAAGGGCGCAGCAGTAGGGTGGATGTAAAAGAGCAAGCTTCCGATTATCCGGATACCTTCCCGATCTGATACCCGTGTCCGTCAGAACCCTTGTTTGAAAACACGAAGTAAATGATGCAGCAAGCAGATTTATGCGCATGATCATCATAGGGATCAAAAGGACGAAGCCACACCCCAAAAAAGACAAGGCACTTCCCCATGATGATATACTTAATGATAGACCTGTCAATTAATTTATAGTTTTGACATATTTTACTTTAGCTAGGTACATATAATACGATAAGCTACGTGAAAAATACCGATTAAGTTTTGTTACCACGGGTTACAGCACTATTCGGCTAGTTATTCAGTAATAGTCATAAGTGACCAAACATCAGTAGCTCAGTTATTGCTTGTCTAGCGTATCCCGGCTTCATCGCATCTACAATACCGAATTGGGAAGGAGTTCGTGTGAAAATAAAATAAAATAAAATTGATAAACCGGATTTCAAGTGATCCCGAGCAGAAATCACAGATGGTATTCCAATCGGTGATATTATTGATCGTCATTAATCCGATTTCCATGGTCACATCACTCAAGCTTGCCAAAAAAGGTTATTTTGGAAGAGGCAGGTATGATATTTCTCAGAACTTTTGAAAAATCAACATCAAAGCGGGGAGCGCATTGACAAGGAATCAGGAAGGTGATCCGGGTCACCCCAACTCTCCTATCACGGTATCTAGGCTAATCAGGTAGAGCTGAACAATGACCTCAACTTCGGATTTTTTTTGATAGGAACGATAATGTTCTACGGGGCCAATACTTGAATATAAAATCTTGGTTTCCTCCGCACTTGGATGCGAAGGGGACAGAGCAATCGAACAAAGCAAAATGAAGGTCAGCCTCCTCGTCCTCAACAGCCTCTTGGCTGGCGCTATCGCAGTGCCAACTGGCTCCCTGGTTGTACACGAAAAGCGAGATACCGACAATGCTCGATGGATCAAGCGTGAGGCAGTTGATCCTAATACCAAGGTCCCAGTCCGGATCGCCTTAAAGCAAAGCAACCTGGATAAAGGCATGGATTATCTTCTTGACGTGTACGTGCCTCATGGAATATTTGGTATTAGCTAAATAGAAAGTCGTCTAATCTTAACTATAGGTCTCATCCAGACTCTTCAAATTACGGCAACCACTATACGGCTGACCAAGTTGTTGATCTTTTTGCCCCTAGCGATGAATCCATCAGCACTGTTAAGGCCTGGCTGATAAGGTCTGGCGTGCCAGCCAACTCCATTACTTCCTCTAAGAGCAAAGGCTGGCTTGACTTCGTGACAACTTCTGGGCAGCTTGAGTCTTTGCTCCAAACTTCGTTCAGCACCTTTGATCACGTCGAGGCTAGAAACGTCCATATTGGTACAGACGAGTACAGCCTTCCCAAAGAAATCTCTCAACATGTTGATTTCATCACTCCTGGTGTTGTTTTTGCCCCGGTAAGGGCATCCTCTAAGAGCGCGGAGCGTGGGCACAAATCCATTCGTCGTGCTTCCAAACCCATCCCCGCTCATATTGCGCAAATTTTGGCAGCAAATCCTCGTAGGTTTTCCCAACGACAATAGTATATGGAGTGTATACACTAACGAGAGCTACATTACAGTTGCCACATCAACATGCGGCTCTGCAATTACTCCACAGTGTATCAAGTCGATGTATAACATTACAGCAGGAACTTCAGCTATTTCTACCAATGCCCTTGGCGTCTTTGAGGTTGAGGATACTTACGCTCAACAAGACCTCACGCAGTTTTGGAAGTCGTTTGCTACGAATATCCCATCTACTACTGGGCCCAAGGTTGACGGAATCGACGGCGCCACCGCCCCTACTAGCCCATCCAACGCCGGTGGAGAATCTGACTTGGATTTTGAAATCGCCATCCCAATCATCTACCCTCAGACAACAGTTCTCTACCAAGCTGCCGTTAAGAACGATGATATTTTCAACACATTCCTCGACGCTATTGATGGATCTTACTGCACGTTCTCTGATGATGGCGAGACAGGCGATGATCCTACTATTGATGGCAAGACTCGTAATGAGCAATGTGGCACTTTCAAGCCCACCAATGTCATCTCCTTCTCATATGGCACGGCGGAGGCTGACTACCCTACCTACTATCTTCAGGTGTGTGACCCCTCGCGTTCGCTTATCGATGAGACATTGTTGTTGGCTAATAACGTCTGTAGCGCCAATGTGATGAGTTCATGAAGCTTGGTCTTCAGGGCACCAGCATTGTTTTCGCTAGTGGTGATGATGGTGTTGCTCGTCGTTCTGGTCCTTGTCTCGGTTCAAAGCACAACATCTTTACTCCGGGTGAACCTGCCAGTTGTCCCTATGTTACATCAGTTGGTGCTACAACTCTTCCATCTGGTAGCCAACCTGGTGACGAGGAGACTGCTGTTACATCCTTCTCATCCGGCGGTGGCTTTAGCAACATCTGGACCACCCCAAGCTATCAAGCCAGTGCCGTTGCTTCGTAAGTTATAAGAGTGAGTACTTCTTTGAGTTAAGGCTAACGAGAGCTTTAGATACTTCGCTAGCCACGATCCCGGCTATGCCTCATACAACACATCAGGTGGTGTGATCCCTACTACTGGCGGTATCTACAACAAAGCTGGACGTGGATATCCCGATGTTTCTGCTGTAGGTGACAATGGCGTTGTTGTCAACCAGGAAGAGCAAGTACTTGAGGGAGGTACTTCTATGGCCACGCCTCTGTTCGCTGGCATCTTGACTCGAATTAATGAAGAGCGTATTGCTGCTGGCAAGAGCCCAATCGGTTTCGCCAATCCTGCACTTTACGCCAATCCAGCTATGTTCAACGACATCACAGTCGGCAACCAAGCAAAGGGTGGACCCAATGGTGATAGTGGTGCCAGTGCTTGTGGCAATAAGGGCTTTTCCGCTGTTGCTGGTTGGGATCCCGTAACCGGTTTGGGAACACCAAACTACCCTGCACTGCTGGAGTATTTCCTCAGTCTCCAATAATGGCAGTACCTAAACATTTAAAAGAATGAACCAATATCAAAGCAAATACATCGGCAAGACACATCATGCCGTATTTAGCAGCCAGTTAGCAAACGAATAAATATAACTAAGGTATTTGAAAGCACGCATACTACAAAGTTTAAGGGACGTATAAGTATTAAACATGCTGGGCATCATTTGCTTCTGATATTGTCAAACATCGGATATATTGGACGCCAATGGGCTGGTTGGGATGGAACAATCCGCATCTCGCGTGGCTCAACTCGGCACTAGGAATAGCTGGAGGTAAGCCTACAATCTAGCTGCCATACCAATTCCACACATCCATTAAACTTGTTTGAACGTAGAGTGAAAGTAAAAAGTATCTGAAAAACGTGATCAATTCAATAAAATCGTAAGAATAGAAGGCTATAGTCATTGAACCTTTGAATATGATACAAGGAACTATATACAAAGTTTGTATACATATATACAAGATTTTCTGTTTAATATGTACGACTTGATCTTATATACAAGATCGGCATAGGGTAAGAAAGATCATAGAGTCAGGTTACGTGAACCTAGGTATCGTTTCGTCTATAATCTAACGGCGTCGGCGGGTGGCTCTCTCAGATCGTTGGCTGACAGAGCGGCGCTGGTTCACAGGGCCGGTAGGTTTACCAGGAGCATTGGTATCGAAATCATACAGGGTTTCGTCAACAATCTCCCAGGAGATGTCAATGTGACCGGCGAAGCATGCGTTGTTGTTAAGCTCACTGAGGACAGAGTAGCTAAAATCCAGTCCAGGAGCACCGTTCGGGTTCCAGACAGTGTTGGTTCTGGAACCAGTGCCGCATCGCTGGCATCCGTCACCAATAAAGAGCGGGAGGGTTGACTGGACGCCATTGGCAGTGACGATAACGCGCTTTCCACAGTACTCAGCCAAGTTGCCGGCGATTTGAGTGTGGTTCATAGCAACAAGGTAGTTGCTGTTGATCTGATCTAAGGAAAGACCAGTGAAAAAGTTGCATTCAACGAAACCCAGGTTTTGGTTGGCAAAGCTGGTGCCGCAAGCCTCAACCTGCTCGATATCATAGTAGTAGGTTCCAAATCCAGTTCCGCTGTCAATAACAGCCTGGGAAAAAGCAGATGCGGCAAAGAGGCCGATGGAAGCAAGAATTTGGCTCTTCATCTTTGCGTTGGGATGTCTTTGAGGACAATAAAGAATGACTGCGGAAAGATATTCACAAGGAGTGACTTAAATGGTAGGGACTGTTGCTGATGAAGGAGATCAAGACATTTTCGGCCAGAACATACACTACTTATAGACGAAATAGCCGTCTGTTACAACCTCCTTATGAAAACTTGATAGAATCAACGAAGGAACTGCTACATGAACACCAACTACCCACCTGTATACTGTAAAACAACGGTCCGAAACATGATGAATCCCTTCAACTCCAGTGCAGTTACAAATAAGGAATAGTCTTGGAGCTATCGTCTGATATAAGCACTCTATAAGGGCTGTCCTGCCGTTTTTGGCAATGAGCAGTCGTTGACACCGTGCTAAACCACGCTAGGTGGGAATCCGTTTAATTACTTCTGCCCTCAGTTGGTGAATTAGTAGCCATGCGTTTCATGAAGTTGCGTTAAGGGAAGGTCAAGGACGCGTCTGTAGTGAGCACGATGCCGAAGGAGTTTTTTTCTGAATAATTACGGCACATCGTTGCCGATCAAGCGCCGCAAATGTGGAATCCACCAAGCATTACGCCTCCCTATGCAGGAACACTATCACGAACCTATACCCACGCAACCACGTTTTCGCTACGCACGGCACAGATTGAATGACCCAACTGCCAAGTCCAGGCATAGCTTTATATTGCAATTGCTACATAGAGGTGATGGCAACCTTGGAGAGGCTAGTATTGGACTCCCGTCTGTTGGATAGCTGCGACTATACTCATGATCACATCCTAAATGGGTTGCGTGTTTTATGTCAACTATATTCATGGCGATTATGATGAGCATTCCATTCATTAAAATTCCAACACGATATCTTGCAAATGAGGGTTACCTTCCCAATTCAATTAATAAATCAAATTCGACATATATTGGTTTGTAATTTCATCCTCCCACGACAATTTATAACCGGCAACTAGTAGTAACCTCCGGACTGTGTCATTATCTACCTACTACTTTCGACTTATCAAGGGGCTGAATGGTGTGTTTCTTTTTGCGTTTCAGTCCAGCTCACTAGCAGGAAATCAACAACGAATGGGTTCAATTAAACATTGAAGGCAGCGCTTTTGTTTTGTAAATACTATAGGAAAACAAAAACCATACGTTAAACAGTCAATAAGCGCAGCAGTTTTAAGGTAGACTTCTTAAAAAATAGTTCCGATATATGGTCGTGAAGATATTGCCAGGTTGATAAGTTTACACCAGCGCTATAAACACGCTACCAGAATAAGCCTCTGTCACATCTAAAACTAATCAGCAACTAACTAACGAATCTCGGCAAATCCAAATGCAGGAATTGCCATATGCAGATTCAATGTTAGCGCTTTTGTGCATCATTTTTTGCGGCATCATACAGGTCTCGGGATAGAACGGCAATGAATCGTAACAACAGGTAGTGTGATCCTCTTGGGCGCTTTAGTAAGTAGTTATACCGAATGCGGAATATAGCGTTTCATATAAGATGGCAGGCATCCTTGCCTTTGACATCTACCCCTGCCTTCCAGTAATGTTCATAGGAGAATGTGACTGTTATTCTTTACAGAGAATATTTTCAGTATTGACGATAAGACATGGCCTGTCGGAAGCGTTGTTTCGGTAAACACAAAAGCGTAAAAATGTATCGGACTGCTATTAGTGTTGATCACGATTACTACTGCTATAGTCTTGGCATACAATTTATTAGATTCTGAGTATGCCAATCATCGATTTTCGATTCAGCAATTGTTAAGTTCAGCCAATGCTTCCAGACTCAGAGGCAGTCAAACTATAATTCGGAAAGCCGCTTGCCTCTTGACACATATCAGACAGCTTTAATAGCAACTATTTTTTCCCATTGAGAGTGAGGCAAGTGTAATACCTCCGCTGTGTGAATTGTTCGTTGCCTAATGACCTGAATCAAGCGTTGTTGCAAACTACCAATGGCCCAATCCCTCTTAGGCAAACTAATCAGCGTCATGCGAGAGCATAATATGTTCAATGAAGAAAGAATAGATTACCATTAGACATTACATCATCCAAACTTGTTTGTTCAACAACTTGTTGAAGGACGTGAACACTGAGGGAGCTAGGCTTTGCGACGCGTCTTTGCTTGTCTTACTATTTAATGCCTACTCCACTGTAGACTCGCTATGTGCATATTCAAAGCTGATGTCTCGCTATCCATGATATGAGACCAACCTCCGATTGTGCGTCCGGAAGAACTACAGCTCAGGCTACCCATGACGCTAGTACTCTCAAATGCACAAGGGCCTGACGAATACTTAGACTGCTGGGCGAAAGAACCTCCAGAGAGGGAATTGAGTATCATAGGCTATCTTATCGGGCGCTACAAAGATCTATCTATTTTTTCTCTTCTCATAGAAGACGTAGCTATGGGTTTATCTGGAACATTGAGATGTACATGGGGCCATGCCCAAGATCAGCGACGAGTCAAGCTGATTGACGATGACCACTCATTACTTTTACAATTCCTAGCTCGACCTAACTGCTGGAATATCCAGCTTGACAGGATGTCAGACTTATTGAAGAGTCCCGAATCTAGGGTACCAGTCGGCTCTTTCAAACGAGAGTTTTTTATGCACGCGTATTCGATTGGCGAGAAGTGTGGCCAGATCGATGATCAGAACAAATCGACCATTATACGCATTGCACTTTTACTATTCAGCGCAAATATGCTGTATCATGTACTTTGCCTTAACCTTTACGCCGACATCTGCACGATAAACATCGTTACAACAGGGACAGCGAAGTCCAGTCTATCAATGAATCGGAGCAGCAAACCAGCTGGGGATGCTTTGAAACTGTCTTTACTGCGACACTGGACATGTACTGAGGACAGCCAAGCGTCTGTTTTGCATGCTGTGTCTATACTGAAGGCGTATGAAAATGTCTTACAAACATGTGGACAGTTGAATAAACGTCTCGATCCCATTGCCCATATTGCCATCTCTTATAGTTCGGCGATGCTTCATGCTTATATCACGAATTCCGACAGCTGCGTGAATGATGCCACATCTGAAACTTTGCAAGCCACAGATCTGAACCTCACCGACGGCCCTAAACTGCATATTTGTGTTGCAAATGCAAACTTGCGTTTTGCTGACTGTTTATCACGGGGTGGCCGCAGGTGGCAAATTGGCGCGAATATTATATCCCGTTATCAAGTGTGAGATATTCTAGATAAAAGTGTCATGGAGGTGACATAAGAGCTTCTCTAAGAGTGAGGGCTTGGATCATTGGTGTGGCGGATACTAGCGGGGCAGTTGAAGGCAAGCGTATATAAAACGCGTATCAAGTACAGTTGTGGGCGATGAGAAATGTTATTTCTACACTGAGAACATACCTATTCCTCTGGATGGTTTCATCTACTAGCATAGAGTCACCAACTGTTAAATACGAAGATACATGCAGGAAACTCTATCGGTAGTATGCTTTAAAGCCCATTGTCAAGTCGAGATCTTCCAAATGTTAGGCCTCGAGAAGCTACCACAATATCACATAGTGATTGTCCCAAACTATATATTTCTGAGCTCGGGTGGAGCCTCTTTGGATGGAATTGCCCATGAGAAATTTAATTGGGAGGGCGTCATCGGTGAGGGAGACTCAAGGAGACTTAGCGACGATTGTAACGCTATTTCTATTGAAGAAGTGGTTCTAGTTATGTCTTATAGACGTAGTTTATGCGCATAAGCTTCAAGTAGCCCCAGCATATATTCTTTACTATGTGGAGAACCCGTCGATCTACGCAAATGTCCCTTACATTATTATAAGCAATATAAAATTCCTTTAATAAAGATCATACGAGCTTGGGCTCTATCTCATTCTTAACTTTGTCTACTACTGTCTTGTCTGTGGGCACTCCACGGTTATTATCTATCGCTAGGAATCGCCGCATCCGGGTGAGAGTAGTATATGGACTCGCCACACCCCACGAGTATGTCCGACGCATCAATACGTACGTGCCCAAAACTTAGACCGAATGTGTTAGTATAGTAGGGGTAATCATCGAGATATGTCATTCCATTAACGCCCAATAGAACTGGCACTGTCAGCAGAGGCTTAAGCGACGGGTCATCCAAGACTGATGTGGTGTTGAAATGATAACAGTGACTGTAATCTATGTCTACTCGTAAATTAAGCTACCCAAGCCTCAATAAGAGTGGGGTATCGCCATTTAACCTAAATTAGAAACAAGATAAATTCACCATATCACATTATGTTATTCATTGTGCCTCAGGCCGACACCTAGATTGTCTTTTCTTACAAATGTGTGGCCATATAATCAAAGGACAGTGAAAAAAAAAATTAAAAGACAGAAGAATATGAACAGCATTTATACACTGGAAAACTCTTCACCAGCAGTCGCTCGGATGACTTCTACAACCTTGCCAGGCATACTCAACATCGGGGAGTGGCTGGAAGAGCACACATATGATGCAACACCGGGACCTCCAATTCCAACCATGGCTTGCTGAGCAACAAATGGAATGGCATTATCTTGCTCACAGAGAAGATATGATACCGGAACCTCTTGGTATGCGGGATAAGTCAGGTTGGTATAGAAAGAGGGCTTAGCCTGATGTGTCAACTTGGCGAGCTGATTTTTGGTCTGCGACTTGGTCAAATCATTGTAGAAAATATCTTCCGCTCCTTGGACAGTCATTTTGTCACCCTTGATATTTTGTTAGCAATGCAGTATTTGAAAGGGTACGAGGCAGACGAATAGCTCCATTCAGGTCCAGTGTCCCCAAGTGATTTCAGGGACGGTCACTTACGTCAAACACAACCCATGGTGGCATAAAACCTAGAAAAGAAGCTATAGAAGTTGCCGGGGGGAGCAAAAAGGCCGTTACATAAACTAGGGAAATAATTCCGCCCAGTTTATGTTGAGCTTGTCGGTCCTTTTTCAACAACCCCCTTGCACTCTCTGTTCCTGGAATACCGCCGTAGGAATGCATAACAAGAATCATGTCTTTTCCAGCATCTGCGAGCTGGGATATCGTCTTATGGATATGCGCTGCATCTTCGGCCACTGAGGTGCTGAATTCTCCGCCTGAGGACAGTAGCTTGACGGTGTTGAAGGGATATTGGTGCTCCTTCAGCAGTGAAGTAACGGAGTCCCAGCAGTCCGGTTCATGCCAAGCGCCATGGACCAGAATGATCGTCGGTTTCTCAGCGATGGCAATAGAGTCCATCTTTGCTTGATATTTTTTGTGTACGCAAGTCAGAAAAGGGGTGTTACTAGCTGGGCTTGTTGTTCTCTCAATTAGTTGCAACGTAAACAAATGTTCTAACTCATGACAGACATGCTGCTCTTATTATACTTTCGGCCAGGTTACTACCCTTTCCAGAATCCCTGTCATCATAAATAATGAGTGAAACTTGCTGTAGCTCTATTCGCACCAATAGATATGCAATAGATATGCGAGGCTTGTGCAGAGGATTTTAGATTGCAGGCCGAGTTCTTCAGTCGTAGAGCCAAGTGGGGAAAACCAGGATGAGCATTCTATAATATTGAAAATGCATGAATTACAATTACAAGAATGTCCAAAACTGACCGGGGAATGAAAACTGTACCACTTGTACTGCTGTTGGTCGTAATCAGTCCTGCCAACACTTGAATGTCATCGGAAGCCATATGGTGATGGAACACCCCCACATGAATCAGCTGCACCACCAATGCTAGTTCAATAGGCGAGGATAAGCATTAAAACTCCAACACCCTACTGTGTCCGTATTTACTCCGTATTCGTACGTTTTGGAATAAAAGGTGACTGCTGCAGCGAGAAGGCTGACCCAACCCCGCAGATTCCGGGATATATTGCACCTAGTATTTCTTGTTGTAGAGCACTGACTCAAACGAGCACTCATACTTCTTTTACATTTCATAAGGCCTCATACTAATGGGAATCCCCGTCATGATATATACTCCCCTCGATTTATCCCCTTAATAAATTGATACCATGGCTTTCACTAATAATCAGGGTGAATTCTTCACCTACTTATTCTTGGAATAGTAATTTAGCGCTCGGATCATCATTAACTACATTTGCAGTAGTATCGAATAGCCCAGACGCAAAGGAACGGAGGAAAACCGCCGGCACTCCTGAAATTACATGCCAGCATGAGAGTCCCTAGCGAGAGCCGATTGAAAGGGGTTATGCTTAAAACGGAATATATTAGCCGCTGATCTCCAACTCAACGTCGCGCCGCTTAGCTCCATCTAGTAAGTGGTGATGAGAACAGCAATGATCCATAGCAAGCTAATGCAGACAAGGTCCCTTGTAGAGTTGACGGCCCTGCTCCCCTGGGCCAGGCTGGCAAAAATTTGCGAAACTGCAGGTATATGAATATCTTCAAGGGATGAAAGAACTCCGCATTTTGCCACGGGATTGTTACAGGTCGGGGGCGCCGCATTGTACGAATTTGGTTTTACGAAGCCTGTCAGTGTCCATAAATTGGCATGGATATCATTGCAGATATACAAGAAGAAGAGAAAGCGCAGAAGGGTGGATAGCTATATACATAGGAGGGCTTAAAAAAAATATCCCGTTCCAAATTACCGTCTTGTTATAATTCGTAAGCTTTTGCAACCGCTCTTACGATCATGAGTTCGGGGCCACCTCCCGGTATTGATCTCAATGCCGACATTAAGAGTACCGTCATCAGCCCCGTCGTTGCCTTGATGGTTCTGTCTGCAGCATGTGTGGCTTTGCGAATTGTAGCGAAGTATACTACTAATGTAAAACTTCAGCTAGATGATTACTTTCTATTCGCAGCGTTGGTAGGTATTCGTCTTAAGTGCGTCGTTGCTTTGCTAACGCGGTTCTCCATCAGGTAGTGGCTTGGGGGACGGGTATTGGAACCATATTAGGTTTGCCACGAGTAAAATCCAATAACCAATCTATCGCTAATGAGATTTATAGCGTGCTACAAAGGAATTGGGAAGCATATCTGGAATCCGACAGTTCAACTTGAAGAGATTTTAAAAGTGAGTAGAGGCTCCATTATAGGAAACTGAATCGCAATGCAATTCTAATCTGTATCCTTCAGATTCTCTGGGCATACGAGTTTCTCTACGGCTCCGTCATTCCGTTAACCAAACTATCTCTCATCCTATTTTACTACCGACTATTCCATGTTTCGGCCTTCCGCAAAGTTCTTTGGTTTGTCTTGTTTCTTGTTGTTGGCTGGTGGGTTGCGATTCTTATAGTTGCCATCACCCAATGCCAACCATACGACTATTTCTGGAAGCAGTATGTGGATCCAACAGCTACCGGACGATGTATAAATATTTCAGAATTCTTCATCGGCAATGCAGCAGCTAGCGTGGCCACTGATTTCATGATCCTATTAACCCCGATACCCATGGTTTGGAACCTACAGATGCCTGTTGCACAGCGGCTCAGTGTGCTAGGCATTTTTTTTCTGGGTGGATTGTAGGTACTAGCTTCTGTTGTTTCCGGGTCTCTGCTAATTACATGGCAAACGTGCAGTGTTTGTGTCGCAGGAGTTGTTCGCATTGTTGTTTTGCGCGAGATGTTTAAATCAGCCGACCTTACGTGGAATATGTCCCAGGCGTTTATTTGGTCATCGGTCGAGCCAAACATTGGTATCGTCTGTGCCTGTTTGCCTACTCTTCGGCCTCTAATGCGACGATTCATACCCAAATGGTTTGCCGGCAGCAGTTTCAAGTCCAGTTCGGCACCCAACTATGGAACAGACTATTCTTCCAGGCTCCGTTCGCAGACTGGAGACTTCTACGCCCTCACAGACAGCAAGACACCAAACAAAGACAAGAGCGATGACGAAATGGGTTTAACAAACAGTTTCCAGTCAGATGGGCATCAGCCTCGGGTGAGCACAGGCGATAGTACAGCTCCCGAAGAAAACCACAATGGCATCATGGTAAAACATGAAATAAATTGGAGTTCCACAGCGGCATTACATCCCCAATAATGCTAAGAGTCGATATGTGGGTTCTCCTCTGCCGTGGTTTTAAATTTTTAATTTTATTTCTTGGATCTGTATTGAAAGCCCAGCAAAACCCGAAGCTCATAACTATTGGGCAGTTTGAGGGCTCAGCATCTTTTCTATTTTATGACACCATTATATAGAGCAAGGAGGTAGAGGAACAGTCGGCGTGTACAATGTACGATTGCGTGCTTCCAATAATATAGATTTCAAGCATTAAGCGAGCTGGTTCTAGACAGAATGATAACGAATGAATTTCCGGTAACAGTAAGGGGTGTTGTGTTCGCAAATTCTTGAATAATAGACTTTACACTGAGTCAGTCGTTGGATGCTCCTTTCCGTTAGCGCATGACAATCCCAGACAGAGCCTAACATCCCTTGGCCCTGTCTCTTTCCCGCCATTTCTCCACCTTAGATACATTACCCCGGTTTCTGTGGTGTCCGTGGTACGCGTAGCTTTCTGATCCAAGTCTATAGAAAAGCAGTCCTGTATTGTACCGGTTCCTGTACAAATTTTGATAACCCGAATTCAGCTTCTTAAATGTGCTGAAACCATCGGCCCCTGCCATGTCCAAGGGGCGCGTCTGTAGAACGCTGGCATTTCCTGGATGTGTATGTACTCTTGGCTGTAGGGATCGACATTATTGATTCAGAAGCAGGGAAAAAGAAGCAGGGAAACCGGCAATTGCACAAGAGCGGTCACGTTACAGGCATGCTTGCACGGCACTCATGTAATAATTTAGCGTCTCCTGTCATGGGCAGCAGGTAATTATATGCAACTATCCAGCATCGCTACTTTTACTCGACTTAAGCTAGCATGTTATTCATCGTTTGACATAGCCAGGGCTCCCTTGGATAGTAGTTATGGGGCGACAACGCGGCAGGGTAACAACTGAACCTGAGTCTACAATCTCGAAGCAGGAGCAATTCCGAGAGAGAGCCCCGGAAACCCGGTGCGAGAAGCTTTAACGCTGATCACGGTAACACTTGTATTATTGCTGCGTTAATTCAGAAGATCGAGGAGGTCGCAGACTCATGCGGAACGTTGGTGCCATCATATTGCTTGCTTCTTAATACACTCTAATCTTTCGATATCTTCGTGCTCCCGGGATCTCAATGTCACTTTTTTCGACAATCAACGCCAATATTACAAGGGTAAGCTTTGTGTCATGTACGAGACAACTGCCGCTTCCTGTCATGCCCTGCGGCTCCACAACTGGCATGCCGTATTTCGCATCATGAAGAAATTTCCGAGCCTGGACATGGATAGAACACCGCATTTTTCAGGAGCCGACTTGCTGCACGTACGAGCAGCTCATTGCAGCTCTCCAGCCGAACAACTCCCTCCTGCTCTTATCTGTATAGTACGTTCCATATATCCCCAATCAGTAAGGTGTATTGCCATATATTCATTATCTAGGGATTCGAATATTCAATCTTTCAGGGAAAAAAAATTGAGTCGTACAATAGGTGGAGCGCCATTTTAGTAGAGTTGCATTTATCCGAATGACGACTAAACAGAGTATTTCAGCCCCTTTCTCATGTGAACGATAGCATAGATGCCAAGACTGTCGGTGGGCTATCGGAATTCTGCAGGTAGATCGACGCTCTCGCCGTACTGCATAGTATTCAGTCATTAATTTTCCCGGTGGTCCGGGATGTGCTAGCAGCCACACCCTGGGCTCATGCAGGTGAAGATGTAATTGGTATAGCCGCCATCTAAGGAAAAGATATGACACGCCAGACTCCCAAAGCTGGGCAACGGTATATCACTCCCACCCCAGAAGGACAAGACAAAGAGCAATTGGTGAAGGGAGCTATCGGCTACCTAACACATGTTGCTTGCCTCCCCGTTAGAAGCCGCGCCGGATGTAGTGTGAGTGTGAGTATAGACATCGAATCGCATTTCGTCGACTTCTCATCTGGTGGAATCATCTCAGTAGCGGGGAGAGATACCGTAGTGTAAATGTCTCTATAAGTTATGGAAATAAGGAGGAGTCCGCCGTGATGGCACAGTATATTGCTATTTATTACATTTCGTGCACCAGGCAATTACCGAGCGCTAGTCTCCAGCCGGTCAGTGAATTTCAGTAGCCACAAGAGAACCAAAAATTATGCAATCAGTGTTAGAAACCATCTAGCTGCCAAAGACAAGAAAAGAAGAGGGAAATGCTATTTTTTTTGTAGAATCACTGAAATGGAACGTGTTTCTGGAATAGCGCTAAGCCGTATCTGACTATGAAGAAGCATTAGTGTTGATACCAAGTTTTCCGCGTGTCAACCCCTTTGCCTAAGGTTATAAAAAAGTCGTATCCCTTTGTTTAGTATCGTTTCAATAACGATATTACAAATTATGTTTCAAATGCTTCCCACATGATTTCTGTTAGCAAAGCAAGGGACAAATGGCTGCTCTCATGAAAAGATAGGCATGAAAACTTGAATAGCAAGACGATGTCCACTAGCGATCATGAAGTTATAAAAATGAATAGTCAATAACTAGTAGCCCACAAACTTTGACTTTGTGACGTAAGCTCCAGAAATACCAATTTCTTTATGGTAAAACTCACAGTAATTTTTTAGTCAATGAGTAGTTAATGGATGCTCTAAGCATTATAAGGATAAATATCTAGCTAGGTACAATCCTAGGTAAGTGAGAGACCCTGTACCTCCTTATGCGCTGCATACCTTCTTCTTTTGCAATACGATTCCCGTCATACAATATTTGACTTCATATACCTCTTGAACATGATTGTACCCGTAGTGATGGCCTTGGGTCGACATATTTTCCACACAAAGACAGACTCATCAGACATCAATGCGACTAAGAGTGTATGAAGTCCCAAAGGTATGTATACACGGCATGCCCGGTGAAATTATATCAATAGCTGCATAAATAGTAATATTTAGCAAGATTTTGGAGAAAGTAGCGGTTGGCAATGGGGTATAATAATCTGCAAGGCGGGTATCTGCGTGTATATAAGTATCGTCCAAGCTTGTAGAGACGCTGCTGGCTATGGCATTATATCACTGCCCTTCCGCGCCCCTCCCCCCCCCCCCCCAAAAAAAAAAAAAAAAAACGCTGCGGGATCGTACATCACCATTTAGAACAAAATTAGCATACAATTGCCGGGTAATACCCTCAATTTCACATCCCGTGGTAATCTTGACATACCACTGGAGAGCACTTGCCTCACTCTACTTACGATTCTACACACCATCAAAACTTGGACGCATTATGGTTCGTTATCGCGCCAAATAATATCATTTAAGGCTGCAATATTTTAGAACTATTTTATTATATGGTTCCAACACCGCTTCGTTAACTTGGTGATGAGGGCTTGAAATTGCGCGTAATTCTTCTACGGCTGAAAAAACTAAAGTTAAACTGTTAGAATCCTTGATGATCGCACGGCTTATCCATAGCTGTTCCATTCATATTGAATGGTAAAATATATACTATTTGGATATTTATGGAGGTTAAATTTAATACCAAGATGAGAGGTTCAATGCTGTAACAGCTGGTTCAATAAAAGGCTATGCCCCAGCCTTTGGTTCAAAATTGGATATTTATATTGTGATCATCTTGCTTATTATCTTGGGCCGTGCTCATTGATTCATGAGGTCAGGTAAATGTACATTTTCTTTGAGACAATGGTTCCTTCTATCTAGCTGAAGACATTGCACATTTTAAATCCTTGAATGGCAACCCCGCATAGAAGCTCCCAAAATTGTTTGAAGTTTGCGTTGAAATTGCTTGCCATTTCATTGGCGTGCTGCGCTTTCGCACTATCAATTTAGCTTCAAAAAAGATCTATCGCCTGGCTTGAAACAAGTAATCACGCAACCAATCATTAGGAGCTAGGACCCTAATAGTCAGGAAATAGCCAGGAACGTTTGCTTGGCGTCGGCGGCCCTCTACTAATATAGGCAAAACAGATGGCGCAAGTCCTTTCTGATGGCATGCTCGTGACGACTAGGTATGAACCGTAAGATAACTATATTGCCGCCTTAACCGGTGACCTATAATATCACCCGGATGCTACGACATTTGGTGCCGTAGATGCGGATCTTTGGCACACCACTACACTTAGATCCCGCTATAAAGTCCGCGGTATGGAGAACGGCCGCTACAAATCCCGGACTGGCGGGTCAATTTGCGGGAGCAGTTTGAGCGATCTCCCTGGAACTCTGCATTGGTCGGTGGGCCTTCTATGGATAGATGTACAGATAAATCAGACGAGGGGAAAGAGGAATTTTTGTCGATTGGTATATACGTACATATGCATACACACATATACATATCGTGCGACACCGATATAAATTTATACATGCGAACGAGTCGTCAGACTCATCACAAAGAATCTAAGGTATGTGCAAGGCGTGAAAATATGCCAGCACAAGCCAATCAATGAAGAATGTCAAGGAAACAGGACACGACACGACATCCCATAAACACATATATAACGACCTATTACTTCTTTTGAGAGTGTTGGTTCGACAAATTATTAACATGTTTGCCGCGACTTAGCGCAGCTAAAATATATCTGTCGAAGAAAAGCGGGGCATGTTATGGAGACCACTGGTACTCGTATAGATAAGGCAAGAAGTCTGTGGAGTATCTGCTGCATATTGGTAACATGGCCTACCTCGTATACTTCAAATGCACTAAAATCATGGTGACGGAGGGCATTAGCAGGAAATATGTTCACCTAGAGTTCGTATCTGGAATTAGAGAGAAAGCCGTGTTATCCTATCTATTCTCGGATCTATTTGAGGCATTTTTCCAACGCAGAGATAAGTGATGGGCATCTTTTACGCTCTCTTTGTACTCTTAAAGAATGATGGAACCCATCTAAAACACCATTATCGTCCGAACCCTGCCCATTTTCGCCATCTCACTTTGCCCAATATGGATATCCCCCGCGTTATCGAACCAGTGACCTTCTTATTCTATTTCATTCAAGTGAACTTTTGTAACACAGTCTTCTGTCGAACTTTTGTGCTGCCGGCTTGTGATCTGGTCGGCCCTCAAGATGGCATTTAATTTGCCGTTTTCCGACCTCACCATCTTGGATGCATACCTTTTGGCATGCCGCTTGCCGCTTGTTCTATCCGCCTTGTCATGAGACGCTCCAAAACCAGATGACGAGCTTGTAAAACAAAAGTGCCCCGCGGATATCAAGACTTAGCGTTGATATGTCGATGCCACCTTAATGGAATTTTTGTTCTCTTGAGCAGCCAAGGCCGTTTAGCCTTGAGCACAAGCGGAAGGAGTTGGTCGCAACTGGCTGCAATGCTTGAAAGTAGACTAAAACCGCTTATCCGACCCTGCAATCAGGTCAAATCTATAATACAACGAATCTGGTCGCAGTTTTATCTTCTTTATCCAGCTTCGAGACATGTAATTATTTGTATCAAAACGATTTCAACTCCCACCAACGATATCTTTTATTATCGAGACCTATAATAGAACCTCTGCCTCATCTGAGATACAGGGGATGGCCTCAAGAGACCCCTCCATCAGAAGCTCTAATGACAGAGAGAATGCCTCACCGGAAAGAGGCATTGATGAGAAAAATGGCCTTGGTAGTACCTCCCAGGATGTTGACGAGTTTATGCACAACCTTGCCGAAAAACTCGGGGATAGAGACAATGGAACAGCACCAATAGATGACATTGAGTATGTCATGGATAAAATTGAGACTCTGAGCGTTGAAGAATGCAAAGATATTATCAAAGAACTGCTCAAGCACCATGAATACGACTACAACTTCTCAACTAGCCAGCGTACGAAGCTCACGGAATTGCTCGATGGGCCATCTGAGCATCAGAGCCCTGAAGAATGGGCTCTGGAACTAAAAACCGAGGCGGCAGTCAACAAATTTTTTTCACCATATCCGGAGGTACGCGCCATCACTACTCCCACGGACGACGTTAATATTCCGTGTGAAACTATTCGCGCTCACTTTCTGGGCTACATGTGGGCCGTTATTGCCCAATTCACCAATTCTTTGTTCAATTCACGATTTCCTGCAATCTTGCTGGGATCTTCAGTCGCACAAATCCTTCTATATCCCTGTGGTTTGTTTCTTGCTTTCGTTCTGCCAGACTGGGGCTTCACGATTCGTGGTCAAAGAATCTCGCTCAACCCCGGTCCATGGACATATAAAGAACAGATGCTTGCCACGATCATCGTCGATGTCGGACTCACTTCTGCCTATTGCTTCTGGAATATTCAGACTCAGACTGTATACTACAAAGACAATTGGCTTACCCCAGGCTATGGCATTCTCCTCCTTCTATCCACCCAGCTGATGGGTCTTGGGTTCTCCGGCCTTCTTCGACGCTTTGTGGTCTACCCAGTAGAAGCAATATGGCCTAATATCCTTCCTACTGTTGCACTAAACAGAGCGCTGCTAGTGCCTGAGAAGACGGAAACAGTACACGGTTGGCGGCTATCTCGATACAAGTTCTTCTTTATCGTCTTCGGAGCTATGTTTATTTATTTCTGGCTGCCAGACTATCTTTTCCCGGCCCTCAGTTATTTTGCTTGGATGACATGGATCGCACCAAATAATTTCAACTTGAATGCAATTACGGGTTCAACGGGTGGCCTTGGTTTCAACCCCATATCAACATTTGATTGGAATGTGCTCTCCGCATATTCGTATCCACTTGCGTACCCATTCTTTGCCTTCTTTCAACAATTTCTGGGAACGCTTCTTTCTGGACTGATTATCGTCGCCTTATACTACTCTAACACAAACTGGTCGGCTTATCTCCCTATTAATTCCTCTGGCATATTTGACAACACTGGCAATCCGTATAATATTACGAGAGTCGTTAGCCCCGCCAATGGAATCCTCAACGAAGATGCCTATAAAGAATATTCTCCCGCATTTTACAGTGCTGGAAATCTTGTCGTCTATGGAGCATTCTTTGCCTTCTATCCTCTCACAATGGTATTTATCGTCCTCGATACTTGGCGGCCCCTTCTCAAGGCTTATAAATCCATGACAAATGCTGCTATCTCATCGATCAAGAGGCTCTTGGTAGGGCTAAGAGATGCAACAACGTCGCTTTTCAGGGGTGACGTACGGGAGGCCTACAGGCACTTGAGCGCCATACTTAATGACGATAGCTCTATTTACGACGGATTCGATGACCCCCTTACTAAACTAATGCGTAATTATCCCGAAGTTCCTGACTGGTGGTTCTTGATCATTGCACTCATCGCCTTCATCTTCGCAATAATCATCGTGACACACTGGCCACAACTTAATACACCCGTTTGGACAGTTTTCTTTGTGATTGGTCTCAATCTGGTGTTTTTGATTCCAATGTCCTATCTCTATTCAATTTCAGGAACAACCGAAGGTTTGAATGTTGTCACGGAGCTGATTGTTGGTTACGCATTGCCTGGGCATCCCGAGGCCTTGATGTTCGTTAAAGCGTTTGGCTATAATATCAATGGCCAAGCGGACACTTATATTTCGGACCAGAAGATGGGCTTTTACGCCAAGGTGCCTCCGCGTGCCATGTACCGTGGCCAAGTGATGAGCGCTATCATTACAGCCCTTGTTGCGTATGGAGTTGTGCAGTTTGCGGACACCAAGATCCCGGGTATTTGCACACCAGATCAAGTCTCTAACTTTAACTGCGAGAACGGTTCGCAAATATACTTCTCATCGTCTGTTGTTTGGGTACGTTATCACACAGCTTGAGTTTCTAGTCACAACAGGGCACTAACATTGTTACAGGGCGCAATTGGTCCAAAGAGAATCTTCAGCCAGATCTACCCGGCCATCAAATATACTTTCCTTCTAGGGTTCCTTCTTGCGCTCGTTTGGTGGGGTTTGAAGCGCTTCGGGTCGTACATCCGAGCGGCGTGTAAAGCTGCATTACCTGCCGTCATTTTCCGGCCGATCAATGCAGTCATCTTCACACCTATATCGTGGCTCAAACACGTCCACCCCTCCCTTGTCTTCAATGGAATGCTTTTGTGGGCACCTCTTAACCTCACGTACTTCACCGGCGGCCTTTACTTTTCTTTTGCGTTTATGTACTATCTCAAAAGGTACAAAACCGCATGGTGGGAGAAATACAACTACGTCTTGTCAGCGGCACTCACTGGTGGTGTTGCGTTTTCTGGCATTATCATATTCTTTGCCGTGCAGTACCACCCGAAAGATATTAGTTGGTGGGGTATTAATGTGCTCGGCGCGACAATTGACGGCGGCGCTGGCCAGCAGACGCTGCTCACTGAGTTGCCTGCGAAGGGATACTTTGGTCCTGACACGTGGCACTGAATGAAACGTAATATAGCAGATTATCATAGTTAGCAATGAATACTATAGGAAATATTAATATTCCCGGAGTTTGATAAACCTATGGTGCTCAGCCCTTTTGATCTCGTGCATGCAACACCAGCATTGATAATGGCGTACTATACAATATAACAGAGAAGTTGACCTTGAATAATGCGACTTTTGGTAGATAATCATGCTTTCGGTGTTTTTTTATACTACTTTATCAGGAATAGTTGTAGGCGTAGGCTTGCATACCGAGACATGTGTTTGAATAGCCTATCCGTTTTGAAAGACTTGAAGATTATGACGAAGGTGCATCCCGACGCGAGGTTAAGCGGCAGAATATACAGTAATACTACCTTTTCCTAGTCTGCAATCCCTGAAAATGGATCCTTGCCAGTATAGAAGCTCTCGCATAGTGTCCCGCACGCGATCAACCATCCAACAGTCAACCTATCTACTGGGACCGAAAGATTTCCTCCGTCACAAGGCGAGAGATGGCACAATTGTATGCACCGAAGCCTATATTACGCCGATTCATTAGCCTTGATGCTATTAGATACAAAGCAAATGAAAGAATAGAGAAGTTGAACCTAAATTCAACAAAAGAAATGTCTGTTTATTGTCTGTAGCTTCTGAAATAGGCACATGAGGAAAAGTAAAGACACAAACTACGAAGATTACAAACCAGCATGGTTCAGTTACAAAGACTTGGGGAAATCCGATTTTCTCAACGAATTCTTAAAAAGAGCTGCTTCAGACTGAAGCAATGTCTAAAATATTTGCAGCTAATTTACAAACATCTATAGTAAGTTAGTAGGCATGGAGGTTTCCACCAATTCTACGACAAGGCACAAAATGTGTAATGCTACTCCGTACAGGTAGTGCTAAAAATCCCTAACTTCGTTTCCTCTCTAGGTCGAAACTTAATGTCCCTCAAGCGGTAATCAAACCGTTAGGCAATTCTCCACTGTACACCCTTGCAATAGTACCTAGTCAACCAGTCCATCACACACCGCAAGTCAGGCTGCCAGTACTAGTTGATTACTTTGAGTACGCGTACAAGTATGAACACTTTCGTTTCGCTTGGTATTCATAATTGGTAATTTGTGGTAATAACCGTTGAAAGTCTACCATCTAGTCTAGATTGCTTCCCATTGCGGACTTATGATTTCAACTAAGAGCAGCATCGTATGACAAAACCACGGCGTGTTAGCAGTGATTTACTTTGTGGGCATGGGGATATTTGTACTTTAAAGAGTCAAAATGAACCAAGTTTTCAAGTTTGAGTCGCAACCGAGGTTAACGTCCGTAAACATTTAAGAAGTCATGGGTCGGGATTCCCTCCCATGTCAGCTGATGCATAACGTTGCAGTCAGGCAAACCAAATGGATCCCTTGTTCGTTGACGGCGTTAAGTTTCTCCATCTAGGTAAGCAAGCGGGTATCAGAAAAAAAGAGACCGCAAAATCAATACGTGCTTACACTGGAGCAATATGCGCAACACTACCTAGCAGGGATGTCGCCACTTTGTGTGCGTGCTATCTTGGTTTGTGTGCTGATCGTCTGCCAAGTCTCGGTGTTTTTGATATCCGCTTCGTAAGCACTTTTACGTACTTTGTCCCGAACAGTGTTGGATTCAATGGCTTTGCCGGCCATGTCCGTAGTTGGGATCGGGATGCTGCCAATTGCATCAATTCATGCTCCATACTCTACATACGATACTTACGTACCGCACATACGGTACGTAAGGTGCATGGATTGCGAGCTTCGCAAAAGTAACCTGAATCAGACAATAAAATAACTATTGCAGCTGAAAAGACAGAGACATATACAGGCATACAAATAATACTTCTGCTGTAAATCCAACCAAGAAGATCAGAGAATTTTAATTGATGGTCAACTCAGAGTATAGTCGATGTAAAGCGCTAAAACTGCGGCATCTAGAGATAGTTAGTACGCTACACATCAACGGGGCATAAATGCAAGAGACGCTAAGTTGAGTATTGTGAGAGAGAAGGCCTACCCATTAATCTTACACTGAGCGGGTACAAATTCGGTGCCTTTCCTTATCCCTGAGTTGCCAAGAAGGTACCAAGCGGGTATCAAAATAACAGGGACCGCAAAATGGATATTCACACACAAATTAGTAATAAGAGCACCACTTGCGTGAAAGCGTTTCTACAGTTGTGTGCGTATAGTTACTCTCTTGTGTGTTCAAAATCTACGGATTCCCATTTTTTGGATACCCGCTTAGGTACTCGTAGGTTTACTGATGATCCTTACCATCGTCATTATGAATGGTACGGAATTTATATGCCCCTGCAGAAGCATCCAGGTATATGGCCGATGCCTGGCAGTATAAGAGGTGATTATTATTATGCTCGATTTCTTAAGACGGAAGAAATATAAAGCCTCTCATGTTTCCCAGCTCTCTCTTTCAAGTGTTTGACTACTCCAACATTGATCAAATAAGTGGTGTAAAATTTTAGCAATTTGTTTCTTATGTTCAATATGAAGTTACTCGTGACAACTTTGTTGTCCTCCACACTTGTACTCGCCACCAACGGCCTGGAAACAAGGGTGGCCCCAGACGAGACACGGCCGCCCAATATTGATGGAGCTTACGGTGTGCAATGCCTCAGGGTGTTGTGTTTTGAAGTACATCTAATTTGCTAACCAGAGTAGTGACAAATCCTTTCCCAGGCCCGGATAATGAATCTTTTGACTGGTGGTGGGCAAATGTAGGTACCGCACACGGTCTGGAAATCACAGTATTCTAACATTGGCAGGTGATTGGCGAAGAAGTTAACGGAACTATACCTTCTTTTGAAATCGTTATGTATGAAGGTTTGTTATGTCTACTCCCATATGTATTAGTGTGGCATACCAATGAGTTGCATGAATAGGCTTCGTTTTCACCCGTGCTCCCTCGGATCCTTCATTTCAAGTAGACATTTCTGGTAGGCTGCTCTGTTTCTGTTGTTTGGAGCTCAAATTCTTATCAGTCTTGACAGGCACCTTACCAAATGGCACTCAATTCTTCATCGTTATCCCTGCAGACTCTGCAACAGTCACTGAAAACAAAGAACGTGTGACAGCAGTATGGAAAGATCCTTCAGGAGTGACTATTGCCAGCCTACTCTCGACCACTGGCCCACCACGCACATTTGATGTTTCGTTCAACTACCCACCGCTGGGAATATCAGGGTCTGTAAGCCTCGTTGGAACTAATACACCCCCACATACGGGCTGCTCAGGCAACACTGCCGGATCTCTTTATTTTGATCCTGCGATACCGGATGGAGCGAACTTCAATGCTGCACAGACGGAATTTTTCACCAATCTTGGTTGGGCTATTGCTATGCCTGGAACGACTTCTGCCAAGGTTAACATTAATCTTGATGGACATAGCGCGTCGTTCAAAGGAGCTGGATATCATGACAAGAACTGGGCAGATAAACCAATCGATCAATATCTGAATACCTGGCTCTTCGGCCTGGGATCATGCGGAGTAAGTTGCCAAACTCTTCTTCTGAGGTTTTCACAGCGTCGTTGGATCTGCTTATTGCTCAAAATTTGGTCTAATGCTAATCTATCAATAATAGCCTTATCATGTTGCATTTGTCGAGGCACAGCCACTAAATTCACCGCATGAGGACGATTTCATGTCTGGGTACCTTTCCTTCGATACAGAGATTCTACAATCACAGTGTACAACTTTCTCCAACTTACCATACCCTAAGCCAAACACATTCAACTTCAACATTAGTGGCACTGCTGATTCACCAGCTGCCGGCGTCAATTTGCCGACCAAGATGTTTGCTGAATACGTCATTAATAACGGAAGTCGTTATCAGTTCGATCTGGATCTGCTACCGGGAACTCCGGCTTTACCCATTTACAACAGATGGAGGGCGGTGGGTAAAGGTGGGCTTGTTGGTGGAAAGCAGTACGATTGCACTATTCTGGGGGAGTGGATGAACCCAGGTGCTGTCCCTTACACGGATGGCGCCAACATTTTCGAAACATAAATGAAGGCAGTATAAGCAAGACACAGAGAATATTCATGTGCTGAATATAACAAATAAATAACTGGTAAGAGCTAGGTCATGAAAACTACCAAGCTCTTCATTTCTATTGACAGCTGCATTAAAATTAAGTTTGGATGTAATAAATAGGTACCTAGGTAGGGTAAGATATGCATCCTCGCGAAACATTCGTGAAATATTCCCCACATCAGGCTTATTGCAAGCTTGGCGAGGCTCAGGATTCCGTAGCTACAGACGTTTGTTCTCCCCATTCAAATACCACTCGAAAATAGTGCCGAATACTTTCTTCGCTTCACTTTCAATGACATCTCCATGACAAGGTATAATACGTTCGAAATCCCAGGAGAATATCCGTTGCAACGACGCAGCAAAGGCGACACGGTCTTTTGCTCCCAGTATATACCATGCCAGGCGTTTCTGCCATGTCGCTGGATACGTAGTAGAGAAGATTGGGGAGACCAACTTTGTGAAAACCCCAGAGGTTGGCGATTGGCCGGACTTGGAGAATTGCTCGACAGCGGGTACGTTAAATAAAAGGTCCGCCTCAATGACTGTATGAGTGGGCTTGTGAAACATGACAATTTCATGAGAATCCATGGAATCGATGTATTGTACATCGAATTCATTGTCAAATTCCTCCGAAATGCGTTTCTGGCTTTCCAACGCAGTATAAACAATGTCAAATATCTCCTGACCTAGCCCAAGTTTTTTGGCACATTTTTCGGGCAGTCCTTCAGGGACGATGAGACATGCACTGGGAAATTCTGCTTTCCAAGAACCAATTTGCATGTAATGCTCCAGATTTGGGGCGATAATATATTTGACTGTGCCGTTCGTTGCAACGAGTGCATCGCACACGACGTCCGTCAATCTGACTGGCGATATGACGGCAAGCGAGCCGGACTGAAGCTGCACTGTAATATCGTCAGGGCAAGCGGAGCCTATTAGACGGATAGGGCTTACCGATAGTAGTCCGCCCACCTGTTTTGAGAAGTCCCAGCTGTGCGAATGGAATGCTGATAGTTGTGATGTTGGGGCTTACTCGGCGAACTACTGTTGAGTCGGAGTCTTGTTTTCCCGTCGCTGGCTCGCTTTTGGGAGACATCTTTCACGCCCTAGTCTGGTATTTACCAGAGAACCATGAGAGAAAATGAACGAAGCTTCATTATAACTTTGATAGCCAACCATCAGTACTACACCAATATTTATAACATTTAACACCTCTCAAGATGGATTCAATTCATTTGTTGGTATACGTCATTAACCAAAAAAAAAAGATAAAACCATCGCCCGAAACACACTGATTGTTCTTGTTCTGTACAGAGGCACCGTTGCGCTGACTTGGTGTGCGGAGCGGGGCCGATCCTTGCAGTCAGCATTCGCTGCTTAGCCTCATTCCTTCAAAACACTTGTGGGGGTGACTCAAATCTTTATATGGAGTGGTGCGTATACATTTGGCCTCTGCTAGTAAGTCAGCCTGATGGAAAAAAAATATGATGTATTTTCCTGGTCTAAATGATTATAATCCCCCCCATTTTTTCATCTAACCATGTTTTGTTTACAGTTTCGCAAATGGCTTGACTGGGATCGGAAACGGCCCGCCAGGCGAGGGCAGGTTTTGTCTAGAACTTGTAGATTTGAAGCCAAGTGATGTTAAGATAGTACCGTCCGTAGAAAAAGAGTACCCGGAAAAAAATATATATATATAGCCAATATGTCTCGGATTCTCTAACTCGAGTCAGTTGACCTAATAAGCAACTAATGACGATTCGGAGCTGTCTGATAGCAACAATGGCGAAACTTTCTGTACTCTATCTTGTCTCTACCATTGTTGCCGGTGTCGCCGCCGATGTTGAAATCCTTCGGCGCCCCAAGAAATCCTGTGCTCATCTCAATGCGCCATGTATCCCTGGTGCCGAAATCATATCGATCAATGGGACAGAATTATGGAATTATACTGTTTCTGCCGTCCCTGGGCTTCTGCCAAGTCCAGTTTCCGGTCTGGACATCTGTGCCGTCGATGTGGTTCTTACGCATCCAGGCGCACATGACAAAGTCCTTGTTAAAGTCTGGCTGCCTCTAGAGAATTGGAACGGGAGATTTCAAGCCAATGGGGGGGTCGGCTATGCAGCCGGCGAACTAGATCTCACCCTAGGCCCTACCATTAAGCAGGGCTACGCCTCAGCATCTACTGATGCGGGCGTAGGCTTCAATCCTTCGTCGCCTGAGGCTTGGGCCTTACGACCAGACGGTTCTGTGGATAGGGATGCGCTCATTAACTTTTCTTATCGCTCAGTCCATGATATGGCGTTAATTGGCAAGGAGATTACGAAGCAATTTTATGGCCAGAAGCCCAATTACTCATATTGGAATGGGTGTTCAACAGGCGGACGGCAAGCAATGGTAGCGGCGCAGAGATATCCAGATCTTTTTGATGGGATTTTAGCAGGCGCTCCTGCAATCTACTGGACGACCTATGTTATTGCAGAGCAATGGCCGCAGGTGGTTATGAACATGGAGAAATCATTTCCCTCGCCGTGCGAGCTACGGGCATTTACCGACGCCGCTATTGCTGAATGTGACGGATTGGACGGCGTCATGGACGGCGTCATCAATAATCCAGATGTTTGCAACTTTGATCCATACGGACTGGTTGGTCGAAGGGTTCCTTGCGATGGAGTGAATGTGACTATCACAGAAGCAACCGCCAGGGTTGTTCAGAAAGTGCTTCAAGGACCCTTTGGACCAAATGGAGAGTCAAGATGGTATGGCTTGAATCCAGGGGCCGCGTTGGACAGTCTTGCGAATACTACTATAACCCACGGAAAGCGAGGCGGCTTTCCCTTTTTCGTCAACGATGCTTGGATCAGATACTGGGTCGCGAAAAACCCCAACTATGATTTGACCAAAATCGACTATTCCACACTGGATCGGCTATTTACCCAGTCAGATAAAGAATACGACGCCATCATTGGGACTGACAATCCTGACCTTTCCGGATTTCAGAGGTCGGGAGGGAAATTGCTAATGTGGCATGGCCTTTCCGATCAGCTCATCTTCCCACAAGGAACAGTTGAATACCGCAAAAGGGTTGAACGCTTGATGGGTGGCTCTACAAAAGTGAATGAATTCTTTCGTCTTTTCCTGGCCCCCGGTGTGGACCATTGCGCAGGCACTCCGTCTCTTGGGGCGGTGCCTACGGATCCGCTTGAGGCGCTGGTAAACTGGGTGGAAAACAAGAGGGCGCCTCTCAACTTGGCCGCGGAGATAGCGGGACCTGAAGGTGGCGCTCGCATTATCTGTCCTTATCCCCAGGTTGCCCAATATGTGGGAGGAGATACAAAATCCGCCAATAGTTTCAAATGTGCCTGAGAGGGCTGCGCAATGCAAACCAAAACTTGGAACCCATCGGCGCCCGAAACGTCGTTTCGCCTTCTCTTCCTCTTCTGACGTATTTTAAGCTGTCTGTTTAGTGTTATTACATTTTAGTATTTGAGTTCCCTTAGTCTAATAATTCGAAGTGTCAGATTTTAGCTTGAATCGGCTTATGTTCAGGATCCGCGGGGCTGAGTCGAAAGTCACGCCCAGCTTGGGGAATTCCTTCAATCTCGCGACGCTAGTGGACTCTCTTCAAATTTACATCGTGGCTCCCGGTTGCTAGGATTATGTGCTCGACAATAGACCTTGGCTGATACGAAACAGCGATTTCCCCATTGTTACTGAAGGGGTAAAAATGACAACGTCGACTTTTAGAGAGGGTCGTGCACTGCAAGCATGCGGAAATTGCAGAGTGCGTAAGAAGAAATGCGACAAAGTCTTTCCGAGTTGCACAACTTGTCGAAAGTGAGTTGATTCATCTGCAACTCATACCTGACGCTTTCTGACGAAAATAGAAAATTTATCAGTTGTAGTTATGAGGAAAATCGATCTCAGCACGAAATACGCACACTTCGCTCACAAATAGAGTCCTTATCAAATGGATTGAACATCACCGGCAGGCCATTACTCCATCAGTTACCTTTGGACTCCACTACGCAATACTACCCGATTCCGTCTCAGTGGTATATGCCATTCTTGGTCAATCACTGTAAGTCTTTCCTAGAGAGTGTTGCTCTTGAATACATAAGTAAACTCACCGTTCCACAGATTACGATCTCTGTTGCCCGAGGTCTGTTAGGACAAACTTCAATCACGCCCATGAATTTTCAAGGAATCAATGGATGCAAGCCTCATTCTCAGATCCATGCATGTTTCATGGAATTCTTTTTGCCGCATCATCCCATCTAGAAGTCATCCGAGGAGAAAGCGGCAATCCCATAACCCACTATCATCGGCGACAGGCGATAAAGCTCCTCTTAGAAAATATTTCGGCTTCACGAACTGTATCTGACACCTCCATAGCCACAGCCATGTATTTATGGCACTACGAGGCAAGTAGATTGTACATGATGAGACGATTGGCCAGGGCTAATATAGTGAAGACTATGAACTGTCATATAGAAGAAGCAAAGATCCATAAACAAGGACTACTGCAAATGATAAATGCAAATGGAGGTCTAAAAAGGCTTGGTTTTAGTGGATTCTTATCACATATGATTACACTGTAAGTCGACCCGGGATTTGAAAGCTCCACCCACAGTCAGTAATAGCTGTGCATTCAGGATTGGTATCGGTGACGCCATTCTAAGTGCCTCAAAACCGGTCCTTGGTACAGTAGAGGCTTTTCCCGAGGCGCCAGCCACTCTTCTATCAGCCACCTTGCAACGCTCAGCCAAGACCTTATACTCCAGTGGACTAAAGGAGCCATTGTTATCATTGCTTAATAAAGTTCATGATGCTTTGTTGACTTTTGGCCAACAGAAATTACAAGAACAGTGCTGGGAGTTACCTCCATATATAAAAGATCAGTCCGCAAAAGAAGATCTTGATAAAGATAACCCACTCTGTGCAGCATGTTGGTATGCTGCAAGTATCCACCTGAATTCTCTCGAACGTGGTATACCTTTCTCATCTGACGACAACCAGATACTTTTGGAAAAGCTACGATCCTGTATTATGCCCCTCCCTAAGGATAACGACGGAGAGTTGGAGAGAGAAGTTTACATATGGCTGTGTTTTACAGGCGCTGCTGTTGCTAAGAGAGACAAGACATGGTTTCTTGCTAAGGTTGGTCCCACAGTAATGTCACTAAGTCAAAAGCAGATGGATAGCTTCAAGAGAGGGGTTATTCAGTTTGCTTATGTTGCCCAAAAACTGGAGAGGACAAGCTATGGGGAAGTAGAAGTGTAGACTCAAATTTCTACTGTAGTTGGCTGGAAAATATTTATTGGCAATTTGAAATTAGATGCAGTATTAAATTACTTAAGAAGCAACATTCACTATGCACTTCTAGGCGTCGAATATGGAATCTTAGAAAGAGAACGTCAGATGACCCATTTCAGGTGACATAATCAGTACTGCCAGTATTTTCCGATTTCCCTCAGACCATGAATAAGAGCAGGTGGATTATCCAAGCCGGAAAAATGCCCGCCAAAGTCCCACGCTATGTGAGTGTTAGAAATCGTGAGATAATATTGAAAGAGCCGGAGTAACTGACATTTATAGTAGACAAGATTCGTCAGAGACCCGATAATTGGTTCTGGGATGAAGAACGTGTCATATTTAAACTTGGAGAACAGAAATGGAGCATCCGTCTTTGCTTTCGATAGAGGAACGGCGAACGAAGACGGATTCTGATTATAAATATACGCGGCGGAAGTGAACGACTGGGTGAGATAATATAGCGAGACTACCCGAAGGATTTCGTGATCAGTTAAAACGGACGGCCCGGTACCGCGTCGTGGATCGGACCCTAGAACGTATTATGCGTTAATACGCGTCAAATAGAATCTCAATAAAAAAAAATAAAAGAAAAGCTGGAGTATCTCACAATCGATGTATTTTTCTGAAATCCATGCAAGTTGGCCAACAGGGTTATCGTACAAAGCCAGGCCAATCGTGTTTGGCTAAAAGCGGCGATGAGGAATACAGCTCTGCGAATTTGTAAAGTCAGGTGCGATCTTACCTTGGTTCTTTGTTGGATTGCATACGCACTACCACCAACAGAATTGTCGACCCAAAGTTGTTCGCTGAATAAGTCATCTTCGGAAAGTGTTATATTATCTGCTTCCAACTGGTCCGGTAGTAAAGGTAGCTCTGGGAATAGTGCCATATGAGTGGCACGAACAGAGTTTGGGTAGGAATTATACATTGACCATCCAATAAAGGCGCCCCAGTCAGATCCATGAACTGCATAAGTGTTATAACCCAGTACCTCCTGCATGAGTGTGTTGAATATACGTGCGGTGTCGTCTATGGTCCAATTCTTTGGTGTAGGTGAAGAGAACCCAAATCCCGGAAGAGAGGGGATGACAACGTGGAACGAAGTCTGGCTAGACCCGGCACTGTAATTCTGATTCTTTAGAGTCAAATTATTAATGACAGGTATCATTTCCAAGAAAGATCCTGGCCAGCCGTGAAGTAGGATGAGGGGGATCGAGTTCTGCGTATGAGAGACTTCATGGATGAAGTGAATTGTTTGACCTTCGATAATTGTCGTAAAGTGCTCCAATCTTCAAAAAGATGTTAACGAGAAGTTATCACAAGATGTGTCTGCTCCACTTCATACCGGTTCAGTTCAAGTTGTTCCTTTTCCCAGTCAAAATTGTGCAACCATTGACTACGGAGACTCTCAATTTTGGATAGAGATGTCCCGGTGCTCGTTGTGACATTTCTGCTATCAACAGCAATTTCCAAGTCGTTGGAAGGGAGCTGAGTTCTCTTCAGCAAATCGATCATATGCGGTATGCGATGGGAGAGGTCAATCTTAAAGGGGCTTATTCGAAGCTCCTTCGTCCGAGCTCCTTCACCCAGAAGCTTGGTGCTTAGAAGCACTAAACAGGATAACAGATAAAATGATGACCTCATTGTTTACTTGAAAGCTTGATAGATAGAAGAATGGGTTTGAATATGTTGACCAAATGTGATCTATGTCATATTTATACACTCGACAGTTTTTAGCCCTTCCGGTTTTCTTCCCAATCTTCAAGCAATATGCTCACGACATAAGGAGCTCGCCCCACCATTCGCCAGTTCGTTTTGTTCCTTCTCTACATGACGCAGCTATGCCAGTAGAACTTAGGGCCGCGCGGTTGTCAGTTCTGTAGTAGATTGATTAGATTGAAAACAGGACCATATCTCACTCATTAATCGGAATACTCCATATTTTTGCTACTCGACGCCGCGCGCTTGCCACACACAGAATGTGTGGGAGCATTCCCAACACATTATTCCTAGAAATAGGGAGGAAGTACAAGCTAATGCTTATTATTGGCTTATGTTATTTGGGATAAGAAATTATGGATACCTTAAGCAAGCGGGTGTGTTAATCAAGCGCGCGCGAATATATGTCAGCGCAACCTCCTTGTAACCGCGTCCTTGACTTCAAAACAAAAGGTTTTGAATGGGCCAAGATTGTTTAATACCATAACACATCTTGACAGGTTTTGATATAGCTTTGTGCGCAGATGCCGATATCTCGGAGGAATAATACAACGTAGATGCCTCTCCTGGCGGAAATTTAGAGCGTCTTAGGCTTGAATGCATGTCCTTATTGGTCTTCTCATTAATATTAAATATGCCCTCAAAAAGCGTTTTATTTTTCTCAATGTCATATTTGGAACCAAAGAACTGGATTGCAACAAGTCTTGGTGCATCTTGAAGAGGGTTCATAAAAACGACCTACCACTGCACGTTATTGAATTTCCAAGTAATGTGGGACAACTTATGTATCGATCACTACGCCAATATAGAGCCGGTATCTATTATAAGACGAGGATACTGCGTTGTACAAAATATTTTGCGACATATGCAATCTAATGACATGTTAGGGCCAATTGAATAGTGTATGGATATGCATTCGCAACCAGATGAAAGTATGGTCTCCAGGATAAGGGGACGAACGGTCGTCCATGTATTCATCATAAAGGTTTTTAATCTTACAGAGAATCTTGTATCCGTTAAATTCAATTCTTTACTAAGGGGTAGGTGTTTAATAATCTTTACTGATCGATATGGAATGCGGCGGTAGCAAATGTATCGGGTAAGGTCTGGCGAATTGTTTTCCGCCAGCCTCCTGAATCATGCATTATGCATGAATAGTTAACTGAAACATGTTGCCACATTGAACTACAATGCATATTATGAAAGAACAACATTCAAAACCAGCTCCCCAAGCATTTGGTAAGCTGTTGAATCTTCATGGGAATCGCCAATAATACTATCGCTGTGCTTCAGAACGAACAGCGTCAGTTTTTGCAATCTACTGGGCCTCCCTTCTATATCCATTCCAGTATTTAGTAGTTTCTGATGTATATACTGTTATAAACCCTGCCGCTCTCTAAAAACACACATCGTGGGATCAGGGTGACTAATTATCAATGAAGAGGTCGCGGACAATCCATGTCAGGTATACGGCATGCAGCGCATGTGGAGATTAAGTTCGTTGGGTCTGTCCGGAAGCTTCAGATTGAGTACCTTGTTGAAATGCTCCTTGATATCATACTGCGATGATTGTAGAATAGCATTCACAATATTCCATGCTCTGGGGAATTTAATGGTGAAAGGTCGACTTAGAAAGACTGGGTATATTTCCCCATATTAATCCACCGTTTTATTCTCAGGATCGGCTCTCGGCCAGTGGAGAAAGCGCAAAAGGGAAACTCACAATAACTTAATTCAGTAATATCACCCCTTGCACCCGTATAAACAGCACGAAAAATAACCTAGCGCTATTTATGGAGATAAGCATGTATTAATGCTCAGCCCCAATAGGTATGACCCTGTACGTAGGGTAAATTATGTCTACACTGCACATTGAAAATGCTACTCCTTGGGGAGTAATTCAGCTCCAATGAAGAAAGATAACAGAGTCAATTTCATACCATTGCCCTATGATTTTAGAAAGCAATACTATCTACATTAGTGGCTATACAAGTTGGAGTAAACACATCTCTGTGTGCATCATTTATTCCAAGTGTTTAGCGATTCAATTGCAAAATATTAAAAAGGAGCTGTTAGAGAACCTGGGAAAGCAATTGATGTACTAATGGAAGATTTCACATCCCTGAGAACACTGTATAAGATAAGATTTATTAAAACTCAAAACAAAAGTGTAAAAGAAAGACTCGAACAGAAAAGAGGATTTAACTGCAGTAAGCGATTCATCATGCCTGAACACATGTAATGTTCCATGTATCAATCTTCGAATAATAGCGAAATAGAAGCGTTGTAAAGCTCAAAACCAGTCATCGTATTGCCAACATGGGAAATGTCGTGGCGGCTGATGAAGCAATTGTTTCGCGTGAGTCTGAGCCAATCTTGCGACCGAATGAAAGCCGGTGCAACATCTTTGTCCCCCTAATGTGCACTTGGGGCACGGGTACAGTCGAGCTGGCCCGCAGGCAGCCAAGTGTTACCGCCATCTTGGCTGGCGTAAAACTTGTCGGTAAATTGATTAGGGTTGGTTGGTCGGAGAAAATCGTCCATTGTTCGAGCTTGAACTCCTGGCCTGCCGGGGTTGGTCAGGGGCCAGGTAATGAATCGGAAGTGACCCCCTTCCTCCCATCCAACCGACGTGCCCGGTCCACTGTTCCCCCCACTGTCGCTATAGGTGAAGTTGAAGATTTCGCTCTCGGCGTCGTAGGTAATGACGGAGTGAGCTGTGAGCAATGGACTCGGTTGAATGGAATCCAGGGTCACATTATCCTTGGTGATCTTGATGGAATAGGTGAGATTTGCGCCAGCACCACTACCACCTCCACCGCTTCCGTTTGGTTCGCCTTGCTGAAAGCAATTCCAGTCACCCACAAAAGGAAGCACCCAGTTAAGGCCTTTTGGACCTAATGGAGAGGTAGTTGGCTGTGCTGAACCAGGTAAACTGAGAAGAGCCAAGCACAAGAGGGCCATGGATGATACAGCGCTTGATTTGATGGACATGATTGAATTTTTTGTCAAAGATCTGATACGTAGCTAACGTGATTGTGAGGATACTTGTTGATGTTAGTTTGTTAATCTTGGTTTATTGACCTACATATGGAACACGCAGGAAATATATATTTTGAGATTATAGTGTATCGAACACTAAGGTTCAATTGTGGCTTAGTTCTGAGATCGTGGTCACCACTAGGAAATCGGTCAAGTCGGCGATGTGACGTGTCCGCTTACTACCATGCAACGCATAAAGAAATGGTACAGGCGTGTCATCTCCTGATGAAGCATTGAAAATAGCGAACGAAAGTGACGCGCGGCCTACTTTTGAATACGTAAATACGGACTGTCGGTGCGATAGATTGGCGACTCTGGCGGTGTGACGCCTTGAAAACTACAGAAATCTGTTACACAGCTAATATTTATGGGTTATTGCGGCCTTGGTTGATCAATCCCCTTTATTTGAGGACGTGAACAATAGCTCGATAGAACCTGACAATCTTGGATAGGTAGTACAGCTAGCAATATCTCTTCCTCTATTAAAAATAGAAAGAAACTTTGTTATGCTGAATTTTGATATCATCTATAGGCTAAAAAGGAGTCATAGATGGAGCTCATTATATATTTATTTCCTATGACCAGATGGGGAGCCAAAACAACATACAGGAAGGAATAAGAGCATGTCCACTAATCGGAAAAAGTTGACCACCTTCTCGTGGTTCATTTTCTAGGAATTAGTTTTACTACTCTCCATTTCATCAACATATAATACCTCTGGACATTCACCCATAGCTTGTCTCACCATTTTACGATCTCTATTGACTGACGATATTGTGTTAATTCAAGGATAATTACCTTAGGTTGTTGCATGCAGAGTTACTTAGTTTCTCAATCTAAAATACCTCATACCATATCCTTGAAGTACAAATATTTTTTCCATTAAGATCCCCTTAATGGTAGCCGTTCAGTCAAATTTCAGGATAGTTATCTATCTACGATGTATATACATTTTAGTAACCATAAACTCCGCTAAGAAAACAATTCTATAGAACACAGGGAGAATAGTAGTATGTGAGCAAACTCTAACTTTGCCTTCTACTTTGCCTTGTAGCAAGCGATTTACATTGTAATATCTTGAATTGTAGGCGGTCACATATTAGTAGTGAGAGTATTAGCAGGAATACTTCTTCTAGCACGTTGCTCTAGATCTGCAATTAGGGCTACTTTATAACCTATATTATATGCAGCATCTGACAGCAAATTTAGGGGAATTCATTGTACATATTTCCCTTTTCAATTCAGAGCTCATATAAACGTTCCCTTGCTATACTGTTTCGGTTTAATATCCTCTATTCCATTAAATTTTTAAGAAAAATGTTTCCAAATTCTGGACACAGACACCTTCTGAATACATCAAGGGGAATATAGAATACATTCCTTCCACATCAACGCACTATGCCAAGAGAAGTTCTCAATTACACCACTAGAGCTATTCAAATACAAAATCTATGATAGAACGTGACCTTGCATCTTTCGTAGATACATAAAGTCGATTTAAAGCTCACCCATCAACGTTACCACCAATATCCTCAATTACAAAACCATGATCCTTGAGCTGATTAGTTGCGAGTGTCCAAAGCCCGTTTACAGCTTTGGCATCATCCAACCATTTATTTTCCTTCGTCCCAATTTTACCAAATGGTATGAAATATCGGCCAGCGAACAAGGATGCACTGGGGCTCGTAGCACAATACAAACTGGTACGTGCCCCATCGGCGGGTGAAAGAGTTGGCATCACTCTGATCGCTGCACGAGTCAGCATTCCAAGGAATGAAGTATCATGACTCTGAAGATTCGACTTGATTATGCCCGGGTGCAAAGAATATGCCGTGATACCCTTATCTCTATAACGGTCTGTAATGGCCTTGGCAGCAATGATACTAGCTTGCTTCGAATGGCCATAACGTTTCCTAGATGAAAGTTGAGAACATATTAGCACATTTTGTCTCAATCATGTATCTGCCAAATAGCGAATTAGATAATGGTAAGTGGATGCTGAGAAGGCAAACGGTTGTTTAACGTGACAGTTAAAAATTTGCCTACCATGGCGCTGTTACTCCTCTCAAGTCAGCCATATTAGGATCTTTGTAATTGATGCTATCCAGTCCCATGCTTGCAGCAGCATCGCTTGAGACATTTACAATTCTGACTCGATCATTACTGCTGCTTTTTTGAGCGGCTGAATGTAGTAGAGGTAGTAAACACATTGTTAAAGCATGGTGCCCGAGAAAACAAGTTTGCCATTGCAGTTCGTGTCCATCTTTGGTTAACTCGAAAGGACATGCCATAATCTGTAAAGTAAAGTAAGCAAATTCATTAGTAGATGTTACCTCAATCATTTGAGAAAAACTCACGCCGGCATTATTTATAAGGATATCAAGACGAGTTTCCTTCCTCGAAAATTCCTCAACCGTAGTCTTGATACTCTGAAGATCCTGCAAGTCTAGCTTGAGAAAATGAATGTCTAGGCCATTGTTTCCAGTTTTCATCGTCTTGATTGCTGCATCGACACGGGTTTGAGATCTGCTTGCAATATATACTCGGGCTCCATGATTGGCCAACTGAAGCGTTGTTTCGTATCCAATACCAGAATTGCCTAATATCTTTATGAGTTATCTCTATACTGTCGTATTGGATATATGATGTAGTGGGAAAGATATTTACCGCCCGTTACGATTGCAATGTAGCCGCTCAAATTAGGCATATCGCCCACTTGGAATTCTTCCTCTTTTTGGCGTGTCATACTATCGAGTGATACCTGCTAGGTATGGGTGATTCGGTGCTCAAATCGCTAATAGAAAGATACGAACTATACCGAGAGATCATTCATGTATCAATCTTTGACAGTCTTCCGCATATACAACATGAACGAGCGAACCCGAGAGCTTTATAATAGACAACCATATTTATATACTTCGTACATACTTGCACTTTTTTCCTTGCCTTCTTTGAATGTACTTGTTTTGAGTGAACGTGGGGCTGCATAATAGATGCCGGATTTTGGGATCGCTTCCGCGGAATCCACGGATCTCCCCTTAAGCCAGTGTCAAAAGCATGCACATACTGTAGCTGTCGGCGGCAGAAGATCTATAGTAACTATGCTCCCTAAAGACTGATGAAGCTATATCTGTATTTCACAATGAACAATGATAATAATTAAGGGCTTAATCTATGTACAATTATTAGAGTAAGGCCGAGCTAAAGTTGGTTGACAGATAACTATTGTTGTGTGCTTCCGCATGCTACTACCCGTTGATCTTCATTGCGTGGCGTGAAAAGTAGTGAGTAAGAAAAGCTACACAGGCGAAGTGAAGCCTAGCTACAACTCGAGTTTTTCTTAGCACGTATCAAAATGTTGTTCGTCTTCGTATCATGGACTGCCCAATGTCCGGGTTTACTTTCACGAAAAATATGAACACCATCGTAAAACGAATGCATAATCGAAATAAGAACATACTCGTGCCCGAGGCTATCGAGTAATTCCCGGGGCCAATCCTTTCAACCATATTACTGAATTAGGTACTAATATGTAGCTACAAAGATGTTGTCGGAGATGTCCACGGCCTCCGATCCATATTAGCATCTAATAATGATTTGTAACGATGATTCAAAAACTTCCTCATCCTACTTGTTCTTGCAATTAGCATCGGAGTTATTATTATGGCCGCGATCCAAACCCGTAGCACTAGCGACTTTGGGCTTAGATACCGGCGCAGATAATAAAGCCGCATCGCTCTGCTCGACGAACAACTGCATGGTTAGTTTTGCATGCCCACACCTTTTTCGCCCTTTTTCACCCTTTTTCACTTGTTTTCAACACTGCCACTGTCTATTAACTAGTCTTATAAAGTCACGGTATAAACATAAATGGATAAATGATATATTCAAATGCTCGTGTGCTAAAAGAATATAGATAGGAAGAAGGAACACTCACAAAAAAAAAAAAAAGGGGGGGGGGGGGGGGAGGGGGGGGGGAAGAAAGAGAGAGAGAGAGAGAGAGAGAGAGAGAGAAAGGGAGAAAGAAAACTCAAACCTGCTATTGGGACTTTTGAGACACTGTATTTACTTTTGAAAAAATAGCCAGACAACTGAGCTTTCAGCCAAGATCTTTCATTGAGCACCTTGTGATTCCCCACGAGAATTTTTTATTAACAACTCCCAAGCGTTCTATTGCAATGTAATTAGTGGCTCGTCAGCTTGCTGCCTTTCATATCAAATATGCATATCGTATGTCGCGCAACCGTGGCGTTGGAAAAATGCCGGATTAACGCAGGCTATGAACACGTACCCAATCTATCATATCTGAGCCACTCAAGAGTGAATCCATTTCGCTTAGAAATGAATTATCGACAGTGGTTTTATCGACATTCATTTGAGGGGTCCTTTGTGGACTTGTTTGACATCCTATATCCTCTAAGGTGCTTAATTCGGGCATAGAGCCTAAGAAGCACGCGCAATCAGAACGTGGTAACACATAGTGCCATATGATGGCCAGACTCACCAATATACGTTTGTCGAGATGCTATATCATCGCCGTTATCGCATTTGGCGCCTCCTATCATTGGACGTCGTTCTCTCTCCGCTTGTGTTCCTGCAGCAACCCTATCTAGCATCACTGAGAGCATATCGAAAGCTTTTCGCGCTTCGACGGAGCTTGATTTGTGCCTATGCCAAGATAATTGGGAAGCCTCCAGGGCATTGATCAGCTCTCCACGATCAAATTTTACCAATCCATGTTTTTCGCAGTCTTGTTCCGGAATAGCTCGACTTTGTGAGTTGAGTTCGAGGCAGACAATCATGGAAGCTAACAAGAAATCATGCTGTTCCAGTGATGAAATAAACCACTTTTCTCTATAAAGAAGGCCCCCCACTTGCACTTCTTTGTCAATGTCGGCGTGGTGGATTAAAATCGCCATTGCCGCCTCGACACAAGAGTATCTGGAGAAATTATACTTGGGTTCTTGGTAAGATTTTGCCATATGATGGCGGTGCAAAATGCATCGCGTCTTTTGAAAGAGAAGTTCTAGATTATACCTCTGGATTAATAAGTAAGGCGGAACTGTTATACAGTCTTCAAGGGCAACCATCCGCAAATGAGGAGAAATAAGTGCATGGGCGTTTTCAAGTCGTTGATTCAGTGTAACAATCTCGTCATATGCCCCCATACATTGCAAATTAACCTGATTGAATATTATGCGGAATAGCAATAAGAATCGTGTTTTTGTGATTGTGTATAACACAGGGGTGAGATCGGTCTCAGGCCGTGATTTCGGAATAATGGCAGAATCAGGACCAAAGTCTTCATCTGGAAGATTAGACGGGAGCTTCGTATCGTATTGTGATTCTTGAATCATAGATGGTAATCCAAGTTGGCAGGAAAAAAGAGCATCCATCTGTAAAATGCTGGCCCAGCAGCGGCGACGCATTTCTCCTTGGAACACCGACAATTGTGAATAATGCCTTGGATCGCGGTGATACCCCATGCGCATTGCTAACCGCGTAGCAATACCAGATAGAATCCACACACCCAAATGGGCATCTTTACAGCGCACAAACTCATTGTGGATGTTGAAAAGGAGCGCTTCTATCGTATATGCGCCAGGTTCAGTAGAATATTTGGATGCAAGCAAGCATTCGGTGGAGCGCCGATGGAAGGTAGCCTTTATGTCTTCAGGATTCCCGAATGCCTCAGGTAGTTTGTCTCCAGAGCGTATGTGCAAAAATACACTTAGAGACATTACCCCGAAGAATAAACTTATCCAAGGAAGGGGGGCGGCGCGTGGGTTCTCCCAGAAGCGCTTATACTTGAGCAAGGAGAAAAAAATTAATCGGATACTCTGAGCATCGACGCTTGTTTGTCTTGTAGGAGTCGATATACGTACCTCATGCTGAAACGTTGGCGCGTGGAAGACAGCTGAGCGCATAATTAGCTTTAAAGGTGAGTGAGTATCTGTATGGAGTTCAATATTACCAACTGAGGGATCCCTGGAATTAAAATATCGAGATATCAATCTATTCGCGAAATCTCGTGACGGGATGTCGGAAAGAATGTCTTCCACGTTGGATATGTCTCTTATGCCATTCAGAAGAAGTGGTTCGCTGCTTCTTTGGCTTTGCCCTGTAGTCTCTGTATGGTCCTGTGCTTCATCTTCACCAAAGTTTTCTTTAAGGCATGCAATCTAATTCGTTTTTGCACGTAGATAGGGTCAGCGTGGTGCACCGACCATGAAACTGTAGAATTCTCACCTCGTTACAGATTGCTGCCCAATGAATGCCAGATACGTAAATCATCTGGCCATCACTCGACATCATACGGCCGGGCCTGACGGTGTGGTGGTCATTCTGGGACAAGTCACCGCTGGTTCGTCTGTGTTCAATTGGGCTAGAGGTCTGATCGCCGTGGAGATTCTTTGCTTCTCCGGTGCTGTGAGAACTTATTGCGACACTTGATGCTTGATTTTCAGGCATTTGGGCTATTATTGTCCCGATAAGTTGCTCTAACCGGCGAATACGAACTTCAGGGTGCTGGCTATTATTTCCTCTTGGTGTACCACGTCCACGTGGCAATGAGGCGTAAACACAGTCGACATTTCTGGCAGTACAATTGCTACAGGGCTCGTTCCGATCGCATCTTAATCTGGCCAAAGGAGCAAAGAAATAGGTAAGTAGAATCCTTGGTAAGGAGCTAGAGGCACCAACTTTCTCTGTCGGCACGACGAGCAAGATAAAATACCCCGAATGCCTTGCATCTCTAGGTTCAATCAAGGAGCTTCACAGCTGTTGTTTTAGTTCTTTAATCTCAGCGACTAAACATCAGTCATATTGGCTAGCATTGTTTTGGAAGAACAATCCGCCTACATTGTCGGCAATTTAACCACTGGAACAATGAATTACTAATCATGTGATTTCTCTAGCTAACTAATATAGTGCAAAAGTACATATGCTATGACATATTTTCTCCAGCACTAATTAGATCGAGCATTATGCTTGATCTCTTCTGGAACAAAATGCACATGGGTATTTTTTTTTTCTATTTAAATTTTTGGCTTTAAGAAAGAAGAAACAATGGTTTCCTAATTTCTTCTAGAATTATCAGGAGCTTGACATATGGTTAATTCATATTGTGAAAGAGAGGTTGACAAATAGTTGGCTAACTGAGCAATGAAACGTGATGATAATCCCAAAGAACGCTCCAATTTGTGCTAAAAACAACTTTCTTTCGCTCAAATACCTCCAAAATTATGCAAACAATGAGAAATTTGATCTTTTGGAATGGTTCCTGATTGCATTGCAAAAACCATCCCAGTTCCTTAAGTCCAATCTTAATAAAATTGTTTCAACTCGAGGCAGTATCACTTCTCCGAGTTTGACACCGCAGCGTAGACATTTTGTTATTGCTCCATAAAATATTGCCGAATCCTGTCCATAGTCCCCTTTCAATCTAGGACCAAAAGCTTAACCTCTCCCATCCTACACTCACAGACTCTTCTCTCATACTCTTATATACATAATTCCTATTATTCGCCCCCAAATACTCATATATAGCGATTGAGCAGATACTTTGATGTCAAAATTCTCAATTATGAGCATTTTTGCTCCAGTATGTCTGCATATATGCTCAATGACGCTCCAATCAAACCAACCACCTCCCAGACGCTTTTGGATTGATATAGCCTTGCCCAGAGCCGTACAGTCTGCGCATTGAGTGACATTTTTCTTTCCCATATCTTTTCGCATTGAACTTTGTATTCAGCTTCAGCGATGAGCTGGACTACAAAGTCCAAAAGTCGCTCCTCTGCTTGTGTCAGTGGTGGGTTGGGATCATCTACGACAACTGATTCAAGCCACTTTGCGAGCAATAAAGCGCACTCCAAAGAACACAAGGCATGCTGATTTGACCAGAACCTAACTTGTGTCTCCGCGATATGGTTTATACCTAACTTGACTGGAATACTCAGAGCCTGTGCACAATGAAGAGCAGCCCGAGTGAGTCTCTCGCTACGCTGGACTGGGGGGCTCGCGTGAAGCGACTGCGCGATCAAATGCGGATCCCAACTACTTAAACAACGTATAGGGCCGAGATTCATGTTGAGTCGAATATAGGCTAGCCTCATAAGAGCCGTAGAGGTAAATGCAATAGGGCCGTGAGGGCTCAAGGGATCCATGGAAGATTCTTGATTCTGCTCCCAGTATATCGCCCAAGTTCTTAGTGCATTCTCAAAAGCACCAATCTGTTCTGTCGAAAGGCTGTTCTCTGGCTGCTGAAGAGGTAATCCAGAATTTCTGGCCAGCCAGATTTGTTGAATCAGCGCATGCATCAAGACACATCCGCCCAAAGACGAGAAGCTCGTTTGATTTGTCTTTGACTTATCATCCGTCTCATTTGTGCTAGCGAAAAGACTCGCAAAAGTCTCCCGAAAGTTTTGAGCCGGTTGGCCTCCATGGCCGTATGCTTGCTTCCACTCCTCCTCATTCCTGGCCCTCCACTCCTTTTCGCGACAAGGAAGCTCGAAATTAATTTCCTTTGCCCACATCAAAGGTGGTATGTCGAATACTATGGTATGCATATTAATGAAGCAATATGCAACAAAAATGACCCTCTTAATATTTTCATAGTAAATCCAACTTTCCCAATCATCAGAATTTCGTGTTTGACGAATACGAAGAGCTCCCTCTTCCCGTATAAGACAGTCTAGCATACTGCGCATCGACAAAGCATCAGATGTAGTGCCAGGCTCAGACCAGGTAGTAATTGCAACTAATAAAAGCATCGCCTCAACCGTCTGGATAATATTTTGCTGGCTGTCTTTGGACAGACCCGTCTCCTGCAGATGCGATGGCTGTCCTATCGGCTCGCCTAGTGCAAGTGGCTTACCAAATGGATGCCTATGAGTAACGATAGGATTTGCAGCTCTGTGTCTCCGAAGGCGTTCGAGTACCAAGACTTTTGCCATATGAAATAAGTCAATACTTATTTCCAACTCGTGAGTATAGCGAGCTCCAACAGCAGCCATGGCAAGAAATAGCTCCGCCCTAATATTTTCAGGCCTGAGAGTTGGAATATGAATGAACGGGAAGTGATCGTGGAAGGTATTAAAATAACCTCCGAAAAATCTCGATAATACGTGTCGTGATGGTAAGGCAAAGTTTTTGTCGATATAATTGGAAAACCCATCCAAGTCATTGATGATACGTTGCCGACAGTCGGTAGATATATGCATATGGAGATCATGTTGATCTTGAGGGCATGGATTGGCCAGCTCATCATCAGATTGTAGTGGAGGAAGCCTAAACTTAGTTTGAGAAAGAGAAGAATCAACATCCTTTGCAATTGGCGTCAAGGTAGCGGCGAATCCTGGAACGAGTTGCCTCGATGCTGTATTTCTCCATGTAGCATTGCCTGCTATATCTTCGTTTAAAGCATTGGTAGAAGATGGGTCAGATGCTGAAAAAAACAATGGCACAGGTTGGTAAGTCGGAGAGAATGGATGCGTGGGGACGGAGACGCTATCCATAAAAGATGTGAAATCATCCATGGAACCAATTGTAAAATAATCGACAGCTGTATCTTCAATTGGAAAACCCAGCGGCTGACTCATAGAGCTACCTTGTGTAACATGGCCCTCGTAAGACTTTGCTATTCCCGTAGTTGTTGGAAGGCTCTCAGCTTCATTGAGAGAAGCACCCAGGACATCATTGGCTCTTTGAAGTGTGGATTCTTGGTTTACGTCTGATTGTCTGCTTGAGTGTTCTGTTGTAGGATCCAGCAGCACATTGATAGATATCGGCGGCTGTTGAGAAGAGTAGGCTACGGGAAGTGTAGTGGAGGACGAAGACTGTGATGCAGTCCCAGAGTGGTGGGAGAGTCGATCGTGCCGCGAGAGCAAATCTCTTTTAGTTCGCCATTAGTACTGCATATTTGCAATATAACCCACAGGAAACGCACTTTCTGGTAAATGCTTTGGGGCATTGAGAACATTGAAATGGCTTCTCTTTTGTATCTACACTAGTCTGAATACAATATTTCGCATAGGCGGGAATTAACAATACTAACGTGATCTGTCATGCCTCTGGAGGTGCTCAGACCTCGCGAATAGCCGACTGCAGCGGTGGCATCGGTACGACTTCGTAGGTGCTTTCGAGACTTTCGGCATACTGCTTCATGCTAATGAATCTGGGAAGTTGGGGGAATTTGGGGGAATTTGGGGAAGTGAAGAGATTAAATACATGGAACAAGCGTGGAATACCTTTGACCCACAAAATTGAGATTCACGCAGGAGAAGAGCCAATAAAATTACAGAGACTTTGAAGCTCCAAATTGGAGATTCCTGGCCTGCCACTTCTATCTGGTGAAAAAGTTGACTTGGCGAGAGACCCAAATCTGGCGCCGGTTTTCAACGGCCTTGGTGATGCTTTTCTCATCGCCAAAGGCTCCAAATTGGAGATGTTTTTAATGTCAACCCTTTCACGGCACTGCGGGATTGTGATCCCAGAATTGCCACACCGAACTGGCGTTGGTTCCTCTTATCAACCGATGCTACCTTTAGCAGTGCTTGTTATCCCGATCGATTCAACTTTCTGGGCGGACTTAGAGGCCCAGTGAAAATGCTAGCCGCTTATCGCATAGGAATTTATGGTTTGCATTGCATATTAGTCAATTTGTATTGGTCTTGGAGCCATTTCTGACGGACGTAAAAAGTATTCGATTGCAAGTTATATCTGGGCTTCAACCTTGAGTATGTATGTAACTCTGTTATGCCCCAGCAAAAGCCGTAGAGTTCCTAAGGACTATGAATGAGTGGACCCCGATCCCCAATCATTGCTCCGAATTGGAGATCTCCAGTCCCAGCTTGGCTGGTGGATCTTCCGGTATCGCTTCAACTCTAGAAAACAGTCAATACAGTAAGCAGCCGACGATACCCGTCTGGATATGGCTCAATTGCTGGGTTAAAAGGTACATAAGTACTCCATTCAGATCTTGAAGTAATATATTAAGACAGTTGAGAAGAGTTGTTTGTATACACGACCACGGGTGTCGTTCATTGGAAACTCAGAAGCATCGACACAATGGCTGCGGCGCCGAAACATGATGTTGCTGAAATAGCACATAAAGTGTTGAAACTTTGTGTGCAAGAAAGGCAGAATGTTCCTTCACAACCAATTGTAAGCATCGTTCCCCCTCAGAATGAGAGAGAAATAGGGAGCATTGCAAAGCCATCGCAGGCACCAAGCTCGATTGATGTCACCCTTTCACACGCGGAGAAAATTTTTGGGTATCGTGTCCGCATGGACCATCCACGATTCTTTGGTTTCATCCCATCTCCAGCATCCGATTTGTCTTGGCTGGGTGAAATTCTCAACTCTGCTTATAATACGCATGCCGGAAGCTGGTTTCAAAGTTCCGGTCCCAGTGCCGTGGAAAAGCATCTCTTGTCTTGGCTAGCGAGGGATGCCATTGGGTATCCTGAGATGGCTGGAGGCTGTTTCGTTTCTGGAGGCTCCATGGCTAATCTATCTGCGCTCATGGTAGCACGGGATCAGAAGCTATCGTTTGAAGACAGGAGCAAGGCAGTCGCTTACACTTCTGATCAAACCCACTCATCATTAGCGAAAGGCTTGGGGATTCTTGGATTCCACCCTAATCAAATTCGTAAGGTGGCTTGCGATGATAAGATGCGAATCAATACAACACTACTTCAATCGGCCATTGAGGAAGATAACGCATCTGGCAAAATTCCGTTCCTTATTGTTGGGAACGCAGGGACTACAAACACCGGCACTGTCGACCCATTTCCTGAGCTTGCAGCCATTGCGAGGGAACACGGCCTGTGGCTCCATGCTGACGGAGCTTACGGGGCATCTGCTCTGCTCTGCAAATCGCGTCGCAGTATTCTCAATGGTATTGAACTCTGTGACAGCCTATCTTGGGATGCCCATAAATGGCTTTTCCAAACATACGGCTGCGGAATGGTTCTCGTACGGAATCGTAAGAACCTTACTTCAACCTTTGGAACATCTGCAGAGTATACCCAAGACGCTGCCGAGACAGCCGAGTCATTCCCAAATTTCTGGAATTACGGACCAGAACTCACACGACCTGCAAGAGCAATGAAACTATGGTTCTCCTTCCAGCTTCTTGGTTTGGATGCAATTGATAATTATATCAACCACGGGTTTGAACTGGCAGAGATAGCACAGTCATCATTGGAGCGCCTACCAGACTGGGAGATCTTATCTTCAGCACAGATGGGTATCATTTGTTTTCGATACAAGCCTTCTGGAATCCCGGCAGAAAGCTTGGATGGCTTGAATGCGAAGATTTCTCAAACGGCAATTGAGGAAAACTTGGCAGCACCGTTGACGACAAGAATACGAGGAGTGTTAGTACTGCGAATATGCTGTATACATCCCGGCTTAAGTGGTGAGGAAATGGTAGCAGTTATAGATGGGCTGAACCAGGTCGCGAAGTCCTTGCTGCCAAGTATCGATAGCAAGACAAATGGACTTTAGTGGTTTTCAGCTTGAATTCATCTCTAATCCATGTATACTAGGCTGGTACATATATATACATAGCCTCAAGTTATAATGTTGCCGCGAGAAAACGCTTGAACTATCGCAATGATCTACTACTTAACAACTGAGTGACATTCAAAGCGTCCTTCATGTTATTTTATAGAGTGGGCATAATGGGCCCTCTATATGCCCAACGCCAAAAGGCTGATGAGCCCATGGCTACCTTTCACAAGTGTCGGCGTCATTACACTCTTTACAGCATATGGCATCAAGGTAGTAGAGTAACTTATCATGAGTGGTGGAGCTGGACTCCCACGTATCTAGGTGATGGCAAAATGTAGATAGGGCCGCAATAGCCTACCTATACATTCGAGTGCCAAGGCATTAATCACTTCTGGGCTTGACCTCTCGCCAATAACTCTCCCGCTTTACGTTACGAAGCTTTTTGCCGAACCAGATAACTGGCAAAAAAATGGAGCAGATGGCCAGTGCAACAAATGCGACGCTGATGAAGCAATCCTGTAAGCCAAGGCCGTCCAGCCAAGGCGTGATGCCATAATTTATAGCAAAACTCATTGTGTTGCGAATAATGATGCACGATGCAAGCCCATCTCCTGATACTTCTCGGTACGAATCAACGAGGTATGCGATAGACAGGGTGATGCCAGCTGTATTGCAAGCTGCGAGAACACACATTGCCACGATGAGTCCAAACCAATGGACATGATGGGCAGCCTGATTGGAGTCAGCATTTCCACCATTAGAAGATGATAAGGAACAAAGAGTTCGCAGCTTACCCCAACGCCCCAGAGGATCTGGCAAGCCGGCACCAATATCGTTGTCAATGAGAATAGCCATAGACGCTGCTCTGGCTCAAAAATCCCACGATTGCGTCGTGCAAGCTTGATAATAAACCAGTCCGAGATTATTCCACTGTAAGCTGACCTGTGAGGTAAAAGCATCAGTACACCAGTAGAGAGATACGTAGTTATGTAGCTGATTGATACGGATCAAAAAACATATGACATACCCAAGAACAACACCTACAACACATGCCAGATAGCTTAGGCCGATAATACTTGGCTTAAAGTTGTACGGAGCGCCGCCGAGGACGACTGATGATGTTGCGTTCAAGATGTTGAACCAGATTAGATACGTGCCGTACGAGAAACCCGAGTAAAAAACAACTGGCCAGGCGATCAATCTCAAAATCTGCCATGCGTGTCTGTGCATCAGGAATGGCCGCGATTTGTCAAACAAAGCAAGCTTCTGCCAGTAACTTTTTTCACTGCCTTGGAGTACGGCAGCGTGATTGACGCCGTGCCGGGGAAGAGCTGTCTCTTCACTCTCATTGCCAACTGCTGCCCCTGGTGATGATGAGGTCATCTTTTCACCCAAGCCTTCATGAGCATCTTCAGCGTAGATCATTCCTACAGACTGACGATCGTAATTTGTCTCTTCCAAGAAGAAGAAAAGGAATACGAAGCAAGCACCGCTAAATATGGCCATGAAGTAAAATGGCCACTTAAAGCCCATGCTATCGTTGATGAAGCCGCAGATGACAGGTGCAAAATAATTAGAGGTAGCTAGAATCCACGCATACCATCCCATGTAGGTGCCTCGCTCGTGAGCAAAGTAAATGTCCGTAATGGAAGTTTCTGGCAGAGCCTCGATTGGTGCGGCAACGAAGCCGGCAACGATATTGCGGGCGATCCATTGGCCTTGGCCTTTGGCATATGGGCTCCAGACGGAGACAGCCTATGAACACTGGATTCAGCAGGGTAGAAGGGGGCGTATAATTTGCCTATTATCACTCACCACTATGCCTAGCATGGATAGTAGGTATGTCAGTCGTTTTCCATATTGGAGAGCAAACGGCTGCCAGAAAAGCAGGCCCCATCCGCATAACAAGAACATGTATCCCGTCCCTTCGTTGAGATTACCAACTGTATACGAAACCATTAATTAGCGAAGCTCGAGCCCTCCTCTAGGAGTCCTTTCGAATCCTACCGCTGACGTCTAAAGCTGTGGACAGCGGAACCAAAAGCGAGTACACCACGGATAAAGCCATGCCATTAAACATAGTGTAACTATATGAAGTTGCATGGTTACGATGTCAGTCTCAGATCTGACCAATGGCTGTTAACGCTATCTGGCTTGCAGGACTGCGGACTCACGCAATCAGACAAATGAGATGCTGACGCTTCCTCCATGGCGACCAGTTCAAAGGGTCATTTACATCGGTTGATGGTGTTGGGATGAGGATGATGTCGGTTTGCTTCGAAGCATGTAGCGTGCCGGTGGCGTGCTCAATATCAATGAGCAACACCGTTCCCGGGACCTGAGACTCGTCAATATCCGAATCTCGGCTCTGCATGGTAAATGCGTCAGTGCGATTCTCTAGGTATGTTGGTAAGTGCAATAGCTCGCCACAGCACGATGGAAGAGGAGAAACACAGGCAAGGGTGCTGGACACGGGAACCTCAAGGTCTTTATTTCGGCAAAGTCTTGCCGTTTGTGCACCAGACATTGGCTGTCCGAGACACGGCGATTGGGTAATTGGATCAGCGTTGCATCGACGTCAGAAGACATGATCTGTGCGCTAACGCGGCAGTTCAAGGAGGATATACCTCAACTGACATGAGCTCGCGTTTTTGATCTGACACCAGCTAATGGCCTTAAACGCCTTTGAACGCCTTTGAACGCCTTTGAACCTCCTGTCAGATGAGCTTCCTTGTTGAACAATAAAAGTGGAGCTGGTGTCAGTTCAAATACGCGAGCTCATGTCAGTTGAGGTATATCCTCGTGTGCAGACATGCCGATCTTGTGGTTTGAGATGAGGGGAGGCCTGGAGTAGATCCCCCTGCGGGCAACGTTGAGGCCAGGGATTGAGACGATTTCGCATCTGCACATTGGTCGAGAATTAAGCGGACGCCCACATCCCCATTTTCACAGCATTCTTTTGTTCCCTGTATCTTCCCTTATCTTGTACATACACTGGTAGTACATGGAGATGATTACCAAGGGTTTACGTGCCCCACCAGTGGTTATATCCATTAATGTGCTTGCGTCTTATCTTGCCCGTAACTGTCGGTTATCCATTGTTTTGTCTTCTTCGACAGTCTTGCTCTATCCATGACTGAGTTGTAAAACAATGGACTCTTGCAATTTATTTCTCGCACGAGCTGGTATAGCTGTCTGCACAGTGTGGCGTTTATGTACTCAACATCGCCGTAGAAAGAGCTTTATTGCGGGGTGAAATGGTCACACAGCGCTCTGGCGACGACGTTATCAAGTGTGTCATGGCAAGATGTAGAGGAAGTGCATGAACATTTTAGCTATCTGAAGTTCTTCTTCTGTTACTGCTGACCTTTCCTACCTAGGGAGCATCCAGCATATACTAGAATACAGGCAAGGACGTGCGGCATTGAGAGATCTACCCCGGCATGATTCAGTTGAGGGGCCAGAGGGCAAACGTCTAGACCAGCCGCTGTTGCTTGCTTGTACGCCCGCACCCACTCGCGCTTGAAACCCTTTTGTCTCTCCATTGTTACGGATGCTGATGTTGCTGCCTCTTCTCCATCAAACACAATCAACTTCATTGCACATCAGCGATAACGACCACCTCGCTGTATTGGCATCTTGCGCACAGCTCTACCTAAACGGCAGTGTCCGGTGTCTCTCGGCAAGCTCCGAAATACAGCTTGCGGGGGACAGATAAATCGCCAAGGTCAGAATTAAGCGGGGCATCTGGGGGATTGCCTGTCGGTATCGTTGGGTCGGCATTGGGAGCATGTCATCTTGTCTCGTGCCCTCTTGAAGCTTGCCTCTTCAAACAATCAAACAATTACACTACTACAGACATTGAAGACATTGGAAATACACAATGGCGGCTACTCTTGCATCCGATATCGAGTATCTCAAGAGCCTCCGCGCAGTCCGAGAGCGCTCGCAGATCGTCTTAGGAGCGGCCCGAAATGGGGGCCTCAACAACTTCGTGTTTGACGAGGGCCGGATGAAGGAGACGGCGGAATTTGTCGCCGGCGTCATTTCGGTAAGCCTACACTCGGCCTGCTGCCCTTTTCATCTACGAGCTCGGATGCGCGGCATTGTTAACAGCGTGAGTGCAGCGAGACTTTGGCCCCGACCGATATGCAGAGATTCCGCCTCATGGAAGGTGGGAGCACTTCAGCATCGGGGGCATCACCCGGCTAGAGAACTTGGTCCAGAAATGGCAAGACAGCGAGGTAGACGATGTGGAAATCACTCGTCGCCTCATTGATCTCTTCTTCGTGTCTGTGCTGCTCGACGCAGGAGCGGGCGACACATGGGCATTCCGTGAGCCTGGAGGCGACAACGCGTATGGTCGCAGTGAAGGCATCGCGGTAGCCTCGCTGTACATGTTCACCGATGGAGCTTTCAGTTCAGCTGCGGGAGGGAACAAGGCTACTGTAGATGGTAAAGCTTTGCCTTTTTGCCTGCTCTTCTTCCTTCTGTCCAACCACCCAAGGATCATTAGCTGCAGGCCGGCTGACCCTGTGCAGGACATGCTCTCAGCAAATTCACCGAAGACGTTTTCGTTCACCACTTCCAAATCAGTCCCCAAAATCCAATGGTGGGCGTCGCATCACGAATTGAGCTGTTGAAAAATTTTGGAAAGTCTCTTCTTTCCATCCCGGAGATTTTCGGCGAAACCGGCCGGCCTGGGCTGCTCGTTGGCAAGTTCCTCCCAATCTTCAGCATGAAGCTTGCTTGTTTACTTAAGTAAAGCCTCGCTAACGTACCTTCTCCAGACTTTTTACTCAAGGATGGCAATGATGAGGAGCTCAACTACGAGGCCCTCTGGAGCATCCTTCAGCGTATTCTCCTCCCCGCGTGGCCGTCAAACCGTCCGCGAATCAATGACCAACCCATTGGAGACGCATGGCCTCTTCGTGTACTACAGGACAAATCTGGAGACAGCGAAAACCCAACTGCGGGAATCCACCCATTCCACAAGCTGACTCAATGGCTTGGATATTCCCTCACCGTGCCTTTTATGAAGGTATTGAAGCTGAAATGGATCAACATTGATAAGGGAACCGGCTTGCCCGAGTACCGCAACGGAGGATTGTTTGTGGACATGGGAGTTTTGAAGCTGAAGCCTGAGGTTCTCAGCAAGGGACTTGAGGCTTCAGGGCAAGCCTTGCCGCTCTTCTCATCCACTGGAGACGTGATTGTGGAATGGCGAGCCCTGACGGTTGCTCTCTTGGATGAGCTGCATAAGCTCATCAATGATGTCTTGGCGCCGCAGGGGGTTTCTCTCTCTCTCCCGCAGTTATTGGAGGCTGGGTCTTGGAAGAGTGGTAGAGAGCTTGCGGCCAAGTATCGTCCGGAGACCAGATCCAGCCCGATATTAATTGATGGAGATGGAACTCTTTTCTAGTGAGCTTGGAAGCGATTGCCGACTTCTTTTCTTTCCTCATGAATGATGGGCTCGCGCCGGGCCGGCAATGACACGATGTGTCAATGGCTGACAGTCTTAGCTACCTTCCTACCTTGTCCCTTAGTATAGAGCTATACAAAATTGTAATGCCAGGGCATCCTCAGGATCTGTAACCGAGTATTATGTGCGCAGCTGTTTGGCTTTATCATTAGGAGGGAGTACGAGCACGTTACACTGCGGCAAACCGGTTCGCGTCGTTGTAGCATCAATTGTTTGAAGCTCCCAGTTATTAGAATCCTTTCTGCGGTTGGGAGACACGTCAATGGGTCCCTCAAGAGAGGGATGTGACCTGGAAAAAGAACGATTATACTCCCAGCAAAAGGGAGCTATATTCGGCGGTCGATTGAGGCTATGGGAACATTCGTCCTTAGTCTTCCACTTCCCACGCTGTATCATAGTAATATGCCTCACGCAGCACGAGTCAGCATGATAAAAAAACATGGACGATCTGACATGTTCCAGCGACTAAATGATACCCTGGCATGCGGGGCTCCATCATCGTGCATTACATGCGATTACCTACTCCGTACATTGACATCCAATCCTTCGTAGGTAAGACGAGCAGCACATTCATATAATGCTGTAACGCCCGTGCCCTCAAGCAGCTGGGTCAATTCCTTCATCACCCAGAGCACCCACGGTTACCGCAAAACATGAGCGAAGATCTCTCTCTCCCGCGCATTCTCTGCATCCACGGCGCCGGCGTCAATGCCGCAATCTTCCAAATCCAGTGCCGAGCCATCATAGCCAAGCTCAAGGACAAGTTTCGATTCATCTTTGCCGACGGCTTCCTGGAAGACTATGCGCACGAGACCGTTACCTCTGTCTACGGCGAGTTTGCACCATTTAAGCGGTGGTTAGCTTACAGAGAAAATCACGAGCCCCTGGACCCGGTGGCTACATCCCAGAGCATAGTAAAACAAATCACCGACGTGATGGAGGCGGACAAGGGTACTGGCGAGTGGGTGGGCTTGTTGGGCTTCTCGCAGGGCGGTATCATCTCGTCGAGTCTGCTCTGGGCTCAAGATCACATCGCGGACGAGTCCAAGAGACCGCTGCCTGGCATCAAGTTCCGCTTCGCGGTCATCATGGCCGCTCCTGGGCCCGTTGTGCACATCGACCGGACTGGCACTCTTACTAAGCCGCGGCATTTAGCCCACGCCGGCGAGGTCCTGTGTAAATTCACCGACTTCCCCGACGAAGACCAGGAAGACGAAACGCACCTGGTGATAACGCCGACACTGCACGTTCACGGGCTGCGGGACCCAGCTCTTCCCCTCCACAAGAAGCTGTACAAGTATAGCAAGAAGGGAACTTCGATGTTGCTGGAGTGGGATGGAGACCACCGACTGCCGATCAAGTCGGAAGACGTAGGGCGGACGGTGAGCAGGATGCTACTATTGGCTGAGAAGACTGGCATGGAGTTTTACTATGACGACGACGACGCCTGGTGATTGCATCGGTACCGAGTTGCGAGAACAAGCTAGGGATATGGACTGCCGCAAGGTGGAAAGGCGGATAGCAAAAAGCGAATGGTTTGGTCAGATTGCATGACTCTACTAACTAACTAACTGGCTGTTTCTAAAGTTTGAACGTGGCATTCCGTTTAAATACATGTACACTAGGGCATGGGAGCTCATTGTGCCTTGCGGGATGAAGACGCCATTTTACTAGACTATAAAGGAATGCATAGATGGGGAGGAAGAATCTAGAAAGGATACATGTATAGAGGGAAAACTGATGCTTTTGTTGCATTCAAGGAATACATTGGAATAAACGATCTTATCGCAGAGGTGAATCCATTGCTCTTAGCACATGTGTCCTCCTTCTTACTACATGTACCTGCGTCATGCATCATGCAAGCCAGCTTTGTACAACGACAAGGCCATTCCTGCACACACGATTCAAGCTTTCATCTAGGCTTCTCTATGCTTCTTACCTGTATTAATCAATCCCCAAAACATCCCAATTAAGACCCAGATCGCCATTATGACGGCGATATCAACAACCAAGCCTGAGATGAAATCTCTGGGCTTAGTCATCTGCTTCTCATCGTCAGGGATTCCCCGCTGAAGCTGGGATCATCACCCTTGGCGAATCCCCCGCAATCAACAGGATCTCGACGCTCCAAGTACAGACAGCTGAGGCTGAAGAGAATCGGCGATAGACTCATCTGGCTGTCTTTGAGGGCATACAACTCCAGCGGCTGCAGAAACAATGTCCAGCTCCGAGCAGCAGCAGAATCAAGCTCCGGGAGAGCAATATTTCCCGCCACCACCTCCTGGGCCTCCACCGTCTCAACAGCAGCAGCAGCAGCAACAAGATCACCAAGCGCAACCTCCGCAGACGAGCCAGTATTTCCCGCCCCCTCCTCCTGGACCTCCTCCGCCTCAGCAGCAGCAGCAGCAACCATATCCTCAGTTCCCTCCACCTCCTCAGCAACAAGAATCTCAGTCCTACCAGCCCCATAATGCCCACCAGGAGAATCAACAGCAGCAATACCAACAACAGGCTCAGCAGCCAGGACAGGCGCAATCTCCACAGACAACCCAGCAACATTTCCCGCCACCTCCCCCTGGGCCTCCTCCAACTCAGCAATATCAGCCTCAGCAACAGCAATACCAACCTCAGCATGATTTCTCACAGCAGCAGGGCCAGCAGCAAACATACAACCCTCCAGCTCAGTTACCACAGCAAACCTCCAACTACTCCATCCCCGCCTACAATCCTGCGAACCCCACCTTTGCGCAGCCGCCGTCAAACTCCCTCAATGAACCTCCGAGTCCCTCAGGATATCAGCCTCAAGCAGATGGCCAGCAGCAGTATGCGCCTCCGTCTCCGCAGCACGCGCCCGGCGACGAGCAGGGACACCACAAGATCGGCTGGAGCGAGCGTCTGTCTGCTCTGGGCATGAAGGCTGCTGCGCCCATCAACAGCATTGCGCACAAGCTCGGCAGCCAAAGCTTCCTCCCGGAGACGCTGGACAAGGAGTGCGAAAAGGCCGCGACGATACTGAAGGCATTCTGCAGTAAGCTGTCTTTCTGTTAGTTTAAGTAGCACAAGGCCATTGTTGCTAACTCTGTCGCGTATTAGAAAAGGGAGTCTATGCCGACCCTGCTGCCACTTCGGTGCCGACCTCGACCGATCCCAACGCTATCGAATCGACCGATAGAGTCATCGACCCTACAAAGGAGAAGCCCAAGAACCGCGTCATTGTCACGATTCCCCCCAAGGTCATCTCCAAGGCAGTTGGGCTCGCCATTTTCACCACTCTCCGCGCCGGCTTCCAGGTATCCGGTGCCACAGGCTCAGGAATCCTCATTGCGCGACTACCTGACGGGAGCTGGAGTCCTCCTTCAGGCATTCAATTGCACTCTGTTGGTGGAGGTTTCCAGATCGGCCTCGATATCTACGACTGCGTTTGTGTCATTAACAATAGGGAGTCCCTCGCCGCCTTCACCAACACCCGCGTCAGCCTGGGCAGCGACCTAGCTGTGGTGGCGGGCCCGTATGGAGCTGGTGCGGCCGTTGAGTTTGGAACATCCCTGGACTCAAAGGCAGCCAGAGGCGATGGTCGGCCTTCATCGTCACAAGGACAAGGGCAGGACCAACAGTCGCAGCAGCAAAGCCTTCAGCCACCCGACGCGGCGGACAAGAAGAGCCACAGGCGGAGTCTCAGCGCCAGCGCAACCAAGCCCGTCTTTTCATATGTCAAATCGCGAGGCTTCTATGCCGGGATCCGCATAGACGGCACCGTTGTTGCCGAACGCAGGGATGCAAATGCTGTGTTTTACGGGCAGAGTATCTCCGTAGACCAAATCCTAAGGGGGCAAGTCCCCTCCCAAGGCCCTCCCGGAATGTGGCCGGCTGGAGCACAAACACTGTTCAGCGTTCTAAAGGGGGCCGAGGCTGGTGCCTTACAAGCATCATCCCTTGAGCAACAGCAGCCTCCTGCAAGCCCGGGACACCATCAACAACCAGCTCCTCAAAGCTACTATCCTCAACAGGGTCAAGGACAGCAAGCCCAGCAACAGACATACCCATCTATTCCTCCCCCTCCCTCGTATGCGGACAGTGGGCCCCGTCCAATCGATGGTGACATCAAGTACGCTTGAAGATATGGATAGGATTCATGAGTAATGATGGAACGATGACAAAGACCAGCTTGAATAACTTAATTACGGTTCCCAAAACTCGACTAGACTATTCATCTCTCTCACTGTATGACCTTGACAATCTTCGTAGGGTACCTTGTCATCTTTGTGTAGAGGTAAGAGGCGACACGCCACGGCGTTTGTGAGGCTTTCTCTGCCGTCCTATGCAGAACCGCTATTGGCCCGTAAGAGCCTCCCTTGTGAATGGTCTCTTCCTCCTCGCTTGGCTGGCAGCACACGAACTTTAATTGCCCGATCCTCATTGAGATCTTGTTGATTTGTGTCATTGTCAGAAATGGCTTTGCGGTCTTCGCCGACGCCGCCTCCCGCCTGCCTTTTTGCCAAACCCGCATAACTAGCTAGCCATTTTATCTCAAAAGGTTGCATCGCTGACACTATGAGCTACTCTCAAGGATCCAGGATGTTGAAGTCAATGTCTCAGCCCCTGTGAATATCCATGACCCGCACTTCAGCACATCAGGGTCCTGTCTGCCAAATCCAGATACACTCTAGCTAAGCTACTCAGACGACCGTTTTACAGGCCGCGGGGATCGTCAGGACATGAGGCAGGGAGTCGGCTTCATGATGCATCCGAGCCGCGGGATCAGCACGAACCGGAATCCTCGGGCTGGTTGTGGCTGCGCCTGGTACAAAAGCTTAAACACGGATGCGGCATCTCCAGCTCTTGTGAGGCTCCCGGGGAACAATCCAGCTGAGCTCGCCGCCAATTGGACAGGAGCTGTGGTGCTGTTCACTAAGCAGCCAACGACGTTTTGGGTGTAGTCAGACTGGGATCAAGGTTCAGCTTCGTGAGGGTCTCGCGTGTAAGCTGCGTGTCAACAGCGAGCGTGGCACAACAACAGGTCTAATATCGTATGGTCAACTCTAATGGATCGTGGGCAAATTGTTTGCTTGAAACAGTGCTGGTTCAGTTATACTTGCACTCATGTTGTCTCCTAGTGAGTCATCGTGCACCATTAGTGCAACCACCGATGGCGAGATGCGACTCTTAAGCCGTGCATCTCAGCTGAGTGGGTGTCGTCTCCTCTCCTGTATCTCTACTTCTCTCTTCGCATCCTGGCGCGCTTCAAACACGCAAATCGGCTCTCAAGATTTGTAGTCAGACTGAGGAGAACGCGAGCAACTTGGGAGCGCAAGCTTGAATCTTGTGGCCGCAATCACCAGCCGGGTTGAATCCATCCATACGCCACAGCCGTTGCCATCTCCGTCAATCTTTGCTCCAGTAAGCTTGCTCCGCATTCCTCTTCAGCTCCAGTGTCCCCATCAATGATAAAAGTCTTTTGTGGCTCAAAACTCAATCAGGACCGGCTTCTGCACCTTATCTAGCTGAGAGCTCGTCACATGGCTCCACATGGGAATAAATTAGGAGATGAAAGGGCGGAGTACGAGGGAATGAGGAATAAAAGAGAGTTGTAACAAGGTTGCCGTGGCAGATGTCATCATTATACTCATAAATCTGTATCGAGGCAGACTAAGTAGTATATATAGAACAACCTAATCAAATCCCATTACCCTATCTCAATCTCATTTCTATCTTTACTTTTGCCTTGTTCCAAGTCTACAATATCTCCCTATTCCCTATAGGATCACTCACCTAGCTCCTTCAGAGGTATACCAGGACAATACGCGCCCAACATGCATCGTATTGCTTCTCCGCGTGCTCCGCGTGAAGGTATCCGCAACGAGATTGTCGTCGTCTTCGGCGAGTTTTGCGGAACATTCATGTTCCTCCTGATGTCCTTTATCGGCGCCCAGGCCGCCATCGAAAACAATGATCCAGGAAACCCTAATGCACCTCTGTTCCCCTTTTCTCTCCTGTACATTGCTGCTTCTTTCGGATCTGCACTGGCCGTCAATGTATGGGTTTTTTATAGAGTAACGGGTGGCATGTTCAACCCTGCTGTAAGTGTCGAGAGTATCTGGCTATACAATGATTCCTCTTCCGTGGCCGATGAACTAATTACAGTCCACAAGGTCACGCTTGGTCTCGTCCTTGTCGGTGCAGTCAAGCCGCTTCGTGGCCTCTTCATCTTTCCCACTCAAATCGTCGCCGGTATTGCTGCCGCCGCAGTCACTGATGCTCTACTTCCCGGCCCTCTGCTCGTGGCCAACAAGCTATCTTCTGGCACTAGCATCTCCCGCGGCCTCTTTATTGAAATGTTCCTCACATCACAGCTCGTCATCACCGTCTACTTCCTTGCCGTGGAAAAGCACCGTGCCACGTTCTTGGCTCCCCTGGGCATTGGCCTCGCCGTCTTCATCGCCCACATTTGCGGTACAAACTTCACCGGAACTGGCATCAACCCAGCCCGATCATTTGGCCCTGCTGTCGTCACCGACTTCACGGGCTACCAATGGATCTACTGGGTTGGGCCATTCTTAGGCTCTCTTCTTGCCTTTGCTGTCTACACCATTCTCAAGTGGTTGGAGTATCACACTGCCAACCCAGGCCAAGATGACGACAGCACTGCGAAGAAGACGCCCGCTGGTTTTTCTATCCCTACAAATGACAGGCAGTTCGGCAATAGCGACGCAGCGAAGCATCGGCCGCCATCTGAGCCGCGAGATAGCGGAGTGGCTCAGACTAACTCGACGCCACAGGGGTTCCAGGCTGTGTAAGATAGGTAAATAGTTATCTTGGGTGTGTACAAAAAATGCTGGAAATGCCTTATATCTGGATTCGAGATGAATAGTTGACGAGCATGAATATGGGTGCGTAAGTACAGGTCGCACATCTCATCACGGAGGAAGCCCATTTTGCTGCAAAGCCACCAAAAAGCCGGTTTTGTATTATTCATATAGCATCATATTGTGTATTTATACACTCTTAATTTATAATTTACACTCTCGGTCAGTTTTGTGGTCAATTTTCCTTCGATGACGTACTACTTACCAAGCCTTCCATTGATGGATACATTTAAGCAATCCTATTCAGTCTTCCTCGGCCAATTCCTCTGGAAACCAGCCATACACTTCCAGGTCAACTGTATATTCTCCCATTGCAGTCCGAGTTACTTCAACGCCTTCCTTCTGCAGCTCAACAGCCTGATTTGCGGCACCTGAAGGTTGTGATCTAGAAACAGCCTTATCAATCATAGTTCATAATAAGCATGCATATAGGGGCAAATAATTCATCTGCTTAAATGTCGAAACAAAATACATAAATCTCACCTCGGCGATACAGCTCCTTTGGAATTAATCACCCTCTGCCATGGCACATTCGAGCTGTTAAACATGGCGTCCTCATCATTAGGGAGATGTTTCATACAAACGCCAACTTGTCTCGGCCGCTGCGCTATTGTCCTCTCACAGTCCTCATCAGTATCCCCATCAGCAATTAACCACAAGTGTAAATCCAATTGAGAAAATAAACACCCGATCATGTATCCGGGCAATTACTTACGCGTGCCGACGAGGTAGGCAATATGTGCATAAGTCGTCACCTTTCCATACGGAATCTGCTGAGCGGCAGAGTAAACCGCATGGAAAAAAGCTTGAGCTTCGTCCGACCGTGCCATAATTTCTCGTAAAATAACTAAATGAGCGAATAAGTCACATAAAGCACAGAAATAATTTCCTTTGCGACAAATGTTGGATGAGAAATGAAGTCACTTGAGTCTGTGAAAAAGGGATTTGGAAAGGGCGTGAATCAAAGACAAAAGACATGGATCGGGAATCTGGTGGGGCTCGGTTTTGCAACGGATCTGGAGCGACATTTCAGCACTACAGGATCATTAGGTAAGTACATGTACCTACCTAAAACTGCTATTGCAACATGTCGAATACCTACCTCCTAGTAGGTAGTGAGGCTTACCTATAATGTATCTGCCATGTGGTAATCGTACACAAATCAACATGCATTATCTTATTATTCCTTCTTTCTGAGATTCCGAATATACTATTGATACTGTTAACTACCCAAATGCTGGATAGTCATGCCTCTTTCTGTGTGGTAAGGAGTAAAGTAAACGAGATAGCTCTCTCACTGTTGAGGCCATCTAAACATGGCATGTCTCCAGGATTACTCCATGCATCCAAACAAAGAGAAAATACACCCACTATAAGAATCTTGATATCCATCGGTATTCATCGACAGCATATATACAGTGCCTTTTTGACCAATAAGCCATCTTGAGATATGATAAACATACATGACTCTGCTCCACTGACCGTAACGGGAGAATTGCTTAGGAATCATTCAACTCACTTCAGCTGCATTATAAATCCGATTAGCAAAACTCCATCATACGGTAAACCCTAGAACGCTACTCACTACAAAAAAACGAGGAGATCCATGTAGCCCCTGAATATGAAAGTTGACAACGGCGACGATAATGCAATAAAAATGATAATAAATCCGTGCCACATTAGGGCGCATCTCACATTCAGCACCTCAAACAAAAAAAGCCATCTAGAGAGTATACATATATAATCTACAAGTTCCAATCCATCACATCAACTCCAAGTCTCATAACATGGCCATCGATCGACTCCATGCAGTTACCCTCTCTCGTGTTTTTACAGCTCCCCTCAATGTTAACGCTCGCACGGTCCAGCATCATCAAATTCGAAATAATAACCACCTCGCCTACACGATACAGTAGGACGACCAGAGAAAAAAAAAAAAGACAGAAGAATAGATAGAGTAAAACAACGTGCGTCATGACATACAACAGTCATTTAGCACGGCGCAAATGACATGGTAGTTTGCTCGCTCCAGAAAAAAAGAATGAAGTAGACGTTTCGAATAATAGATGACGAAAATAGGTAAGAGGGTCAAAAACTCCTGGCTGCGCCGAATGAAACAAAACAAGAAGAAGAACAAATAGGCAATACCAGAATATAAAATATCAATATTTTCTTCTCCTGCAAGAGGCATCGGACAGGAGAAGCATCATGATTCGGAGAGAGGAAGTTCATGAAAGTTTGACATCATGGGATCCCATCATAACCAAGAGGTAAAAAAAAAAAAGATCCAAAGCGAGTTCCTGCGAGGCGCAAAGAGTTGGGGTATAGTCCTGCAGTACCCACGCAATTAGTTGCGTCTGCCATAAGCGTCGCATTTAGAAGCAGTTCAGGCTGCCCTTCTTCTTCTTGCTCTTGCTGATGGCCTGCATTCTCTCCTCGAGCTGCTTCCGAGCTGCCTCTGCCGCCTGTCTCTTCTTGCGTTCCTCTTCTACCGCTTGCATACTATATCGGTTGTCCTGTGACTGGTCGACCGACTTCTCCTTCAGCTCCTTAACTTCTGCTTCAAGCTCCTGGGCACGCTTCTTCCAAGCATCGCAGTCTGTTTTGACCTTCTTGGATTGCTTCTCCAGATCGCCCAGCGCTTCTTCTAGCGTCTGCGTAAGTTGGCGCTCAGCAGCGAGGTGCTTCTCAATAGCACGAATGCGTGCTTCTTGATCCTCGGTGACTTGAGAAATGTTGAAGTTGTCCTTGCTGGGAGGGCGTGTCGAAGTAGGAGAGCTGGGCGCACCGTTGGGCAGAGGTGGCAGAGGAACGGAAGGAGGTGGCGATGGTAGAGAGTTGTGTGAGGAGCTCTTACGGATTGTCGAATTGGAGTTTGATCGCTTGACATCTCCATTGGCCAGTTCGTTGTACTTGACCTGTGAATCTATGGTTAGCTGGGTTCAACCAGATCATGACCAACAGCCCTCAATATAATGAGAGGGCGTGGAAGGGTGTTAGAACTTACCTGGAGAGCAGCATATTCCTCGCGCACTGTTTCAAGCTCGGATTGGAGCTTGATTCGAGAGGCCAGTGCCTCGTCAAGCTGAGCGTTACGCTCCGACTGCAGCGAACTCAAGCGGTTATTTGTTACCTGAACCTCATCAAAATTGTGCTGCAGCTGTTCTTCCAGCTCTTCGATGAGACGAGAGTTCTTCTTGTTACGGCCATCAAGATCCTCCACCTTGGCCTTGACCGCGGCGAGCTGGTCTACTAGGGGACCAACCTTGGCTTCTGTGTTGCCGGGAAGCATGCTTGCAATAACCGTCTTCACTCCTTCAAGATCGCGGACGAGCGAATCGTTGATGTTTGATAGCTCCGTTACATGGGACGTCAGCTCTCCCATCTTCTTGCGCTCTAATTCAAGGGCATTTTGGCCAGCAACGAGAGCCTCAATCCGCTCGCCCAACTTCTCTAGTGGCATCTCTGCGCCAAAGACGGCGGCGATCTGAGTCGCAACTCTTGTCAATTCATCCCTGGACTGAGCAAGCTCGGATTCCAACTTGAAAATTGCCTCTGAATGCTCAGTCATGAGCACTTCCACCTGCTTCTCATAACCGGTCTGTTCGTGGTTCCTCAGATCAGCAAGTTCTCGGGCATGGGTCTGCCTGAGCATATCCATCTCCTCTTGGTGGGCTTTTGTGGCATCTTCGTGGCTGGCAATCAGCTCCTCAAGCTTGGCGGAAAGCTCTTGGTGACGAGCGGTTGTCTCAGCCGTGACAGAGCTGTGGATCTTAGACATGTCATCCATTGCCGCGCGAGCGGAGAGATGGAGAGCCTCAAGCTCTGCCACCTTGGCGGCGTTGCTGCTGATAACGGCCTTGTACTCGTCAATTTCTCCGCGCAGGAACTCAATAAGCTCTTGCTGCTTAGCAACTTCCTTCTTGGCCTCACCAGCATCCTTTTCGGCTGCTGCTCGGGATTCAGATTCGACCAGCTGGGTGTTGGCAGCCTCAAGCTGGGCCTCTAGCTGTTGGATAGTCGACTGCATCTCCATCTCGGTGCTTCGCATAGATACCAGAGCAGTGTGGTGCTTACTCTCCCAGCCAGCCAGCTCTGCCTGCAACGTAGACACTCTTTCATTGTACGGTATGTCCGCCTCCTCCTCATCGCTTGGCATGAACTCTCTAGTAGGAGTAGATACCACGGATTTGCGGAGGACCTCGACTTCGCTCGTCAGCTCTCGCTCACGCACGGCATGCGCCTCGCGAAGATCATACAGTTGCCTCTCGCTCTGTTCAAGTTGGCCTCGTAGAGTTGCGACCATCGACATGTCGACGGGCGAAGCTTTCAAGCTAGAGCGCTCACGCGCCAGGCCCGAAATGATGGCCATTTTGCTCTCCATCTCCTTCTTGGCCGCAGCAATATCAGACTCTAGCTCTTGGATTCGCTCACTCCGAGATTGAAGCTCGTGCATGGCTGAGTTGAGGTTGAGTTCGAATGATTGCATTGTCTCGGGCTTTCCTTCAAAGTTCTCGGCAGCAAGATTTCTCAAAGAGACGAATGATCGCTGAGCACGATCCACACCAAGAAGATTCTGGCTTGACTTTCGGCGGATTACGCGGGGGCCGCTGTCAACAGTTCGGGCTTTGGTGACTTCGGTCTTGAGCTCTTCAACCATATCCAAAGTCTCGTTGTGCTTGAGTTCAAGTTGGGCGTATTTCATGGCCAATTCCCTTTCGGCTTTTTCTTTTTCTTCAGCCAAGACTCTAAGTCTCTCAATCTCCAAAGCGAGCTGTTCATTTTGTTCGCTACGGTCAGCCTGATCAGGTTGCTCGGCCGGCTCCTGGTATTCGACATCATCCTGCTGAACAACGAATTCAAACTGCTGAGTGTCTTGAATCTGCTCAACATGCTCAACATGCTCCTTAAGCTCGACTGGCTCCTTCAGCTCAAACTGTTCTACATGCTCAGGTTCGACAACATGTTCAATTGGCTCAACATGCTCAGTGGGCTCCTTCTGCTCGACCTGCTGGACTTGCTCGACCTGCTCGACCTGCTCGACATGTTCAGTCTGCTCCTTCAGCTTGATCTGCTCATGTTGTTCATGTTGCTCATGCAGCTCAACATGTTCCGCGAGCTCCCTGGTCAGATCCTCAACCGACGCTGCCGGCTTAGCGGTAGCCGTATCGTCTTCAGACTCCAGGTCGAGATGCGTCGTATCAGCCGTGATGGGCGAGTCCATAACTGACGAAAGTTCGGAGGAGAGCGATCGGTGGGCCGAAGACCGCAAGTCATCCTTGGCGTAGCTCGTCTGAACAGACTGGAAAGACTCAGGGCGAGTCTCGGTTGCTGCGTCAACGGAAATGATGGAATGGCGGAGACGATCAGGGTAGCGAGCTTCGTCAATTGTATCCTGAAGTTCTGACAGCTTTCGCATCGCCTCCTCGTACTTGGCATGAAGTCTACCATAGTCATGAACTGTGGTTTCGTGTTCAGTTCGAAGGTCGAAGAGCTCCCGGGTCACCAACTCGAGCTTATCCGCCACAAACTTGGACTGTGCAAAAGCCTGGTTTTTAGCTACGTCGTCAACAGGTTGATCCTCAGAAATCCTTGGCACAGGCTCATCCGCATTGACAGCGTCTTCGTCGTTTTCCACAACAGGGGCAAGCTTCGCTTTTGCTTCTTCGGTTTCAGTGTCCTGGTCGTTGTTTTGGGTAGTTTGGTGGTCATGACCATCTGTAGACGACTCCTTTGTGTCATCTTCCGAGTCACGCAATTTGGACTCGTCCACGTGGTCAAGCTCGTGAAGCAAAGCATCCAGCTTGCCAAGACTCCGTTGTCTCTCGATCACTTGCTCAAGACGCTCAATCTCTCGCTGCATAAGCTCGGCGTCCTGGTCTGCCTCGGCGAGTCGCTCTTCCAGTGTTGAAATATAATCTTCGGACGCAGATTCGTTCTCACGTATGCGGGAAATCTCCTTGCGCAACTCGACAATAATGGCCGAGTTCTTCTCCTCGCCGCTGGTGTGGCCATCCAGCTTAGCCTCCAAGTCGTGGAGATAGCTCTCAGTGCTGGCCTCACGGTCCATGAGCTTCTGAATACGAGACTGCAGCTGGGTGTTGATAGTTTCAACATAGGCACACTTGGTTTCCTTCTCGAGTAGGTTTGTTTCTGTGTTAGACAAGGTGGTTCGTGTTTTCGACAAGGACTGTTCGAGCGTCTGGATGGTTTTTTCGTATTCGAGAACAACCTGTTCGACAGATTGAGCAAATGAGTTTGAGCGGTTCAGCCGATCGGTAGCATTTTCACCCTGGAGCTCGTCCAGCTGGAGATGGTGCTGGAACTCGCTTTCTCGGGCCTTTGCCATTTCTGCAATCAGGCGAGCATGGCGATTGTTCAGGGTGCCATAATTTTCTTGGAGATCAAGCAGCTGGTTCTGAAGCTCGGCTTCACGTTCATTTTGTCTCTCCGATCGTTCGCTAGACCTGTTGGCGCTGCGCGGAGGGAGATCGCCTTGGCCGTTGGCGCTGCGAATTTGTTCACGCAAAAAGGCCACCTCGGCTTTCAGCCGCTCGATGATGGCATTCTTATCTCCTTCTTCAACCTGCTGGATTCGGGGCTTGGACTGGATGGCACGAGCGCGCTGAGCATATTGAACGGTGTTGAGTGTCTCGCTCAGATGGAATTCCGGCGGCGTAACACATGCAATCATGTATGTAATTGCGTTGCCACCAAGAGAGTCCTGTAAGAGTCGCGTGAGTTTGGAATCGCGATAAGAGACGTGGGCGCCCGAGTTCCGCGACGAAAGTTGGCTAATGACTTTTCCCAGGGCAGCCAACCCGGCATTGATGGATATTCCTTCCTTTGCACGCTCGCCCTGAGCACCCGTGTTCTTCAGTCTTTCACTACCGGCCAAATCGACAAAGTGCAGCTTGCTATCAGTCGTCACGGATATATCTTGGCCACTCATGGCTTCCAGCGGCATGGAGTGGCGCTTGTCAGAATTTGAAAACTTGCTCTTGCGCTGGACCAAGTTGAGGGAGAAGACGGCGTGGGAGCGGGACGATTTGGCATTGATGGCAGTGGCATCGGTCTGGCGAATGGAAGAACCAAATGCGAGGGCGTTGAGAAGGTCGTCGACGCAGGTAATGTCGACCTGGTGCAGGCCTGTGAGAATGATGTTGCCCTTAACATCTTCTCGGATGGCAACTGAAGTTCGGTCGTTTAATGGCGTGGAGTCAGCAACCAGAAGATCTCGGAGTGTCTCGTTGTAAATTTCGACATAGGTAGCTGTCAAGGCCCAGTTCCTATCGCCCAGATTGTTCTGTTGGCCATACCCTCGGGGGGATCTGAAGCTGCTGGCGCTTTTCATTGTGCCATTATTTACTCCTCCCCTTTGTACATCTAGTTTCTCAAACAGAGCAGCGGCTGCTCGAGGAATAACACCTAAAAAGAAAAAGAGCACGACGGATTAGCCACGCAAAATGACAAGTGCAATACAGCTTGCACAGAAAACCCCTGTTATTGTTAGTAGAGCGGCAAAAGAAGTTTCATACCAATATCGTCCGGATTCTGCTGTGCACTTGCTGTGCCCATGGTGTATGATTTGCCAGCACCGGACTGGCCGTAGGCGAGGAGGGAGACATTGTATCCTTGGGTAAAGGCGTTGATGCTGTCGGTCAGGTACTCCCAGATGCCATCCTGCATAACATCCGGGCCGAAGACGCGATCGAAGACGAAGAGTTTGCGGCCTTGAGGAGAATCGATGGACAGGCTCGTGTTGGATGTGACGTGCACCATAGGGCGCTGGAAGCGCTGTGGGATCAAATCATATCCTGGATCTTCCGGATTCAACGCCGGTCGCACTCTGACGGCTGTGTGAGAGAAGGGGAAATGGTCATGTCAGCTCATCATCAGAATCCGAAAATCAGCACTAGCCTCGAAGACGAAGCGCAGCGCAGCGACGACGTCGCCTTGCTTGCACTTGGTAGTTCGCGAGACATCGTGCCAGCGTTTGCTTGGGGGTGAGTGAGGGTGAGAGGAAGAAGTGCGTACCGACACGGACAGCCGTCCGATTGTCCTCATCAGAGGCTCTGCTCTCGCCGCCTTGCTTGCTGTTCATACTCAACCGACTGGTGCTCCTTGGTTGAGGACGAGTAGCAATCGCGCTCAGGGGACGCTGAAGCTTATGCGCTGGCGATGGCGAGTCCGGCGGAGAAGTGGCCATGGCGGAAGATGCGAAGCGAAGCGGAGCCAGATGTCACCGAGGCAGCGAAGCTCCAGAATACAGGCACTCGTACGGAGCACTCAGGTAGGGGCCCGTGTCGACTCAACGGCGCGCACAAGCCGGCGCAAACGCGCACAAGCGACAGCAGGTTTATGACCCAGGCGCGAACACGAGCAGCGCTGGACCGGCAAAAAAAGAGCGACTTGGGGTGGAATTGAGATGAGGGAAAAGAGTGTGCTGACGATGTCCTGAGGGGGGGAAAAGGAACGACGATGGTCAGAGACAGAGGATCAACGAACGGTTTCTCGAGAGAACGGGTGCTGCCGATCGTTGCTCGCTTCCAGAACAAGCAGTAATACTAATTGCTGATTCTCTTTTTTTTTTTTTTTTTACACCCTCTCTCTCTCTCTCTCTCTGTTTGTTCCGTCTCTCGTGCTGCTCTCCCCTTGTCTTTGCTATGATCCAATCTGCGCACCTCAACGACCGGTGGAGACGGGATGCTGGTGCATGAACTCGTACAGGTACAGGTACAGGTACAGGCAGAGATTACAGAATGTACTCCGTATGCGAGTGTGTATGTCGGGCAGAGCTATACTGGAACTTGAATGGTCGGGATGTGCGCATGTACGAGTACAGGCACTGCATGACCAGCCTCGCACTGATTCGACGGCCGGCTTCGTGGGGATATTGCGGTTGCACGATGAATGGTCGCGATGAGGGTCTCGGGGGTCCTTGTTCGCCTATCAAACAGGCATGTCAGAGCTGGGTATCTGATGGAGACGGCAGGGTCCTTGGACGGGTGGATTTGCTATCCCGTACCTAATTAAACAAGGAGCCAGGCCTTGCGGACGGGGCGAATTGAAAATGATGGCGCTTGGGCTTGTACGAGTGCAAATACATGTACTCGGATAGTCGTACGGCACAGACAGGATTGGCCCAGCTCAGTCAATCCGCGAGCGTCCTTGCAGAGCAGACGAGACAAGAGAATGGCTGCGCGGGATTGCTGCTGCGAGGTGGAGAGAAGAAGACAAGACGTGGTGTTTTCGACCCGATATTAAAAGGGGGGAGAAGAGTGTTTGCTGCGGTCGAGGTACCTGGCTAGGGGGGGAGAATATTCAATAGACTGAGGTCGGAGAGGGAAATAAAAAAAATAAAAAAAATAAAACAATGGATGAATTGCTTAGTGGTGTTTAGCACCTACGGTTAGCAGGCAGAAGATCCGATGCAACAAACCATTGACAGTAGCAAGCCTGCTAAGTGATAGACGAGCCCCTAAAAATGCGCACACCTGTCCGTCCCCTAACATCAAGTGGTAGATACCTGTACGCAGCAATACTGCACCAGGTATTGAAGCTTGGCCCAATCCCGTCCCAAGCTCATCCAAGCAAATTGTCACAAAACCCCCTAAACAGCCACCGCGAAATAGCTCGCAGCGGAGGATTGCTAAGACAGCGCCCCTGTACCGGTACCTCCATTTCAGCACCTTAAGCGCCAGGCCTGGTGCCAATCGGTACCGCCAGGTACTTGCCCGCCGTCGAGAACCCCTGAAATTGCCAGCGCCCGCCAGTGCCCAAAAGGGCCAAGAGCCAGGGGATCAGCGCCAAATGGTCACCTCGCATGTGCGCGCTAGTCTGTTTGGGGTCCGGGCTTGCACTAGCCACCTGCCAAGCCACCGCAGGCCCTGCGAGGTCGCCTCAGTTCGGAGAGAAAAACAGGACGTTGTGTGGCTTTTTGGCCCTGCTCCATCATCGATCTATTTGCACAAAAACGAGCTTCTACGGAGTAGTTCTCGCTTGTTCCTGGATTTTGGCTCTCTTTGGCTTAGCAGCTCTCTAGCCAACTACGAGTACAGTACATATACTTGGACTTGCGCGGTTTCGTACCACTGCTCCGTAACAGGTACAGGAGAGGTACAGTACCTGGGGGTGCTCCGTGCTCCGTCAAAATCCGAAACAACAAGCAACAGAAACAAGCCAAGCGAAGACTTTTCTCTCTCCTCCCCCCCTGTCTGTCTATTTACGAATACTCTTACATAGTATCCGTCTGTCGGCGTGCCCAAAAACTGACCTGTGGAGTCTGGAAATTATAGGACGACACGATAACCGAAAGAAAAACGAACGGGAAAAAAAAGAGCGTCCGTTCTCCTTCTCCACGATACGGCCACATGCGCGCGCGATTGACAAAGAAAGTCGAGCAAGGCTGACTGATGATGAAGCTGAGCCCGCAGTGGGACGCGACGGGATGGCATGTGCTAGCGTGTGATTGCTACTTTTAGTCGACAATCGGTCATTTCCCTTCCTTGACTTCCTTGACGGGCGAGCCTCACTCAGCCTGATGCCACGGCCATTGATCTCTCAGCTCGACCGCCCCCCCGTCCATGCGTGGCTGTTCCTACAGAAATGGCGTTTGACAGGTCAATTTGCCCCCGAAGCTTTGGGCACCTAATGTCTGTAGTCGTTGCCGATTGCTGCACATGTCTCACCACGCAGTGCCGTCTGGGGTCCGGACCAAGGAGAGCTGTGCTTGGGGACCAAAACTCCGCACAAGACCTCATCTGCAAGTGCGGACGGAGCACGGATTGCATGGTGGTGAATAAGATGAGGAACCAGACAAGGGTGGCGGGCAATTGTTTTCATTTGCTGCTCCCACTTCCGCCGCCGCCGTCAGTTTGTCATTTTGCCGCCATGCTCTCGTCAAGAATGGTGGCTATTACTCCGTACAGTAGTCGTATTTTCTGCATCCTGCCTGCACGTCGTTTCACATGGTGCCCTTTGTTATGCGAGACGCCACGCTCCATTAATCATCCATTCATCATTGGCAACACTGCTTACTGCACTGTGCTGTGCCGTGCCGTGCCGATTAACACGGGGCATTACGAGTACAGGAACTGTTTGTCACATCATCACCATAGCAAACGATCAGCGTTTGCAAGCAATTAACCATAATGCCGACCACATGTCGATCTTCGCCTCGCCAGGCACTGTTGTACTGTACTCATATGTCAGGGATTGACAGCACGATGCCTGTCTTGTGCTCCGTAGAGTCCGTACGTGCGTCGACTAATTAATTAACGACTACTCGTATGAAGTCGGCGACCTGTATCTGCGGCAGCCCAACAGCCCCAGCTTTGCCATCTGCCGTAATTATTTTCCATTCACCTGACAAATACTCACCGGTGAAAGGCTAGAAAATGTTGCTGTTGCTCCCTACAGGCAGTGCGACATACTCGTACAAGGTCAGCTGTGTGGTGAGAGATTGTGCGCCCAGATCGATCTCCGTTTAATTAACTGATCTTGGGTGCGTTGCGCTACCCTACACCAAGGCGGGATGTGGATGTGATATTCCGCTATTGAACTCGGAAAGAGTCAAAACAATTGAAAGTTTTACAATACTATCCTACCAGTCTTATCAGACAGCACAGTTGTAGCTGATTGTAACTGCAACTATCTCTCGTGTTTTCGTATCTGGAGATCAATCTTGAAGCAAACGCAAACCCTTGAGCGCCTAGCTGCGTAAATGAAGATCGGTGTCACCGTTGTAAATTGCGGATACGACCACGAAATGCCCCAGATGTAATTAACTTCATTACCGTTAGTAGGTACAACAGGCAAATCAGGCCTCTAAATAGAATCGGTAGCTGGCCCAGCCGCCGTTTGACAGAACGGAGATGCTCTAGCGATCCAGCTGAGCCGAGATTGAGTTCTCATGAATGTATTTTCGTCAAGCGTCGGAATGTCTCAAATGAATCAAGACTTACAAATACCATGACGGGTGAATACGTACACGGTTAATGAGCCAGGCAATCTGCGTAACCAGGGAACGTACCTATTGAATGATATCAGATGACTACTGGGTAGCCAGTCATCTTCGAGGCTCGACGGTTCATTCAACGACCACTTCTTCGACCAAATGAGCAGAGCAGTAGCATGACGCCAAGTCTCATGCGATTAGTCATGTATGTGTTGTGAATTGCTCCATCTCCATCTTGCTAGCACTATGATCATTACAACGTATATGAAGATGGGAAACAGAAAACATTTCCTTCCGAAGCAATTTCACATAGTGTTGTATTAAAGATATGCCGTGCAACATGTTTCTAGGCCCCAACCAGATATCTTTTACGAGTTTGTACTTTGAAGATCTCTTTACATACGGCTTAATATGTTTGATACTGGATTCCTCTGTCTATGTCTTTGCCTCTTGATCTGATGCATTACTATGTCGTTACTGGAAACCAATTATATTTACAGCCAATATCCAAACACCTGGCCGTTTCCCGCTACTCATGCCAACGCAGAAAAAAGAGAGGAATATACGCAGAACTCATAATGACTACCTTTTTAACATGAGCATTGAACATATTTCCTTTCATATGAGAATATTAATATGGGGAATGCAGCATGATCAGACAATCTACTCAATTTTAGTGAGCGTGATACACGTATTGACGAATACTACATCTTTTTTAAAACTAGATCAATTCTCTACGTTAACGCATTGTGTACTTTGTTCTTCTGCCAAGGTTGGTATAGCTCAGTATGATATCATTCCGTAACCACTTCTTGCATCAAGTCTTCTGGCCACCTAGCTGCATCCGTCCCATTTCCACGAGTTCCAACATTGTATCGTAAGTCAACCACGCCATCCCAATCTGCGACTCCTTTCACCGCGCGAAATACTTTGTCTCCAAGCACACTCGGCGAGCGTCGGTCTTCAAAGAACTCGGGCCGTAATATCCTCCTACTCGCCGGACCACCCTTGAGCCTCTTCACCGTTTCGGGCGCTGAGATTCCGTTGTTGTGCCAGTAGTGGTACACAGGCCTACCATGCTCAGCCCACACTTTATCAAAGACTTGAGTCGGATACGTGCCCACTGAGCGGATAAGCCATGTACTGTAGTAATTGAGGGAGAGATCAATGCGGTAGGAGCCTCCTTGCTCAGCGCGACGCAGCAGGGCAATAAGAACTGCACAAGAACCAGCAACGCCGCTACAATAGTCGCTGTGAGGGAAGATGGGAGTAACAGGCTCATCAAGTCCCATGGCTTGGCCAAAAGAATAACTAAGCCCAGTATTCTAAACAGAACAATGTTAGATGCTACTTTTCATGATCAAAAGGGTGGAAAGAGACGTCGAGAACTAACCGCATCAGCAACTTGCTGCCATCCGCTTCGGTCTTTCCATGGACCATGCCAGCCGTACGAGTTTTCCCGCACATGAATGACTCCCTTGGATCGGTTCTCGCATATTTTTATAATATCGTTCTCACCGAAGCCATACTTGTCAAGAGTGCCAGGTCGGTAGCCCTGGACGACCACGTCGGCTTCTTGGATGAGCTGCCTCAGCTTCTGTCGATCACTCTCCTCTCGTAGATCGATGCTGCAGTTCCACTTTCCCCAGTTGAGATCAGCCTGAAGAGCCACAACGTCCGGTAAATGAGGAGCAGTGCAACGCATCACGCTGGCTCCTAACTCTGCTAAGGATCTAGTTATACTCGGACCTGCAATAATTCTCGTCAAGTCCACAACCTTGATACCTGTTTTTTTTGTTAGCAAATCGAACAACTTTTCAACAAAGTATGTAAGCCGTGTTATCAACTGATTAAGCAACAAGGACTCAACTAACCAGCGAGGGGCCTAGAGGTACCAGACTGAGACGTGGGCGTTTCCCACCAGCATGGTTCCTGTAACTTGTTCGCGGTCTCACGAATCTCCCAAAGCCCAACATGCGCATTGGCCTTGCCGTGCTTCGAGTTCAGGAACTCCTCTACCGTGTAGCATATGGTGCCTGCTTGCCGCGTCTCATCCGTGATTTGCTGCAAAGTGTCGCTGTTAATCTTTCCAAAAGCTTCATTAAACGGCCTGACAGCGTCCTCATAAACGTTTGTATCCTTGTCAGCCTCGGCTTTGAGACCAACGTTGAGGAGCGTCGGTGTAGGGTTGAGGGATCCATGAGCTTGGAAGAATCGACCATCGGCACACTTGTAGATGTTGGTCGCCAGGTTACGGTGAGTGGAAGCATTCATCCGGTGTTTATCACAACTGGGAAAATACTTGAACAGATTCTCGTTTGCTTGGCGGAGGTTATTTGGGCTGATATTCTCGCCTCCTTCGGAAGGATCAATAGTCCAGAGGAGAGTAGAGAATATGAAGAGGCTAGCGTGATCGGTGTTGATGGTGATGCGGTGAGGCTCAAGGCCATACCGGCGTTGAAGGATAGTGTCCACCAAGGCTGCTTCCAATGCCTTTAGAGATGACACCGCCTCTGCAAGTCTCCAGTTGACGGGAAGAGATGGACTCTCGGAGCCGGTGAAGGTGATGTTTGTGCATTTACTCTTAACTTCCGCGGGGAGGTCTTTGGCTATAAGAGGATTTGAAATGATACCCTTGTCGTAGGCTTCGTTTGCAGCTACAGGGACCGAGTATGTATCGGCATCATTGCCAACGGTGGTTCCTATAATTGCCATGTCGGAGGGGTTGCGCCTCAATCAGTGGGTGTAAAAGTAGACGTAGATGGCGATACTTTCAGTTTGGGGAAATAAGTTACTGTTCAATTTCTACAAAAATAACTCTGGAATTCCCTGGCATACTGTTTATTTATAATAGTTTGCATATGGAGATTGCCATCATCGCATTTACAAAAGTCATGGCTACAATATTGGGTGTTCGGCATGTAGTCCGCAAGAGCGGATAGCCCTCCGAAGAGATGTCCAGACAGCCCACAGCCGATCTACGACAGGCTAAAGCCTATTAGGGAGCTGAAACCCGAACAACGAAACGAAAGCAGGCTCTTTTCCGGAAACCCGGCGGATTTACGAGCAATCGAGGGTGGGCAGAGCGAGAGAGTTAATGGCCGAAAAGGACGAGAGCTTAATGGTGACAAACAGCGTCATGTGCGCAATTCGTCGAAAGCTGTAGGGTAACCGGATTAATGGCCGCATGTCTACATGTACCTACTCCGTAAATCACCTTCGTACCTATTTAATGCTTAGGTACATAAGGTAGTCAAAACATTGATGGAACCAAATATCCTGATTAATTCCCAGTGGCCGCGGGCAGTATCGCGGATTACTTATGTACCGACTTAACCTCAACACGTGACTTGGCGATTTCGCGTAAAGCTAGGATCGCGTTCCCGCCTACAGCTCGCGATAAGAAACTGAGATTAGCAAACCCTTGCTGCTACAAAAGTGGTATTGGCATGGGAGATGGCACGGCATCGCAGCCTCGCCGGCTCCAGCCTTGAATAACCGGCCAACAACACGAACAACAAAGAACAGCGAAGAACAACGAAGAGAAATACCCTCACCTCCCTTGCTGCCATGGCTCCCCATGTGATTGATCTGATCTCATCAAGCCCGCCTTTGCCAGCCAACGCTGAGCCACGAGCAAGAGAAGCAGCAGCATCACCGGCAGCGTCACCGGCAATAGTTGCGGCCGACAGACAACCAAACAAATCCAGACGACCTCATTCGCCGCAGCTGTTTGTTTCTTCCGATTTCGACTTCACCGACGATGAATCTGCCCTCCAAGACACCAGACACGCAAAGCGGCCACGAATCTTCGAACCACCGCCTCGTCCACCTGCCAATTCTTCCCGAGCAGCTCTGCCTCCCTTTCTCAGGGCTACTTCCAACAGACCAAACCAACTGGAATTCGACCCAATCGAGTTCACCAGCTCTATCGATCCAGACACGCCCGTAACTCAGCACAGTACCATCAATACTGGCTCTCGCTCTCGTTTTGCTCAGCCTCAGCCCGCACCGACGAGCAAGGCGCCTGAACAGATTGTCTTGAGCTCTGATCCTTTTGCTAGCTCCCCTCCTCCAGCGCCTATTGTTGCGTCTCAAGAACGAGCAAAGAAACACACAACTACGACTATCCTAGCCGACGAATCCGATCCCTTTGCAAGCTCTCCGCTTCCTCTAGTCCTACCTCCTCCTCCACGTGAGCCACACAAACAACGACAACAGCCAGGTTCTCTACATCCGAAATTGACTGTTGACGAATTTTCGGATCCGTTCACTAGCTCACAAGAGATCAACCCCCTTCGATCTGCGAATGCGTCCACCCCTCGCAGAGCAGCATCTGTAGAGGTGGTTGACTACTCCCGGAGGCGAAAGTACTGGGATCCGATTTCAAGTTCTGCTCCAGAGCAACCCCCACAAGTGTCACCGCCGAAGAAAAATACCACTGCCGGACCTGTTGTTATTAACATCGACTTGGACTCGTCAGGCACATCAGAGGATGAGTTTCCAGACATTACCGACTTCAATGTTTCTCACATCAGACCTCGTCCTCGCTCCCCTATTCGCCGTTCTCGTAGTGATATAGTCTTCTCGAGAAGCAGCAGACCCAATGCAGCAAGAACAGCAGAGCAGCGGACTCGTGATAAGGATGCTCAAGCAGCGGCCAAAGCTGCTGAAAAAGAGCGAAAACGGCAGGAGAAAGAACAACTGAAAGAGGCCAAAGCCCTAGAAAAGGAACGTGCTGCTGCATTAGCAGAGGTGAACAAGGTTCGCACAGACAAAAAGGTTTCGACGCCGGAGATGATTCTCATCATGCCATCAAGCGTAAATGAAGGACTAAAAATACAGCTGGAGACCCTGTTGGACGGGCTGAGCGTGGAATATACCACCTGGGAGAGCCCTGTTGCCAACACCTTCAAGTGGGAGAGAAAAGTTCGCAGCCGTTTTGACGATGAGATGGGTCGCTGGGAACCGATCCCGCTACAAATCAAGCCCGAGAAGCACGTACTGGTCCTGATCACGGCAGATGAGTTTGTCGGCATGGCCGTCAGTGACTCTGTAGACTCCAGCGTCTCTCGGACAAAGAGGCACTTCCCCGGCCACGAATTGATATACATCCTCGAAGGGATAACCCCTTGGATGAGGAAGAATCGCAATATCCGAAATCGAAGATTCACATCTGGCGTACGTGCACAAGAACAGCCGGATCCCGAGGCAGCAGCAGCAGCAGGAGCATCGGCCACAGCTTCTTCTCGTAGACGCCGTAACAACGCTGCTGTTGAGGAGTACATTTCGGAAGACATTGTCGAAGACGCAATGCTCCGGCTGCAGGTCGAGCATGACGTTTTGATCCACCACACGGCTGTACCGTTAGAAACTGCGCAGTGGATTGCCACCTTCACTCAGCATATATCGACTATTCCATACAAGAAAATGCGGGACAAGATGACCTCTGCGGCGGGCTTCTGTATGGAGAGCGGACAGGTCCGCACTGGCGATGATGCACGCGATACTTATGTTCGCCTGCTGCAAGAGATTGCTCGCGTCACGGCGCCGATTGCCTACGGAATAGTCTCAGAGTTTGGCAGCGTGAGCGAGCTTGTCAGGGGGCTCGAAGAAGGAGGGCCACTGAGGCTGGAGAGTGTGCGGAAGAGTGCCAACAAGGACGGGGCAGCTTCAGACAGAGCGGTGGGACAGGCTGTGAGCAGAAGAATCCACAAGGTCTTTACGGGAAGAGACGAGATGAGTACAGATGTATGATGTTATGATGATTTGCAGTGTTTTGGTCCTTGTCATTGGCGATTTCGGCAGATATGGTAGAGAATCAGTGCATAGGATAGGCTACCCCTGGAGGCATTTAGGAATGGAGCAAGGATTGATTGAGCATAGGCTACAGGTATTTATTGTTGTTCAAAGACACAGTCACACGCATGCACGAATGATCAAGATGCACAAAATAGGTAGAGGTATCAGAAAGGTATCATATTCCATTGTCTGTCTATTTGTATCGATTCATGATATTTCTATCGGTTCATGGAGTCTCATATAGTCTCATGTAGCATCTAAACGTGTCCAAGTTAGCAACGGACACACACCAAAATGCGCAAACATAAAAGTGTTGAAAAGGGAATTGTCAGACAGCGGTTGGACAAAATATTTTCCACATTGTGTTTTTCAGAACAGGTCTGTGAGTTATTTGTTGTATCATCACAAAAGGATGTGCAGAGCAGCAAAAAAAGAGAAAAGAAAAAAGAAAATACATACCATTTCAAAGCAGAATAACTGGGTAACGCCGCTTTACCCAGCACTCATATCATGACTCTTGCGTTTCTTCGTGCCCGGCACAAAAAACGAAGTCAGAGTGCGTTGTTTCTCGTCAAAGGCGGCGCTGCCAATGCCGCCCCGGGTCTTTTTCAAGTCCCTGAGATGGATAGTGCAGTTGACGCGGCTGACGTGCAGCCTCAGTGGCAGCGACTTGTCCTCATCCGCCACAGCTCCAGTGATGGAAACGGTGCATTCGAGAAAGCCGGTGTTGTCCCAAAAGGGAGGGGATATGAGGGAGCTGGCGGCGCTGGGATTTGGATCGACAGTGATGCCACCACGGCTGACACGGGCGCAGAGCTCGCGGTAGACAACACCGAGGATGATGCCGTGGGAGACGATGGCGCACGTCGACGGAGTCCCGTCTGCGTGAGCGCTGAGAAGCGGAAGCAGGTGCTCCTCGAGAAAGGCGTCGACCCTCGCCTTCATCGACTCGGCAGTCTCAGAATCCGGCGCACGACCTCTCGAGTCTCCAAACTTCATGCCTTCATCACTTCCAAAGTCCTTTTCCCGCAGCTCGGCAAGCTGGACGACTGGAATGTCCCGGGAACAGACACGCCTCTGCTCCGATGCAATCGCCTCGGCCGTCTTCACCGCGCGCTGGAGATCCGACGAGAAAATGAACTTCAGTGCCGTCTCCTGTCCCTCAGCCAGGTACGTGGCCAGCCTGCGAGCTTGCAGGACGCCGTGCGAAGTCAATGCCGAGTCCCGCGATCCGGCATAGATGCCCGCAACATTGTCGACCGTCTCGCCATGGCGGATCAGGAGGAGGTGCATCTTTGAGCAAACACAAGGAACGAGCAGCGGTGGAGCGAAGAGCTCCGCGTCATGGAGGCGAGGACGATGCTGCGGGTGCCATGTGTGGACGCCCAAGAGGATTGGTTGGGGACAGAGCGCTGAGGAGGATGAAGCGGAAGAGAATGGGAAGAAGAAAAGTCGAGAGGCTGAGGAGGGAAAAGTTTTCCTTTCAATCAAATAGAATTGGGGCCTCCGATTAGGGCATATGTTGGTGGGGGGAGATGCTCGGGTAGTTGCATGCTCGGTTTTGATTGGCAGCGGATGTGCGACAATCGGGGTTGTTTTACCCCTCTAATGCAACAAACATAGTTTTTGTACTTATCGAGCACAGCCATCACACGAATGCCCTGAGAAGAAGTCTACGAGAAATATGTCCAATCTCTAAGAATAGAGCAAAATGAATGACCTGATGGGTAGATACAGATATTAATATGACTAGAGATATTCCTTCTCCATTATCCATACCCAGTTCGCACAGCTGCTTGCTCAATTGCCAATTTCCAGGAGAAGCCTACCCTGTGGAGCATCACATGAAAGAAGAAGGAAAAAAAAAAAAATTGAACTCCCATGCGTTCTAATGAGAACCTCACAATGGCCGTCAATATCTGGGGAATATTATTATGAGTGGGAAGGTGTAGACATGGATATATCCATCTTGTTGCCATTCAATCTGCCCGGTGGCCATTCCTCCCTAGCTTTCTCGTGACAATCTTGAATGGATTATTTGCAGAAAACTTCAACCAGGTTGAGAAATAGATAATTCCATAATTAAACGCAATGAAGCCGCAGAAGATGCCAAAATCCCTCCATATGTGGCTGTACTCGACACTGAAGCTTAATCCAAATTGATCTCCCGTTGCGTACTGGCAAAATTCGCACAAGCCGTCTGCTGCTGTCTGCACATATCCGCCAGCCTGGTTGATGAACGAAGCGGTATAGTTTTCACACGTCTGGCCAGGCGGAGCACTGAATCGGGCAAACTCGCTGTCAGTACACTCAACTGGGTGTCCGTGAATGGCGGCGCCGAGAAAGGCTTCGAGGAGATAGTGGAAGGGAGAGAGCCAGTACATCCAGCTCCTCCAAAACGTCGGCAGCTGCCTCGGAGGCACGACAACTCCACAGAAACTAACAACAAACAGGAAGAAGACGGGCACCAGCAGGCTTGCCATCAGCTCGTTTGGCGCGAATGAGGCAATGGCCTGGCCAAAGCTGATGTAGTACAGCTCAAACACCATAATCAGCAGAAACGAGAAGCCGGAGGTGAAACCAGACGCACGCGTGCCAAAGATCCCCCACCACCAGCAGTTGAAGTAAATTGCGCCCGCCACGATGCCGTATGGGATTTCCACAACAACGGCTGAGGTGACCCAGGCCAGCCAAGAGTAAATCTTGGCGTTGTTCTCGCGGGACTGGAACAGATTGCGTGAGCCAATGAATACGGGCTGCAACTGCTGGATCAGGGGCGGCGAGATGGTGAGCGTCATAAAGATGGAGAAGAGTCGGCTCTGATACGCGATCGTGGAGTAGCCAAGGCGCCAGAAGGTGAAGCAATTGAACAATCCAGTCAGGATGTGCAGCATGAACTTGCCCACGATGTAGTTTGGTGATCGCCAATACGAGACAAAGGCTCGTTTGACTACCAAAGCTGTCTGTAGTGACAGCGGTGCGGCGTACTCGCGGTCGTCTTTGAGGCTCTTGGACGGCTCGACCTGCTGCCGTGCCGAGATCATGGATTGAATCTCACGGGAGCGCTCTTCGTGTTCTGGCGACGACGCCCATACATCGCCCCAGTCCTGGCCACGGTAGTTGGGATCGCCTGCGCCAATGGCATCCAACATATACTCAGCAGGGTTGGCGTTGGGAGGGCATTTATGAGCACCGTTGGACTCGAAATATCTGATCAAAGGCTGGCTGTCCTTTCCTAGGGCTCCATGATACACTACCCGTCCTCCTGACTTGAGCAGCAGGAGCTCGTCAAAGTGTTCAAAAAGCACCGCTGAGGGTTGGTGAATGGTGCACAGGACTGCCTGGCCGGCATCAGCTAGCTTTCGCAAGAAGCGTACAATGTTGAACGCTGCTCCAGAGTCAAGACCAGAGGTTGGCTCGTCGAGGAACATGAGCAGTTCCGGTTTAGATGCCAGCTCAACCCCGATGGTCAACCGCTTTCGTTGCTCCTGGTTTAGGCCCTGGCCAATCTTGCCAATGGTAGCACCAGCAATATCTTTCATCTCAAGGAGGTCGATGATGGTTTCGCAATACGCGAGCTTCTCCGCCTTGGGGACCTCGTGTGGCTGTCTCAAGAGAGCAGAAAACTGCAGGGCTTCGCGCACGGTTGACGTGGGTTCGTGAATGTCCATTTGCTCAGCGAACCCTGTAGCTCTCTGGAAGGACTTGGGTAGAGGGCGGCCGTCAACAAGAAACTCGCCATTGATCGTTCCGAACCGGAGGCGTTGTGCCAAAGCGTTGAGTAGCGTTGTCTTTCCCGCACCTGTTGGGGACTGTTAGTCAACGTTTTACCTATGCTATCCCTTCACAAGACATACCTGATGCGCCCATAAGAGCAGTGAGTTTCCCAGGTCGGACAAATCCCTGCACATCTTGAAGAAGCTTCTTTTCGCCTTTTTGGTACGGAATGGTGTAGTTGATATTGCGAAATGTGAATACAGTTTCGTTTTTTGCGATTTTGGGACTGTCGCCAGTTGAATCACTCTGCTCAAGGTCTTTCTCTTCAATCATGGCTGGAGTGATGTGAGATACAACCCCAGACTCCTCATCTTTCTTCTTCTTCTCCTGACCCCTGCCGCCAGTCTCTATAGATGTCTCCACAGCCTTTGGTACTTGGCCTCTCTTGAACATGGTGATTGCTCCACCTCCAGCATTCGGCTTCATAATCTCCATCCCAAACGCTGTCATGAAGACGAAGAAGATAAAAAAGGCCCAAAGAAACCCAAAGTTGCGCCACAGATGCACTCTAGAATACTGAAAGGCAGCTTGAATGTAAGCTGCGCCATCAACAACCGTCTGACCCGGTTGGCTACCTGCTAGAGTGCAAGACTGAAATTGTGGTGATGTTCCAGGCCCTTGAGGTACCAGATACGGACTGACGCACTCCAGTTGCAGACCCGTGAATTCATTCGACATGAGGCACTCGAATCCGTAAAAGATCCAGTTTATCCATCGAAGCCAGGAAAACCAAGGATGCATTTGAGAGGGAGGGATCAAGTATCCCGTGTACACAATCAGAATTTGCACTGCAACTCCAGTCACCCGTGTCGCCTCATCGAGAGTCGGGCACCAGGCTGCCAGGCACCTGAAGAATGCGTATGTAACCATTGTAACAAGCCATAATATGAGAGTGGCGATGAAATACTGCGATGCTGTTCGAGATAGATGCGCCATAAAGTATATGATGGTGTTGAACAGGACGATCTGTATGAACACAAGCGGAACATCGACGACAGTCTGCGCTACTGCGTATGCCGCTGGCCGATAGAATGAGAACGATTTATGTTTGAGCATGATGGGCTTGGAGGTGAAGGCTGCTGTCATTTCTGCCAACGCAAGCAAGGCATTGAAGAGCAACAAAAAGAACAGCGTTCCTCCTCTTGGAAACGCCCCAACTGCAGTCTCGGGGAGGTTGAAGAACAGGCTGCCCACGATGAGGCCCTGGAATAATAGACCGCCCCATTTACCGAAGAGCGATGCAGAATCTCCTATCATGATGAGAAACTGGCGTTTTGTGCAGGCAATAACCTGCTGATGGAAGGGTAGGGTATAGTTGTGTTCCATTTTCTTGAGCTGTGCCGCCTCCCGCTCTTCAACTTGGGCGCGAACCTCTTTCTCAAAGGCAGCTATATCTGCGATATTCTCTCTATAAATGTCACTCTCCCGGTAAGCGCTGAAAAACTCATCAGGCGATCGAGGGATACGCTGCTCCCAGCCAGGGCGAATACTTCGTTCGTGCTGGTCGCTGACTGATGTCAAGAAATCAGCCGTCGTCCATCGCTCGGGACAGTCGAAGCCTAGATCCAGGAAATATTTCTTCGCCTTTTCTGAGGGACCAAAATAGAGGCACTTGCCGCCGTCGATGAGTAGCACCTTGTCTACTAGCTCGTATAACGACTCTCCGGCCTGGTATAACGACACCGAGGTTGAGATTTTACCCATGTTTGTCATTGCTCGGATTGCCCTAACATATTCCAGTGCTGTACTCGCATCTAAACCTCTACTCGAATTATCCCAGCCTTGCACCGAGGCACGGGTGATCATAGCTTCTGCGATACTAACACGCTTTCTCTCACCACCAGAGACGCCACGGATGAATTCGTTGCCAACTTTGGTTCCAAGGGTATGTTCTATCCAGAAGAGTTTCGTGACGACACGAAGGAATTCTTTGATGTACGATGAGCGGCTCTCTCCCTCGAGCCGAGCCTCTTTCCCCGGTGTGCGCGTCTGAAGGGCAAAAGACAGAGTTCTTTTCACCGTCAGAGTTGCATAGTGTAAGTCGTCTTCAGGGTTGTAAATGACTTCGCCGCGAAAGTGCTTGGCTATCTCTTTAGCGTCGGTCCCACCATACTTGACGTCTCCTTCCACAGCCTCAAAGCCATACCGCTGGTTGCAAAATGCTTTGAGGAACGTCGAACATCCAGATCCGGGACGCCCCAAAACGAGCAGAAGCTCACCGGGTCGGACACAGCCGTCGAAATGGCTAATCAGCTCTCTTACAGGTGGCTTGGCTTGAGCAACCTTGCGGCCGCCCTTTATAAGATTCCTAATTTTTCTAGGAAGCCCCAAGAATATGTCGCCGACAGTTGGCTGAAGACTGGCACCAAGTCCGACGCCTTTGACAGTTAGATCGCGAAAGATGACGCCGCTGTGTCGCAGGCGCGCTTCAGGGTCATGTTCTTGTCTAGCATGACCGAACATGCGTGACATGAGCCGTTCTATCTCTGCCGAGTCTTCCACTCCTTCTGTGCCAGGACCGAGACTGCCAGTTGTCCGGCGTCGAGACAGCACGCGGAAGAGGTCCTCCTCATTTTGAGCGGATCGACTCTCGCTAACATGACTTGGTACCCTTGATGTGATACGATGACCTTCGGTTGAAGAGTCATCGCTACTGGATGAGATTCGGCTACCGGTCAGCGACGACTCATCCTTATCTTTTTTATCAGCACCTCGGTCGTTTTCATTGGGTACGGTGGTTATTGCATCGCCCGAAGAGGCTTGGGGTGGCCAACTGCCAGTTTCTTTCAGATCCATTGGATCTAGATCTTTACCCATGATTTACTCTAAAGAGAGAGTCAAAGAAAGGCCGTCATAAAGACCTGCTTGGATGCAATAACTCTCTAGAGCTCCCATGGACGCTCTGGAATTCATGTCTCAATCTCCATCCATCCGTTCGACACGCAACTCCACCTTTTCAGCTGTTGGTTACCTGATTTTATCCGTCTAGCTCGGACATCTCGAAGAGTCCGGGAAAGGCTTAAGGAGTCCGATTTCACCGAATTATGGCGAGTCGATGACGATAGAGTTTCCGCTCAACCATCCTTTTGACGGAGACACTGTGCGCATACTTCCGACCTCCACAGAAAAGCGGTGATAAGTTGTGAATAAGCCACAGTAGAGGTTAGCGAAGCTAAATCATCACGCACTGTACAAACGTCATGCCATTTGATCAAGTCATCGGCACGGAAATCCTCAAGGTGATCAGGCAGTTAGATGCCTGAAGGTGTCGGTCAAAAGCTAATAGACGCTAATGTGGAAAGAATCCTTCGTCATTAGCTAGCTCCGTCGATTCAATTCGTGATTGTTAAAACTGCTTGAGCTTCGACAAAGAGCCTTTCCTTTTTTCCCTTGGCGGCAAAATGTCGATTGTCACGGCCGATCCAGCCTAATCCAAGATGCATCTTTCGTCAACATTGTTAAGCCTTATAAACATCTGCCGCGGCAGGGATCGGATATATCGCAGCAACTACCGAGAGCAACCTAAAGTCCGTCTTACAATGAGCCATCTCTCTTATTTTGGAATATCAAGAATATCAGTAACTCTTTTTTTTCCCCTTCACTAATATGCCTGACTTATTTAGTTAGGGCATGGCGTCAGAAATCGATTATCCAACTGTATGCAGGCTTCTCTTGTGCTTCTTCTTTTTTTCCCCACACTAAGTAATTATCGTGTATGCTCAAATTCCCCTTCCCTGATGCTCGGTAGAAAATTGAGTGAGTGGACCATCAATTAAGGTTACTGTAAGTAATATGCGTGGCATCAATATGCTACCTAGTATTTGGGTAGAGTAACTGCATGTATAATAATGATCTATCCAAGGCGAAGATTCATCAACTAGAAAGGCTGTGCTTACTCCTGCGGGAACATTGCTCGAATTCATCGAGATTATTCTCGTCCTCATCCAAGCGGAGCCGGGTTTGAGCACACTTCCTCCATTTGACAGGGTGTAGAGACAACAGGTATATGTATCTCACACGATCGGGCTTCTTACTATACTCTAGAGACGGGAAATCCACGTAGTAGATCGCTCATTAGACGAGTTGGGCTTAGTCGTTAGGAGAGAGTTTGGGCCGTGGGCAAACTTGAATCATGGGGTCCAGAAAAGAGAGAGTGCGACGATTCGTGAACTAAATACTGGGCAATAGCAGGTCTGAGCAACCATTATATATAGATAAAGAGGCGCAATGTGTTTTAAACGAGTGGGAACATTCTGTATGAAATGCGTGAGCTACTTGCTCTCCTTTACCCCTTATCGCAGCAGCCTCGGAAACATACTCATTATTCCTGCAACAACGTTTGTAGTATGAAAAGGTATTGGTATTCGCCATTGTGGCTAACAGTCTTCTATGTATTCGCTCACTCGCTCGCTCGCTCGCTAAAATTTTGTTTTCCCATTATACATTATTACATGCAAGCTGACTCCCTGGAGTTTTAAATGCACTGTTCGCCATACAGTGCAAAAAGAAATTGAAAGAAAAAGAAACCTTTCAAATACACTATCGCCATCAGACATATTCACTCCCAGGATGAGGCTGAGGTGCTGGCTGATATCCGTAGGGCGTTCCCGATGCTCCTGTGTAGGAAGTTGCCCCTTCCATGTTGCTAACCATCGGCTGAGCATGCTCAGAATCGCTGTTTGACTTGGATCCATTGGACCCACGGCGTCCTGGTACAGGGCTCCGTCGGTTGAAGAAAAGGGGAATGTCGTGGTGAATATGTGTGAGAAGAAGAACAACTGTCCAAGCAATGCAAAGTGTGGGCAGAAGCCAAGGAGTGCTCAGATACGTGTCCAGCTTATCCTCGTTGAGGTTTAGCAGAGCAACAAGACCCATGCCAAGCGCCAGAAGGAAGTAAACAATTGATCGAATCACAGGCCAAGGCTTCCAAGGGGTCACGCGTGCAACTATTGAGAGAAGTACCATCAGTGCAAGGCAAGCACCGGCTGCGATGTAACCATACGTAAACTAGAAATGGCCGTTAGTCTATGAGAGCTTTAAGGTAGGAATGGGCTTTGTAGACAACATACCACTAGGTTATATCGCTCCCAGGTTGCATCGTCCACCTGGGCTGCAAATTGGGCAGCTGACTGATTACCGTCCTCGCCGCCCTTCTCCCGACTTTCTTTGAGAGCTTCTCCTTCAAGATCAATCTCAAATGTTGAGAAGACGCTATTATCCATTGCGGTGAATAAGGCCTCCAAAATGGTACTGAGCAAGTCCAGGTTTTTGTCCTCCGGCAACTCGTAGTCGTCTGAAGCAAAGGCCTTTGCCAATTTGGGCCAGAAGGAATTGGAGATATCCGTTATATTAGCAACAGCCTCAGTAATGAGGTCGCCGGTATCCGAATATTTTGGCGGATATGACTCGAAAAATGTCCTGAGTTCTTTCGTCATATTTTGCTGCACCTGTTCGCTGGTAGCATGGGCCAGCCTATCCGGGTCAAATATGAGCCAGTTGGTTGACAAGTTGTTCAGCACGTCGATGACCTTGGACCACTGGATGAACTGTGTAAATCCTTGCATGAAGAGGACGAGAGCAAGGTGGAACGGGAAATGAATCATAGTCCAGATCATTTGGCGCAAGGGTGGGAGATATGCCGACTTCATCCAGTCCCAGTAGACCAAGAAGACCATGTAAGTTGTCGCCACGCCGGCAACCAGGATTCCAATAATAGAAGCGTCTATTGCCGCAGTACCCTTTGGTTAGCATTACACTGGATGATAGGGTCGGAAGCAACGCGATATGAGCAACTTACCCCAGGAATCAGGGGCCTCGACGATGATGACCACTTTATCCGCCAGGACAACGATACTTTCACCGAGGATGATAACAGTCAAGAGAAACAACCGATTCATAAGGTGTGTTTTGGAAAGACCGAGGACTGGGAAGAATATCGCTGCTCCAAAAGTCGTTAGGACTTCCAAGACACCGACGACATACCATGTAATGAACACTCTACTCTCGTGCGAATGGGTGAATCGGAAGGTGATTCCGAGGTATATCATGGCAGCGATGAAGTGAATGGACATTTGGGCATAGAAGGCAATATGGACGTTCTTGAATTTTCTAACGTGCCACAGGATACTTCCATACTCGATGGTCAAACCCAAACGAGATGCCATTAGGATAAGAGCTGAGAAAGAAGATAAGTAAAAGTACGGCATCTGGGGAGGGACTCAGTTCACGTACACATTGCTCTCATGGTAGCAATTTGCTGGTCGTTGGGATCAAATTTTGGAGCAACAACAGCAAATCCAACAAAGACTCCAAGATGAATGGCTCGAATAAGCCGCTCTACAAACGCCAATTAGAAAACATCAATATTGTATCGGACAAAAAGGGGAGACGTACCAAAAATGCTGTCGGTTACAAATCGGACATCATAGAGACCCACAACAAGCCAAGTCATCCAGAGCATACTGTACAGCAGGTATTAGCAAGTTTATACACAAGACTTTGACCCAAGATGGTTCTCAAAACCCACCAAAAGTATCCAATATATGATGCAACTCGCTCATGACTGGTAATCGCTTGTGTCTTGGAAAAAACGGCGTAGTTGGCCGCGAAGAAAAGGTCGGTGAATACCTCTAGCGTGCCGGCCTCCTCGTGCTACACCGTTGGAGAATTCCCATTAGAAAAGTTTGATCATACTGGAAAGAGATCTTGGGGCAAGAAACAGGAACTCACTCTCGCGAATTGTATAGAGGTGTCTGTATAGCGATCTCCGAACTCGCTTAAATTTGGCATTTCAGCGCCTCTCTCAGAGCCAGTTTCGACAACTGGGCTCTTCATGAGCTGAAGCTTCTCACGAATCTCGAGGCTTTCGCGTTCCTTCATCTTGTCCAGCAGATCTGACTTGAAAAATTACCAATCCACTCCTTGGTCAACAAACAATGGGATAAGGACACTGGGAGGAGACGGTGATGGTGGTGTCAGCTTCTAGTATTAATACTTTAATACGGCTAATATAATTCCGCCCACCATCCAAAAATCTCGTCAGCCTTACCAGGAATTTCCATTGGTCTGTTTGAGAAGCACAGCTATGCCATGTCGGGTCTAAGAATAACAACCAATCAAGGTCAGATGGAAAAAGCGGTACGAATCTGCCGATGGCCATGCTTGAGCCTCATCAGATTGAGACAAAAGCACTCCACTTTCAGCCCTGACTCCTATCAAGCTTACCTATAGGCATGCCGTCTTTACCATGACTGCTAGTAGGTATGCTTGTGCGAGTATACTTCAAGTGAGAGCCAACCCCCCACCTTGCATGGGTAAGCGCATAGCCTGGAGCAAAAATAGGTACAAAGTGGCAAGCCTTGACGCTAATATCCAAGCTTTTTGAGAATGGGACCCCAGCCTACACCCGCAGGCAAATCTGCCTGTTAACATGGAGCCCCATTGGCCCTACCGAACTTCTAATCATTAAAACAATTCGCCTCACATTCGCAGAGTAGGCGGGTCAGAAGCAAGATCGTGGCTGAGTACATCCATTGTTGAGATCCAATATAGATCAAAGGCGCAGGGTTCCGGAGAAACGGCAAGGAAAGGAAGAAGCAGGAGACGATGCTGGCAACCAAATTCATTAGCGAAAGTGTTCTCCAGCGGCTGCTTCGCGTTGTTGTTATGTGAAAATACTAGCGGAGCGATCTTCTCTTGTGATGAGCATCCGTAGCCAAGTTTCGTGATTTTGTCTGCTTGCTGATACCGCAATCAAATTTGTTGGCAATGGGTGCCCTGGTCATTCTGTCTCGACGGCTCATTAGCCATTTCGTGTCAACTTTTGGCGGGCCTCGAATATCACTAGTGCTGACCAGACCTTGCAAGTACTCTGGCGCGAACCAGTGGCTGAGACAAGTTCTCCTCACACGATCGAGCCGAAATCCGGTCTGTTACTTCAATAACCGCTGATTATTCTGCTGCTTTACAAATTTCAATGAATCCTGTAAGGGGAAATAGCAGTCATTGTGATTTTTTTTTTTTTTTTTTTTTTGCGAAGCGTTGCCCATGTCTCTACTGTGCCCTCTCAGGAGACCGATAGGTATTGTATTTTGGTCAGAAACCCAGAAGGTCGGGTTAGGCTTCGGTTAGCAGCTATGGAGTTCTCCGTACACTAGTGATAAACAAGAAACGGCTCAAGTGGGACTTCCAAAGCTGGTGTCTTGCTGAGAAGTTGTAACAAGGATCTCAATTGGGTCGCAAGAGGAAGAGACTGGTTCAAGGAGTCTAGAACAAACAGCTAGTGAAGTTGGTTATGAGGAAACAGGGGATTGGCTTTGTGTGAGAAAATATTGTCCGGTGCAATAATTGTTGCCAAGAGAGTCTGAACCCTGGCTGACAAGCAAATGTGAGACTGCACAGCAACTACTTGACCTCTTCGATGTCTCTATCAATTATGGTACAATTATTGCTCCTACGGGACCTACCAAGTGCCGAGGACTCTCGGAATCACGCAAGTACACAGACACGAATGCCCGGCATATTGGCTCTACACTATCTGGTATGTGCCATGAATCATATGGAGTACGGAGTACGCACGCGGCTTATGTAACTTCTTAAAAGAGCAATTCCACCAATCGCTTCACTCAAGTGGAGTTTCTGTCAGACGTATTCAGCAAGATTATTAACCATATATGGTGTGATGATTCAATTGGTGTTAAGCGCGATTATTAATCTAGATAGCAGTGACTAACAGTTGGACGCTTGAAGAAAGATACACAGCAGAAACGCAGACTATTTTTGGATACCGAGCTCAGCTGCTAACCAATAGAAAGCTGGAAGCAGCCTTGAAAGCTTTGTACCGTAATTCCGAAAGACAAACGTAGTAATTTTTGCCTCGTCAGGCTCTATGCAAGCAGGCATGGGTCGGCCGGTAAGCAATATTTGATACCCTGTGGACTCTCAATTGAAAGGATGGTCCTGGATCTTCTATTGTCAGCATGAACCCAGCTAGCTGGCATTTTGATGCCTATCCGGCACAAAGGCGTGATCTACATGCATCATTAAGGCTACAGTTCATTTCGGCACCAACTGACCCCTTTACAGAATATTAGTATGTAATGATGCTCCTCAGTGTGCTTTACTCCGTACTCATACTTCATCTAGAATAGACTAAAATCTCTAGAATAAAAACAGCTAATGGTCGGTCTTTGCCAGAAACTGGTATATTCAGCGAGAGTCTAAAAACACAAGGTTGAGTTACACTAGGCGCTTTTAGTGGTGTAATTAGCTCAAAGTTTTTGATAAAACCATATGTACCAACCTAAATCAGCAAGTTCATTCGACTTCTCATTGCTTTAGATTGGCAGCGTAAGACAACGCTGTTACAAAGCTATATCGCCATAGGGATGGCGTGATTCACTTAGTTACTCGACCCGAAAAATACTGAGATTGATGGAGAAGTGTTTTTTCACGTTCAATGCAGAGGTGGAATCCAAGCACGACCTAGATGCAGGATCCTGCTAATAGATAGGTTGTTTTAATTCTTTGTATCATAGCTTCACGAGCTCGAGTGTATCCATCTATAAGAAACCAGACCTTTTGTGCCTAATACATGAAAAAAAGAGACTCGAATCACTCTACGGAACGAACTGTATAGGCCTTGTGCTCGGTGATTCCGTGCGCATGATGCTCTACACCGAGTTTCTTATTCTAATTTACTCATCTTACTCTGTTCACTTATTCATATTACATGTATGGGCTAAATCCACATTACTTTAATTTATTCAACACTTGGATATTGTCGTATTTGCCTGTCTTGCCACTAATCGAATCCAGTTCACATCATTTCAGGGGGATACAAATGTAGTATTCATTCGTCACTCCCTCATCGTGCAGCACAAATAGGGGCTACCGTCGTATTGTAGTGGTGTAGTACCTACAAGACCAGGGAGTAAATGAGTGTGCTATTCCATAAGTACTCAGATCATCGAGTCATATGCCACCTTGCCAGGTCCAGGGTGCAACTCATAGTCCAGCTCAGTAGGTCTTGCCTCCCACTTAACACTCCCGTATTTCCACTTAAATTTCATACACTCGCTGCACCCATTGCCTTGAGCTTGTGTTGGGTAAATCGAGCCGCCGGTGATTCCAGTCCTCAGACTCGGAATCCTCTTAGCTGTATGAAGAAATACATGCTTATCTTCTTCATGCTGAGAGGGGTTCTAAAGGAGGAGATCGGTGATGGCTCTGAATCGGCCGTGTAGCTTCTAAAAGTTTTCTCATCATCAGCTAAACCTGACAGCTCCTCCTGTTATCATCCTTCTAATTGTCCCTTCCCCGTCTTTGCACCGAACTTTTGCCATAGAGTTCTTTCTTCTCTCTGCACTGCAAATTCTACACCTTTTCTTTACCGTTGCCCCAGAGAGCCATAAATTGAGGCGTAAAAACGATTTGCGTAATTTAGCAGCATAATGATTTACAAACTATTCTAATGTAGCATCGTGTATCAAGCAACTTAGAGAACCGGTGTGGAGGATATACTTTTGGCTTCATCATCAAGAAAAGAACTCGATCACTCTTTTGTAAGTCTTCTTTTCCATCTCTATAGTTCACAAACCATCGCATAAACAAGTCTCGTTACAGCTTCACGAAAATCTTCAAGGTTGACACGAATTATAACTTGAGACGTATACGACGCTCCAGTAGCGTAAAATCGCATAAAAATGATTAATATGTTATTCGCATAAGGCTTCCACGTTTTTAATTTTCGAATGTCGACTTAATCAAGAAGTCGGTAGAACTCAACCTTGCCCCGCGAAAATGGACGACATGCTAGCAAACCCCGTATATGCCAGAAAGGCGAATTTCTTGAAACTTGGACAAGTTAGTTTATTTACTTCTATTCGTTCAAGATACTACTCTTTTCAGAGGTCAGAGTTATTACCCAACGGCTACTCTTAAGTGGGTTCTGCTATACACATATCCACCATCCAATGCGATGCCTTCGAAACCTACATGTCAATTGAGTTGCACAGCTATAAGATATGAAATACATGAACACTTCGATATTACGTGGGGATATTATAACCACCAAAAAAGAGTTTTCCGCAGTGGTTGCCGTCCACACGGCTATGAGTGAGTGCTGCCATATCAGTCTAGAGCAAAAGTGCTGCTGCGTGAAGAATCATAGTTTCATGCTTCCAAATTGATCCCATATGTGAATTGGAAATTGGCGCTCCAATCATTCGCCTTAGATTCAATCACAATCTGGCACTACGTGTATACTTGGAATCTGTGGCTTAGCCGTTACATAAGTGGATATTCTTTGACGAAATGATCACATACGGCTGCCTTTGTGTGCAGTGAACAGTAGACAGCATAACATTCCATGTTCCACAACACGCAGTTTCGTGATAGATATCCAAGCAGCCAATTCGGCCAAATTTGTCGATGAGTTGAGCTATTTTGGCATACATACCTCGATACACGCCAAATAGATCGGTATTTTGTCCTGTGTAAGTGCTTTCAATTACTAGTGTTTCAATGAAGTTCTCAGAGGATGGAGCAGTTTATGACACATCAATGCAGAGAATTTCACACTGATAGAATCCAGTTATGCTCAGATGAAAAATACTTGCTCTGGCAAAATATTTGCTCTGGTGGTGGCCGGTGGAAGTGGCTTGCTATACATTTCACCCACTTAGGCTACCAAAAGCACATACTTCATGTCTACCACACAGCAATAGAGCAGTTTCAACGGAATCATATCTCACGATCGAAAGAGTTTTGGAATTCACGCCCAAGTCCTGCACATCAGAGGGACCAATACCAGAGATTTCTTGGCAGATTAGACTACATTCAGCTACTAAATCTCAGCACATGTGTACGAAAGATGCTCTATACCAAGGAAAGTTTCCCTCTTTGGTCATTTCCTTCCTCCTTGCAGATGAAGAGCCATCGATTTTGGCAGTAGCAAAGCAATCATGGGTGCAGGAAAGCCGTCTCTGTACTATGAAGCTGTATTGTTATTAAGAGATATTGCAAAATTGAATCGCTACTCACCAATAGCAAACTACAAATCAATTAGAGACTGGATAACCGCGGACTTTTATTCTGATTGCTGACTGGGTAATCGGCACCATGCACTTCTTCAATCTACCTTGATACTCTTAAGTCTGGGGAAGGTTGGAATACAGACTAATGAAATTTGATATTTAGATAAAGCATTAGGCAATCCCGTCTTGATCATGTCACTTTGAGAACAATCTAGCTTGGACAAAATGGGAAGATTAGTTATCGAGATTATTTGGGCACCATGTAAGCTCGCCTATGCATGTCTTTCAGCGGGAACACGGCTCCCCAGATCGTCGATAAAGTGAATTGAATTATAGATTAGATTCTCATAGTTTGGTTAATGCCCACTATATGCCACTAAAACTAGCAATCACCACTCGATCAGTCTTGACATAATATGGAGCATCCCATACCGACATGGAAGGTTGACGTGTCGTTAGCCTCTACCCTATAACTCCGGTAGAAATGCCGTGGGCTTAATTATGCTTTGTTCCTTCACATATATTAGCTTATATGAGCAATTGTGTTGAGTTTTTGATTCAAAAATTTAATACATATACACATACAATTAGAGGGCTGTAAAGAGCGGGTTGAAGAGCCCCCTGAAATACAGCAGCAAGAAGAGGCTTCCCGTAAACCGCAATCAGCAAGTCAATACTCCGTATTTTGCTGCCATTAGTAGCGCTCCACAATGGCCGCAATTCTCAAGGAAGTACGGAGTACTCCGCACTCCGTAAGCAGTATTTTAATAGAATTTATCTTCATTTTCCACTGGATTTCTGCCGCTAGAGATGACTTGTATGGATCGGACTTTGACATCTTTGCCGCTTCTCCGTACATACAGCGAGCGGTATCTTAGTGTACAGTGGAAAAAAAAAAAAAAGCCCCGAAATCCCGCTTGGGACATTACGAGTTTTAATGCTTTGTGGAAGTTGGGAAATATTGTTCGGCGATAAAAAAAATTTCTACTCTACTGCTCGCATAATCCTCCGCATATTCGGATGGTATGTACATCATCGGAGTGCCAAGCACTTCCTGCTCGTCGTCGCCCTCCGTATGCGGCAAGTGTTTCGATCGACTCTATCAAACTACGGAACACTTGGATTGTTGAAATCCCTCCGAATGTAGCGCTGTACAAGTATGTGCCTTGCGTTAGCTTCGAATATCGTGAGATCCCTTGTACGTAAACCGCAACCACCAGCGTACAGCACTTCAGATGTAGATATACAACATTGAAGTCGTCGTATGCCTCGTCACACGTCGGCCAGCTGGCAGACATGACATCATACATATAAGTGGCGGTGGACATGCAGATTTGTTCGAGGCCTTCCATGTCAAGGCTGGGAATTTCACGCCCCCCCCGGCTCTTCTCCTTGAGCTTGCTGACATCCTTGGTAATTCTTCTGGATATTCAATTACAGACATGGAACACTTCAAGTACGAGTACTCTGCACCTCCGTACTTCGTGGTGTACTTGTAGAGTAAGACTCACGACAAAAGGCCTCCAAAGTGATGCAAAATTGAGCGGGACATACCCAACTTATGGTGTGCTAAAATCTTCCGCGGCCTCTAGGCTGTCATTTAGCAAGGATGTCAACCCTAGTACACCAACGAACCCCTGCCCTGGAAAGGCGATGTGCATGCAAGAGTCAGCATCAAGGACAGGTGAATGAAAAGGAGAACGAGCAGGCGCTTTGGTCTGCAGAAACCAATTCAGGAAATTAGAACGCTGGAAGGCAATTGGACTGATCAGATGAACTTATGTAAAATGCAAGGGATCTCACTTGTATAATGCTACATCTGTTCGGCTGCTGATCCGGCAGATACCGAACCGTTACATATGCGCCACGCCAGGTACTGGTAGATGGCCCACGCCCGCTAAACAAGTGTTTTAGTGTAGGAGCCTACCCGAGGGCTAATCGGATACGATCAGATAGGAATGAGATCTAGAGCACGCTGAGTCGTGGTTTGTCTACAATTGCGGGAGATCATGTTCCGAATGAATGCAGTAGCAAGAAACGATAAATACCAAAAATTGTTGTGACGGGTAAACGAAGCTGGTCTTAATTCGCACTGTTGTCGGCGTCCATGGCATACGAGGTGTCTTACGCTGATCCAGTCAAGTGACCATGGGGTACAAGTTCGAGACACAAGTGACCAAGCTTTTAGGTGGCCTGGCACTGCTACTTTGAGGATGGTTAGAAATCTAACCTTAGCATGGTAGTATACTCCGTACACAGCCATAAGTAACGGAATTAATAATCATCATAGCCTTGCCGCAACTTGCCGCATCGCTGTGTTTCAATGGTGGGATCACGGAGCAAAGTCCAATAGAAGTCGTACGTCGCGGCGGTCCTTGCTACGGTTGAATGAGAATTTGACAAAAATTAGCAATTTTTCCGTATCTACTCCGTACTATAAGTTGCTCGTCGATGCCGAGCTGCCGGGGCCCTCTACCACCGGGGGATCCATTGAGTCTTTGCCAACTGGCCTAGTTGCTACGTAAAGTCGGAGTTTAGGACGTATCATGCTTGTTCTCGTACTAACAATATTAGTTGTTGAATCCCCCAAGGCAAGTTACCATGCGTACTTTGCCACCCTTGTCCTCACATTTAGAAACGCCGATATCAATTCTTACAATTGTGCCGGGGCGCTGGTCTTTTTAATGCTCCACCAAGCCTGAAGCTAACTGTATACTCCGTACTATTTAAACACAACCCTGTCAACTCTCACATGGACCAAACAACTTGGTCAGCCTACGGCCCCCTTTGTTTACTGTGCTTTGGAAATATCGGAGTTTTGTTGAAAACGGAAAAACGTCGCCGTGTTGGATCCATTATTATTCTGAATGACGATCAGGAGAACACCGTAGTCTTAGGAAACCTTGCGGAGTTGCTATTGCCGGCTCTTAGTGGAGGGTAACAAAATTGTATCTTCTTTTGGCAAAAATTTATCCGGTTATCCTCATCTTCGATTACAATTGCTATGGTGATTTGCCCTTCCCCATTTACGTCTTTGTGGATGGGAACCGAGGCTTCGTTTCAGCCTTGACGATTTACAACTTCCGTAGTCCGACATTCTGGCTGACGGAACCCGTCTTTTACGAGTACTGTACGAGTATATTCACCATTCACCTACTTAAATATCCGCCTCTTGTCAAAAAGTGTCTAGGGCTTACACCATCACACCCTCAGCGGGACGGCCCAGGAACAGATGCAGTGTGGATCGTCACCTTGAATTACTCCTCTTAGACAACGTAACAATGCTAGAAATCGAGTCTCTGCTACCACAATAGAGCACAACCACATCTAGAATTGAGCGCCGGGTCCGCAGAACCGGGTCCGCCAAGACACGGCATCACCTCGGTATAGACTTGGGCTGGCTGGGGTGGCTTCTAGTGCTCAAGTAAGAGTGGTGAGACACGCAATTGATACCAGGCATAAGCAGTCTTCGTGGTGGTGCTATTCGCACTCCTATCCCAATGGCGGATAGACGGGGCGTGAGGGCAGCGGAACATGCCTGGATGCAATGGCTAGTCAGGAGAGCCTTGTTTGTACCCCATAACTGTCAAAACCCAGGCCAAGTGAGAGGGAATAGCACCCCCCGCAAAGGTTGAGAGAGAAGAGCCGGATCAATATAAAAGGAGGCGTAGGTCTCGGCCTCTCTTGGAGCAGAAGCAACAGCAACAGCAGCGAACATCAAGTACTCAATCTCTTGATAGTCAAAATCTGCAAAGCAAGATGCATCTGTCTTCAACAGTCCTGATGGCTGCCGCCGGGGCGGTGGCCCAGTCGACGGTCGACCTGTCTGGCCTTCCAGCCTTCTTAAAATCTAGCTCAAGCACCAACTGGCCAACACTCCTGAACATTGGCAAGCAGATCTGGAGTGATCCAGAGGTTGGCTTGGACGAAACTCACGCTCATGACCGCATTGTCAACTACTTCTCCTCGATCGCGGGCTGGACGGTAGATGGATCGGCATACGCCGGCCTCCCGACCGCATTCAGGGCCGAGTTTGACAACCGGCCTGCCGGCTTTACTGGCGATCTCCCTACTGTAGGCTTCCTGGCTGAGTATGACGCTCTGGTTGGTATTGGCCATGCCTGTGGCCACAACCTCATCGCTCTCAATGGCATTTCGGCTGCCAAGTTCGCCAGTGAGGCGCTGGCACACTTCAACATTCCCGGCCGCATCATCGTGGTCGGAACTCCCGATGAAGAGAATGCGGCTGGCAAGTTCAAGCTCAACAACTTGAACGCCTTTGCCGACTCAGAAATCTGGTTGATGGCTCACCCAACCACCACGAGTGCCATCCAGCCAATGAATGCTCGTCTCAACTACTTTGCCACCTTTGTGGGCAACACCCACCCCGAGGCCGTTGCAAACGCCTACAGTGCCCTGAATATTGTGCAGAACCTGAAGGGACTACCCGGAACCAGCTCCTCCGCCGTTGGCATTGAAAATGTTGGTGTCTATGCGACCAACATTGTCCAGACTGTCATCCAGCTCGGCGTTGCTGGCTTGAGCCTTGATACCGTCACCAATACTGTCTCTAGCATCCTCGATTCAACTTACCCCAATGTTACCTTTTCTGCTACCACCGATGATAACGGCGTTGCCCTGACGATGAACGGACCTGGTGGCCATGCTTCAGACGCAACCAAGGGACCGCTGGTTCTCTCAGTGAACACCTTCAACGCCCTCAAGAACACTGCTGGTGTCTCGTTCTACCTGCCCGGTAACATCTCCATCAACGAGCTCGATATCACTATTGACATGCGCACTCGTTACACCACTGACCTCAACTCTGTGGCCAACTTTGTCAGCGCTGCTCTTGGAACTCTTCCCAAGAGTATCTCTCACGATGTCCAGTATCCGGCTCTGGAGGTCACGCCTTTCCTCGGCCAGGAGTTTGTCAACATTGTTGGAACCGCCGACTATGGACTGACCAACTTCCCCATCAGTACCTTTGCTCCCGCCTCGACTGATGCCTCGTGGGTGCAAGACCCTGTTCTCGACCCTGTTAGTCACAACTTGACGTCGGCAGCCAAGGCGGTGCTTCACGCCAATTTCGGTATCTGCACAAACGCTTCTGGAGCTGGCTGCGCGTTTAACCATGAGCCGGGGTTCAAGAATTTGGCCAACACCGACTTTGCCTATGCGCAAACGGAGATCATCGCCAGGGCAGAGGCTCATCTTGCAGTGGAGCTGCTGGCGAATCCCGCTGATTTCCAGAAAGCGACTGCGATTCTGTCAAACTAATTGACAGGTGACCGCGAGTTGTGGATCGATAATATGTTGTATTACTGTACTCCGGAGTATGGGGAAAACCTCGGGTGGAGTTTGACGTGAAGAACGGAAATGATAATGTAATGTAGATGATAGAAGGCTTAGACCAATAGAGATTCACCATGCTTATGGTATAATGCAGAGCTTTTATGTCCCGTACCATGTGACTGATGCTCCGATTTTTGCTGAAGTTCGCCAATGTCGGATCAAGCATAATACTAGACAAATGAATCAGTTCTACTTTACAAGCAATGATACGGAGTAGCTCTATACTTATGTTGACTTGTGGTTGACAATGCTCCAGTAACAGACGCGGTTGCTTTTGCGTCAGTGAAGCAATGCAGTCCGGATTGACCCCCCTTTACGTCTGCCCATGATGTGTAGATATGGCTTTGAAGCTGCTATCAGTACAAGGGTTATATGCACGATATTTAGGGATTTATGCATGCGATGAGGGAGGGACAGGGTTCGTTGGTGGCGTTCAACTCTCCTATTAGTAAATCGCCCTCTAGCGAGCGGTCAACATGGGTCAGCCGCAAATGCGTCGTAAGAGAGATTGATCTCATTCATTTGAAATTTAATTTTGTTGTTTGACACCTCGATGATACTGCGTAACGCCTCGGTTTGACCACCCAAATGCTTGTGTTGCGCCATTCGACCTCGTTCAAATCCACGAGGCGACTGTTTCCTCTTTGGACGGGCTCGCGGGCATTCAAATCCGACCCCCCATCAATGGCTATGCAGCTGTGAGTTGCAGCCTCTAGCGCGACGGGTCACAAAAGTTAAGAAAGACCTGCCAGAGAACGACACGTTGCACTGGTGTGGGTGCTAAGCTATTGCCGATCTGCTGAGCATCGTGTAGCATGTTGGAGACAGAAAAAGAGGAGAGCAAGCGCAGCTTATGGTGTTGGCGCCGGTTACATTTGTCTTAGTCGTACAACTGAAAAAGATCCTTCTGAAAGAACCAAAACACTCGTTGTCTGTTTTGATGTCTGTGGTTTCCCGTCCCGTGGTAGCGGTAATAGACTTTTGCAATTGTATCTGCTTGACCGGCTTCAAACTCAGGCGCCTCAAAGCACATGGCCACTTTTCAGCATCGGAGGATAGCGGGCACATCCTGGATTTAACTGGGACTTGTCCTCCCCTTATTTTATCCTCCCGGCAGGGAAAGGATCGGAGAAAGGGCAGAATAGATTCAGGAATAAAACCCGAAATCTGCAGAAGAAACAAATGCACGGCAGCGGGACGGGAGGACCAGCACCCGGCTGGCTTTTCTTCAAACTAGCTCAGCCGTCAATGCTACCATAAAAGGAGCGTACATGAGCTCCGTAATAATCTCCCAGTAAGGCTCCTTGTTGAAGAGAGATGCCCCGTGCTTGTGCGTTGAAAAGCTGCTAGAGCCAACAGCGATTTGTCTGTCTCTTCCCCACCTCCATTGTCATCACCCTTGTCCCCACGCCGATCCCACCCTCAGCCGTTCTTGATTCATCCTCATCGCTGTCTTCATGCGGCCTGGCCCTCTTTTCACACTTCTCTCTTTTCCCCCGTTGGTTTGATGTCGCACATACATGTACAGCAGCATGAACAACCGACTGTTGGCCGGCTCAATCGGATAAGTGACAGGTGCCTGTTCGACAACAGAAGCCAGAGGAGTCCCTGAGTACTGTGGCTTGGCGACGCAGCCGAGGCAGGCCCAGGCCGCATCAGCACTGCATCGGCGACTCTAGCTGCGGTTGTCTTGTATCTCTGGACACTGAGACCGGGGGAACTCGAGGCTTTCTGGGGCGAGACCCATGAATGCGCGACAAGGCGCGCACACCTCTGCAAGTAACTACATATGCTTACTCGACCATTTGCTCGTCTGCATACAAAGCACATATTTCGACGCTCTGCAGTCATACAGCGAGGGGACTCATTGGTGGACTCCGAGCCGAGTGGTATTTGCTCCAGCAGCCGGACTGCTTGTATGGAGCATGCTCATGGTAACGAATTACTACTATATATATTGATTTAATCGTCGGCCACCACTTACTGCTCAGCCGTCCCACTCTCGCCTACTCCTTATTCAATTGAGCTCAAACGAGAGCCGAAGAAGAAACTAGGGAGAAAAAGCGAAGAACAACCAGGAGGGAGCGGAACAAAGAAAATTGAAACATAGGCAGGAGGAGATAACAAGCAGAACAAGAATCGCGCTCGTTTTCATCAACGAATCCATGGAAAGAAATCCCGGACGAAGCTCCCCAGGTGCGGCTGGTGGAAGCAGTCAACAGCACCAGGACGCTGCGGAGGGCATCCTCCCAGCTGACCATTGGCGAGAGGTTAGTGTATTCTGAGAATCTGCAGGCAGGAAAACTTATGCAAACAGGTCGCACAGCGAGAAGGCAACGGACCCGAAGATGATGACGACGACGACGACGATTCTGCCCTTGGCTCTGATGCTGGCAGCTCCACCGCTTCGATAACCTCGAGCATTCTACAGTACCGAGAAATCCACGGGCGAAGATTCCATGGTGAAACTGGCAATGCACAGTATTGGTAAGTTGCTGCGTCTACCGTCTACCTAGTAGCTTTACTGGTAGCTTAGAAGAAGCGTGCTGATTTGATCATATGGTAACAGGCAGTCCAACGACGAGGCGGCGAACGAATCACTGGACATGAAGTAAGTGAAGCAATTCGAATAATATTCTTGTCAGAACAAACAACTACATAAATTTGGACACCGTTTGGAACGAGAGCTAATTGGTTCAACACAGCCATCATGCACTTTCTATGGCCATGGGAGATAAGTTATTCATGGCACCATTAGTCAAGGAAAATATCAAAGTCAATACCACCCCCCCTTCAACATCTCAATGTGCACCGTCGACATGATTGAACTGACACTAGATATCTTGCGATTAGAAAGCCCTTGACATAGGCACTGGTACAGGTCAGCGTCCATTCACACTACTCGACTGATACTCTTTATTTCCTCAAGCTGACTTCCTCATTCTTTCTATAGGGATATGGGCTATGTGAGAATTGATTCCGGCAGTCTCCTGGCTGCATAAACTCCATGCTTACATCTTCGCAGTGATTTTGCTGATGAGTATCCCGATGCTCAGGTCATTGGCACTGACATTTCCCCAATCCAGCCAACATGGGTACCTCCAAACCTTCAATTGTAAGTCTATACCAGCACCAGATTGATTTTTGCCGCAGAAACATTCCATTCTTTCATAGCCCATTCGTCCGGAAAATATGACTCATTCGATGAATGAATTAGCGAAATCGAGGACTGCACACAGGATTGGACATTTCGCAACCAAGATTTTGACTATGTGCATATGCGATGGCTCCTTGGCAGCATCCAGGACTGGGATGCCCTGCTGCAGCAAGCATATCGCGTACTGCGGCCGGGAGGTTACATTGAGAGCCTGGAAACTTCGGCAATCATGACAAGCGATGATGGCACTGTCACAGAGACCTGTGCCATGGGACAATGGGGCAAGTTCTTTATCACTGGTGGGAAAAAGATTGGAAGGTCCTTTACCGTTGTCGAAGATGAGACACAGAGAAAGTCTATAGAGGCAGCCGGCTTTGTTGACATTGAAGAATTCAATTTCAAGGTGAGTCCATGCCTCCAAAAACCAAAGCAAATCGCTCTCTGGCTAACCATGCTGGCCCTGCAGATGCCGATAGGAGGCTGGGCCAAGGATCCGAAGCTGAAGGAGCTCGGGCAATTCGCACAAATGGTCCTCGAAAGAGATGTCGAGGGCTACATTGTCTTCATGGCAAACACGCTGGGGTGGACGCGAGAGGAGATTCTGGTTTACATCGGCATGCTACGGCGGGATGTCAGATCGAAAAACTTTCATGCATATTATAATCAAAAAGTGGTGTGGGCAAGGAAGCCATTGGATGGAGAAAAGTGATGACACCCTTTTCTTCCGAGCCAATTGCTTTTTGTTTATTCTTGCTTTTCCAATACCAAAACCTTTTTGATGTATAATGCATAGGGCCGCTTCTTATCAGCACACAAATTCTCTTGCCTGCTTCTTGCTTCCATTTCGTTTTTAAAGGTGGTAGAAATTTGAATGTTGCGATTCCTGCGTGATGTGGACCACTCCATCTGTCGCATGTTAGGAGTTTTGTCAAGAATTTTGCTTTTATCACGAGGGCTTTTACTGCTGCAAGTTCTTTTAAGCGAGGCACCTATGGAGTACGTGTTGTCAGGTTTTTTTAGACACCAATGCATCTCGAATAAACCCTAGGATCATTCGGAGATTTTGCCCTTTCTCATTGGCAGAAGAGTGCCTGTGACGCTGTCCTAGACAGGGTTGTCGGCGGCAGTGGACCAAAAGGATGCTCAAATCCGACTTCACTGGTTCCACAACTGCTGCATCAACGGCCGTTCAACCGCTTTTGGTATGCTTGTTCCTTCTCCCTGTGTGATAGCGGCGATGTAGCCAACGCCGCTTGCTGCGTTGACCTGTAGAACTTGCATGCATATACGTGTACGTGGGGGGTTGTTGGAATGATGCCTGAACAGGCCACTACGAGGAGAAACAAAGCGATAGTATTACGCTCATATGAAACACTGACACTCGAGCAAATGCTACAAGGTTATGGGACTATACAAGATACTAGAGAATGCATAGATGAAGGTGAAAGACCCATGAGGTCGTTATCAATCGGTGGCTAACTTGTTGTATGTTTTGTACTCGATACTTAGTGATTTGTCCACTGGGAAATCTCTGTGAAGGCGCAATTGGTTTTCTCCAAGCACATCTTTTCTCGCATTCATAGCTCAACTGACGCTTTCCTATTTTACTAATTCCTTTTCTCAAACACAGATGGCAAGCAAGATGTGTCCTGGAGTGGGTCGAGACGCCATCCGATGAAGCCTTCAGACGCTAGTCGCGAAGCTGAATCTACAGCATTTGACGGCCCAGAGCGGAACCGGCATGGAAAAGCTATGACCATATGTGTTGAATGATATTGATCTCTTTCTACTCCGTGGTTTCTTCTTATTTGGTATCGCTACTCTAACTCCAGTCTCATCAAACATGAAGTATCTTGGCCATGATACTCAGGTTGAGCTTGTCAGGATAAATTGCTCCGGGAAATAGCATAAATCCATGGGCTGCAACCAATAGGGCGGCAGCCCCCACTAAAACTTGCCAAATCAAACATCAAATCGAAACGCCTCATTCAAAGTCTGAAATGCTCTATGGAGTACACATTGGCTACAACGCAAGGCTTTGTCGAAGCCTGGTGGAGAGAACGCGGCGATACATCTGCACAACCTCATACAAGACGACGCAAATCACGAGACAATCATCGGCCATGGGCTCTGGACAGCCAGCCGGGACTCACCTGGCCTTTCACCATGACGGAAAACTGCTCAGTTTGAAGACGGAATTGGTATCAATACGGCCCTTCTCTGCAGTAGAGGAGCAAAATCGCGCTGTTTTCAAGGATGGCGGCGATGATGACTACGTTGTCGTGACCAAGGAGACCATCTTCCATCCGCAGGGCGGTGGTCAGCCCTCAGATGAAGGCACAATCTCAGCAACCGCATCGGAGGACGGCCAGTCTCCCGTCTCCATCGATATTAGGGCAGCACGCATGGATGTCGTAAATGACGGCCTGGTGCTACATCTCGGTCGCTTCAAGGATCCTTCAGCCGCAGAGAAGCTTCAGCCAGGCGACGTCGTTGAGCAGACGATTGACGCTGAGAAGCGCCTCCTCTACTCGCGGCTGCACACTGCGGGCCACGTTCTTGGATCAGCTGTGAGGCATCTGCTCGAGAAGGAAATCGAGGGCTTCGACGAACTCAAGGCATCTCATTTCCCCGACAGCGCGGCCTGCGAGTTTCGTGGTCTGATCGAGGGCAAGTGGAAGCAGCCGATTCAGGATCGCGTCGATGAGTATCTTCGCCGCGCAATGCCGGTAGAGATTGACTTCTGGACTGAAGACGATTTCCGACGAGAGGGCTTGGAGCGCTTGATTCCAGACCGCAGCCTGTTGCCTCCCGGAGAGACCAAGTTCCGAGTGGTGCGCATTGTAGGAGCAGAGGTTTATCCTTGCGGAGGCACACATGTCGATACTACGGACCTGTGCGGCGCAACGACGGTGAAGAAGATCGGGAGGAGCAAAGGCATCAGCCGCGTCAGTTACACAGTTGCTTGATGGGCGATTTGGGAGACCGATAACGGCACGGCTTGAAGCAATAAACGGCCGCTGGTATAGATGATTACATATGACATCTCGATGCATAGACACATGGATATGGGTGATTAGACTCTCTTGGCATGGGAAATAGATGGATAGGCCGCAGTCAGCCGCAGTCAGCCGTGCCATCATCGCGTTAATCTCCTTTGTTCCTGTGATGCAAAAACGTGGCGTTGAAGCAGGTTGGCCGATCTGGCTGCAATCTCCGACCTCGCTCAAGGCAGAACATAAGTTTCCGGTACGACGATCGCCCCATCAGCAACTAGTAGCATCTCCATTCACGGGTATACAAATGATATATCTCCTATCATGGAAGGCTGCCTAATCCGGACCGACACAACCCTGAACGCCACAACCGCAGCTGGAGATCGTGAAGTTTTTGTCAAACTCTGAATGTTGACGGTAGATTGCCTTCTTGTTCCGGCTAGCTGGCGGCTTGTGCCACCAAGAATCTCCTCAGAGTTGGAGATTGACCCGCACTGTATGAGGCGACACGGAGCGTGCCACAAGCCTCTCGGACTATCCCCGCATTGGTGACATCGACTTTGATGTCTCGGAGGGAGATGGAGAAAAGATGAGATATTATTACAAAGAACATAGAGGTAGGAAAACGAATTTGCGGCGGGTTGAATTGCCAGTTTTGAGTTGTTGAAAGTAGCATCATCACTATTCGTTGTTCAGTTTTCCCAAGCAAAACCACCATTGCAGCATTTCTCACAGCCAGTATCAATCATGGGCAGCCAGTTTCCTTTCACTTTGGCCGACTCAAGCCTCGGCCAGCTGAATTGTCTTGTGGATGGAGAGTCTGTCGTTGCCAAATCCGGCAAACGTTTCGATGTCATTGACCCTGGCTCTGGAAAATCTTGGGCGTCGTGTCCAGATTGTCGCGAAGAAGACGTCGATGCTGCGGTTCGGTCGTCACATCGAGCTTTCCAGAGCTACTCAAAATGGACGCCCAGGCAGAGAGCGCAGACGTTGCTAAAGTGGCACCAGGAGATTATCGCTGCACGAGATGATCTGGCGAAGATTCTGGTCCACGAGACGGGGAAACCTCTTGCGGAAGCCTATGGCGAGCTCGACTATGCAACCACTTTTACTTGGTGGTTCGTAGGAGAGGCAGAGCGAGTTCAAGGATCTTCTATTGTCTCGGCGATCCCTGGTCGGAGGGCGGTCACCATCAAACAACCGGTTGGAGTTGCTGCTGCTCTCGTGCCCTGGAATTTTCCCATAGCCCTGACTCTTAGAAAGGCGAGTGCAGCTCTGGCTGCTGGCTGTACCATGATTGTCAAGCCTTCCCCTGAGACGCCCATCACGGCCCTGTCCGTGGCACGACTTGCGTTGAAGGCTGGATTCCCTCCAGGCGCCCTCAACGTGCTTACAACGAGCCTTGAAGGTACGCCAGGGCTGGCAGAGGCACTTTGTCTTCATCCGCTTGTTAAAAAAGTAACTTTTACTGGCAGCACTAGGGTTGGAAAGATCATTTCCGGTCTATGTGCGAGAAATCTGAAGAAATCCACCATGGAGCTTGGAGGCAATTGCCCTTTCATCATCTTTGACGATGCCAATCTTGATCAGGCGCTTGGACAACTCATGGGACTTAAGTGGCGACACGCAGGCCAGGCTTGCGTTTCCTCAAACAGAGTCTATGTTCAACGAGGCGTGTATGACAAGTTTGTCGACCTCGTTATCAATGCTGCGGCTCTGTTGAAGATGGGCCATGGTATGGCCGAAGGTACCACTCTGGGTCCAGTTACCACACCAAGGAGTCTTGATAGAGCCGAGGAGATGGCCAAAGATGCTCTGGCCAAGGGAGCAAAGATAGTATTTGGCACCGGCCTCAGAGATGCGTCTGGCAGTGGGGGATATTTCATGGAGCCCACAGTCTTGACAAACATCACAGACGACATGCTCATGAGCCAAGAGGAGATTTTTGCACCTCTGCTGGGAATCTCAGTATTTGACACGGAAGATGAAGTTATTCAAAGGGCAAACAATACGGCCATGGGCCTGACTAGCTACGCCTTCACAAAGAATGTGGATAGACTTTGGAGGCTCTTTGAATTGTTAGAGGCAGGCATGGTTGGCTTGGTAAGTGGTTGCCTGGTTGGTATCCTATTGGAGAAAACTTTTGCTAATGCAAGTTTGGCTAGAACACTGGAAACAACTCTTCAGCAGAGGCACCATTTGGAGGCATCAAGGAAAGTGGTTCAGGCAAGGAGAGTGGAAAGGACGTGGCCATTGAAGAGTTTATGATCACAAAGAGTGGCACGTTTACCATTGAAGGCTTGTAGGTAGTGAGTGTTGTGAATACGAACACGGCTCCATAGGTCTTTCTCCTGGAAGTTTGCTATGTTTTAGATGAGCGGACTCCTCTGCATGATTTTATGGTGACTTGAAAAGCGGCAGTCTTTGAGCCGAGAGGGAGCTATTGGTGTGGTTTCCGCGAACATTGTACATCAAAACCTATGAATGAATCAGAGATGACCATAAATATTAATAAGTACGAACTTTGGTAGATAGCGATAGCTTTCTCATTTCTTTAAACTTGATCCTGCTACTCTTTGGAATCACTTCTCGCAAAGATATATTTTAATACTCTTTCAGCGTTAAGAATACAGTAAGAATGTCGCTTGGTAGCATATTCATCGGTTACAGGCGTCTGCTCATGGCAATTAATCGGTCTATTTAATAAATTCTAATCTGAGCGATAATGGGCCAAAATGTGTTTGCAATTAATGTAAGCAGCGTCATCACACGCATCTTCCACCATCCACCTCGAGATTCACTCCTGTAATAAATGAAGCCTCGTCGCTTGCAAGATAGCAGCAGGCATTTGCAATGTCTGCCGGTGTTGACGGCCTACCAAGAGGAACCGTCGCCACAAAAGTAGAGATATCCGTAGATCCCAGGAAGAGATTGGTCCTGTCGTGTTACACATGGTCAGTAAAGGGTGTAACATTATGATAGCCTGCACATTCACTCACATTCCTGTGACGCCAACTACTGGAGAAACAGCATTGAACCGAATCTGTTTGGGGCCGTATTCAGAAGCCAGCGCCTTGGTAGCGGTGATGGCAGCTCCCTTGGAGGCGCTGTACCATGCCAAACCACCCCGAGGACGGATTCCAGCTGTTGATGCAATTTGGATGAAGTTACCAGGGCGGTTCTCCTTGAGCAAGTATGGTACAACAACTTGTGTCGACAGATAGATAGATTTGACATTGACGTTCATCACCATGTCAAATTCCTTCTCCGTTACGCTCTCCGTTGCCTTGTTTGAGTAAGAAGCACCGGCGTTGTTGACAACGATATCTAGCTGTCCATATTCCTTGATAGCCAGCGCCAAAGCAGCCTCCCAGTCGGCCTTTTGGGTGACGTCGGTGCGAATAAAGACACCGCCGAGCTCAGATGCAACCTGCTTTCCAGCGTCTTCTGAGAGATCCGCGACGATAACTTTGGCACCTTCTTGGGCAAACTTTGTAGCAATGCCTCTACCAAAGCCAGAAGCGGCACCAGTGACGATGGCAACCTTGCCCGCGAGACGTTCTGACGACATTTCTTTTTTGAATCGTTGGAGAAAATGCTATGATGGAGGGGTTTGTAGAACTTGTAGAATGAAATAAAGTAAAAAGTAAAGACCGAAACTGCTAAATGATTGAAAGTGAGAGCTATAGATGCAGGAGTTTTTGTCTGATATCATGCACGACCATGAACCCCTCTCGTCGCCATGACTTCAAAGCGGTTCATCAACATGTCAGTCCGTATACAGTGCGGCGTCCCTTGAGCCAATTTAGATCCACTGACTAGGGACTCTTGGTTAAAACCGGCTGTGTGGGGAAGCTTGTGAAGGGGCGTTTGCATTGCCTCTCCGCGGCTGCGGGGTTGTCCGGGGGGTAATAGTTCCCCGTGGGACGAAGATGGATTGAGTAATAATTATCTGGTAGTTGGTTCCTGTGATCACAGGGACCTACCACTTCCTTGGCATGGGTGTTGAAGCAATGATGGAACATTTCGTCTAAAGAGCCGATCTCGGATCAGAACAAACGCCGACGTAAAACCCAGTGAGAGTCTGGAAAGCATAGAATGTGATGTAAGACGGACGGTGATTACCGGGCCAGACTTCTATCATTGCATACGAAAAACAAAAACCCCGAAGGCGCTAGAAGTATTTGCTGTCACTCATTATTTCAATTTACTACTGTTGCATTACCAATTCTACGACTGTCCTACACAATGGCTCAGACATTTCGCATTCTCGTTCTTCCAGGCGACCATGTCGGCCCCGAAATCATGGCGGAAGCCCTCAAAGTCCTCGACGTCGTAGAAGAGTGTCGGCCCAATCTCAAGTTTGAGCGCACTTTTGACCTCGTTGGCGGCAGCAGCATCGACAAGCATGGAGTTCCCGTGACGGAAGAGGTCCTCGACAAGGCCAGCAAGAGCGACGCCGTGCTATTCGGCAGCGTGGGCGGGCCAGAGTGGGCAAACGCTTCTCCTAACCCAGAGGCCGGCATTTTGGGTCTTCGGCAACGGCTGGATGCCTTTGCAAATTTGAGGCCATGTGAGATTCTGGTCCCTTCTTTGCTTGCAGCCTCGCCTCTGAAGCCGGACATCGTCAAGGGCACCAAGTTCATCGTCGTCCGAGAAAACTGTGGTGGCGCGTACTTTGGAGATAAAGTCGAAAAGCCCGAAGTCGCATCAGATCTATGGGTCTACGAGCCCCGGGAGGTCGAACGCTGCGCTCGTGTATCGGCCGCCGTGGCCCGGATCCTCGGGAAGAACGGTGACGGCAAAGGCGGCGACGGCCCGGCTGTTGTGTGGAGCGCCGACAAGGCAAATGTCCTTGCCAGCGGAAGGCTCTGGCGCAGAGTCACGCAAGACGTCTTTGACAAAGAATTTCCAGATATTGAGCTGCGCCATCAGCTTGCGGATAGCATGGCTATGCTAATGGTCAAGCACCCTCGCGGTTTCAACGGCGTGATTCACACAGACAACACTTTTGGAGATATTCTATCTGACATTTCGGGTGGCATCGTGGGCAGTCTCGGGACGCTGCCGAGCGCGAGCATTTCTGGCATTCCAGGGCAGGGCAAATGCAATGGCATCTACGAACCTGTGCATGGGAGTGCCCCAGACATTGCTGGTAAGGGCATTGTCAACCCGGTTGCGCAAATCCTCAGTCTGGCCATGCTTCTACGGTATTCCTGCGTGCTTGTGGACGAGGCGGCCGCCATTGAAAAGGCAGTTCAGACGGTATTCGATTCAAAAGAGGCCGGTGGACTCGGCATTCGGACAAAGGACATGGGAGGCGAAGCGGGGACAAAGGAGGCTGGTGATGCGATTGCTGGTGAGGTTCGGCGTCTCTTGCAAGTGAGCTGAATCTGGTGAGGTGATATCATTGAGGATGTCACCTTGGATGGAATGTATAAAGTGCGAATATCTACTCAATTTTTGCAAATCAGAAATCCGGGTCACCAGGTGCTTGGTGCTTTAAAAAGTATAGAGGCCTATGGATTTCATGTATCTTATTAAACCAGAATAGCGAACCACTGATATATTGCGCTGAAACTGCTCACTCGGCTAAATGGTATAGAGAGACTTCATGTTCATATCTCAAGTGCCCACCTGGGATTACCAAGAACTCTATGTTACGAATACCAAAGAAACAAGAAAGCGCAAGATTGAACTCTGTTGTGTAAAAGAACTCTGCAAACCCAGTGACATTCAGGATAACATCAATAACATCGCAAATAATATTCTGTTAACAGTACACCCGTTTCGACAAGCATGGCCTTCCAAAGACTACATATGTGCTTAATCTAGGTAGGTCTACAGCTCGAAAAGTGACCTGGACAGCATCGAAACGTTTCACTAGACGATTTGAAGAACGCCGCCAAGGGATACTGCATCATGACTTGATATTTTGGGAGTAACTATGTGCCCGTATCTAGCATCCCGGCTACTAGAAAGAGTTGAGAATGTCGTAAGAACGCCGAATAAAGATCTTGTATTACACTTACTTAAATAAATACGTGGTTCCTGGAGCATCTACCTATACTCTCGATCCTTTCTGCTACTCTCGCTGCTTTCTACTACTATCGCTACTATCTACTACTATCGCTACTATCGCTACTATCTACTACTAAATATATAACCCTTTAATATCTGCTATTATTACTACCCAGGCTGCTTTAGGCCAATCCTTAATAGATTCGGTCAGTATAAAGGCCCATAACATAAAATTAGGCCGACATACTAAGTGTTCCAAGACCGGAGGGGGACTGGAAATATCGTTGCCAGGAGCCGAGCTTGCACTGCTGATTTGTCGCTGCTTGGCCAAAGAACTCGACGCTGGTTGCTTCCTCTGGATGGATGGGGAGCTTTTTTTAATGGCGATAGTAGCTAATTGCTCTTTCTTTTTGAGGCCCAGCAGCCTGAAATATTTATTGATTGCATCGATATCATAGGTTCCAAATGCAAGCTTGACTGCCTCCACATACTCCTCTGGCAACTTGGGGTATACTGCTGATAGAATGAGGTAAGGAGGCGACGTTAGGCCTACTAAGCCAAGCATTTGGTGTCGTAGCATCTCTTCGCGATACAGCTTGTGTGATTGTATAGGACTTCCGGCAGGTTCCACTGCGTAACTGTGGCTTTTGATATGTTCGATCATTTGCTTCTGCTGCCAAACATTGAGCTGGGTAGCATGCGCCCAGTATTTGCGCACACAAGCTGCGCCATCGGCATATCTCTCATCGTCAGGAGAGAGTTGCAACTCGTCCATGGTCAACGGTATTGGCTTGAGCTGTGGCATGGTTGGCACTTGGTTTGGTCTCAGGGTCACTGGAGAAGGAGAATGGCTATTAAAGAAAATGGAGAATAAGGATCGAAGTTGCGTCCGCAGGCGTCGATCGTGAAGTAAAAATTGAGACGTGGGATAACCAAGGTAATTGACTACATGTACCTGTGGAGTTGTACCAATTCACTTCACCCTCACACCAAGGACTGAAAAAAGAAAAACGTGAAACGCGCGTTCTCAATGAGGCTCTCTGCTACCTGTGTTTGTCCGCGTCTGCTACCTGCATGTGCCTTGGGGAATTTTTTTTCCCCATCTTGTGATCATTTGTTGTATATACCAATTAAAGTTAGAAGAAGACTCCTCTAAGAACCCTATATGACTCGTCGTCTATGAACCGCCACAGCTGGTCAAGAAAGGAGATCCGGAGTGGCAAGACGGCATTTACTGCATATATGCATACCAATCCCAAGCCACTGTTTTATCTCAGGCCGACCAAGAAGAGATCCGAAATATTATATTTCGCATCAAATACGTTCATACCTCCCTCAGGGGAAGATGAGCTATTATTACACCCGCTCATGATAGCCGAAAATGAGAAGATCAAAGAAGGCTGCTCCCCGTCATGGGCCGTTTACATTATCCTCAAGACGCTGTACGGCACTGACTTGCCCCTGATTATGTGGCATGCACTAAAATGAGTGCATGTGGCTATTTAGCACCCCAAGTTAGTTATTCAGCATCCCGCGTCTTAAATTCAATGCTAATTTATTACCTAGACATTGATCAGAGCAGATACTAGAGGCATATATCGAGAGATCGGAAAGTAGCGAGAGTATCAGAAAGTAGCGAGAGTATCGGAAAGTAGCGATAGTATCAGATACTCAAGGAACCGTGTATCTACTTAAGTAGCGGCCATAAGATGGAGGTCGATTGATGTTAAACATCAACGCCTTCGGGAGCAGCAGGCCTTTTGCCAGTGGCAATTTCCAACAGGCTCGTTGAGGCTTCCACATATGCCTCGACTGCCTTCCGAATCGCTCGAAGCTCATTAGTTTGAGCTTCGGACTTCTCGTCCATCTTCTTCTCTAGAGCATTCAGCGCAGCTTCAAATTTGTCCATCCTCTTTTCGAGTTGCCCAATTGCGCAATCACAGCGTGCTCCCTTGGCAGCCGGCTTCTGGGCGACAGTCTTGGCCAACTGCAAATAGATAGAATCACGGCGATTCTCATTGTTGGATTCGACGACGATCTTTTGGGTTGCGTCCTCTCCAGCATCCTCTTCTTCTGTTGTTGAATCTTCCTCTGATGTCGGCGGGGAGGATGAAATTTCCACGAGCGGTATCTTGTTTCTGCCATTCGATGGTGTCGGACATCTCTCACTGCAGGGAATCTCTATGGCAGGTTCGGCAGACAGATTCGGTAGACTCGACAGGCTCGACAGGCTCTGCACCATCAATCGCGAAGTACTCATGTGTATGGCCGCTAACCTCCGTCTTGAGGTCCTCATTGGCATCCCTCAAGCTTTCGACCTGTTTGCTCAGTTCCACGGTCCCTTCTGTCAGCTTGTGTACCTCTTTCTTGAGCTGTCCATTTCCTTTTTTCAACTTGGCAAACTCACTTGCCATTTGCACCATATGTTGCTGGAGTCTCGGGGAAGGTAGCAGCAGGTGCCGTGGCCTCGTCCATTGATCTTCTCATGGTCTACAACAAGCTTCCGGTTCTGCTTTTCTTGGAAGAGGAGGCTGTTGGATCCTTCCTTCATTTGCCACAAGCGTTTCACATGCAGGGCATTGGTAGCTTCTAGTCCTGCCGCTTGGGCAAGGAAATTCGCCTGGGAATTTTGAGGGCATTGGGCGTTCATTGTAGTTGATGCTGATGGCGTCTTCTTCGCGGCGTTCTCGAGATTGCCGGAGTTGATCGCTTTCCGCTTCGGCGTCGATGTTATGGCAGCGACAATTGGTGTTGTAGCGATTGGTGTGGCAGCAACTGGTGCCATCAGTGCCTGTTGATTCGAATGCGCGGCTTGGGGGGTGGCAGCAGGAGCAGCACCAAATGCCATCGCTGGTGTCTGGAGGCCTTGGGAGGAATTCAGAGGAGCACCAAAGAAGCTCATTGCTTGCATATTGCTTTGAGTTGTGTTGGATGATGCAACGAAGAGACTTGGTGCCTGCTGGTTCAATGTTGTTTCCAGTGCTGGTTGATGGCACTGCAAACATACTGGCTCCTTGTTGCTTGCTTTGAGTGGCACTTGGTGTGCCAAACACATGTACTGAGACGAGGGTTTTCTGGCTCGAGGCCCGCGACGCACCCGCTGGAGTTGCAAACGGGTTCACCTGCTTCTTTCTCAAAGTTGTTGGGGTCTTCTTCAACTTCGGCCATTTTGCACTGTATCGCTTGCCTTTCTCCGTGTTGGCGTCGTATTTTCTCGCCTTCTGTGTCGAAGAACGTGCCCTGAAATATTTCTCTGTGGCATCGACCAATGCCATAACATGGCCAGCGGCACTGTTACTCGAAGAAGCGCCAAATGGTTTCGCTTTGGTGTCGGCGTCTCAGCAGTTGGCTGAGAGGTAGATGCGGTCCATCACGAGCGGGTTCTTCGTCTTCCTCATCGGAGTCCATGGAATCTGCAATGGTCTGTTAGATCTAGCTATGAATCAGCAGATAAACGCGTTGTCACTAACCGGTTCCCACCATCGCATGTCAATAAGTCAGAAGCTGCTGGTGAAGAGTTCCGAAGCCATAAGTTGGGTGGAACGTTTCGCGAGAGTGACCGTCCACTACATAGTCGCACACACTCTGGGAGAGAGCTCATCTGGAGAATGAGGGCCATGGGTAGTATCGTTACTCATCTGGGTCCATCTGTTAGTATCAGCTTATTTGGAGTGAGGAATTAAGACAAACGTTGATCATCGAGTATGGAGAGACAAAAGAGTATGGCTGAAGGAGAATATGAGAGTGCTGACTTCAGAATTCAGAATTCAGAATGCCCATATCCATGCCACCAACTCTGTCTGTGAGATATCAGAGAGAGATCACAGAGAGATCACAGAGAGATCACAGAGAGACCATGAGCGAAAAAGGCAAAGGCAAAAGACAAACTAAATGGGAATAAAAAGGGCACAGAGCTCAACTGCAAGCAAGCAAGGTGACTGGGGTCTGGAATGTAATGATAATGAAGAAAGAGTAACTAGAGCGACTGGAAATGGAGGAAGAATAACTGCAGCAGGTGTAGCAAAGTCACATGATCCCCATCAAGCTCCCACAGGTAGGACGGCCGGCAGTTTGCAGCAGCTGTCAATTCAGATCTCATTGCAAACGCGTGAGCACGCGCCCACGCGCACACGCTCAGTGAATTCGCGTTGTTTTCTACAGTATTCAGATTCGAAAAATAGAACATCTAATGGCGAGATAGCTCTTTGGGTAGTAGAATGCAAGGAAGACAATGAGGGTTAATATCTGTCTCCAATGACAGGAGGCTGTTAGACATTAGTATCAAGAAGTAGCAATACGATATGAATATAATGGATGCAGTTCAGGACAGAATCAATCGTATATCAATGGCACGACATACCTAGAGGAGAATTTCATGAACTAAACATGTATGTCACGATTGCGACATGGGATACACAGCCGGGGAGGACAAAGTATCCGGGAGAGGAGGCCATCTCAAACGTTCCCTAATCGAGGTTCAGGAAGTCAGGCCAGAACTTGAAAGACAGAAAAATCAGAAAAAACAATGCATGTTTATTTCTGTGTAGCGAGACGGCCTCTACCACAAACTAACGCCAATCCAGAGTTCCCTCTTGTGATTCCGTATCGCCATTGTTTTTCACACCACCATATTCCCTCTCCCCAAACAATTCAATCCACCGATGGCTTAGTGTTGCCCCGATTCCATGGCATCGGTAGCCTCGGTAGCGTTTTCCTGTGACTTGCGGGCTTCTCCTGCATCTGCTATGATCTCCTTGGCAAGAGCTTTCAACCTTGCAATGGCCTCTTTAAGCGTCGGTTTCGTAGCATCGGAGCGCGATTCTGCTTCTTGTCTTTCCTGTCCTACGCCAGCGTCATCTTTTGCGATATCGAACTCTTCTTCACCCGGAGGCCGGCGCTGACGCTTGTTGATAGACACTTCTTTGTCGACAGTGCTCAGAGGGGCTTTTTGTTTGTTTGATGCTCTTCCGGGATTGAGCACTTCTCCTTCTTCTTCGTCATCTTCTCCCTCTTCCTCATGATGGTCAGAAGTCGCCGTAGCACTCGAAGAGGACGAGTTGTTGCCCTGTGGCGCTCCTTCAGGCATCTCTTGATCAGTAACGGTTATTTCAACCTTAAGCTGCACTGTTCGGGGGGCTGCGAGGAGAGCAATCTCGTGGCGGAGAAGAAATTTCGGCTGGTCTTGTTCCATGTCTGCTATCACGGTCGTCTGGCAGTCTTCCTCAAATCTTCCGTCTTGAGCCCGCCGGTAACTCTGTTGCTTGGTTTGTAACTTTTCTTTGCAACGCAGTAAGCGTGCGCGATGTCAGAGAGCGAAGCGCAACGTGGTTGGATGGTGATGTGTTGGTTGGGGGGAGGGCTAGGAGAGAGGTGCATGAATAAGGAACGAAGAGAAGATGAAAAAGAAATCCTCAAAGATCTCAAACGCGAACGTTTAGTTGTCAATGGGCCTCGCGTTAGCGCGTTAACGCGTTCCCTCTATGTGCGTTTGTCAGGAGGAAGTGATCTAGGACAGCCTGCCAGGCGGCAACCTGGGATTCTCAGTTATCCTCAGCCCTGTCTGCCAACTGACGCATCCAAAGGTGACATGACATGGTGGTATGAACCTTTTCTCCCGTCAGTGTTCCTATCGCCTTTATTTTCGTATATCTGCAGCCATGAGGTTATTACTGCGGCCTGTTTAGCTTCATTCGACAATATCTTACAATACACTTCATCAGTAAAGACAAGTTTATGGATTTGCCTGGACAGTTAAAGACGAAGTCGGGAAGAATACATGTGATAGATATTTATTATTTTTTTATAGCAAGAGAACGTCCACCGCCAGCCACCCCCAATCTGGTCGCCTCTTTTGATGCATTTGAGAACATGTATAGATCAAGTTTCTCTAGTAGATCAAGTTTCTCTAGTAGATCAAAGTTTCTCTAGTAGATCGAGTTTCTCTAGTAGATCAGATGTTTATTGGCGAAGGGTATTGTAACACAGAACTCGGCGTTGGAAAAATAGGCATTGCACTTTCATTGTTGGTTGATGGCAAGATATCTTGTGCAATAGTGCTTAATCTCGCACTTCGTCGTCGCTTGGGTGCTGCTAGTACATGTACGGAGCTCTCGCTGGCACTGAGTCGGCGCTTCGGTGTTGGCGTTGCGACGGAAATTGCAGCGGCAATTGGAAATGTCTGATCTGCGGCGATGGCAATTGGAGATATCTTCTTAATTGGCGTAGATGTCATGAATATTGCGCTATCGTCGGCGCTGATTGGCGATGCGCGGTCTTGCGTGGCAGCGGCAGCGAGTAATCCCTGACTCCGACGAATTGGTGGAATTCAGGAGTATCAAATGTCTTCGAGATGAATATTAAATGGCCCGACAATAATATATATATATATATATATATATTGGCTCCCAAGTTCTGTACTTTCCAAGGGAGCATAAAGGTACGGCGAATAGGTAAGTCACAGTAAATATAGGGAGTGGCTATTCAGCATCCCATTCTTACATTTAAAGCAGCCGGCCAGTGGGTTGTAATAACAGCAGATATTAAAGGAATATATAAATAGTAGCAGATAGTAGCAGATAGTAGCAGATAGTAGCAGATAGTAGCAGATAGTAGCAGATAGTAGCAGACAGTAGCAAGAGTAGAACATACTTCAGAAACTAGCTAGATGCCTACTTCAAACATGATTTGGTATAAGCAAAATGCTCACAGCGGATATGTTGAATCATTTGTTCCTGCGCTTCTGCATCCATCTGGGTAGCATGTGCCCAGTTGGCCTCAACACATGCTACTGCATCGGCTAAGTCTTCATCATCTTTTTTATACAGTAGATCAGCGATATTCAGCTTGCATATTATACTCACCATTGAATATGTAAAACTGCTCCCAACGGACCAGACGGTTTAGCCATACTGCTAAAGTCATATGACTCTCTAACCAGCGGCTTGATCTCTTCCAGGAACTTTGCCTAGAGAGTATCTATGGAAGTACAACGCGTATGCTAGTTTTTACGACCTTTATCGTAGACAAATGCCGTAGGGTCGACTGCTGACTTTGGCCAGTTTGGCTCTGAATTCTCGAATGAATCCCTGGATGTCTTCTTTAACCTCTGTGGTCTGAAGGATTCCGATAGGAATACTGCTCCACTCGGTATCGTTTGGTGCTGCAATACTCTCCGGAAGACCAAGCGCTTTAAGGGTTATACGAAGACTATCCACCATAGATTCTTTAGGCTGGACACCTTTGGGGATCGGCGAAGCGTTTTGTACGAGCCGCTTTGGTGCTGATATAGAGATCTCGCTGGTATCAAGTCGGCGCTTAGGCGTAGGTATCATGGAGATGGCGCTGTCATCGCCACCGATTGGCGATGCTCCGTCTTATGAGCTATTCGGCCTGCCGTTCTCATATTTAAAGCCGCCTGGGTAGTAATGATAACAGATCCCTGCTAGAGGATTATATCGATAGTAGCAGAAACTATCGATAGTAGCAGATACTCTAGGAACTGTATATTATCTATTTAAGTAACGGTAATGAAAGATTTTTATTATACGTTATTACTTCGTTTGGAACTCCTCTTAGTCGCTGGGGTGCTGCACTTGATGAATACCGTCCCAAATAACCCGGAGGCGAGCGAATATGAAACCAGCCTTGAGGAGGAAATGGACAATAGCAATTCTGAAGACGAATAACAAGAGCCTACTGGTACAGGGACCTGGGTGGTAGGTAATATTGCCCAGCCTAAAATAAAATAATGTCCAACGGCGGCTAATAAGACGTTGGGGAGGTCATCTTCCAATAAAAAAATATAAACATGCATTGTTCTTCCCAACTTTGTCTCTACCTGTGGGCAAATCCACGGACCATTTCGTCCTGTGGTTGGTGTATTTAAAGTTGTCAAAATGGTTCTCGTCATCATTAGCTGTAGCCATTATCCGCAGTCATCATCTGTCGAACACATGTTCGAGATACTGAAGAAAAACTTGCAATCCAAAAAGCCTGTTGCCTGGCCAGATAAGGTCAGAGAGATGCCAGCGGCTAAAAATCCTAGAAATGTCACTTTGGAATTGAGAAATGCAATGTCCGATTGCAGTGCTCTTAGGTAGGGTGCAAAAAAAAAGCAGCACAAGTATATTCTCCAGCAAAGATCAAAGTATAACAAATCCCCATCAATATTAAACACCTGATTTGCAAAAGCCACACTACTCCTTCTCTTTACTCTCAATCGTAATGCTTAATCTGCCAGTAATTTCGTCAAGTTCACGCTTCTTTCTATCGCGTCGGTCTGTATAAGCCAAAAGCGCCGTCCAAATCACAAGGGCAATACAACAAGCGATCATAGCCCACATTCCTCGCTGTAAGCTGGATTAGTAATGTTTTTAAAGTTTTTTTTTAGTCAGAAGTAGCAAGACTCACAATAAACCACGGCGCATAGGAGGCTCCGTAGAAAATAATACTCCACCTGCAAAACGCAACACATCGTCAGTAAATAACACAACAATCGCTTCAAAGATATAAAAACAATACGAACCACGCATTTATTGCGTTATTCCCGAGATTCATGCCAGCAAGGACGACTGCTCGGAACGCGTGTTCTTCGTATCTCATGGAGTCGTTACACCAGGCGAAGAAGGTTGCTTGACAGGCATAGACACTGCCGGATATATATAGGGCCACCATTGTCACCGTAGTAGAGTGAGAGCTTGTTGGATTGTGTGATGCCACTAGAATCATGATGGATGTAGAAATTCCCACGATTCCAATGAAATATCCTACAAGGTATCTCTTACCATTGAGGAAGTCTGTCAGTGTGGCCCAGAACAAAGTCGAAACAATGCCAACAGCAGGAACTCCAGTAGGGTAATTGTTTAGTTGAGAAACTGTGTATTTGGTTGTGGGGTGGCTCTTCAAGTAGAGTCCAAGAAGTCCGTTTGAAGAAAACGACTCTGTCTCTCCGGCAATGACCCAGAGCATGACGAAACCCCACCAGTACCAGGACAGTAGGACCTTCTTAAGGAAGCGCAGAGTAATGGGCGAATGCTCTTCAACAACGGGTACACGGGCAATGGCCAGGCTTTTCTCATCGTCTGTGAGATAAAAGGCGGTCGTGTTGCTGGGCGTGTCTGGGAAGAAGAAGAAGCCATACAGTGCGACTGGAATGGTAAGAAGGCCGTCGATGATAAAAAGCCAGCGCCATCCTGCGAGTCCGCCACGGCCGTTGAGGCTTGAGTGAATACCCGTTTGAATGAAGCCGCCAATCATGCTGCCAGCCAGGCCAGATGAAGTGAAGATGCCGCTGCGCTTGCCCAGTTCGCGCTCCGTGTACCAGGCACCCAGGATGTAATGCGTGCCGACAAAGGTAGATGCCTCGAAAATTCCCTGGAAGAAACGGATGGCCATGATGGATTGCGGTTTGTGGACAGATGCCGTGACCATGGTGAGGCCGCCCCAGCAGAGCATCATCAAGGGGAACCAAATGCGTGGCTTGACATAGTAGAGGGAGAGATTTGAGGGGACCTGGCCCAAAACGTAGCTATGAGCCCGATCTTGTTAACTACCAGTCTTTTTTGTCTCTCCACAACTCCCTCCATCTCTACCAAGAGAGTGCAAGATTAAGTAGTCACTTACCCAACTGTGAAGCAAGTATTGATTACATTGAGCTGGTTGCCAACAAAGCCCAGGTCCTCTTTCATGCCCGACAGGTATGCATTGTTTAGGTTGGAGCGGTCAAGCTGGTGAGACTTTGGTTAGCTGACATATGTGCTTACGAGACCGGATACAGCACGTACATAGTTGATGAAGTAGCTGAGACAGCAAAACGTCAAGATGAAAAAGTCAATCTTGCGTATCAGCGTGCGTTCTCCAGGCTTATAATCCGTGTGGAAATAGTCGCGGACTTTTTGGTGCACCATTTTGAACTGCCGAGGAGGGTCGAGCAACCTCCGGTTTCCTCTCTTAGAACAAGACAAGAGGTCTGTGAAGATTTTTCCCGGACAAGGACAGCGAGAAATTATACGCCTCAAGAGATCCTGGGAACAGATTTCTCTTTGCTGGTCAATCTCTGGAAGAAGAATACGAGGGTGTTTGGTGGATCTTATGAGCTGGATGATCCCTCATCAGTAATCGGCCACACCCCCGTCGGATAGTCGTTTGTTGTCAAGCGCCCCTCGTCGTCGGCTAAAAAAAAATATCCATGTGAACGGAATCAGTGCCCGGCAATAAAAAAAAACAAGAGAGTAGTATCGTAGTGGCAAGATAAGAGACGCCTTTCAGCCACCCCCGTTATCTCCAATCTCTGCCTAGTACGATGCCCAGATACTAGGACATGTAGTGCGAGTTCGCGCGCCTTTTCGGCTTGTCGCGTGAGAGCGGTGATGGACTGGATCAAGTGCCAGATACGCCCATTTAGTGGAATGGCTGACTCTTAGAACTGAGTGGTGTTTAAACTAAAAAGTTGGCCGAGTTTAGACCCCTGTTGGGGTTTGGCATGGAACCCTTTAGCGCTGGTTCGAGCCATGCATTGTCATGTTTCCAGGAAACTCGACAACCCATGGCACTAGTACTGATACTTCTAGTCTCAGGGCTACTTGACGAGGGCGTCATCAGTCACCGGCCGGTGAATCATCAAACGTGGGGAAGCACAAAAGCCCCCTCTTTGGAAGGGAAAAGCTGGGGTAACTGGGGGCCGAACTCGAGGCTCTCGAGGCAAGGCTCCATCCGTTTGTCGAGAGCTGGCAGCATCTCGTCGCTGAGAACTGCTAATTTCCAACTTTTCCTCTCTCTGCCATGCGGAGAAACAGGCCTCGAACTCCGGTAGGCTGCCGAGCAATTAACCAGAGTCGCACTATGGAGCTGCGATAACGAGATCGGTTCCTTGCAACCCCCGCAGACGGACCAAATCCTTTGCTCGCCTACATACATACAATCTATCCACACCACGCATCGAGATGCTAGACATCCCCTGATCTTTTCTCTTTTTCACCTTTCTTCTTCTTCTCCTTTCCCCTTCTCCTCTTATTTTCCCCTCTCCTTGTTAGCTCACACCCGCCACCCCCCCTCCCCCCTCCCTCCCCTGTTGTCTTCGCCCTCTTTTGGTTGCCTTCCCGATTTGCCATTTGACAACCTACCAAATCGAGCAAGCTGGGAATGGCTTCAACTTCCAACACCAAGGATGGGGTTCTTCAGCAGCGCAGCAAGCCAGTCGGAAAGCCGCGTGGCATGCGCCGGGATCGGGACTGTCGCAGCTGCAAGCTAAGAGACGTCAAGTGCGATCTGAACAGACCTTCGTGTGGAGAAGTGGGTATGCCCTCATTCAGTCCTTGTTATCTCATGCCTCGTGTCTTATGCGCCTTGTTGCTTGGCTCTCCCCCTTTCCAGATGACATGGCATGACATTCCATCAATGCTCATCAAGTGTGTGTAACAGTGCATCGCTGCCGGTGTGCCGTGTGGCGGCTATCCGCAGCGAGTCATCTGGGTCGGAGCCAGCTCGTCGGCAAAGGATGGCTCGTCCACGTCCCCGTCCAGCACGCGCCCTCGCCAGGCCAGATCGCAGTCGACGCTGTCTCGATCCAGCGACTCGGGTCACACCCCGGATCGCCCGGCGGATTCCTCGCTGTCGCCGCCTGACCGCCCGGCGTTGAGCCCCGGCGACGAGCCCATCAACTGGTCCGAGGCCGACCAGAACAGCTTCATCCGGCCGCTGGTATCGCTGTGCCAGCAAATCATCTCGCTGGACGGCGATGCGTTGCGGAGCAACCACTATCTGTCCGTCGAAGCCCTGCGCCTTATCTCGCGGCTGCGCGACTTTGTCCAGTCCCGTATCGATGGCCATCCGGCTCGAGCTTCGACTGGCGCCGGAGACTTGTGGGAGTCGGAGGCCATGGCGCGATACCGGCTGGACGCCCTCATCAGCCTCAAGGATACGCTAAAGGCGACCAACCCTTTTGCTTTTATCGGCATCGCGGCCTTTGCATTCTTTGAGGTGTGCGACAGCGGCTTTGGCGACTGGCAGCGCCATCTCTACGGTGCCAAGTCGTTGCTAGACTATCATTGCAAGAGCCGGGCTGAGTTAGACACGTTATCGCGAAGCGTCACCGGCCTGAGCGAAATGGTAGTTCGTCTAGTCTGGTTCGACACCACGGGTAGCATCATCCGGGGGACCTCAGACCTTATCTTCGAGAGCTGGCACCGCGAGCTCCTGACAGATAGCTTCTTCCGCACGGTTGGTTGTCCAGCCGACACTTTCCAGCTCTTTATTCGCGTGGCGAGTGGTGAGGTGGCCTCCAATCCGTCCAACAGCGCGATTCTCGCCATGGAGCAGCTTCTTAAGCTTGGACAAGGCTCTACCGACTGGGACCGTTCAGCTGATGCTTATCGCTGCGCCGGCGTCATTGCTGTGCTGACACGCGTTGATGAGGAGCCCTCAGCAGAGTCTAAGGCAGCTACGATTTCCCTGGCGGTCGACCGGACGTGTCAGATCATTGCAGCAACGTCTTCATCTTCGCAGTTTTACATTCACATGGCCGTTCCGGCGTATCTGGCCGGTATCAACGCGAGCTCAGTGAAGCAGTGTGATGTTATACGGGCGTACTGGCATAATTGCAATCATGCAGGCGTTCGACGATACCCAGATGGCTTGGCCAGATGCGAGGACCGGTGGAAGATGAAACGACTGGTGTAGCCCAATAGAGGAGACGGGTGGTTGATCTTTTTTATTTTTCTTAATTTACTTTTATTTTTTCCTTTGTATTGGCGAGATGAAAGCGATTTCTAGGTAGTTTGTCTCTTTTCTTTTTCATTTGGAAGGATATACGATTTATTTTATGGGCTATTAAAAGGGTATATGCTGAATTCAGCAGCACGGAACGGATTAGGGAATTATGTTTATTGATGCTTTTCGTCAGACGAAAAGGGTACTGGCAATTTGTGTCTGTCAATACTTTACAATAGTATACGGAAAGGCCATTGGACAATAATTTTTTGGCAACATCTTTCATCCATTCATGATATTAATACCGTAATACTTACTTTACCGAGGACTCGGGCTTTGGTCTGTGTGAATAGGTTGGTAGTAGTATAACTTGCCGTTCAGCTAGCACTACTTGCATTCACTCCTTGTAGCGTCGGTAATGTGCATGATAATCTACATTGATACTATCTAAATTCTACCTTATGAAGGCAGTCTATTTACGCAAAGTAATAGGACAACATGATCAATTCTATCTTTTCTTTCATGCTGTTTGGTGCATCATCATATAAACACAGATGCGTGTATCTTGTTATGAAGTGACCTTTCGTCTTTACCGAGTCATTGTTCCGTTCTGTGCCATCAAGTGTCCGAGTGTCAAAGTTATGTCGATTAACAAGCCTGACGCCTACGTACATACTACAGAATGTTGAGCAATTCATACCTACGCAAGCATCCCTCACCGCAAACCCGTCGCTATCCTTGTCGTCGTTCACTCCTTGAGCATCCCAACAGCTAATAGAGGCGCTAATGCTACTAAAACAGGTCTCACCTCGTTCCCTCGGCCTGATGCGCCGCCACTGGCTGTGCATCCCAGACAGATCCGTGCTCACAGCCCCATGAACACGGCTGATAATCATCCTGATTAAGCTAAAACATTGTCACCGTGTTTGCTCAGCTGAACATTCAGCTTAGGGCTCGGGGACAAGACTGGATATCATGCCGGTGCTAGTATCAACTATTGAATCATCCGCGACCTGAGCAAGATATTAGCAATGCCTCACATTTATCCCTATCAGGAATATCGTCTTTCGAACCAGTGTTTAGATATCCAACAATTCAACTAAAAGCTGGGGTACATGGCATCAAGCCACCAGCGGCTAGTTGAGAGCACGCCCCTCCTCTTCGCCATCTCCACACCAAAAGATATGGTATCAGAACCTTAATGCAGTGCCGCACATGGAATCGTCCATGCCGAAACAGGCAATCAATCTATCATCACATCTCCTCGGCATGCGGAGCGATAAGTTGGTGGAGAAGAAGGCGCATCTCTCCTCGGGAAAAGGACAGAATCATGGCATCGGATCCCCCCCCCCCAGCCACTGATCCACCTTTTGGAGATGAATTAGTTCAATCTCTTGCTCGTTTCGAAGGAACATGCATTCGTATCGGCAACGAGACCCATGGCAAGACGGATCCTCTGACCCCGGAAATGCGAGAGACCCCGCACGGGGCCAGCCTCAAGCCATTCATTGTAAAGCCTGATGAAATGGAAACATGCGTGTTTATCGCATCCCGGACAGGATATCCGGCATCGGGTGCGGCCAATGTTGGCTTGTTCTTGGCGCCTTGAACCGTTTGGAGAAAAAGAGAGAAGAGAAAAAAAGGATACATTAGGCCCAAGAGCGACGGCTCAAGTAACAAGCCCCGACTCTAACCTTATCCTTGTCCTCTTCCAAGCCACTGCCGGTGATTGAACATACTCTCTTTCCCAAACGCCTCCTCTTCGTCTTTTTTTCTTGACGAATATACTTGACAAGAGAGAAAGTAACAAACAAAGATCACGTCGAGATGACAGTCTCTGGAGATTCCAACCTCACCAACGGCGCCAACAGTGCGGCCAACGGTGTAAATGCTGCCAGTGGTGCAAAGCCATCGTGGGAGGAACTCAGCGCGAAGAAGCGCAGCGAGTTGCAAGCCTCTATACCTAAAGAATGGCGCATCCCAGAAAACTTGATGCCTCCAGATTCACAAGACGACGTGACAGGTTGGCCTGAGGCGTCTGGATGGTTCACAGAGGAAGAGCTGGCCATCACCAGCTTGACTGCTGAAGAGCTCCTCTCCAAGCTGGCGACAGGTGCTTTGAAGTCGCTGGATGTTACCCAGGCGTTTTGCAAGCGAGCAGCTGCGGCGCATCAGCTTGTAGGTTCCCCTTCCTTGTCTCTCTTGTTTCACTTTTTCTATTCTATTCTCCTCCTGGTTGCTCTGTGCTAACCAAGCCTAGACAAATTGTCTATCCGAAATCTTCTTCGATCGCGCCATCGCCATGGCCCGCGCTCGAGACGAATACTTTGCGGAAACAGGCAAGCCGATGGGCCCTCTACACGGCCTTCCCATCTCGCTCAAGGACAACATCAACGTCCAGAACGTTGATTCTACGGTGGGTATGGCGGTGCATGTGGGCGATCCAGCCAAGGCCGACGCAACGCTGGCCGAAATTCTGGCCGAGGCTGGCGCCGTCTTCTATGTCAAGACGAATGTGCCCACAGCCATGATGATTGCTGAGACGGTCAATAATGTATTCGGACGCACCTTGAACCCGAGAAACAGGCGAACGACGAGCGGTGGCAGCTCTGGAGGAGAGTCTGCGCTCATTGTCATGAAGGGCAGCCCCGTTGGTGTTGGATCAGATATTGGTAAGAGCATCACATCCACAATGAGAGAGGGGAGAGGGATAAGAAGCAAAATTGGAAGCGGATTTCTCCCTCCACCTCCCTGAGCGCCGATAGCAAGGACAAAGAAAACATAGCTAACATGCAACAACAATAGGCGGCTCACTTAGAATTCCAGCTGCCTGCACAGGCATCTTTACACTTCGTCCTTCGTCCGGCCGTTTCCCCGTACGAAACTGCAGATCCGGTATGCCAGGCCAAGAAGCTGTCGCCTCTGTCAATGGCCCATTGGCCCCTACACTTGAGGGCGTCAAGCTGTATAGCAAGGCTGTCATCAACGCCCAACCCTGGCTCCGAGACCCCAAATGTGTGCCGATCCCCTGGAGAGATGCAGAGCTTCCCTCGAAGCTCCGGATTGGCGTCATGTGGCACGATGGCATGGTACAGCCCACGGCGCCCGTAGCTCGCGCGCTCAAGCACACAGTCTCAAGGCTCAAGGCCGCTGGCCATGAGATTGTGGAGTGGGATCATGCTGACCAGGCCGAGGGCTACCTGCTGATGCAGCGCATGTTTGTGGCTGATGGCGGCATGACTATCAAGTCACAATTGGAGCCAACTGGTGAGCCCTTGAGGACCGAGATGGCACCCTATGGCGTTGCACGAGAACTCAGCACTGCGGAGATGTGGAAGCTGCACTTGGAGAGGACTGATTTCCAGAATCGCCACTTGGATAGATGGAACAAGGCCGGTCTTGACGCTCTTTTACTACCCACAATACCCTTTAACACTGTCAAGAGCGGGACGTTTAAGCACGGTATGTGATCATTTCGCCTGCCTCTGTGCATTTTGGATACTGTTTGCTAATGATGGGATGAACAATCACAGTGGGATACACCGGTGTCTACAATGTGCTTGACTACTCTGCTGTCTCATTCCCTACCGGCTTGGATGTAGATGGAAGCATCGATGTACGCCGGGAAGACTACACTCCCCTCAGCGACGAATGCAAAGACATTCACGAAACCTGTACGTATTATCATCCATTATAAGAGCTCTGACGTGACTATGATGCTAACCAGTGCGATGCATAGACGATGCTGATTTGATGCATGGGCTGCCCATCAGCTTACAGCTTGTGGCGCGGCGGCTGGAAGAAGAAAAGGTTCTGGCCATGACTGGGCGGGTATTAGAAGCTCTGGCTGCATAAGAACTAAGATGGCTTAATGTATACAGAGATGCCGCTGCTTCTGTGTTGTAACATATAAATAAATAGCATAAACATAAATTTAAACAGCGAAATATGTTTTTAAAGTTTTTTTTTTTTTTTTTTCTTTCTTTCTTTTTCTTTTTCTTTTTCTTTTTCTTTTTCTTTTTCTTTTTCTTTTTCTTTTTCTTTTTCTTTTTCTTTTTCTTTTTCTTTTTCTTTTTCTTTTTCTTTTTCTTTTTCTTTTTCTTTTTCTTTTTCTTTTTCTTTTTCTTTTTCTTTTTCTTTTTCTTTTTCTTTTTCTTTTTCTTTTTCTTTTTCTTTTTCTTTTTCTTTTTCTTTTTCTTTTTCTTTTTCTTTTTCTTTTTCTTTTTCTTTTTCTTTTTCTTTTTCTTTTTCTTTTTCTTTTTCTTTTTCTTTTTCTTTTTCTTTTTCTTTTTCTTTTTCTTTTTCTTTTTCTTTTTCTTTTTCTTTTTCTTTTTCTTTTTCTTTTTCTTTTTCTTTTTCTTTTTCTTTTTCTTTTTCTTTTTCTTTTTCTTTTTCTTTTTCTTTTTCTTTTTCTTTTTCTTTTTCTTTTTCTTTTTCTTTTTCTTTTTCTTTTTCTTTTTCTTTTTCTTTTTCTTTTCTTTTTCTTTTAACTCTAATAGCGTCCATCTCTTGTCTTATTCACAAAAGTGAGCATGGCATATTGGTATACCTTAACAGAAGTATCCTCATTTCTACTACTTGCGACAGGTGGGATAGTTGACTGGAGTTTTCAACACATGTGTATTTGGCAATGTCAAATATCTTAATCAAATCTAAATCCAAATCCTCCTATCACTATTATGAAAACCACGAGCACTCTAGATGTGTATGAGCCTTACACCACTTGCAGTTAGTTAAGGTGACACACCCTACACAGTAGATGCACAGGCTTCGGGGGAATGAGTTAGCTCATGCTTTGATTCCGTTGACAAATACTGCAAGATTAGTGAAGGAGAAGTAGCGAGTTGACTATACTTTTATGAGGATTAAGACGAGGCAAGGCTTGCAACTCGTAAACAGAGAAAACTCGGGTTTTGGAAAAGCATATGACGCCAGCGGTGAGGCTATTATGACTCTGCAAACGAGTTGATACCAGGTATCAAGACCAAATGTATTCGTAACTGCATGTACTCCGTATATATCGGGTATTCTAGAATGTTTTGCGCCCTGCTCGTCTATGCCGCAGTCTGAAGATTGTCAAAGCGCCCGCTCCCTTTGCGAATGCCACTGTTCGTATTTACATTGTCACCCCTGGACCTCATTCACAGCCTCCTTCAGATCCTTGACGTCTATTTGCCCTTCCTTTTGTTTTGCGTTTCCAGGGTGGCGGCTGCCCTTGTCCTTGACCTTCTTCTCCTTCTTTGCTGGTGGGGGGTAGGCCTTAATGGCAATCTCCTGCCATTCTTTTGACGCTTGGAACTCTGCTTGGATGGGGGCCAACAGCTCGTTTAGTGATTTTGTGACTGCGGCCTTGAGAATTTGTGGTGACAGCTGTTGAGTTGGTCAGTATTTGTTCAAGTCATGAAAACAATCTGACAGATCATTCGACCAATACATACCACGTCATTCCTGTAATCCTCGTGCATCTCAGCAATGGTGCTGTAAACCAATGGCTCCAGACCGTCCCTCTCACGGTCAACAACAAACTCTCGCTTTCCACGCAGAGCTGCTACCGGCAGCAGAACGTATTCGACAAAGGCCAGGATGCCATTTTCCTCAACCACCTTGGGGGTGGCAACAGCCTTGCGGATCTTCTTGGCGACGACATCGGGGGCATCCAAAAGGTCGATTTTGCTGTCTGCACATCAGAAGTCAGTGTCAAATCCTGGGCATCCTTGTTGGGTGACTAGGGGTCCCTTACCCTCGTCACTTGAGCTCATCTTGGCACCCTTGAGGCCGGGAACCATGGGGTTCATCAGGTGGCATCGCTGCATCATGTTTATTAGAGACGATTCGAAGTGAGGGGTGGTCGGATAGTCCGCTGGCTCACCTCCTTGTATCCCAGCTTGGGTAGCCAGTCCTTGGCGGCAATGAACAGTTTGCGCTGATCAAGACCTAAAGCACGTCAGCAACAAGTTGACTCGATTGACAGGGTAATACTCTACATACCGCCGAACTGGGCATCCACATCCAGGTACTGCTCGTCTAGAACCTGCAAGCATACTGATTCAGCACAAAGAACTGGCCTCGCATCAATGCCATGATTGCGACGCCACCTACCTGAAGAATGGGGTAGAGCAGACCAGACAGAGGCGCATTGTCCGTTTGCTTAACCACCTCAGCACCGGCTCTCTTGGCATCGTGCTCTGAGATGACAGACGACAGCTTGTAGACGTCCATGATGTATTCGGGGCTCTTCTGGTACGAGCTGCCTTGCACAAACTTGAGCTTCTCCGTCGACACGCCGACGGCCTTGAAGATGGCGCTGATGACAAATCGGTAGAACTCGACTCGCAACTCGACCAGCTCGATCGGCGCCTTGAGGTTGTCGAGGAACCCGTGGATGTCGGCGAGGAGGATCGTCACATGGCAGCCGGCGGCCAGATACTGAGCAATCTTGATGGCAGGGACAAAGTAGCCACAGTGAGGGCGGCCGGTTGTCGCAGTTCCTAAGAGGCAGCGTCCATTGTTAGCAATCGTATCGAATTGAACATTCCGTCTCTTCGGTTCAGACGACACAATCAGATGAGCATCCAAACATACCCCAGTAGATCTTGGGATGGCGGCCCTCGTCCAGGATCTTCTCGATAATCTCCGGGTTCAGAATCTCTGCAAGATTCTCGCGGATGAGCGCGAGCTTCTCGGATGCGTCTGCGGCGGCCATGGCGCTCCCCTTGTGTCTTGTGTTGCGTGTCGCTCGAGTGTCTGATTCGTTGCTTCTGCTTTCCTGTTGCGGTCGGTGGTGATGCAATTCGCAGGGCCGTTGCGCTCTCGACTTTTTTTATTATCGAACCAAAATGTCCTTTTATCGCGGGGCAGATTGACTCAGAGATGAATTTGGCGGGGTGGTTTTTTTGCGATTCGGCCATTCATCGGACCGGAGGTACAATGGAAAGGTCCATCTTTTTCTGCGCCAGCCATGTGTACATAATCAGGCTGAGTCACCACTTGTATCGCCTCTCGCGCTTCTTTAAGCGTTTGAAGGCGCCGTGTTTCGCAGCAGCCTCGGTATCCGCGGTATCCGGAACAAGGCCGGTTATTGAAATGACTGTGTGCTGGTTCCTGTGATTTATGCCATTTTCTATATCGTATCAATTATGCTTCATATGACGTACATCTATCATACTCATCTCTGTATGGAGTAGCTTGGTCTCACTTATATCGTTTACGTTGGGCAAAGCGTAGGTTCGGATGGCTCCAGGGTAATAATGTATCTCATCACTCTAGTCCAGAATGGCATTGAAATACTACAAGAGATGAACAATAGAAAGTAGAGTGGGAAAATATAATCTCTATTTGTTCAAGCGCAATACCAATTACAATTTCTGAGTATTCCCACCTGCATCTTGATGTTATGCTTCTGAACTTATAAAGGGCTTCAGCCACTGCTGGCTCATTGCCTTCTGCTTGTTGTGACATGATATATATATACCTACTCCGTAATGAAATCCTCCTTTTCTTTTATTGCCTCTCCTTGCTCACTGAAGCACTTTCAAGCCATTTCTTTTCGTTAGATGTGACATATGGACCATTTACAAAGGCCACTCAACCACACCTTTCTTGTTCCCTCTGTTGGCCCAGTCTCCATCATAGTAGAGCTTCTGGCATATCTACCGACTCAACTTAGCAACATTGGCTTGATCAATTATTAATTCCATGCTGGCCTTCCTCTGACATCACTTAGTTGACTTAGTCAGTGTTTCTCTTTGTTTGTACCTCGATTCCCTTTATGTGGGCGATTTCCGGTAACAATCCGGCTTTAGAAAATCCATTTATCCCTATAAACTCGGTTCTGATTACTATTTCAATACTGTGGGGTAAGCCGAGGCCGCAAGATGTATATAACTGGCCTTGAACAAACGCTAATCAATCAATCATTTCATCTACAAACCAACCCACATCACCAACCCACATTTGATTCATATCGCCGCTAAAATCTCGACTACCGAGCCTTACTTTATATCCACTGCGCTGCTATCAACTTCAATGTCAATAGTGGACACCCTCTTGTCCCATTGCTTGTAACATGGCTCCCAGAAATCACGAATTCCTTGTAGAGGCTGAGTCGTTTGATGAATTCGGCGGCTGGGTTTTAGATTCTCAATTCGAGCTAGAGATGGGATCACCGTATCTTCTGGCTCACGGAAATGGAAAGCCAGTAGCAGATGCAACAACCACAGTCAACGTTTCCGAATCGGGAAATTACAATATATGGGTTCGTGCCAAGGATTGGGTTCCCGATCATCACCCGGGTCGATTCAACCTGATTATCAATGGACATGTCCTTGATACAGTCTTTGGCGAAAATGATAAAGATTGGAATTGGCAATTCGGAGGACGGGTAGAGCTTTTCTCGGGCTCAGTCAAGCTTGCGCTGCATGACTTGACCGGATTCTGCGGCCGCTGCGACGCTCTGTTCTTCAGTACTGGCGATACTCCTCCTCCCGAGGCGGCCGACGAGACACACCGCTCATGGCGAAGGCGTCTACGAGGACTTCCAAATGAACCAGTCGATGTAGGAACTTTTGATGTTATTGTAGTGGGTGGCGGAGTGCCTGGTATCACTGCTGCTCTAACATCGGCACGGTTAGGAGAGCGCGTGGCCCTGGTTCATGATCGTCCGTTTTTGGGCGGCAACGCGAGCCCAGAGATTGGGCTACGTCCGCGAGGAAAGGTTGGGCGAATTGTCGACGAAATCTATGAGCGTCATGCGAATGGTGATTTAATTGCGATTCAGCTACTCCAGGCCGAGTCTAGAGCAAGTGTCTTCCTGGAGCATACCGTATACTCGGCTGCAACCGTCGAAGGGAAGATTACCTCTGTTGATGCCCGTGATGCGAAGAGTGGACGTGAAATCCGTCTCTCGGCACCCAATTTCATCGACTGCTCAGGAAAAGCCATCCTGGGAGTTTTCGCAGGAGCGGAGACCTTGTTTGGCCGCGAATCTAGGAACGAATATGGCGAAAGTCTGGCACCTTTACAAGGTGACAAGGCACATCATGGTAATACTGTATTTTTCCGTACCAAAATGGAAGGATCGCCTGTTCATTTCCCAGCTGTTCCATGGGCCACAGACGTATCAAAAGAATTCGCCAACCTTTCAGGTCAGCTCGTCAAGTATGGAGAGGAGAACGGCCCTGGTCCTCGCATTGGGAACGGTGTTCTTGACCCAACAACGCGCCCACGCATGAAGAAATCTATGACACATTACTGGGAGTTTGGGCAATTTTTGGATCCGTACTCCTCAGGGGAGCATATAAGGGATCATCTCCTGCGAGCCATTTACGGGACATTCTCTAACGTTAAGAGGTTGGAGCCCGAAACATATGCCAACCTTGCGCTAGATTGGGTCGCTTTTGTGCCTGCACAGGGAGAGTTTAGACGATACAAGGGTGACTATATCCTGACGGAAAACGATATTCGGAATCATACCGCGTTCCCAGATGCCGTTGTGCAAAACGAAGGGGCATTCTGTCTCCATATCCCCGGTAATAAAGACTACGATTTCCGTCTCAAAGATTGGGAATGGGACGAGCGAGATGGGAAGCCCTATGACATTCCGTTCCGCTGTCTCTACTCTACAAATATCAGCAACCTAATGATGGCGGGGAAGCATATCAGCACGACTCACGTTGCTTCATCAAACACAAAGTTTATGGGTAACGGAGGTCAACATGCCACTGCTGTTGCAGCAGCAGCTCACTTATGCAGAAAATACAACATGACACCTCGAAGTATCTGCAAGAAGCACATACATGAGATGAGAGATCTAGTTAACAGAATCTCGGAGGATGGTGTTACTGTACGATCTAGTCACTTATAAAATTTGCTATAAAGTGTCACTTTCCTGTTTATCAAGGGATTCCAACCTGTACCTATTTAATGAACAGTGTTTTCCATCTGCATGTTATCCTGATCTAAATATGGAGAGAACGAGATAAAGAAGCGGCCTTTTATTTGTACTGTATTTGACGACCATAGTGATGTTCATTTGAGATTACCAGAGTAGGAGCTTCACTAGGGTGTAGTTTTGTTTGGTCTATTTTCATCAGCCACGGCAGCACAACTACAGACAGAAGTGATCCAGATTGATCCTTATCATAGTAACCAAGTAGCCCAAAACGCTAGACAGGAGGCAGATATTAGGCTGCTCGCGAAAAGGGTTCGCATTTTATCAATTTGCTATTAAACGTGGGCACAAACCCTGTATCAGCTGTATAAGCTGTGATTTCGAGGTCCGTAGTTACTCTAATACAGTGGAAAGCACAAAATGATTCCTGTACTAGAATGCATAATATAGCTGAAGCGAAGATGGCGACACCGGCATAGATGATAGTATGAATTACCACTACATTGACTGATTAAATCTCTGGGCATTTTCGTTGGTAGGTTTCGTTCTATGATTGTGTTCCTAATCAATTGGTAACACCGATTGGCTGACACAATCATCATCACGACCGTGTCCTAGGGACTCAAAGGGATTTAACCTGAACATGACGATATGGGGAGTTGATTTCGAGTTTTGTGTTATTATAGGACATACATTAACCTTTTTTCCAACCCCAGCGGGGCATGAAAACAAGAGAATCAAGTAGTCTTGAGGGATGCAGTAGGAACCAAGACTCTAATGAAAATATGGAGATCAAGTCCCGGGGAACTATATGCTCCATACCTCACTACGTCTTAATCCCTATCCATATTGTTTGATCCTATGAAAGGGGTAGCTTCTTACTATAGAAAGATGCATTTTCTCAACAATCTCATCTCTGTATCATGAAGGAGGTATCTGTCTGGATCCAGCTCACTGGCCGGGCAGAAAGGGGGAATTGGTTCTGATATATTTTCACGCCTACCTGTTAGGTATAACATAGTAGATGATATTCCAATTGCCCTAGACATATCCATTACGTGAGAAGATAGCCATTGTTATGTCATGCTAGGAAATGCGAACGACAACTAAGCAAGCATCAAGCCAGAGGAGGTGACGGTTAGACAGCGGGCCATTGTACATACATAGGTCGTAGTACTACGGTTTATAAAACCGAAAGAGCCACATTAGGAAGTTCTCGTGGGCATCGGCAGGGCAATTGGGCCTAGCAGAAAGAAGGGGTGCCAGAGGTGTAGCTGGAATAATTACGTATTAATCTAGTAGCTCAATTAAATGACTTTTCGTATGGATCGGACTTTGGCAGCGTTGCCGTTTCTCCGCGTATGGGCGTTCTAGTGCACGGCTTGTGTAAGGGAAAAAAAACCCTCCCAAATCTCGCGGAATTATCCAAGAGCAGAGGTTCGGAAAAGCAGAAACTCGAAGACAATATCTCCGTGCCCAATAGATGTTTTCCGGATATCCGTTCCTCTCTTAGGAAGCCGCGATGTAACTAAGGCGGTAGGGTTTTTGGTAGGAAACAATGGGATCAAGTTACCGGGCGCCAAAATAAGCAGTACCTATAGAAGGCCAAAATCTAAATCCCAGCCTGAATAGATTCAATGAATAATCATATGCTTAGTCTTGTACATACATACATAGTAATACATTTCGATTTTGGAGGATCTGATTCTCCATAGTTGTAAAACTTTCGGTAGATGCAAATAACTTCCAAGATAACCAAGATATCTCTTGAATATAGAGACATACCAGGTACATGTGATTAAGAGTCTTGCTTGGAAATGCAGGATTTCCTTTTTTTTGGACGTGCTGTAACCTCAAAAGCATCCTTTGGCACCTTATTTGCACCGTGTCATATTTTGGAACCATCCGAGCAGAGGCTCAAGAATTCTGCACTGTCCCACCCCTGGGTATGGTACCAAAGCTTCATAAGTTTCCACCAATCAAAGCAGCGGGAGGAGGCCATTGTATCCAGTCATCAGCCAACAGATTTGCTTGTTTCGACGTCCTTTAACTGGTCATCACTAGTATTTGGCTGGTATAGTCTGTGCTTGCATAATACTCGACTACCACTGAGGATAAACGGCAGGTCTGAGTTATTAACAAGCGCCAAGGGTACCTTACTCGACCGATTATGCAGCGATGTCAGTTCTACACATGGAGTGTATATGTTTTCAGGCAACAGGTAAAACAAGCCTAGGAGCAGGCTAGGCTTCAAGAAGAAATCATAGACTAATTCCTTTTCTATCTATCTACTCCTGATCTCTAGGCATAACCTTTTTTAGCCGGAGTAGGCTGTGCTAGCTCACGTTTCCAGTTCTTTGTGCGCCTTGCGTGTTGTCATTATGCCCCTAGAACAAACGGCACGTCACCCCACGAGATAAATAAGCATTCCTCTTTGGGCCTGTGGCAACAACATCAAAAGGATGTTGTGGGGCACCCTCATTGCTAGCTATCCAAGTACCGGTGTAGAGAGTGAAGTTGGTCCCTGCAATCTTGCTGGAGGCTCTCATGGGGACCACTTCTGGAATCCATGGGCTAATTGTAGCACTAAAGTTCGAAGGCTGAGGAACAATAAGTGAGATGTTGGTAAATTGATCAGCATTGTAAACCTGGGACAAAAGGACTCTGTTAGTATTTTCACCATGTATTCGACATGCTAATGCACCCGCGGCAATCATACCCTTGCAGTCACGCCTAGCTGTTGCAGAGTGACACCATTGATAGTTGTAGTAGTCTGGTTGCAGAGGCTCATCTGAGGCTGAATGGCATCAGATAGAGGGAACACGGCGCCTCCATTGTTGAAAGTCGTAATCTTCTCAGTAGTACCGTCTTTAATATCAACAGTGAAAGAGGATATGCCTTGCTCAGCAGGAATGTTGGTATTGAAATCGTAATAAAAGAATTCCGCACCACAGTTAGGATAGTCGCAAGTTGAAGTAGAGAGGTTTCCAATTATGAGAGGTGTGGCAACAGGCAGAGGCTCGCCAAAGCGTGAGAGTAGGGAGACGGAAATCTGGCCCTTGCTACCTCCCTTTAAAGTGTCGATAACCTGAACCGTGTCCAAAATGAACAAGTTAGTTGCCTAGAGCTCGCGTTCGTTATTTCATTTTTTAGTTTTATTGGAACGTACCCTTAAGGTTAGACTGAGTCTCAGCGTCTTATCGTCATTGACAGCAATGGACCACTTTCTTGGCTTAACAGGCAGGGGTTGAAGAGCATCAGTTAGCTTAACATTCGGCGGCACAGTATTGATCATGCGCTCAAATAGAGCAGCACAAGTTTGGGAGAAAAATTCTTGCGATTCAGCCATCCGTGAAATCATATCACCTCCATCAGCGTTGAAAATTCGGAAATCCGATCGCATAGTTTCATTATTATGACCAAATGCAAGTGGGTTTTGAGAAACATTCGCTACGAATTCCTTGGCGCTGGTTGATCATGGTTAGTTACATGTGGACGGGATAGGCAAACGGTATTAGTCAACGACAAGGTGCCAAGGCAGACTTACACTTGGTTGTCAAAATTGCTTGTTGACGTATCAAAAAAGACACTATTGTCATTACCAAAAGGCTAAATGGTTTCAAATTAGCCGTCCTGCGCATGAATAATCGCTGAGCGTCTGCTGGCCGGGAGTGTGGATATACGAACACCAGTAACTGGAGGAGGTTGTGGGTTTGGCACAATTTCTGGAAAATCCACACCATGTACTCCTCCAACCGTATGACCACAGGCAACAATGGCAATCATCTCAATCGTGTTGAAACCCTGCTTGACAAACTTCGCAGTGTGTGTGGCAAGGTCTTCCTGCGGCTCTGGAACGCCGGAAGGGCCAGGGCCAGTCGCATCAACACGACCTGCCCTGTAGGGGAGAATGATATCTCCATTCGAGCATCCACCAACTCCAAAGACTGCTGCCATGGCGAACAGGTCAGATAGTGAGGATCGGGTAGTGTATCTTGGCCGGAAAAAATCCAGCGTTTCTTGGAAAGCACTGCCGGGATTCTCTGGGCGATCCTTCTCGAAAACAATTGAAGCATCTATTCCGCCAGTGCCTGCTTGAACGTCCGCCGTGGCCATGTCATGATATGCGTTTCTGATCCACTCAGCACCAAAACTGCGTCCGATGGCCAGTCCACTGGCACTGCAAGGAACGGCAAAGGTGGCAAGGCTGCTTTCGAAAGGATTCTGCTGTTCGAAGAGCATCTTCTCAAGTTCGTCAGTTGCTTCATCCGGCCAGACATTGACGGCGTTGGTGGGAAGCTAGAGTGAGCAGCTGGCTAGTGTATACGCAATGGTCCTTGTCCAGGTCACGATGGTGATTTGTTGTATAAGGGCTAGTTCAGATCACAACAATATTTCTTAAAAGATAAGTGTTATCCAAGCAATTATAAACTTTTTTTTTTCTTCTTTTTTTTCTTTTTTCTTTTTTTTTTGGCTGAGTTCCGGTCCCATTTTATAGAAGAAAAGATGAATCCTTTGAGAAAGAAATCACCAAACGTGCTGTTCAACCTGACCTCAAGCTCTCGTATCTGTCGGTGACAGGTATGGATGTGTGCCAGATGCTGGTACCAGCTTCCTGTTCCAGTATCATCTCTTTTAGGTTTCTAGGCTGTGCATGGTGGGGGCTGTGATAGATAGGCAGTGCATCTCGTAGGGGGTGTTTGGTGGCTATGGCCTGCCGGATTCGCCTGTGGAATTTGGTAGCGTCAGTTTTGCATGTCAGTCCTCTATGTAGTTGGTTCAGGTCTTAGGATATCAGGGCAACGGCTAGCGGCGTGAAAGAAGAATAGCTCTTATAGTTATCATTAACAGGCAGCAATACATCGCAGTCAGCAGTATATGTATAACAGGCAACAAGATACAGACAACACTCAGTCAAGCTTCCTATTGTAGTGTCATCACTATTATGTATTTAAATTAAGTACAATGCTTTCTATGCTACCTACTAGATTTGCGTGTACAATTTAGGCTAGGTTGTATGAGATCATGGTGACGGTATGTGTATAATGTAGCGCTTCGAAGTATCTGAGAGAAGCAGAGTGAGGAGTTAAGAGATTTGATGAGCAAATTTTCAGAGTGTAGCGTTCCTGTATGCTCTTGTCACATGGAAATTTTTGGACTGCCGTGATATTAATGTGACACCGAGAGCGAAAGAATATAAATTTCTTGATATTTAGGTATATGCCATGATTAACAATATCATAGTAAAAAAATTAACCCCCCAAAAGTACAAAAGAAAACGACGGTGTTTCATCAGTCTCTTGTCCTGTTCCATCCATATTCTCACAGCAAACTCAAACAGAAGCTCAAAATACCAACTCCCCAGACACCAACTTCCAGCACCTTGATAATACATATGAAAGCAGAAGCCCACAAACGAAAAGTTAAAGAAAGTCTAGTGCCATGTTATTTACTTCTTCTTTCCAGCCCCATTCACATTGTTGCTCTCTGTCATGGCCCCCTGAGCGGCGTTGAGTCGGCCAAACTGCCACTCAGGGAGAGTAATGCCAGTCTGCTCGTTGATTGTAGTCATCAGTGGTGGAAGCATCTGGTAAACATTGCGCATGACATCGGTTGGTTCAGAGCCGCTGCCTTGGTTTCCAGTGTTCCAAACGCTGATCTTGGGCTCCAATCCACGGATAGCGCTGGCGTTTGCTTTGGCGAGCTCGACAATAGTGCCTTCTTTGATCATCATGTATTGGAGAAGACCGGCTGGACCACCAAATGCGACAGAGAGTTTGCTATATGCGTCTGCCATTGCCGTGATACCTTCGGCTTCTTTAAGAGTTCGCACAAGGGCAGCCTCAGCGTTTCGGAGACTTGCCTCCTGGTTTGCCTCGGCTGTCACACGAATCTTATATGCCTCTGCGTCGTAAGCCTTTTGGTTTGCCTCTTGGTTTGCCTCAGCCGTCACACGAGTTTTGTATGCGTTTGCATCGGAAGCTTTTTGGTTTTTGTAAACCTCCGTATCTGCTCCACGCTGACTCGCCTCTTGATTTGCTTCTGCAGCAATTCGAGTCTTGTATGCCTCGGTATCTGCCGCGCGTTTACCAGACTCCCATTCAGCCTGGGCCCGCGCCGAAACCTCATATGCTGCTGCATCTGCGGCTTGCTGTTTGGATTCACGAATAATAGTTGCTTTGACGACATCTTGGGCGCGGAGACGTTCCATCTCAGCAGCGGCACGCTTGATTTCGACATCGCGCTTCAGATCTTCATCCTTGGACTCGAGAGTACGTTTAGCAGTAACTCGGGCAATGTCGACATCTCGTGAAAGAGCAGCTTGTTGAGTATGCAGACGTGCTTCAGCTTGCGCTCGCTCAATGTCTCGCTCTGTCTTTTGGACCGCTGTCTCGGCGTTGATCTTGGCAATCTCGCGATCCTGCTCTCCCTTCTTCTTGGCTTCGCCAACATTACCCCGCAACTGAGCTTCCGCAACGTCGATTCTGGCCTGATTGGTTGCACCCTCGTGCGCCTTCTTGGAAAGTGACTCGAAGTAGATGGAGTTCGGTGCATCTTTGAGCTCCTTGACGTTGGAGTTGTAGATCTTGAGGCCGAACTGCTGGAGTTCGCCTTGAATGTTGCGAAAGATGCGACGCTTGAAAACTTCACGCTCGGTGAAGATTTCTTCCATAGTCATTCCGGAAACCAAAACACGCGTCTCACCCTCGATAATACCCTTGACGATGTTTTCAACATGATCCCGCTCCGCGACGACCTTGTTGCCGCTATTGGAGCGAGCTAGCAGCATTGCGTACTTGACGAGAGCATCTCCAGAGTCTTCTCGATGGTCTGTAGTCTCATCAATCGGTTCTCCATCGTGAGAGACTGTATCTGTCGTGACACCGCCCTTAACGTTTGCTCCGCGTTGGTTCACGTCGGGTCCGACTGTGAAGACAACGGGGAGAGAGAACTGTAGCTTCTCCTTGGTCATTGCCTGGAGGTCCATGGCATAGTCGTGAGGCTGCACACTGAAGCGAGTATATCGCTGAAAAGGCCAGACCCAGGCGGCCTTGGTGATTCTGACGGTACGAATACCCATGCCAGTTATGGCGAGGTACTCGTCCGGAGCGGAAATCTTGTACGATGCCATGATGACTTTTGGCAAACAAGGGATGATGTTAGTTTAGGGAAGATAGGTTTGGACAAAAAGTTGTGAGGGGAAGAAATCAATAATAATAATAATAATAAAACGACCAGTGGGAGATAGTTGTGGGAGGTAAGTCAAGCAAGCCCGGGGATATGAGAAAGGGGCAGACAGAGTATGAGAGGTGAAGGAAAAGAAGAGAGCACTTGAGAGGGCCTTTTTATACAGATAACGACGGGATGGTGTAACTCAAAATGTGAATATGAAAGTTCTTTGTTCAAAATTGTAGGGGGTGGCTCAGATTGAAGAGAGACAACTATGCGTCAATTTATACCACGATCAGTGTACGCCGAGACAAAGAAATCCCCAAAGTATGCCCATAGGATTGCCCCGAATGCTATTCCCTTGCTTTTCCGCCTCGCCATCATTGGCTCACAAGGCAGGGCTGTCTAGTCTAGACAACTCGGTCAACCATAGGTGGTATGATGCAACTCTCGGCGGTGGCGCAGCGATCGCGGCGTTCCAGAAGCTTTCCGATACAGGATGCGACGAGTACGAAGTGAGGCGAGTAGCGTCCGATTTGGTCAATGCCGACATTGGGCTTCTCAGCCGCAGCGGCCTAGTAACTTTTGGCGTGGGCAGACTCGGCTCAGCTTTGATGCAAGGTGAACTGTCCTACAATGCTTGATCATCTGACCGCTATTTACACAAAGTATAAATTCTGATCTACATCGCTTGTATGAGGGGTTTTTCTTTGCCATTTATAGACGGCATTTACAATGCTTGACGATGTGGCATTGACAGGGCGCGAGTTGCTTGCGGTATATGTAAATGTGAGCCCTGCCTTGGCGAGCTTATACTCTAACGATCGTAATAGCGCAATCTGATTGGATACATGCAAAATGCTGGCTCCATTTTGGCTCTGCAGGCATATGTAATGTGTATTATTGGCAGGTAATAGTAAATAGAAAAAGCAGGGCTGCAAGTTGCCAAGAATAAATCTGGGGAAGTACCTAAGTTTGTTTTTCTCTAGCCATCTCCAATTCAATTATTCACATAAGGCTTCCGTATGCATATCTATTAGGCCACTGGCAATAATATGTACTAAGATGCCGGGATATCCACCCTTGTCAGCTTCCTTCATAGGGTAATTTATTATCACGGCTCTGCTCGCCTAAGCAATTAGAACCTATTACTTTCTCACAAAAATGTCGGCAGAGAATAGAAGTAGCTTGAGAGGTAAAAATGCCATTGCACAAGAAAAGTATGCCTAGGATGTCAAGGAAGGAAACAAATGATGGCAACGCCTACCAAAGCAGCCACATTGTTTCTTTCGTTACATCCCAATGTAAAACTGTCAGCAACAGTTTGCAAAACGCCAAACTCTCCCTTCTACAATTTATATAAATCGCCTAGCCAATCGGCAAGCATCGCAACCATCTCTTTCGTGCAGCTATGCCCTGTATTCTCTTGTATGAACAACCTGGCCTTGCTATGTCCAGACGTGGTTCGTTTCAGCATGGCATTTCTCCTTTCCAACCATGATGTTGTATATCGTGCGGGTACCAGTTTATCGTACTCCCCGTTACACATAAACAAAGGTACATCGCTGGGAAATTCTTCATATATCTTCTTGTCGCCCTCACGGACAAATTCTGCCAATGCACGTGGCCATCGACGCCGTTGCGACTCGTTCATCACCTTCTCCAGTCTTTCATAACTGACGGTCTCTAGCTCTTCTCCACTGACACCAATCGCTGAAGCGTCGATTCCTAGACGCTCCAGGAGGAGAGATGTCAAGTTTGGGCAACCAACAACCATTGCAAAGGCGTCAAATTGGCCGGGCGCAGTTGATGCCATGCGCCAAGCCGTATGGGCGCCTAATGAGACGCCGAGCATAATATTGTGCAAGCGATTGAACTGGGGGAAATATGCTGGCAAAAAATCGAGAACAAGCTTGAAGTCTTGCGTTGCCCCGGATATCATAGATATCAAGTCGACGCTATAAGGGATATAACAATATTTAGTAGTGCTCAATTAAAAGATAGGGTAGGATAGATAAAACATCTTATTTCAAACGAGCTTGCATAACTTACGCATGGTTTTCATTACCACCCGACCAGGTCAAATTTGCTTCTGGACTGACCTATTGGATCCCGCCCTTGTCAGATGTCAACATGGTGGAAAAAGTGGTGAGAGACACATACCTCGCGATCGCCATGGTTCCTCATGTTCATCGTGATGGCAATCATCTCAACTTTTTTCTTCCTGCCATCAGATCTGTACCTATGCAAAATCTCATGCGCGATGCCTTCTGTCACGAGATATGTTCTCGTTCGGTTATGAGCAAGGTACAAAACAGCCACGTCCACCCCAGACTTTTGCTTCAACTCCTCTAGTCCATAGACGTATATAGTGACACCACCAATGGCCAACGACGTTTTGCTAGAACGAGGTGTCGTGAGAGGGAGAGAAAATCGCGGTTCTAAGCCATCTGGAGTTGTGCTTGGTGAGGGTAATGAGTCCGACATGTTAATCAGCTGTACGGACACCTCAAAGAATGAATGAGTAGACGAATCCTAATAGGGTTGCCAAGAAAAATTTACAGTAAAAGGCTGAACTAAAAGAAAGGCCAGACAAAAAGAGACGTGGCTTATGGATTCCTCCCTCCTGCTATCTCTTCAAGCAGACGAACGCTAATGTGTAGGTATAAGTCGGCAACACCAAAGGGAACAAGCATTTGCCGGGCCCTACTTTTTTAGCCGGAATGCAAGGGGTTCGGTTGCTTGCTCGGCCAGTTCGGTCAACTGCGCCGATTGGACTCCGTACAAATCTTGTAGTGGTATTACTGTGACTACATTGCCTAGCGGATTGGGGGACATGGAATGCCATTAGCGTGGAAAGACGCACCATTTTGGGCAATGTCAGATCCTTGCTACATGCCAGCCGTGAAGTTGTTTGTTTTAAGTGACGCTTGTACCACGTGGAAAGCACAGGCGATTTGGTGGTGGATGGAATGAAGCATCCGACCGAGCGCAAGCTGAGGAGTTATAGGATTATTTGTTAAAAACAGAATTCGTAAAAAAACAAAAAGTAATAATATATAACCATTAACGATGCGAAACGAATCCACTTTTTTTTTTTTATTTACACAGATATACAATTGGTTTCCTCCACCAGCTAGCCAATCGCCACTTTGCCTTATTTCTTAAATTTCGGCAAGGATATCCCAAAGACTCAAAGGATGCTGTTTAAAAAATTCCAGAATGATTGGTGTAGCGTTGAAGCTGGCAATGTGATGACCAGCCGCCTGATTATCAGAATTTGGAGCCGTGCTTGGCCAATCATGTCCAATTACAGCGTCGTAGACGTGCTCAACCAAGCCAAAGTTAACCCCTGACCCGTATTTGTAGGAAACAGTGTTGGATGAGATTGGTGTGGTAACATTGTGGAGGCTAAGCCCATCCCGTACGGCCCATTGCTGAATGAAATGCGGAATTGATGGAAGACATTCCTGCTTGCGCTCACCACCGTGATAATTAATCGTAGAGTCATTGCCACCGTGAAATTCAAGGAATGGGATGTCATGGCGACTAGGGCTACAAGGGATCTGCACTTCGTCGGGTGCGCAAGGTAATGTATCGATATAAAAAGCACCAGATACGGGGGCAAATGCTGCAATACGGCTGGACATTGTCTTATCGCAGGCCAAGACGTTGCAAAATCCGGCGCCATCTGACTTTCCAGTGGCAAAAATACGAGTGGGATCAATGCAATACTGCTTTTGAACATGGTCGAGGATATCTGCAGTGAATTGAACGTCGTTAATGGTGACGTTCGGAACACCTTGCCAAACGTCCTTCAGTTCCGTCAGCATGGGCATTGGTTTTGCTTGTGGGTGATCAGGATGTCTTACGTTGATGCCTTGAGGGTAAATAACGAAGGAATTCGTGTTGAACTCCGGGTTAGTCAGCTCGTCTAACTGCAGTTGGCTTTCTGCGGTTCTCAAGCCTCCGTGGTAAGACAGAATAGCGGGAGTTGGGATCTCATCATGGTACGTTGGTGGAATCGAGATGAGGTAGTATCGTAATAGCCCACCACTCGTAATTGTCACATTTGCGACACTACCAATTGATTGGCCATGAGGCAATCCCTTTAGACAACCTTCCAATGAGATGGAGGAAAGACTTTTAGGTAGGACCAAGGCTTCAGCCAAAGCGGCGATGAATACAACCTTGAGAGACAACATTGGGGGCCAGGGACAATGGAATCCTAATTCGGAAGAAAGAACAATAGAACACTGAATCACACTTTCCACTTACGTCAATTGTCTCAGATCATCTCTCCTTTTATATACGCCCACATTCCAGTTCGACAATACTACCCCAAGGGTCCGTCACATTTCCTGGGGAAAAGTGCGGAGAACCCTGAACAGAAAGGCCAAATGGAATAAACTCCGTCTCATGAGAATGCCGAATCTTCAGTTCATGTCTGCTAATTACCGAGTTTACCGGAATTATATGCTTAGCTCGTGCTTCTTACCGTCTTTGAGGTCCATAATTCTTAGGGCTGACGATGGATGAAGGTTGGAGAGAGGGTATGTCGGTAGACTGGCCAGAACTCGGGATTGTTTGCTACAAATCTGACTATTAACGGGATGGTCGTTAAAGTATAGTAGACATGTTGGTAATTCTTTGCGGGTAGCTAGCATTCTCCACCTAAGAAGTTATACCGAATCCACTGCATCTCGCTCCGTAACTACATAGGGGAGTTGGCAAATAGTTGTGTCAAGCATATTTTGGTGGCAGTCTCAATATATTGTCATTGATTCATATATCTATGTTGAAGGAAGAAACATTTACAAATAGGTGACGTAGATATAAGTTGGGATGAAACATGTTCATTGAACAGGGTACTAGAAACTAGCTAACAATTCTACATGACGTATCTAAACTCTTCGTTCTGTTTGTCAGTAAGATCTTCATCAATTGAATGTAGACCAATAGGTGCACCAGTTCGTTTATCTCTCTTTTTATTTTCCATACGCAGCATGATGAGGGTGATTGATGCAATCACCACAACACCGCACAAGCAAACGAAGCTCCCCACGAATCCTGCATGATAGACTGGCCCCGGGGACGCACCGAAAATAACGGGGCCGATAACATTCCCGACGCAGTATCCAACAAAAGTTGAGGCACTGACAGTAGATTTTTCTAAAAACAAGGTGAGATACCGATTTCCTTATGCCATATGTGTGGGTCAGAGGGAAAAAGAAAGAGGCTTACTAGTATGACCGGCTATATTTGATGCTGCCAAAGAGACAGCAAGTCCTCCAGAGGCAACTTGAACAGCAATTAGGAACACGCCTGCAAATAACAATCCTCGATTACTGCGAGGCCCAAACCAACAGATTAGAGTTCCCGCTATAGAAATTAGACCGCAGAGAATAATCAGCAGATATCGCATGTTTCTCCATTTCCGTGTGATGTAACCTGAGAGAAGAATGGAAGTTGCTGTAATTGCTCCAATGGGGCATGTTAGAGCCAATGAATCGAAATGCGAGTATCCGAATGAATTAATCACAAGTGTCCCAAAAGTCCCAAGAGCACCTGACGGCACACCGGTAAGAAGTACTATGAACGAGCAGCTGTACAGCTTGTAGTCGCGAAAAGCCTCGAAGAACTGGGCCTTGTTGAACTCGTGACTCACGGTACCTGCATTGTTTCTCTCGAGGCGGCGAATGGCAATGTGTCTCTCAGCATCCGTCAAGTGCTTGCTCGTCATGGGGTTATCGGGGAGGAAGAGGAAGAGAACGATGGACCATAAGATAGTGACACCACCAAGAATCAGGAAGATTGGTTTCCAAGAAGGAAGTGAGCCATGAATCTGTCCCAACCCGTAGTTAATTAGAGGAGAGATGGTTGTGGCAACTCCAACACAGCTATACCAAAACCCAGTTCGTAGGGCCTGCTCTTCTCGTGTCCACCAAAACGTAACCAAGACAGTGAATGAGGGCGCAACGGCTGACTCGAGAAAACCAAGAAAGAGGCGGTTGAGCATAATGCCGGTATAGTTGAAGCATCCAGCGGTGGACATGAGAACGGCTCCCCAAAGGAATGTCGCGGTTGACACTACCCGTGATATTGAGTATCGCTGGGACAAGAACATCATTGGGTATGTGCCAACAAGATATCCAATGTAAAACATCATTGAGGCATTGGCGTATTTCTGGTTATTTGTGATTGGAGTCCCGTCTGGTTCATGGCCGACAATCGTCGTGAGCTTCAAGTCCGCATTAAAGTTGAACTGTGTTGCAGCGCTCATAACACCCTTGTCGTAGCTCTGCAACGTGTATGTCACCATCATGAGTGGAACAATCCTTTAGCTTTGAGTAAGTGATTGGTTCTAACAAGAGTGTAAGTCACTAAGTTGGGGATAATCATACCAGAAATCGAGTTTACGAATAAGTTGCCTCTCTTCTTCTGGAGTAAATGACTCGCTGTTGGGCTTCATGTTGACAGCGTCGTCTTCGATCTTCTCAATCTCCTCTGCTTCATCACGCTTTGTGTCGTCAAGTACTTCCATGTCGTGAGGTATCAAAACCACAGAATAATTGGATGGTTGGCTGTTTTGCTTCACGATAGATGTAAGCGTCATTCAATCCCTGTTGTTGTGGTGATGAAGATGCTATATAACGTTCTTGTCGTTGTTCCTCCTTGCACCACACGGCGGGAGTGGCTGACTCTCGTTCGGTAAAAGTTTACAGCACAGGGGGCATGACAAGGTTGAGTCCATCCCGATCTTCTCCGCGATGAGTTGTCATGATGTCTATCTGTGGAGAGGGCAAAAGAGAGAATGGTGTGACATACCAGCATAAGGACTAAGGATTTTGGAAGAGAAATGACTCGGTGGAAGTGCGAATGAAACTAAGAAAGATAATTGCCGAATTAGCCGTTCTAGCTCGCGACAACTTCATGCTCAGGCGCCACAAAGATGGGGTTTGTGGAGTAGCTGGTAAACCCCGATCCGGGGTAAAGTAAGCTGGCCGGAACGAATCTTTTGTTTTCTACCGACGGCAAACTTCTTCCCCAGACAAACTCAACTTGCCGGCCATGGAATCTGGGGAGAGCTTACATGCAGCTCGGCCCAGCAACGGCGTTTGGAGAAGCGGCAGTGGTGGCAGGGTTACTCCACGGATTCGCTCGCGTGTTGCTTGTCAGCCTTGTAATCAGCGAAAAGTTCGTTGCGACGTTGTTCAGACAGGCGGCGATCCGTGTTCAAATTGCCAGCGCGATGGGGGATCTTGTGTGGTTCTCCCGCGAAAGAAACATCGGTAATTATTTTGAAGGACGTTCAATTGTGTGTTGCTGTCTATTGATACTCATTACCTGTCTCCTCACAGGCCACGAAGGAAAAGAGATGTCCAATTTACGTCGCAGAACACAGCTGGAAACACAGCTGAGATCTCATATACGAAGACTATATCTGGCGTCCTGGTAGATTCACAAGTTGGCGCCATACAAGTTGAAGGTCCTTCAGAATATTCTTATGGCGGCACATTCTCAGCATCGACACCATCATCAAGAAACAATGTAATGAGCGTTGGAGATGGCCAAGGCCGATCAGCGACAGAGGCTATTTTGCCCGAAGATGGCTCCTTTAACTACATCGGTAAGCGCACTATCAAAATTCTGTCGACAATGATATGGAAAGAGTCTCACAGCGTATCAATAGGTGATAGGCGAGGCCCACGCCACTCTGTGTATGACCTCTGCCATCCTGAGACCCCCGAAGACGCACGCGATTTGCCTCCAAGCACAGCCATCACCTCGTCTCACAAACCGCATGAGCTAGAGTACATGCGCATTCAGGGCGTCTTCTCCAAGCTCCCAGATGATGTATGTGATGAATTGGTCCGCTGCTATTTCCAGCATGTTCACTTCTTTCTACCGATCATCGACGCGCCGGCATTTCTCAACGAGTACTGCAGTAATGGCTCTCGGAATATTAGCTTGTTGTTGTATTGGAGCATGCTATTGGCGGCTGCAAATGTGAGCCTATATTCCCAACATCTAGGGGTGTATTTATGTAATTATTAATACTCTCTAGTTTGTCGATGCGGATGTCTTACAGAAAGCAGGATTCTCCTCTAGAAAGGCAATGAAGACTGCCATGTATGAACGAGCCAAGGTGAGCAATTTGAAACTCAATAAGCACGGCCTCTATCGTGTACTGTACTAACCCTGAACAGTGTCTCTATGATGTCGATCGAGGAACAGATAAATTGGTGCTCATTCAGTCTGTCATCCTATTAGGATTTTGGTATACCGACCCCCAAGATCATACTGGCGCCTGGTACTGGATAGGGATTGCAATTTCGCTGTCACAGAACATCGGCCTTCATAGGTCTTCTCGTTTGAGTAGCCGACTGCAGCAGAAAACTTCTCCGGCACGAGAAGCTCTGATGCGTCGCATCTGGTGGGCATGTGTAGTCAGAGATCGATGGGTTTCCTTGGCCCGGGGCCGTCCAATGCGCATTCATAACGAGGACTGCGACACTCCTCTCCCAGTGGTGGAAGACATCATGAACGAAATAGAGTCTGTTGTTGGTCGAGCGCGAAGTAATTTCATCCCCTCAGAATCAAGGGCCTTGGCCGAGATGTGGATTCGGCTTGTACGCATTTGCGATACTTTGGGTAACATTTTGAGAGTCCATTACCGCGTCGATGGGATGGTACCAACCATAGCGGAAATTGACAGATATGCAAACGAGTTACAAGCCCTAGCTCAAGACGATGCTATCTCGATTGACTCCAGCGAGAGCTTAAGTATCCATGCGTATCAAATCGATCTCCTGTACCAGTTAGTATTCACGTTCAGTATGCCCGTCCCGCCCAAGCGGCTACTAATTTTTCATTTAGAGCTACAATCGCCATACTCTATCGACCATATGTCTTGAATCGGTCGACTTCCCTCCCATCTGGAGCGTATTCACTCTGGCAGAAAACAGCAGCGAGCCGAGCCCGCGAAGCTGCATCAAATACCAACGGATTGCTACAGAGCCTCATCGAACTCGATGGTATACGGTATTTGAAGCCAATGATGTATTAATCTCTCTCTATTGGTAACCAGTCTGGAATTCGTAAACTAATTATCGCTTTTTGTAGGATTACCGCCATGATTCCTGCTATGCAGATTCACCTTTACGACTGCAAATCTCCAAATTTATTGACTCGCGGCCTTGCGGAGAATAAGCTTCAGCTTTACATGCTGGTTCTGTCAAATTTGAGAGGAACATACTGGAGCGCCGACGTAATGTATCGACTCTTTGATCGGGCTCAAAGCATACTAAAGAAGTCAAATGCTCAAATGACGAAACCGAGCATTAAGAACTCAGATGACAGTGGAGATTCCATGAATTTGCAACAGCAGTCACATCTGCAATTGCCTCCACCTACTGAAGGCCCCTTGCTCCCTACTCCAGAGCCTACAATACTACTAAGTGAACAACAAACGGCAAATCAGTGGTTCAATGAATCTCCGCAGTTCAGCCACGTTGATCAGTTGCTAAGTCCAGGTTTTTACCTCTCTGAAGATGGCTTCTCAGAGTTCCTTCTCAGTTATGAAGATGCCGCCGTCTATGATCCACATGTTTTGGGATCAGGCAGGATACCCGACGAGATATTATAGTACGCGGTATTTAATCTTAATGTACTAGACAATTATTATTTTCAGATCGTAGCGTGAAACATCTCCGATTTACGTCTTCAACTAAGTCACATACTATTCACAAGCTCTTATCCACGACAGCGGTGGATTGACTTGTACAGGTGTCGGTGTCTAACAGCTGTGACCGAACATCGGGAGCTGCCAGCTGATTACGCAGGCACAGTTAATTTTAAGCTACAGGGTGCTACCAAATCATAGGGGTCCAAAATCAGAGCGCCCATCTCCTACAAACGCACACATGCGGATTATAAACTTGACCCCTATAACACTACACCAAAGACTTCAGTACTACTTACGAGTCCTGGGGCTGTTCTTGTAAAACGAACGTGAAACATAGTTTTAGCTCGAATACAGTTAAGGAGTATCTGCTATAGGAATTTTGGCCACTGTCCACTCTCTCATACACTTTGCATCACTGCCCAATCTTGTAAGGCTTCCCAGACTTTAGGATCAAACTAGGCTTCCTCTCAGCCAAGTCCAAAATCATCTCTGCAAAATAGCTGTTGGCCCACGCGAACCACGGGCGCGTGTACACACTCGTGTTGTAGATATTGACGCTCTCGTGGATCAAACCCAATCCACTGGTGTTCTCTAAAATGAGTGCCAAACGCTGTTTGATCTCGCTATCATTGTCAGTGCCGAAGATGGCTGAGATTTGACTCATGGGCCAGGGATACGTGGCGTTGACGTGGGGACCTCTGTTGATTCATATTTACAGTTAATCCAGGCCTCAATTGTATAGGACATGCGTATGAAACCATAGTATTTTGACTTACCCGATGCCATTGAACGACTTTCCTACAGCATAGTAAGGGTTTGCCCTCGAAAACATAGCCGCTTTAGTCTTCTGGTAAGTAGAATCGCCCCTCTCCAAGAATCCCAGATACGGCAGCGACACAAGACTCGGGACATTGGCATCGTCCATGATGTATTGCGCTCCGAGCCCGTTGGTTTCATACGCAAAGATTCCGTTAGAAGCGCGCGTGTGGGCCCAAACGGCCTGCTTTATGGTATTGGAGTATTGGCGGAGTTGCTGAGCAAGGCTCTTCTGGGTTCGGATGGTGGTGAGCATGTCTGCAACGTTGGCGAGCTCCACAGACATCATGGCATTGTCAGAGGTGATAAAGTCTACATCAAATCGTCAGCAACAAATGACTTGGCGTATGAGTTGTGGTGATTCCAAAACTCACTAAAGACACAGAGGTCGTCCGAAGGCCTGTGGCTCGAAGCAACCAAACCGTTTGCTTGCTTCGGCTCGCCATTGCCACTGTTGGGCACCATTGGGGAAAGTGCCCCAGCAGTGCCCGTCCAGTTGTAGTAGCTGACCCATTGGTAGTCATCCGACCAACTACTCTGGGACTGTTCGTAAAGGACTCGAACTATCTGGTTCATCGCAGCGTTCCCTGAAGATAGTGTTAGCCAAATAGCCTGAGAGAAAGGGGCAGTCGACTTGGCTATGTCGCTTATTTAATCGTTCGTACAATTGTCATTGATGAAAGATGAGTCCTTTGTATTGGCATAGTAAGAACGCGTGATTTTGAGAAACCCAGCAAGGGAATCAAGCTCGTACTAATATTGTGAGAAATGGTGCTCTCTATACATGTACTTTGACAGCCGTCATACCTTGCATTCGAATACCGTTTGGTTGTTCACAGGCCTGTTGTGAAGGGCGTATGTGTTAATTTTGCATGGCAATTTCGCAATTGGCGGCAGACGGGTATACATACGGGTTCACTCTGACGCCTGTTGCCCAGTCCTGAATACAATGTTACTAAGACATTCACACCGCGTAAAATCGCACTCGCCGACTTACATTCACACTTGGGGCAAGCCCACTCTCTGGTGGTGGCTGGAAGGAGCCTATATGCCATATTCTTGATTAGAAAGGTGCCTCTACAGCAGATTAATTTGGCTAAACGCACCGCAGTATGGATATTGCGAAATGTATCGCGCCTCGGTGTTAATCACTGCTTTGACAAGAGCCTGAAGGTTCTTATCATGTGGCAGAAGCTTATACAGATGTGCAAACTGGTTTCCGGTGTCGCGCAACCATTGTGCACTTGGACAATTAGCTCAAGCGTATGCATGATCGCATTGCCCTGTATACGTACGTGATATCCTGGCAGAAAGTTAGGCAAATGGCAGTTGACTCATGCAACCCTCGCATTGGGGAAATAACTTACACCAGTGATGATGAATGCCAAATTCTTTGTAGGGTCAAAATACTTGACAGTAGTATCCAACGTTGACGGAAACGTATTTTCAAATAGTCGAGCAAGATCCGGATCCTTGAGCCGAGATTTCAAGTCGCTGATGACTTTCTACGCACGATTAAAGAGTAAAAGAACTCTTTTTAGCACCTTAATCGCAAATATACCTGCTCCGCCACCGAAGGTGGATTTGGGCAGAGGAATGAAGCTCACCTCGACAGCTGGGCTCGTGAACGTCCTGCACTCCTCGCTCGGCCTCATGTAAGGCAGTTGCAGAGGACCAGACGAGTACGGGCCATGAGGCTGTTCCGAATAGCTGCTGTAATCTGGACAAGAGGATGCTGTACGGCGCTGAGGCTGGAAGTTCTGCCAGCCAGCAGACGCGCCGGCCGGGAACGCGGCCAAGATGCCGAGGGCAGCGCCAATAACGCTATTGGGAGACATGTGTAAAGGCATCGCGGCTCTCAATTGGGTCCAGGAGATGTCTGCTGTTATAAAGCTATGTATAGATGTAACGATGCTTTAGAGAGAATCTGAGAAGAACCTCGAGCAATTCACGGTGCCGCTGACAGAAGGTCCAAGCGAAGAGGGGCTGCAATTGTGAGGCAGGTCTCACCGATCACCTCCCGTCGTTGTCTCTGTCTCGGGCCAGCCATTTTATTTATCGTCATTTGTCTTCCCACAGAGTTACACCCAGATCCATTAGGTGGGGGAACCAAGTAGGGCAATGGCGATCTTTCCCTTGGGAGCGCATTCTTGGGTAAAAAGCGTGCGGGGGAAGCGGGGAGATTCAGAGGGAGAGCATCACCAACAGGGTTTGTTTGGAAGGATTCACAGGCGAGTTGGATGATATCCGGCATGACGATGCGACTCTATGTTATGTGGGGAGACGGTTTGGTGTTTTGAAAGAGGAAGCTGGAGGGCGTCATGGCCTTACCGGCTGATGGCTAAACTGCAATGTCTCGTACGTGCTGAGACTGCATTCTTCATTGTGAAGGTTTATTTAATGATTCTTATTCTTCATTCTCCTTTGTCTAAGACAGGGGCTAGCTAACAATATAAAACACGAGGCTGGGATTGGCAATTGGGCAGTGGTGATGGTGGCGATCCATGATGCTTGGCCAACAATGAATCGAGCGAATCCCCCTCGCGCATCAGCATCATATATGCTCACCAAACAGACAAATCAACCAATTGATTCTCTTTGTCATGCGCACAAAAGCCGAGTAATGTCCCGTACTACCCTTTTCTCCGCACCGACGGCCGCTGCCACCCGCCTTTGTCTCGGCTCTTTTCTGGCTTGATGCTACCTCTTGGCATCGAATGCCGACTGGTTCAAGTACGGGCATAGATTCATTCACAGTGTCTCGCTGAGCCTCAAACTTGGCTTGCGCTTGATGATATATGTATTTTAGATGCTTGGACGGGTATCGAATGCCTTCTTTGTTTCAATCCATAAGATATGTCCAGCCGCTGACACGTATTTATCATTTATTCGACCGATGTGCGTCTGTTTTCACTTTGGCTGCGATCTGTGCCTCTAGTGATCCATATAATTTTTGACCAGGATCTATTCCATGTTATGTAATCCTGCATCGGCCGCTCAAGAATAGGTATCCAGTTGCTAAAATGACAACAAAGATGTATCAGTGCAGCTCCAACACCAACAACGCCACCACCAAATATCAATAACCACGCCGGCAAGCATACATCTCAGCCTCTCTGTTGCTTCGCCATGCCATCATCAACATCTCGGCAACATGCCTCCCCTATCCCGCATATCCACGCTCTCTGCATGGATGACGAATACAGCACCGCCCTCCAGGCTGCCGTCGCATCTCACAACCTCTCCTCCGTTTCAATCACGTACCACAACTGCGCCCTCGCCTTTGTAGAGGCCGAGTTCGATCTCATCGTGTCCCCTGCGAACTCATACGGCCGACTGGACGGAGGCTTCGACGACGCCATCTCACGCTCATTCTCTCCTCGCGGCGACTATTTCGCCCTCACAAGAGCCGCCCAGGCCAAGCTGTATGATGAGTGGCGCGGCTTCGCTCCTCCGGGGACTTGCACGCTGCTCCGTATCCCCGACGACTTCCACGCCCGCTCACAAAATACCTGGCACACCAAATATCTGGCGCTGTGCCCGACAATGCGCGTCCCGCAGAACGTCAACTGGGACCACGAGGTCATCTACGAGTGCACGTGGAGTTTGCTCTGCGCGGTAGACAAACACAACCGAGCAATTCGTGAGGGCAGGCAAATTGGGCAGCATGACGAGATCCGCAGCCTGCTCATGGTTCCCATGGCTACGGGCGTGGGCGCTGTGAGTCCCGAGCGATGGGCAAATCAGACGGCCCTGGCGCTGAAGCACTATCTTGATGCGATGGAACACGGGTCCAAATGGAGCTCGCTGGAACCAGACGATATTATCGAGTATGCGCACGAGGTTGAGCAGACGTGGGAACTGTAGGGCGTTTATAGCTGATTATCGTCCATGAGAAGGCGGACATGCTTCGTGTCGTGCTGCGCCATGCCACATGGCCTTCAGAGACGCGCAAAGAAGCTATATTGCTATAACAATTTGTCAACAGCTGCCATGATGCATGTTGTGTGAACTGGCCGGCCGAGTAAGAGGCCTGCTGATTAAACTCACCTTGGTACATATTGAGGTTTGTACAAATTCACCTCGTGCATCTTTTCGAGAGCAAAACGCTACTGTTGCTCTTCCAGCTGAACCAACCTACATGCAGCAAGCAGCATTTCCAATTATGAACAGGTAAATACGTAGTCATTTATGATATCTACAATGAAAATAGTAACCCATCTGTGCAACCAGATATCCGCAGAACCGATCCATCAACAGACCACATCAGCCGCGACAGCAAGCACCAAAACACATATCTGGATCTAATCACATCGCGTTTTAGAAAACATTCTGCACTTCCTCATTGATATCCAACTTACTTCTCCTATGTGACGGTACGCTCGTTGACGAAGACATCTCCTTTGCGATCCACTTCCAGCACTTTGACAGAGTGCCAGATGATCCTCTGGATGATAAAAAAGCATCGTCCGCCCTCAAATCCCCAACATTTTCTTGGCTGTAATATGGCGGAGGAAGCAGTGCATTTGTGTCTTCTGCTCCGTAGCTTGGCGGCAAAACCTCGTTGTTGTCCATGAAGGTGTTTTCTGATGTTACATCGGCATGGGTCGATTTGAAGGTACAGGTATCCGCCATTGTAGATAAGCCGTATATAGATCGGTTTTCCGTAAAACGAGATTTTATCTTCCAACAAAATATATTATAATATCTGGGCATTTTCAACACCTCTTCCTCATTAATAGGCCTTCCAACAACTCACTACCTGAGCATCCGGAGAACTCTCGGTCTTTAAATCTGTCGCCGAGCACTGGCCGCGACATGCCAAGCTTTCCAAGCTGTCACAGCACCCTCTTCAGCCGCGGCTTACACTCAATCAAAGAAATCCAGACCCTTGTCTCGAATCAACTAAGCTTAAATAGTATGCATCACAAGGCCTGTATGCCTTTGAAGCAATCTGCACGGTCTGCCCTGAATGGGGGGCCAGCTGAATGAATTGCAGATGCCTAGTCAAAGGAATGCATTTGATGGACAGCAAACAGTATGTGAGGGACCCTTTTTCTCAGCTGAAGATCTTGGGCAGCCATGGGGCTAGGACTAATGCACATATAAAATGCAGCAATGAAGGCGATGAAAGGCCCAGGCAAAGAAAGACCCAGCCAGGCTTGGCAATCTGTCACCCTCAAAACGTGAGATGCGGGGAAGCGCAGATAACGGGCGATTTATATGGACAAGGGCACATCAATAGATCTGATTAGCAGGATTGATTCCCATCCGTGGCTGGTTGTCCATGTCGAAACTGCGTTGATTGTCGGTGGCTTCGCGCAAGCTGCAGCCCGTATATGCGCGCATGCATAGCACGTGTCAATAAAGCGCTTTGTCGAACGGAATGATAGCGCTGGCTGGAATATTGCGACGGTAGCTGAAAGCTTGAGCTCAGCTACCATGCAGTGAACAAAGCGCAAAACGCCACCCAATGAAGTCGCTATTCATTCGTGATTCGTGGAGCCTGCCCATAGCTGCGCATAGCTACGTACATATCGACTGCTGCTGTCTCGGTTTGTCCATCTGCTTCCATCTGCTTCCACTGCTGAGTTGACACATTATATCAGTTTGCTTCTGTTCGAGCTTCAAGTTTCAGGAGCACTGGTTGATTCTCAGCTGATAGCATCAACGCTCGTAGGTACATAGCTTGGTCATGTGCGATCTTGGGCGCCATTCCATCCGGCCCTTCGTACCTAGTTTGCGATAATGGTCTGTCAAAACTGACGGTTTTGGTGACGTAGCGGTGGAAAGTAAAGAGATCAACTGTGATGTTAGAGGGGGAACCCTTGGTATGGGGGACGAAAGTCTGCTGCACCTAACAGATTTCTCGAAGCATTATAAATAGAAAAATGAGGTATCAATGCTCGATCTTGAAACATCCAGCGGGCACGTGGCATCTGTTCCTGTAGGCAGCCCTACATGTTCATTAGTCACGATAACGCTACCAACAACATTGTCCGTGCCATGCCGAGTATTGTAGCATTGCCCCAACTTGAGGCATGAGGCGTGGGAAATACTTTGCGTCTCCACTGCCTGGGGGAACGTTATCAGCGGTCTAGACTCATTGCAAAGGACAAGGAGATGCGTACGGAGCAGGTACATACTCATGCTTGTGGAATAAACTCCGGCACAGGTGAATCTCCGCGGGGGAGTGTGGATAATTACCTACCTATGTAGGTTGTAAGACGCGACACTCCGAGGCATACAAGGTATATCTTTACGACATCAACGGCTTTAAGCGTGCAGCCAGTTGTGTCAATGTAGATATATCTCGTAGATGTAGATATAACTACCTAGTAGATGCAGATAAACCTACCTAGGTACCTACTAGGTAGGTCGGTATGCCTTACCGTTGGGTACCTAACAGCGGATGAAGATATACCTAGTAGATGTCCTCTATTGATCAATCATCAGATGCTCTATCACAATAGCAATATAAACAAACACAAATCACCACTAATGAACAACGTCGCAACGAAGAGTGCGCTACTTGCAAGACTGACAGGCAACGCGGGAGCGAACCCGTGGAAGAATCCCGGCACCACTGCTACTACGCTCCAAGACTGCATCGCCGTATCGGGTACTCCGTATTCTGCTGTGAGGCTAGCTGGGGACCATACACCATACATGTGTACAATAATGCAAATAGTTTTGCAGGAAAAATGACAGAATCAAGAGAAGATTGGATGCAAGGTTCCTTGGTCTAGGACAAGTACATACTAGTGGGCGTATCAGGGAGACAGGGGGGGTCATACAAGGAACCATATTCTAATTGAGGAAGCCGAGCCAAGCGGTAGATTGATTCTTGGCACCTTCTAGAGATGTAGATCGGGACGCCGGGACAAGCAATGCATTGTTTGATAGCCCTGGTCCACGAACAAGCTTCCCCTTTCCGGTCGCTTGGAGATTGAATCTGCAGGTTCATACGGAGGACTCCGTACACCGGCGGTTATAATATTCGAGGGCCCGATTAGAAACAACACAGTTGCATTGGCTTATTTGACGCGGGTGGCTCCGAGGGACTAAGTAACTCCGAGAGACTAAATGATTACCTCAGTGATAACCTCACCTTTTGCTGACACCAAACACCAAATCCTTTTGCAACGGCTGTGTCGAGTGTCGATTCTGTTCAGCGCCCACGCTCGAATCATGTCCCCTAAGCAATGGCTCAACGCGACAATCAACAGCTTGCGCGGCTTCAATGTTTCTCAACGCCGATCGCCAGCCACCCAAGGCAAAACCGCGACACCAATGACGTCCGAAGCAAGGAAAAGTTTGTTGCTGCGGTGGATCATGGGTGAGGCACGGCCCCACTGGACAGGGAGAGGCGAAAACTTGGCTTTTTTGTCGCGCGCCCCGTTTCTGGCTCGGCTTTGCTCCGCCTCGAGCGTTACAGGATGGCGGTGATCCGAAGAGGAATGGGCACACTGTATGGAGACGGGGAGGACGCTGAGGGAATAGGATAATAGCTCAGGGGGGGGGAAGAGTTGCTGAGCTGTTCGTAGCGAGGTGGGATGTGGTAATCGTAAGAAGCCTAGGAGTAGTATAGTAGTCTAATATGGCATGTTATTGGGGCGTCAGTCCGTTGAGCAAAGGACGTGTTGGTGGTGATGGACTTGTCCCAAAAGCACATACATTCAAAGCTGCCCAGATGCGTTTGTCCTCGCCCACGCGCGATTTCTTCTTGAAAAGAGCTCATCTACCTAGTGCCCAGTATGGATAGTACATGTACATAGTAGTAGTCTGGAACCTGCGAGATGCGTCACGCCAGCATGGTGATAGGCAGGAGAAGAATATCGCCATTTGGCCTAGCCCCTGCATGCCGTCCAGTCTCTTTATCCAGCGGTCAAGGGAGCAAGCAGCTGTCAGACGGCCAGAGTTGCATCTAGCTTAGGTACTGTAAGACTAATTCTACAGACTACGACTAATACACGCAGCAGGTAGTGGTACATCAGATAAATATTACAGTATTACTACTGCCTGTATGTACGTTGTAGGGAGACGGGCGAAATGAGGCCCGCATTTGACCGTCCCTCACGGCATAGATTTGCGTGTGGGGAGCAGCGATCAACGGCGACCCAGGGGCTTTGTGTTTTGGTTTCAAGGCCAATCCAGTCCAAGAGTCAGTCGATGATGTCTTTTGATTGGATTGAGGAAAAAGCAAGAGGTTTTTTTCCCCTGAGTGTCACATACTCTTACATAGTACTACTGTGTATCGACACAAGGGAAAAGGGCCCTTTCTTCGGTCCCCCTGCCCATTCATGCAAAGGCACCGCATCTAATTAAAGCCATGCGGAATCTAGACTTGGCTTTTGGCCAGCGATAAGTAGCGCAAACACGCCCGTCCAAGCATCACATGCCTCGTCCTCCCGGATTCTCGTTAGCAGGCCAACTGAAATTGCGGGCCGCATCCATCGTGAGGCCTGAGCTGCCTCATTAGGCCCTGCCAGCCAACCAGAGCCAGGGCCAAGCTGGGCCTAGCGATTCCAGAAGACGGGGGATCGCAGCAGCGACTAGGGCGAAACAAGGCAAGCATCGTGGAATTGAAAAGCTTGTCTGCGCGGATGTCGACGAGACAGATGGGCTATTGAATATATGCATGTACCTTATTTGGACTTGGGTCTGCAGAGTACAGAGCAGAGACGAAACCAACGTTCCATTTCCTTACGTCTCCAGCTGTAAATAGTACCGGTACATGGCAGTTAGGCACCTTAGAACCACAGAGTCAAACACCTGTAGAATAGGTACCGCTAGGTCGCCCGCTTGGACGGTGACAGCAGCTGCTCAGCGCCGACAAAAAAAAAAAATACAGTGCCCAACACCCACCCTCCCTACGGAGTACTCCTCCGCTGCAAACCCTCAACGTACATGAACCTGCTCGCATAACACCGTCCGCCGCACATCCGCACCAGCTCCTGTTAATCATTTCCGTGCCTGCCATGTCTCGCTACCCGCCGCCTCTCACCAGCCTTGTACCCGTTGTCGGGCCCTGGCGTGTCACCGCCCCCCATGCTGGTCCAAAACACTGCCCCCACCAAAATCTTCCATCTTTTCCTCATCTACTCGTGCTCTATTACTCTATGCCCAATGTTCAGCCAAATCCCTGCCACAGTCCGGCCCTCTGTGGACCCTCTTTTCATCATACCTGAAATTCCTTTGACTCGGTTGCTGGTTTGGCCTCTCGTCTGCTGTCCGATGGCTTGAGTTCCTCCGAGGGATTGTGCTGTGCTGTTCATATTCCTCATCCTCTTGTCTGTCCGTTCCTGGCCCTGTTCACTTGTCTTTTGTCCTTTGCCTCTTCCATCTCTCAAAGTTTTCTTTTCTTATCTTCTCCTCTCCTTCTCTTCCTCAAAATCACCCTCTCTATTTGTCAATCTCTCTTCGTCGTTCATCTCGCGCATTTCCTTCACTCTGGCGAGCCATCGATACATGTAGGACTCGATTTCACAGAGAGCTGTTTGCGTGTTTGCTTGCTTTCCCCCGTGTTTCTCAACTCTCGAATCAAGCTTCCTCGAACAAGCCTGGTTGTGTCACCTAATCCACAGTCTCTTCTCCCCGCAACAGAGACTCTTTCGTACTCTTGACCCATTGCCTATCCGCCACCGATCCTCACGCTCGCTTCAACCCAAATTCTTGCGCTGGTCGATTTAGGCTTTTTACGAGGCAAGGCAAACTCCACAACTGAAATTGGCGTTGCGAGATTTGCGAAATCCAGTGCAGAGCCTCGTTGGCAGCACATGCTTCAGAGCCCGTCGACAGGAGACGGGGTGTGCAGACAACCATCGACTACCAAAATTTCTCTAGGATGGGTATCAAGATGCTGCCAGGCCCCCATCGATTTATCAGCATGAAGAGCCCAATTGTGCGGTCGATAGTTGGCGCTCTCTGCGTCTTCATCATCGTCATGGCCACCATGCACGACGACAGCCTTCACGTACGCTCCAAGATTCTCGAGCAAGCCGGCATCAGACCAGGATACAAATCACATCACAAGTCCCAGCAGCATCTCGACAGCAAACCTAACTCGACTCCCAACGTTAAAATGGACTGCAACGCCGACCATGCCCACCTAACCCAGATCAAAGAGCGCTACCATCTCGAGGACAGGTTTCAGTACATGAAGCGCTATGTCCGTTTCACTCGCAAAGACGGTCTCGAACGCAAGCGAATGACGAAGCTCTCTCAGAAACTGCTCCCTGATAGCTTCAGAACGGTTGACCTGGGCAAAGACGTCGGCGGAGGCGATGTGTGTGCTGCTCCCCTCGAGGTCGATGTACCTGCGTCCGGCTACCCTCGCAGCGTCGACGCGTCTGACTACATGTTCGGAGTCTCGACCACGTACAAACGCTTCATGGATGCAAACACGACGCCTATCAACGAGTGGATCTTCTGGCTCACCGACAGCCACGGCAACTCAAACGGCGGCAAGTTGCTACTCATGCTTCTCGATGCCACCGACGAACAGCTCCAGGAGGTGGCCAACATGCTGGGCGACGTGGGGATCGACGTCGACGTCTACCACTCCGACTCGTCGGTCGAGATGGCCGTCCGCTACCTAACCCTGGTGCCGACTCTCTACACCCATCCCGAATCAAAGAGCAAGAAGTGGCTGGTCACTTGTGACGACGACACTTTCTTCCCCAACATGCATGGCCTCGTTGACAAGATGGCCACCTTCGACCACACGAGGGACATGTACATTGGCACTCTGTCCGAAGACGTCGGTGCCATCGAGCGGCACGGCTCGCAAGCCTTTGGAGGAGCTGGCGTTTTCTTATCTCGGTCCATGGCCGAGAAAATCACCGGACATTTTGGCAACTGCACCACAAAGGCAAAGATTCTCGAGTCCAACTCCGGCTGGGGCCCTCAGGGCGACATCATCCTGCGCAAGTGCATCTACGAAAACACAGAGGTGCGATTGACCACACTCTGGGATCTCTGGCAGCTCGACTTTTTCGGTCACCCCAGCGGCTTCTATGAATGGGGAATCAAGCCGCTCTCGTTGCATCACTACCGTGGTGGAGGCTGGCACGTCGCCAAGCCTGGCCAGTACACCAAGATTGCTCATGCGTGCGGCGAAGACTGCTCTCTCATGCGATTCCAAACAACGGACGACTTTATTATCTCAGGCTATTCCATTGCCCACTACCCGCAGGGCATCACTTTTGATACCAACCAGTTGGAAGCCACTTTGTATGCTGCACCGGAGAACAAGGGCTGGAACCTCGACTTTATGTTTGGCCCACGGCGACAGTCGCTCCTCAAGACGGGGCGCAAGATATCCTGGGAGCTCCAAGAGTCCGAACTCCAATCGGATGGCTCCGTTTTGCAAACATATACGCGAAGCAAAAATGACGAGAGATGGGTCCACGCCGACAAAAAGCCAATGAGCAACATCGACGGCGTGATTGAGCTTGTTTGGATCCCTTCATAAAGCCACAAAAAGACGCAGTGCAACCTTTTCCCGCCCTCTCAGTCTTTGCTCGAGTCTGAAAGAGCGGCAAGTCACGTTGAACAGCTTGAGACAACGTTTTTCCGGGGTGTCACCATGAAAGGACGGACACGTTTCACCTGGGTAGTTGGCTGTGTGACTTACCCAGTGCCTAGGATGTTGTCCTCTTCCTCCCTGGACAAGGGCCTAACACACAGAACACATTGTGCCATCAACAGCTGCTTTTGATGCCAAAAGTCAGCAAACCATAGATTTTTCTTCTTTTACTCTGTCTTCTTTTCTCAAGGGCTGGCGTTTCGGAACTGGGTAGGCTGGATATCAATATCTACGTGCGTCCCATACAAAAGAGTCGGATGCAGGACATGAACAGCTCGGGGGTTTCATTGTTGAAGGTCACTGCGGGGGAACTCTTGTTTCCCTTTCTTCAATGACTTTTCTTTTTTTTTTTTTTTTCTTTTTTTTTTTTTCTTTTTTTTTTTTCTTCTTCTTTTTTTTTTCGCAAATTTTGCCTTCTTTCATCCTGGAACATTGGCTTGGGATGTATCATATCATGTAGATTTTGTCCTTTCGCGATGACGGCCTAGTGCAGCGCCGCATCGATTCGAATTATGCGTTGCAAGGTGGTTTGCAGGATCTGCAAATGATATGAGCCGGGACGAGACGGCGAGGTGGTGGAGGCCTGAGTAGATCGACTTTTAATGAAAGGGAGCTATAGACGATATGAATTTAAAATTTAGATGTCAATACCAGAATCTGGAGTTTCTGTTGTATGTATATCCATAATATTATACAAGAATCACCAGAACGCTGGCGCTCCCTTGAATTAGCCATAGCAGAACATGCATGTAATATGTTTGATGGGTTACAAAGGGAACATAAAATGAAGCAATGCCTACAGATACTACTGCGTACTAACCTAAAAGACTACCTTTATTCTCTACCTCCCTCAATGAAATATCCCTTTCAAGCATTAAATCACGGCATTTCCGCCCCAGTCAAACATGTTATATTTTTACATCACTGCTCCAGGGTATGTACGAAGCGACATGAGATGCAACACCAGAGCTCCCTCACTGCTGAGTCATCCATGCCCCTCTATGGATAACCCGGCAATGCCCCGCCAACCAGCCAAGCAAAAGGATGCAAATAGTAGCTTCCAGGCCATTTCATGATAGCTTCTTCCGCTCTTACAACTCCTTTCCGCCTGCTATTCGCGTTCACTCGAGGCCCGACAGCGGCCCGGCGCCCAAAATGTCTACGTAATGCAATCTCTCTCTCGTTGCTCTCTTCTGTGTCTCGGGCTTTCTAACCACTTGTCTGCTGCAGGCCAACCACCAACATCCTCTGCATTCCGTTCCGCCGGTCGCTTCACCTTTCGCTTTCGACGACGATTCGGCAGTACATCAACACCAAGTATGACCAGCACCCGGACATGTTCCAGTACGATCTCGAGGCTGTGGATGCGCTGCGCCGAGACGCCATCAATGTGCGGGAGCCGCACCTGAGCGGCATCAAGAAGCTGCAGGTGTACGCGGGCCAGCTTGTGTGGATTGGTGGCAAATTTCCAATCGATGTGCGTCACCAATTTGGGGGGCTTGGGGGTTTTACTATCCGGACGGATATGGCAGCAGTCCAGCAAAGCCCGAGGAGGAGGAGATGAGACAAAGGTGCCAGATGCTGATGATTACTTGGATTCTCCAGATTGGCGCCGAATTCACCTGGTATCCCGCGCTGGGCTACCATACCGAGCGACCGATGGCGCACAACAACCTCAAATACGAGCTCATGAATGTCCTCTACAATCTCGCCGCCTTGTATTCCCAACTGGCCCTCAATACTCCTCGAGGAGACACCGAAGGCCTGAAGTCAGCTGCCAATTACTTCTCCCTAGCCGCCGGCGTTCTCTCTCACATTCAGAAGTCCGTGCTTCCCGAGCTGCGCATGTCTGACCCGCCCGACGACATGGACCACAATAGCCTCGAATCTCTGGTGCAGCTGTTTTTGGCACAGAGCCAAGAGTGCTTCTGGCAGAAGGCTGTTATGGACGGCTACAAGGACGCTTCTATTGCAAAGCTGGCTGCGAGGGTTTCTGATCTGTACAATCTGGCTGCCGAGGCCGCTGTTAACAGTGAAGCTGTCAGCAGCCCGTGGATACATCACATGAACGCAAAGCATCACCACTTTGCAGCCGCCGCTCAATATCGTGCCGCGTGCGATTGCCTAGAGAAGAGAAAGTACGGTGAAGAGATTGCACGTCTGAAAGATGCCGTCCTCTGTGCAAATGATGGCATCAAAGAAGGTCGGGTTGCCTCTCTAAACAAGACAGTCATGGAAGATTTGCAGGCATTGAAACGAAAGCTGGAAGAGGATTTGAAGAGGGCTGAAAAGGACAACGACCTGATTTTCCTTAGTATGTTTTCGCTGGTATTTACTTGCAGCTGGTCATGCACTAACAGTCACAAAAAGATCCTGTCCCCCCAAAGGCCGAATTGAAAATACTTGAGAGAGCCAACATGGCAACCGCCAGAACGCCTCCTCAAGTGGCCAATCCCCTCGACTACCTGGGTGATCATGCTGAGCTTGGACCGGCACTTTTTTCGAAGCTGGTTCCGTTCTCAGTTCACGTAGCGATATCCATCTACGAGGAGCGCAGAGACCGGATGGTGAACCAAAACATCATCCAAGAGCTAGAGACTTTGACAGAAAAGATCCACACGCTTCTCAGCTCCATTGGCTTACCGGGATCATTGCAAGCGCTGGAAAAGCCGCTTGGTCTTCCACCGAGCTTGATTCAGCACGCAGAGGAAATTCGACAATCGGACGCAATCAACAAGATCCAAAGGAGTTTCGCCGATATTGATAAACTGCGGTCCAACGACTGGGCGATATTCGAAGAGGGTAAAGCAGCGCTGGCCGCTGAAAAAGAGGAGGATGAGCAGCTGCGCCGAAAGTACGGCACCAGTAGATGGCTGCGACCCGAGAGCCAGGCCGAGCCCAACGGTTCCAAGTTTTGGGCAGCAATAGGCGAAATCGGAGGGTATTTCCAGAACAGCGCCATCAGCGATGACGCTGTACGGGAAAAGTTCATGGCGAATAAGGAGCTGTTGGAAGTTTTATCGGGTTCGAACCAGTTTCTGATGAACTACGTGCCTGCGAGCGCCCCTGTCGAAACGTCGAGTGATTTGAAAGCATCCGTTGGGCGATTGCGAAGCGTATACAATGACATCCTGCGGTTGGAGAGTAGGAGAAGGAAAAAGGTCGAGAGCCTGAGGGAGGCAGCACGGCGCGATGACATTAAGCCCGACATTCTCAAGGAAGCAGCTCGCTTAGAGCGAACATATACCACGACACCATTGCAGACGGTTCACTTTGAAGAGTTTTTCGAGAAGCGATTAGACAAGCTATACGAGCCTGAACTTGAAGCCGTCGAAAAAGAAGCACAAGAGCAAGATAACCTCTTGATACTCATAGAGCGCTCAAACAGGGAGTTTGAGTCTCAGAAACGTCTCATTGATGGCAGGGGTCATCGCGATCGCGAACAGGTGCTGCAGAAACTCAACGGCGCGTACTTTAAGTACAAGGAAATCGGAACCAACTTGGAGGTGGGGAGAAAATTCTACAATGACCTCAACAGGATAGTTGCGAATGGTTTTCGAGATGCTGTCAAAGCCTGGGCGGCAGAGCGGCGGACAGAGGCGAAGAGGTTGGAGGAGTAAGTCTCCCTTACTGATGAGAACAATTATTGTCCACAGCTAACATGCCAATACAGGGAGCTCAATATGCCACCCCTTTCGAATCTCAATATCAATCACCAGCAGCAAGTTCAGAACCCATCTGGATTCGCAGTCCAGCCTGTGGCCCACCAACCAGCTCAACAAGATCAATACCAGCCGTCATACCAGCAGTCGTATCAGCAATCGTATCAACAGCAACCGCCACAGTTACAGCCGCAGTCGCAGCAGTATCAACAATCACAACAACAGCCCTTATTTTCCAGACCAGCCGTCCAGAGTCCCGCGGAGGCTTCGATACAATCATGGGCTGGACAGACGCAACAGACACCAATGCAACCACAGATGCCGCCGCAACCCGGACAGACCCCAAACACAATGTCTGGAACGTGGAACCCCTCCATGGGCATCAAGTTTGGAGGACCGCCAGCGGGAGGGTCACAGGGCAGTGGAGGGACATGGAGTGCTAATTCAGGGATTAGATTTGGTTGATTGATATATGTTTGGAATGGCTCGACATCTGACATGATGGAATCTATATACCAATACACATGTACATATACAGCACATGAACATATACAATATGGACATGTTTTCGTTGACGGGTTTCAGTTGCTTGATCATTTTGGATGCATACGAGTACTTGTATATGGGACGCTTACTGGAATGAATAAATGATTGGACGAGATCCGTCATCGTCCTAGGGAGCACGTAAACAGGGGCTGTTAAAGTTGACGGCATAAACCAGTATTTACTCGTAGCATGTGACGAGAACCTGAGGGTCGATAGGCCTCATACTGCATCTAGGCCGCCAATTGTAAGACTTCTGGGGAAGGATGTGGCGCCATAATTCGAGAGTAAAGTGAGACAGCAACGGTTTTTGTGCTAGTTCGATTAAAACAGAAAAGCGACTCGGTTTATGGTGTATTGATTGGTGTGAAAAAGGTCAATAAGGACTGAGGACTGGAAGATGTTGAACGCCAGCGACGTAATTTCTAGTTGATGTCTAAAGTGCAAATGATACAAGGTTGTTGTCATCTTGGGAAATAGGCTGTAGCAGAATGCGTTGATGTATGAGTAATATAGTATTGAAGTGTTGAACTCCTCCGCATGCTCTTTGCCCAAACCGGCTTCTTCTGCCATCTTGCATACTCGTGCGAAGATCGCAACTCTCCTCGCAGAATATGACGTCTGCCGCTTGAATTTTGATATTCTGATCGGCGTTGGATGAGGAAATGAATCAGAGTCTCATACTGCCCCTGCCAAGGGAGGTTGTTGACTTGCTTCACAAGATGGTATGAGGTCTCAAATGGCACCGCCATTCGCTTGCTCTCACGTTGGCTTCATTGCCTATGCGTGAAAATATTGAGGCTTACTTCTGGGATGTGGGTTGATGCTGATGAATACCAACTACTAACAAGTGATATAATTCCCCGCGAGTTGTGGTATGGAAACCGTTTTGAAGTTCATTGGCAGAGCCATTGCATTCCTGTAGGTTTCTTCAAACACGCTACATGTATGATATTACCTGGGCAACATTATGAAATGAATCAAATGTCGTCAACACTGCGATCCCTTGAATAGCATCAATGAATGTATAGGATGCGCTCACAATCTCTATAAAGATGGGGATATTCCAGCAGCAGACAGATCGCTAGCAGACTCAGATACATACGCTCCAGCGACACGAAAATACTCATAGTTCATCATAGAAGAAGTCTCAAAATGAGGTTCACCACCACCGTCGTCTCCCTCCTTGCGGGCAGCGCATTCGCTGCACCCACAGACATGTCCGCTGAATTCAACGCCGACATGGCTTCTGACATGACTACCGACATGTCCGCAGACGTCGCTGCCATTTCAAACATGCGCCTGGCTGACATGTTCAGCGAGCGCCAGCTGGCCGTGCTCAAGGTTCTCTCCGAGCACAAGCATGAGCTTGGCATGAACGAGAAGGAGGTCGAGATTATGGATACTTTTATGGAGGCTCTACACGAAAACATCCATTTCAATGACAAGAGACAGGTTGATACTACGGCAGCTGCCCCGAACACCACCAACACTACGGCTACTACGACTTCTGCGCTCGGAAACCTTGGGAGTCCGACTGACGCCTTGAACACGACTGCTGCGGGCGCTGCTACCGGGGCAACAGCACCAAATCTCGCAAATTCGACCACTGGAGCTGTAACAGGAACAGCCACAGCTACGCTGGCGGATATTCTGAAGGGCATTCCGGCATTGGGAAGTCTGCTGGCGGGAACTGGAGGAGCTACCAGTGGATTGAGTGGACTTACGAGTGGACTGGGTGGTTTGACTGGTGGCCTGGGAGGATTGACTGGTGGCCTGGGAGGATTGACCGGTGGCCTTGGGGGCCTTACTGGAGGTCTAGGAGGGCTAACTGGTTTGCTTACAGGACTTCGCAGGGGTGGCCTTCTCGGTGGTATTCTCATTCCTGGGATCTTGTAAATGGGTGCTGTTGTGAGACATGGCTTGGAGGATAAATAAAGGGATTGGTAAAAGGAGGGGATGGAAGGCTTGGATGAAAAGACTAGCGATGTGATGATTGGTATCATCTATGCATTATTTCTACTTCCCAGCTGAGAGCTTGCTATTTGATAGCACTGCATAATATGGTGGCTATGATCTGTGATTACCCATGAACTTCTCTTGAGAGACAGTGTTGTTAGCCAATAGCGTATCTCGAAACATGCGATTGGCATTAACTATGTCAATAGTTGATTATGATGGAATGAGCCTAGTCTATCTTTTTGATAGACTGCAGATGACAATCTCTTCAATTTGCGTCAACTAGTTGGATGAGGATCATCTCCTTCGATCAAGGTCACCTTTTGGATCGCGGCCGCCTGCGAATTCCTGCGTCCGCCTAGAGGACTAATACAATTTGTGGAAGTTAAGTGGAAGTATCACTTGAAGAGATGTTCCGCTTGCAATGACAATGCGCGTTTTTTATGGCAGGCGGTCAGATAAGGTTGGTCCAGTTGGTTGACGATGGCCTCACGGATGCTTCCGCGATGAATGACGAGTCAAAGGAGAACAACCATTGGAAGACTCGTTGCAACCCCCGTTTTCCAGGTCAGACAAAAACCTTGAGAAGCTACAAGAATCTCCCAACGCCAACACGTGGTGTTGGATGAAAGCAGAAATCTATCTTCCTCAAATACCACCTACTCAAACCCGGGCACTATATCGCATACAGGAAGCGATAGATGAGGCTCTGACCATACTACGTCAACGACTTTTGACTAATTAGCCTGCCATGATCGGAGCCGGTAAGTGTTGGCGTATATTTACGTATGTAAATCCAGATCTAACAAGTCTTGATCAGACTATATTAACTCCTTCCGACAACGAGCACGAATAACCCGTTCGCAGCGGCCAAGGTCTGGTTCAGACAGTCAACTCCCAGCACTGCAGCGGGAACCAATAACGGCAGCAGCCCCGATAACGCGAGCAGTGAGGTTGTTGAGATGGCCTCGCCGAAGAGGACTAGAGGGACACGAGTGACACTGATGAGGACTAAGGTTGCTGATGGAAAGTGTAAGTAATGTCCTAGATCATCCTCTTCTGGATTGGTTTGTCATGGGGGAAAGATTTCTTTTGCGCGAATGGGCGGTTTATTACATACCTATTACCCACTGCTAAGCCTGGCGTATCGGCTGTACAGCATCAAAGCAGAGGTCACTAATTATTCTCGCACTTTTGGGCATAGCGAAGTTTGTGGCGTGATATCAATCAATCGTGCAACTTGCTTGGGGTTTCGTCTGACTTGGGAGCAGGCGTCATCTGTCCAACGACGGTCTGAGGAGCCGCCAGGGTGAGAGTCTGCCATTGTGCTGTTGCGCGTTTGTCGTGTCTTGGGACTCGCCGGACAGCAGCCCCCAAAGCTGCTTGGCTCTGGGGGACAGTTTGCACGGTGACTGAGATACTGGTCGTATATTGCGCAGTCAGCGGCGCCATACCTTGACACGAGAGCGGTGGTGTTGCGTCGCAAGCTGGATTGCCGTCTTGAGAGATGTTATCGACGGTGGCTTGGCGATGATTTGCTGGCAGCGTGTGGCTATGGGGTCATTAATAAGGAAGAACAAGATAGAAGGAAAAGGAGCCGTTGAATAAGTATTGCTTTGGCGACTGTCCGACTAGCTGGCAGTGGCAATAAGGAGTGTCTACCAGCTGAAGTTCTCCCGACTTGGCTCGTCTCCAGATTTTGGATCATCGACTCAGTTTGTCGCTGAGGCATATTCTAAAATATCCCCACATCGCGAGCCTAAGGGCAGAATTACACCCAATAGCTTCGGTGGGAATTTGGACATATAACACCAAAGAGCATCTATGGGATATACTTTAGGTGTTAAGGCTTGCTGTAGATGTAGCTCTCCGCGTGTTGGACCTCCACAGTCCGGGAAGCAGTTGGGAAGGAAAAGAACCCGACATCTAGGTAAACTGGATAATCCATTTGTAGGGAGTGACTACATATTCAGCCCCCCATGTTCGCTGTTCAGCATTTCATTCTTAAATTTAAAGCGGCCTGGGCATTAATAATAGCAGATATTAGAGGAATATACGGAGTAGTAGATAGTAGCTATGGTAGTAGATAGTAGCAATAGTAGATGTACGGCCCCTGTTGAAGCTATCCCTATGGCCTTGACTGGATCGATCTTGTCACTCATAGCCTCGAACATGTTGACTACAGCAGTCATAAATGCCTTCATTCGATGCTGAGATAGAATCATCTCGTCGCGTAACTTAGAGAAATCGCGAACGTAGACCGTCGAGGCATTTGTATCTTCGAGGATAGAACGCATTTCGTCCATTAAATCGTCACAGCTGAGGACGTTGGGCTGCGGTTTCTCAGATGCCGTAGTACGAGCTGTTTCGGGAGTAGTGAGTGCCCATTGGCCAATCCTCTAGGCACCCGGTCAGTATACAGACAAGTGGTACAAAGCAGAGGACTTGATATACACTTACCAAGGGTGCCATAGCCCGAGGGAGAGTGGAATGTATCCATTGCTAGATATCCCAGGCCATAGTCACAGACGATCAGAAACAGCTCCTCCAGAAGAGGGAGGGCTTCAGTCGTTGTTGCCGCTCATCTAGGTCGATAATCTGTCAGCATGGGGATAGGAACGGTGAATGATGAAGGATAACCTTGGAGATCTTTGAATAAGCTTGGGATAACGTGAAGAGGTTGTTCAGACGCTATGGACGAGTATGTAGAGAACAAAGCGCACGGGGTCGAAGAGGGACGACGGCGAGAATCTACAGAAGGAATTGCGATGAAGAGAAGAAGAGAGAGAAGGAGGAAAAGTGGTGTAGAATGCAGCATAATAAAATAGAAGAAAAGAGAAGAAGAGAGAAGAAAGGAAAAGAGGGATAACGTCTTCAGAGCTCGATGCACGTGCGTGCCAGCTGTTAGAGGCTGATGAGAAAGGTGGGGGATTATATACCTACATGTACCTTACCTAACTATGTAATTTCGGTTTCGCTTCAGGGTACCACATAGTACTACATATACATGTCCGGCTCTTAAGGTAACTTGAACATTGAAGAACGCCCATCTCCTGCGGATGCATGTGTGAATGCATGTCTGGCGGCGATTTCACCAGTCTTGGAGCTACATTTTGCAAAAGAAATACAAGGTAATTCACTTTAGTTGCATGCAACCACAAAGTACTAGCTATGTACCTGGCGGGTGACTATCAACCGCTCTGCTCTCGATCCCTCGATATTATCCTCCTGTCAGTCCCTCCTTTCGACATATTCTAGCACTCTCCGCTTCACCCCCCCTTTTCTTTTTTTTAACCTATTCTCATCTCATCATCTTCAGCCAAACATCACCCTCTTGTGCTTCCTCTCCCTTTTTTCCCATGCGAGAGCGTCAAGGGCATTCCAGGAACCTCACATGCCAGTACTTCAATATGGATCAAGTACTACCGATGCCAGAATGTTGCTGAACGACAAAACATAAGAACCACTGAATAAAAGGATTTGCCAAACGTACCAGAGGATTTAAATAATGTGCTAGAATCATAGAACTGTCCAATGAGTGGTGTGACGTCTTGTAGGAGGTATTCTCAAATGACGTCCTTAGAAGGCAAAGAGTGTGACAATTTGTATAACTCGTATCTTTCGAAACAGAGCTTTAAAATTATCTTAATCCAGGTGTAGCCTTTCATAAAACCGGCTAGCACAATTTATTTCCCCAACCATATTATTAACGAGTGAACATTTATAGATGTATCGCATATAATACCTTGTTGATCCTTGTTGATGCTGCACTCTGATTGGGCCGCTTAATCTCTTAGACATGTTTGTCCTTGAGCTCAATAGCACTGCCAAGTGATCCTTATAGTTTATACGGAGTAGCTCTCGTTATATTCAAGTCTAGTAGCTGGCGCAAAGAGTCTGGTGCAAAGAGTCTGGTGATAATAATGCCCGGCACCGTCGATAGCCCAGAGTTGCCCTTCTAGTGTCGCTTTCCTTCTTCACAAGTCGATTTCTGATAATTGTCTAGTATCCCTCTGCCACGGCAATAAGCGCTTCAGGTATCTACGCACAATCTACTGCTCGACTGCTGCAAGGTCAACTCGTCTTGATGAGCTCCTCATGTCTCGCTCCCTGCCTCTCAATCCTCTTTCCCCTCTTCTCGCTTCCATTTTATTTTTCCGGCTCAATTTCACTCCTTACGACCAATGGCAAAATGGCCTACAGAAGTTCCAGAAGTTCTAGAAGCCAACGAGCCACAGGAACCGCTGCTGCCACCATCAAAGAGATATCGGGGCAAAAAAGGTTCCCAGATGGCCCAGAGACTACAGGTTAATGGGCCTAGGGTTTAGATTGTCTCATTTATTGCTTGATCAACGCTAATGGGCAGCTTGTAGCTCAAGTCAAGTGCGACATCTAATTAACTTTCTATATATCCTGCTAATAAGTGTACTGGTCAGTGGTGGGTTCGGGGGAAGCTGCAAGACTTGTCCCTCTCTGGGACTATTTTAAACGCCAATTGCCGTAATAATGGAGGGGCGTATGTTGGTACCTCTATCGAGACCCGTAAGTTTTCCACTGCATTTCCAGCCTTTTATCTATCTTTGTTAATCAGCTACAGAGTATATTTTTGGAAACAGCAATGACCGCCTTACATGCTTTGGTGGGAATGGCTTTTAGCTGTAGTGTGTAGTTGGCCGGCATGCAGTCTAGATTAAATCACGATCAGGCCAAAGTGCTTGTACAGAATCGATTCCATTCAACCATGGAGCTCCAACTGCTCATATTTGTACATTAGAGTATTAGTACTCTATTTTCCGTGATTTGGTTACTCATCTGATAGTTGGCAAGAGGGCCAGCACTGCATTGAACACCTCCCCACCCTTGAGAGTTAGGAGGCGGCAATTCTTCAGCTCATAACGGTAAGACGCGAATAAAGAGTACTTGAACACAAAGAATTGGAATTATGCAACTGCAATCTCAGATAGTCCATGCAACTAGATTTGCTGCTGCTCTTCTTTGATCGTAAGTGGCATGTGGGGGTATAGCCAGTCACGTCTAATATTGCTAGTGATAGGGTAGCTTATCTATTCCTATAGGACGAAGAATATACAATGGAGCAAGTATTACTGATGGGGAAAACGGTGGCGAATCTCGTATAGTTGTATAATATTTTCCCGAAAATACTTCTGGTTCGTGTACCGACGTCGTTCTATGTGATAGACGATGCCAAACATGCAACGTATGATTTTTATGTCACTTTATTTAATATTACTATCTAGCTCAGATCACAGAGCGAACGAACACCATAATTCTACAACTCTCACTTTCTACTAGAAACCAAGTTTCGCATCCCCATTACTGCATCAAGGATAGTTTGTATCAGCCATACTGGGTAGGGCTGTACTCAGGCAGGGGGGGCGCAGAGCTGAATGGAAATAAGAGCCATACTGTGTATAACAGAATTCCTTTCTTCTTTGTTATGCGCTGCCAAGGCCACGCTAACCAAGGTGTAGTATGCGTGCCTTGGGTATATGTCTCTGAAATAACATATATCGCAGTAATTAGCCTGCCAGCATCAGCTGAATATGAGGAATGGGCATGAGCCAGACCATGGTATGAAAAATTCTGAAGGGCAAATATAAACTTTAGCTTAGGATGGTTATTCGTCTTGGTCAAGGGGCACATCGTAGCTTTCTGCTATTCTCATCAAGGATGTGACATTAAATGGTAGATGTATTATAGCGAGGAGATGATAATGCTATAAGAAAAGGTATTAGTCTATTATCAACTAGTTTCAAGCTGTGGGGGATATGTGTGCATGGGCAAAGCGTTTATGGCAGACGCTGCCAACTGCATATCCTTGCTTTAGATTCATCTGTCAAGCTAGGGTGACACTGTCTCAGACAAGCCATTGAATAAGTGAGTGATTACCCCATGTAAGCTGGTGCATTCCTCATCTTGACACCAACTTGTCGGGACTAGGTAAGGAATGTGATGGCCCAGTTCGGCAAAGGGAGACCAATAGGATCGTCTCCAGCGCCTGTGGATGAAGACATTCTAGGCCATAATTAGGAAAGAAAGAATTTCGCTAGCCTCTATACACATAAATTTGGTAGCAATGCATCGCACTGCGGATAATCAATTGTGGACAAGACTAGACTCGGCTGTCTAAGATTTGTTCGATATGCCTCATCTCCGAACGGAAATAGTTTAGGATGTAATCAATGGCCAATCCTCCCTTTGTAAACTAGGTCTTAACCAACGGAGAGTATAGTCACGCATTGATAGGAACAAAGTATATAAATCATCGACTCCGTCCGGCTTCTCACAAACTTCTCCAGACATCATCAATCAATCCAACCTCAGTACCTACAAAGTTATCTCCTATCATTTTCTATCGCAAACATTACAAAATTTGCCAAAATGAAGACCGCCGGTGCCATCATTCTTTCTCTTCTTGCCGCCACTGGCCTTGCCATCCCAATGGTAAGTTACTAAAAGAAGATTATACTTCCATTACCCAGCAAGAATCTCTCAAAGTATGGTTCAAACATGCTAATGCCAATCAAGGAACAAACTCAGCAAGCCAACCAAGCACACATGATGGAGCAAGCCGATATGATGGGACAAGCTCAAATGATGGAGCAAGCTCAAATGGCTGCCAACGGCCTCTTCGATCCTCCTCGCAACGGCAATGGTAACATCATTGGCGACATTTTTGACACCGCCGCCTGTATCCTTGGCAGCTTTGTTGGCAGCACTCGCACTTGTCGCAAGGGTGAACCTGACGTGATTAATATCACAACCGACCACCGCAACGACAACAACAACAACAACAGCAGCAGCAGCAGCACGAGCAGCTCCTACCAATATAGCTACAACACCGACTCAGATGGAAACTATCGCATCCAAATTGTTCCCGGCGGTAACAAGTCTAACTGCAACTATACTATTCCCAAGAGTGATGCCCAGGTCTTAGCCACTACCATCAACCAACTTGCAGCTAAGTGTCTCGGCCAATAAGCGATTACGCTGCGATAGTAAGACATTCTTTGCATATGGACTGTGATACCGAAATGGTTGACTGTGGAGCGGTGGAAAAGGGATTTGAGAAAGCCAGATAGCCAATAATCGAGCATATTTGCCCTCATCGAATTGAAGACTAACACTTCAATTGATTGTGAATGTGAGGATTTCCGCCCAGCAGTTTAAACATCGTTTCGCATTCCAACACAAAAGTGTAGCACTGGAGTCACTCGTAATCCATTTATGCAAAATCAGGATTAATAACCTCTCGACTCTGGCATCATCCAACCCAAGCATGGCTACTGGTGTGGAGCCCAAATATTTCACACCCGTCGTCGAGCCTCCTCGGGCGAGAAATCTCATCCCGTAGAGGAACTTCAGGCTCAAGCTTCTACTTAGCGAACGGCTGGGCACTGATTCTTTTGGTCACTTGTTGCTTATAACAGAGTAGTTGTGCGATTAAGCAGTATTTCTTCCCGCTAGCTTTCCAATAACCAAAATTGGCTCGTAGTACTACTACTACTTGTGTTTTCTTGAGTCTGGTCGAGTAAAACGTTATATTTCGGTTAGTTTCTCAAGTTTATCGCAACTTGATCGCATAGGCATGCACGCATCGGATTGATTCCTACGGGTCGCATTTCTTTGCTTTGCTTTTATCTTCTTTCGCATCAATAGCATTGGGCAATTTCTGCTGTAATTACGACTTCTTTGCTCTAATCTGTCCGTCAAGGCTGTGTGAGACTGCCTATTTGGTCCGTCTGACCAGACTAAACTGAATGAAGGCGGGGCTAGATACAGGTTTGGTAGATAACGGAGGGCAAATCGGGAGAAGATGTAGACTATTAGATTGTGATGTGTATGAGAACTACGCTAGCTGGGGTCTCAAGTTTCCCGGAGAAATTATGTAGGACCGTACGTAAGATCCCCCTTCCATACGGGTACAACTACCGTCGGATACAATCAGCAGCAAGAAACAACATAAAACAAGTCCCATAATATGAACCCCGTCTCTATATAAATGACGACAGCTTCATAATCGAAAGATCTTACGCGTCTAACAGAACCAGATCTCAGCCGTGGGCGACGATAATTACCATGCGTGCCAAACGCCTTTTGCGGGCTTTGGTGATAATGACTTGCTCTCTTCCACCCAGCCACAGTGCCCCAGGAAATGGTCATATTGAGTTCCCCCCTTTGCTCGACGCGACGCTTGATGAGCTGCAATCGGGCCTTAATGCCGGACATTTCACCAGTGTGGACTTAATCCAGGCCTACACCGCCAGAATAGAAGAAGTCAACTCGCGGCTGCACGCCGTCAATGATATCAACCCTGATGCCGTTTCCATCGCTGCACATTATGATACCTTGAGATATTCTGGAAATATCATCGGCCCACTTCACGGTATCCCAGTCGTGATCAAGGATAACATTGCCACGGCTGACAAGATGAACAATACGGCTGGGTCGTACGCCCTCGTTGGCGCCGAAGTCCCAGAGGACAGCACCATTGCACACAAGCTACGCCAGGCTGGCGCCATTATTCTTGGCAAGGCCAATCTATCGCAGTGGTCCGGCGCTCGTGGAGAGATTACACAAGGATGGTCTGCGTATGGCGGGCAATGTATTGGCGCGTATTATCCCGACATGGATCCCGATGGTTCGTCGTCTGGCAGCGCTACCGCGGCCTCGGTTGGTTTGGCATGGGCAGCACTGGGCACTGATACCTCTGGTTCCATTGCGGATCCAGCGAGCAAGCATAACTTGGTCGGAATTAAACCCACCATGGGGCTGACGTCGCGGTATCTCGTCGTTCCCATTTCGGAACACCAGGATACCGTTGGACCAATGGCGCGAACGGTCAAGGATGCTGCCTATTTGTTATCAGCCATTGCTGGATCCGACAAAAACGACAATTACACGTCTGCATCGCCGTTTGGAAATAGAGTGCCAGACTACGTCGCCGCTTGTAAGGGCAAGGGCCTGCATGGGAAGCGGATTGGTGTCCCTCGGCACATGCTACAACTGTGGCCAGATTACTCTACCAATTATACACTTGAAGTATTCGACTCTGCGCTGGAGGTCTTGCGAGTGCAGGGAGCTGAAATTGTAGACAACATCTTCCTACCAGGCGCAGCGGACTTGCTTAGGAGCAAATATAGCCCTTTTGTCACAGGTCCAGACATGATGGTCAACATACCTCGATACTTTTCGCAGCTCAAGACGAACCCCAATAATATAACTACAATGATTCAACTACGCGAATTTATCCAAAAAGATGCCCGTGAAGGATATCCCGAGAAAAACACCGCGTCTTGGGATAGAGGTATCAGCAGAGGCTATGATAATACCTCGCCAGTGTGGTGGGAAAATTACCACGCCCAGGCAGAACTCGCCGGCCCTCAGGGTATTGCTGGTGCGGTAAAGGAACACTCTCTCGATGCTATAGTCCTGCCCACGGGGTATGCGAGCAAGCTTGCAGCTCCTTTAGGCAATCCGGTCATTTCAGTGCCTGTGGGACGGATGCCCGACGACACCCCTCTGGAGAAGAACGAGTTTGGAACTTTGAATGTCAAGGGCCCAAACCAGCCGCTTGGGTTAGGGTTTACAGGCGCGCGGTTCAATGAGGAGGTACTTATCGAGATTGCATATGCATTTGAGCAGGCGACGATGGTGCGCAAGACAATCATTCCTCATATCCAGCCAAAGACGGAGCTGAAGGACATTCTGGAAAAGATTGAGTATACGAATGGGAATTTAGAGTTGTAGATGCGTGTACAGCCACTCTAGACGCACGTGGAATTCAATTGATAGTGGATGATAGCTATGTAGTCCATTCATATCTATGAAAAAAAGTAATAGCATTAACACACCAATGGTGGTTTATTATATTATTTTAAAGCTTTTTAATATAGTACATGAATTTAAAATAATTAAGATACGCAATTCCTGTATATGTTACAGGTACATATCTAGCACCTCTTCGAACCCACCACATTGTGGTCCGAGCAGCCCATGTTGCTGAGAAAATCGCTGAGCCCATAGTAGAATGAAAGGCCGCTGGGACAATATGACGATATAGAATTGAGTCATCGTCATATAATTTGCGCGCGTAGGGAAGAAATGAGCGTTTAGACTGTGAATATACCTGGAGGCTGCGAATACCCCAAGATGGATGTAGCTCAGCCTCACTCCCTATATACCAAACTTCAGGAAGAAGCATCTTCTGGCTTGGTTTGCACTGGCGATACTGTTTGAATAAAGAAACAAGGCGAACAACTGATTCACAGTTGGCCTTTAAGGCATCCTGTCCCTTTGATCCGTGGGCAAGAATCAGAACATCGGTATTAGCGATGATAGGTATCACTTGATCGTAGTTGTCATATGTCCAATGAACGCCAAACTTGAGCTCCTGAATGCACGCCACTGATTCTGCTTGCAGCTCTTTCTTTATAGCTTGACCAAACGCTCCGGATGCACCGGTTATTGTAACCCGTCGAGACCTGAGCGTGTATCCAGTACCGAAGAGCCAGTCGAAAAGATAGAATGATGAGCTCATATAGGATGCCGGGTCTACATGATGAAGGGCGTGGTATTCTGGACCAACAGTCAACCAGTTGAGATTCTTAGGCACAATGCTGTAGGTTTTGTGATTCGAATCGCGCCCACTCAACGCAACAACCACCAATGTCCTCGCCACCTCTGCGATGAGAACGCCATAAAGCACCTTTTCGGATAAGACTCCCGGATCAGTGAGGAAAAAATGCTTCAGAACTAGCCAGCCTTGCCACGTTCCGAGAAGCTGACACCCCAGTTCCAGCGGTAGCTCTATGCAAATATTGTGCCAGATGTACCGGTTGTTAAATTGGAGGCGGTTGTTGAAGTAAAAATGATGCACTGAGTGCAACTTTCCAATCTGGCGCAAGAAGCGAGAACTCGATTTAGAGAATTTATGAAGGATGTAATGAATAACGTCAAAGAGAAAGGTGCCACAAAGCAAGAGCCAAAGGCATGATAAAATCCAAATCAAGGGAGGGGAACGCATAATGCCATAAAGGAATGGTAATGCCAACTGTCCAAAGTTGAAAGAGGTCGCTGGATGAAACATATTGTAGATGGAAGAGCTGTAGTGTATTCTCAATGAAAGAAAAAGTTGGGGGATTCACATGTTCTGGGCTCTCTCATGGTTCATGTTGGACAGCAACCTCTTTATACACTGGCCTTTCCAAGGCTTCTTCATCATTTTCCACAGCCAGAGACCGGTCATTTGCAAGATGCCCAAATTTACGAGCTTGAGCATCCGCGGTTCGTGAGCTCTGCCCACATCAGCCAATCAATCATTAATGGCACTGCCTTGTGGAGTTATAGACGTAAAACTCATTCCGCATATGAGTCTATGCCGCGCAGGACGCGCGGTAAGGGTTGTGAGCTTATGGACTTGCCAAGCAACTCTTGCATCTCTCTCTCAGCTGGATGTCACGTGTTTGATGTTGAATCTTACGAGCCTTCAAATCTGGAGAAGACTGCGCCCTTCGAGCATTGTCAAAATTGTGGGACCTGGTTACCTTGTTTAGAGATTGTTTCTATCATGAACTATTCTGACTAGTTTGTTGTGGTACGTAAGCAAAAGCCCTTGTTTCACATGCTTTCCGTCGTGTTCGACAATCGCCGCGAACAGCATCTCTTACGAGATAATCGTTTATGCTGTCGTCATCTATATATTTTGATATTCTTCTAACACGTTATTCTATAAACTATGTGGCGAGCAACTAAGGGCAACTAATGATATTTTCTGTGCTCTCTTTAATTATAAGTGAAGACATATCCGTCACATGCCATACCAAGTTCAAGCTATCAGGCGTTCTGGTTGTATGTTTGGGGTCGTCCAAGTTCATGCGACCCAGTCTGTACTTCCGAGGTACTATAGAAAACTCAGTGTCAATGTTATGTAGCTTCTAGAGGGCTAAGATGGGTTTAGCCATGGGCTTTATTTGATGGGCCATGAACCCACTCCCCACCGACATGCGATTTGTTAGTGTCTAACAAAGAGGCCTGACAGACGGAAAACAGCGGCATCGTGCCGCTCAGGAGCTTCTATTCTTGTTCACGATGACGTTGATATCCGCGACTCCAGAGGGCTAGCAGGCGCCATGTTGCCGTGGGATTTGGGGGGGTTCTGCACTAAGACCAGAGCTGAAGATTTTTGTGGGCGGCAGGCCTCCGCGCCACAGTCCACGTAGTCTGAACCCCTGAATACTCACAAACGCTCCAAACTTGAAACCGAGTCGTTCAATTCTTGGGAATGATGATGCGTCGTCGTCACGGGGTTGGTCGCCATTTTCATTTTATTTTATTTTTACTTTCACCTACACCTGTATCCTTGACCTCCAACAACCTTGCAAATCATGGTCGAGGGAGGTGCAGCGCTTCCGAAGAAATCACGAGCGAAGGGTTCCAAATCCAAAGGGGGCCGCTACACATGCAAGTACGCATTACAATCTTTATCCTGGATATGAGAAAGAAATATTGACATAATATTGTTGCAGAGTTCGCCATGTGAAGTGTGATGAAGCAAAGCCAGCGTGCCTACGATGTGGAAAAACAGGACGCCTCTGTGAGGGCCTTGGCTATGGCAAAACACCACACAGTCATCGCAATTACGCCACAGATTCCTTAAACCCTATACTATCTTATGGGCCTATTTAATCTCGAGAGGAGCATCGCTATTTTGAATACTTTTGTCATAATGTGCTACATCGAATGATAGGGTTCGACTATCAGTCCAAGTTCTGGAATGAAACGGGCCTGCAATTCAGCGAGTCTTCACCTGCAGTATTTCATGCTATAATCGCTCTCAGCGCACTTTACGAGGATCTTGATAGCGGTTCAAAAGGCAGGCACTCATGGATGGAATACGCTCATTTTAAAACAATACAATAAATCTATCAGATGTCTACGCTCGGCGCCATCTCCCCAGCCAATCCAATTCACACTGACCTGCTGCATGCTTTTCATAACGTTCGAGAGTGCGCAGGATGAGTACCAAAAGGCGTTTCTCCATCTCCAAGGGGGCTTGAGCATTTTAAAGGACTGGCGAACAAAAGAGATCAAAACTTTTCTGGAGGGCCAGGACCGAGAAATAATTTCCGAGACATTTCGGCGTTTTCACATGCAAGCTACGACGTTTCTAAATTCACGACAACCGCATCTTACTGCCACTGCAGAGATTAAGGGTCCAAACAACAACTCTTGTTTGCCAATGTTTTTTCCCAGTCTTGAGCTCAGGTGTCTGTGGAGAACATCGAGATTCGATTATTCTACATCCTTACGTCGAAACCTTTGGCACTACGCCAGTGGCGGCCAAAGTATGATGATCTTACTACCACTAAGTCAGTCTTACTTCATAGATTAAAAGTCCAGTTTGTGCAGTGGAAGAAAACGTTTGACAATTTTTTCAATAATGAGAAGAAAAATATGAAGGCAAGGGGTCTGCAGTTAACCCTGCTACTAGAATTGCATCATCGAACAGCATCTCTCATGCTTGATCTCAAAGCCGAATTGTATCTTATCTGCTCTTGATCCACAGTGCACCAGAATCAACGAGCTTTCAGAAACTTTGATTCACTCATTGTCCACCTCCAAGTTGACGTTTCTAGTTGATACAGGGATAATAGCTCTACTGTATTTCGCAGCTGTAACCACCACCAGTGCCCACAGCCGACGAGAATCTATAAGCTTGCTTCGTTCAGTCAGTTGGAAGGAAGGGTTATGGAATTCTAAGATAGTGATGAAAATCGCAGAAAATCTATCTAGAGTAAAGGAATCTGGCATAGATGGGGTTACTGTCACTGGAGGAGTCCCGGAACTTGCAAAAATGCATGTGTCATTCCAACAGACTTGCAGAGGGAGCTTCTTCGACATACATGACCTTGGCCAATAGCGTGAGCGTAACCTATATCGCCTAGATTGGAATCATTGAGTGGCGTGTTCTACTTCCACTAAGGTTTTGTCGAACCAATTAGCGTGGCTATTGGCCTTGATGTATGCTGGTCCAATCAGTTCGTTCCAAGGCAGGGGAATGGCCGACCCGATTGAACAATTGAAGTCATTCAAACTCACATATCTATGCCTTGTTGAGCAGCGCTGCAAGAAAAAAAAAAAAAAAAAAACTAAAAGAGATTATTAAAACAAAAAGCTTTACTACTGTTACTTACAAATCCTTATAGAAAGTAGATTTTTCTAATTAATTAAAATACTTGAAAAGTTATACATCCGTAAGATTATGCGTCCGGATTAAAAATATCAAGTATCTTCATCAATTGCCTTTATATAAAATAGTCCTTAACTAAAGGCTGCGACTTAGCTGCATTATAGGTGCGCTGTAGCAACGCAGTCTTAAGGCCATAACTTAGGTCGTAACAGGAGCCAACTGCTCGTTTGTTAGCTAAAGACAAGGATTAAGTAGACTTAAGAACCGACCGGTATCAAATATTTAATATTTGCAGCGAATATTATTATCAGGAGGAAGAATTTAGTAGTATTATTGAAATAAATAAATTGTCGCCAATCAGATCGGGTCCCCTTTCTGTCTGAGAAAATCATTTTCTTCAAGGCTATTTCATGCAGATGAGCAGTAAATCCTGTCGTAGCTTCTTCCGTGCTTGATGGCTATGTTCTGGTACCTGATTCTGGTAAAAAAAAAATGGCATTAATATAAACAGCCCCCATCTTGCCTTGCCAATCAAGTTCAGTAAACCGGGGACTGTGCCGAATGGTTTTGCTGTCAAGACTGCCTAAAACCGCAGTACCTGCTAGTAAAATCTGGCGTCGATAGCGGTATTTGTTGCTTTAATCTGTAATATCTAGGTGGCTTAAATCGAAAAAGGAGAAGCCACGAGTCAGTCGTTCAACCTCCAGCTTCACCCTCTCTTTCTTGGCCTTCGCAATCTGTTGCTTATGCTCTTCAATGCGCTTCTTCTGCTCTTCAAAACCATCATCCCGTATTCCTTTCATCTCGTTAACAAGCCATTCGTTTTTCTGGTCAAGTTGAACCAAGGCTTGATTAGTGAAGAATTCTGGTAAAATATTCTCTGCGTGAAGATCAATCCAGTTTGGTGGTGGGTCCTGCGGCTGAAGAAACACCTGATTGGCGATTGGGAGATTATGTGAATCTTCGAGGCTGAAGTGGCGATATTTTTGAAATTCCGTTTCAGCATCCCAAGTGGCTGGTCCTGTGTCAAATGCGCATTGAATAAAGCCTGATGACTTATCCACAATATCCCTAATTGCCTCGGGAAATCCCTCAAACCTGTCTGTTCCAGAGTGTAAGCTAAGAATAACATGAGCATTACGAAATACGTGGATTCTTACAACAATGGTGTATTCTCTTGGTGAAGAAGGATTCGTCCGAGGAAGTATCGGCAGTCAACATTTCCCACACCTGTTGCCAAGCGGCATCGCGCTGGACTATTGTTTGAAAGATTTCTGTGCATTGCTGGGGCACTTCTCCTCCGTCTAGAATTAATGTAAAAGATTTCTCGGGCATACCTAGCGGAATAAGAGCTAATGCTTCTGCCACCCAAAGAGCAATGCTGTCTGTGAGTTCCAAAGACCAGAGTCCTTGGCCTCTGCCATCGTAACCGTCCCTGGCCCATTCCCATCGACCTTCGAATGTGAATATTAGATTCGTCAATTCATTAGATGGCGATTGGAAAACATTTCTCCACAAGTCAAGGCGTCTTTCAATGTGTAGCTTTGGATTTTCAATGCAAAACTTGATAAGCCCTTGAGCATGGCATTCCGGATACGCCACGCTCACTGCATTCTCATTTAGTCGTATGTTTCGCAAGCACGCTCGTAATCGTCCTGGTAACCTAGAGAGAAATCGTATAGCCAAGGCGGCTGCCGAATAGCGATATTTCCCTTGAGTGTATTGCTGTTCTCCATCTCTTGTTGTATGTGGGAACTTCCAGTATGATGCGGATTGTCGACTGGAAATGGCTCCGACATTTAGCTCCTGAAGCTCATCCTCCGTTAGACAACAGCGCCAGGGCGGGTACTCCTTGGATAGGGCCAGAACTTCTTCAAGAGAATGTGTCGGGACTCTAAGCCAATGCTCTGGTGTGGAGCTGTGCTTTACTTGAAGTTCAAGTGTATACAGAGTTGCCAGCCGTTTATACGATGGCACTAAGCCGAAGTCATCATCCATATCTACAATATTATGGCCTTCCAGAATGCCATCTAATATTGGCTTAAACTTTGGGTATCGCTGTGCCACCTCGTTGGCTATTGCAGTTGTAAATCCTGGCATGAGTTCAGGAGCATGAAGGGCGTCGTCCCCATTCTCTTCGTCTGTATCCTCATTATCCTCGTCCCCAATTAGATTCTCATCTGCGCTTTCGTTTTCGCTTTCATCCTGGCTCTCATCCTGGCTCTGTTCCTGGCTCTGTTCCTGGCTCTGTTCCTGGCTCTCGTCTGAAGTCTCATCTCCATCTTCATCATCACTCTCTTCCCCCGGCCCTTGAAGCCAGTGATAGGCCTCAAAGTTTAAGTTGGCCATGTTATGATGAAAAGCAGCTGCGCTGATGCGCCATCTGTCAGAGTATCCAGTATAGAAAGTGACAAGATTTGCTGCGAGATCCAATCCCCTCATTTCTTCCGCAACTTGCTTGCATGTAAACTTCAAAGCCTGGTCGATGGGCTGAGTGCTCCCGTCACTATTGGCAGCCACCAGCTTTCCCGATTCGAAATTGAAGACATAGCCTCCTCTGGATGTGACATAATGCGCATAAATAGTGTTTCGAACCTCCGGTGGGAGATCAAGGAATGCTATTTTCGACGACATGGTACGCGCGGGCGAGATGATTGTGTGCAATGGATTAATTACTAACTAGTTTCCTTGATTAAAGAGGATGCAATAAAATCGACTGATTGCTAAATGGGTAAAGTGGTGCGTGAAAAGGGGCAAATAATAATGGAGGTTTAAGAGAATTTGAAAAGGGGGGGTTAATCTGCGAGGCAGGCGCAGGTTTATATAAGTTTGTGGGAAAGAGCATATGGAATTAGAGTTTTGAGAAGATCCCGAAAAGTTGACTCACGCGGTAAGAACGGTTGAGTTAAAAATGTGGGACAGGCAAAGAGGCAAGCGGTCCATACCGGGTACAAGGTACCTCAAAGTGAGTGGGTCATATGCCGATGGATTGGTACATGTACTTCTGAGGAAGTCTGGCAGAGACTCGGCACACGTTTGCGTAACTACCTATTAGGTACTTGGTACCTGGTATTACCACTACCTACCTACCTGCTAAGGTAGATAAGGTACTAGACTAGATAGGTACCTAGGTACTAGATCATAAGGCAGGCAGTACGGAGTACTCCCTGGGAGGCACTTTAAAATCTTTGGGAAGGCTGCTTTATGGGCGACACGTTCACAATTGCAGTGAGGGGCCAAGAAATTGGGCGGGGGGTTTCCGCCACTTTATGGAGGTTAAATTTAATATCAAGATGAGAGGTTCAATGCTGTAACAGCTGGTTCAATAAAAGGCTATGCCCCAGCCTTTGGTTCAAAATCCAGAATCAATCCATAGCTTAATCCAATCGGCAACAGCCGATCAAACTAAACCTCGGAGATTCAGGCCATACTACTGGCAGAAGCACAGAAAGCATAACCGCTTCTAAGACGAATAACAGATTAGCAATGGTTTCCTATCTTCGGGAGGAAGTTGATTTGGGTTACTTGCATCAAGGTTCAAGATCAAACTCAAACTGTTTTCAAAGGGGAAATATTAGTACAAATAGTATCCCAATACATGGCATGGAGAATTATGATAAAGCAGGTAAACGTACATACATGCGCAAAAAGGCCCGAACAACAAAGTTCAAACACAACGCAACAACTGCTCGAGAAACACGTAAGCAATATATCCACAACTCATATAGTATTAAAGTGTACTTACACTTCGAATTATAGTTCAATTACTCAATTAATGTAGAAAGGCTGCTTCAAAAATACGTTAGTAACTGTAGGTATAAAATTTCCATCATCTGCGGCTTACTTGCATCGATCCGTCGAGCTATAAAAGACAGCGACAATCCTACTTTAAGCTGTAAGCAATTAGATCGTTTGCTGAGTTTAGTTGGAGTCAATAACCACCTCGAAAATGGATTCCATGCTTCTTTGAGGATCCGCGAAGGGAAAGTTAGAATTAGTGATTAACGACGACATCGATGACCATTTACTCACCAAACAACTCAACGAAATCAAACAACCTATATAAGCAAGCTATATTAGCACATGATCTGAGCAGTTGCAGAGGTTTTTCTTGCCTAACCACTTCTTCTCGCTGTCCTCATATTAAATTGTTAGCATATTCATTCATAAAGATCAAGCAGAAAGTCCAGCTGAGCTATTGATATAATTCAAATCCAAGGAATGGTTATGCCTTACAGCAAGACAAACGAACCTCGCAAAGCTCTTTTTATATCTTAGCAACCTGTTACCACGTCCCCCGTGCAGAGTTAATAGACAACTTACACAATAGCCGCAAGCTGGTCGCAATCTATCTTAAAAAAAGATTAGTCCTTGGCGAAATAAAATGCACCCTGTTAAGTTTACCACATACCGCAAAATGGCTGAACAAACAACCAAATCCACAATCAACAAGATTGCGAATCTGCAATCAGAAGCTCCTAAGAAGGAACGACCAAAGCTAGGCGAAGCCAAACACAAGCTAAACCAGCTAAAGGGTACCAAGAACCCTAAGCCAGGCAAAGCGATCAAGAAGATCATCAAAAGAGCCGATAAAGCAGCCTAGCAAAGTTAAAAAGCCTTTTCAAGCTGTGCACGCGTGCATCTGGAAAGTCTTACCAAATAAAGGCTACTGAAGGCAGTTAGCAGGAGAAGTTATGCACGGACGGGTTGGATATACAATTACCAAAACAAGCTTCTTTCGATACTGGTTCTTTTAGGCAGTTTATCCTCCATACCCAGGAGAAATAAGACGATGAGCTTTAAATAAGTGCAAATGAATTGTATTTGTACTACATGGGCTTGCTATATACTTGGGTATGTCATAATGTAATGCGGCATATCGCTTAGGCTATCGCATCTTCTCCGGAACGGCGGTTCTTTTGTCTTTTCTGAGGCCGTGAAAGTTCATCGTCGTCAGGATGAGCGCGCTTAGCGGTTGAATGTGTTGATGTGGACAGCTCGGCACTAACCCCTGTTGTGCCAACTTTTTGGGTAAGTGTTTTTTGTCTCTTCCGAGGGTAGAAGGACCTGTCACTACCGCTGTGAGCACGCTTAACACCCGACGATGTTTGCTCAGGCATAGGCCCCGAAGCAGCAGCAAATTCTTGTCCTTTCTGATGCTCTGAGGGCTTGTCGTCATTAACACGGGCACGTTTCTTACCCGATTTCTTGGCACGGGGTCTTCGTCTTTTCCGGCGTCGCGGCTTATCGCAACTCGGATGAATATTATCAGGTAACTGAACAGCTGATGCTCTGTCAGCTGGTGACGATGTTTCGGTGTTGGCGCCTGTGACCTCGGGTTGCGCCCCAGCCCGACCTTATGACTGTTTCTTGCTGTCATCCCAATTATCTTTGCAGAATTGCGGAATGCCAAAGGTGGAAATTGCAAATTGTACCGCCTTTTCGGGGTGATGTGGAAAAATGTCCGATAGATTGAAGTGTTCCTCGCCGACATTAGCGTATAAGGCTCTTTGGGCATCCGCCATTTCCACACCCTTTTTGTCTCCGCCTCCACAAAACAGGAAAAGATGCTCTATAGAATGCGGACCATTTTCACAATAAGGACAACGATCAGTCTTTGCTTTGCCGACTCGATAGAGATGCGATCGTAAGCCAATGAATCCAGTTCTGCAGTGTAGCAACATGGTACACTCCTGTCGTGTCCGGAGCTTGTCGTAATACTTTAAGCTTTTCAGGCTCCAGGGCTCTTTGATGGCCAGTATTTGCTCTTGGAGCGGCCGTTTCCGATGCTTTTTTTGGTACCTAGCCCATTCGTGATATGCCCGGTAATTCAAAATGTCTTTTGCCGTTTGATCAATGGCAAGTCGTCGCTCCTGCACGCAGGCCGGGTCGCCCCAAATATCCTTATCTTGGTCCTTTTCATCGCCAGTACTGTTTTGAGCCGCTTCACCCTTGCCTTCCTTCTCTCTCTTGGCCTTCGCCTTGGCCAGATTTTCTTTGATACACTGAGTCCGACCCTTTGCCAGCTTTATTAACTGTTGAGCCAGGATATCAAGTTTATGAAATAGATGCAGTGACATGTTATGTTGCAAAGCCCTATATCTTGCTGTCCGAATCTCTTGGGCATGCTTTGTGTCATAGTTTTTGGCGTGATTAGAAATTGTCTTCATCTGCAGATATTCAGAGAGGCGGAAGACGTGAAGCTCTTTTCGGAGAACAATCCTGGTTGTATTTTTCATAGCTCCCGATATTTTGGCAAGCCATTTGCCTTGAAGCATATCAAGCCGCCTTGCCAACGATTTTAATACATGCCCTTGACGAACTGTATGCTCGCTCGCAAAAAACCATGCTGGGGAAGCATATTGAACAATGGAGAGTATCTTTGAGTAATAAAGCAGACGCATGTCACGGAGCACGGGGCCCCAAGTCGAACCAGACATGGCGTTCAAGTATCGTAATTGCTTGGACACTTTGCCCAGGACATTTTCAACATGATACTTCCAAGACAGGCGACGATCAACTCGGACGCCCAAGATGTCTAGATACGGGTTTTTGAATAGGACGTCGGCACTGGGTAAGTTGTCGATTGGCGGGCGGCATGTGACGGGGGCGTCTTTATCGCCAGGACCGAGAAAGTGAAGTAGACCGTATTTATCGGGCGCAAAGGAAATTTCGTTTTCTTGTGCCCAGGAAAACAACATGCTATGGGCTTTTGCTAATTGTTGACAGTTCCTCTCCCATGAATCGGATCGCACCAGGATGTATGTATCATCCACGAAGGCCAAAATCTCGACGATTGGGCCCGGGAGCATCTTGGCAGCGTGGTTGTCGACAAGGGGCGCGGCAAAGAAGAGGAAGAGGATGGGGGATAGGACGCTTCCTTGGGGGATACCGCCGTTTTCGAAGAAGTCTTGGGGTCCATGGCCGGGAATGTCGAGAATGGTTCGGCGATCGCAGAGAAATGACCACACATACTTGACGATCCAGCCCGGCAAACCCTTGTCAGCGAGTGCTTGCAAAAGCGCGTTTCGGTCGACACGAAGGAAGGCCCCCGAAATATCTAAGCCTAACAAGCTGACCTTTTTGTAGTATTTAGAGTTCCAGCCCGTATAGACAAAGTTGATGAGCGTCTTGAGTGCCAAGGTGGTGGATCTTCCAGGAAGCCCCCCAAACTGCTTCACGGGGATCAATTCTTTATGGCGCGAACCAGCTTCGTCAAGAAATTCTTTGATGCGGATGGCAATTAATCGCTCAAGGACTTTGCCCATATTTGAAAGAAGAGCAATTGGACGATACGACTTTTGGTTGTTGGCCGCTTTCTTGGGTTTTGGAAATACGGTATGAAGTATATGTATGTAGTCTTTGACAGCTTGCAGTAGGTTAGATAGTAGCAGTTTTCTATGCAGCCGTTAAAGACCTTTTCAAGATACGGCGAAATGATTTCTCTGGCCATAATAAGTGCTTCGTTGTCAAGAATGTCAATTCCGGCCGACTTCTTGGTTGGTAACGCCGCGATGAGAGCTGAAACCTCTCCCTGGCGAGCAATGGGGCCTTGATCTCCCAGAGCCAACTTGCTCTCAGCCGGCACGATGCAGTCGAGATTTTCAGGAAGCCGCGGATGCGTAGAAGATGTCTTGCTCGTCTTCCCCTGGCCATATATGGCGTCCATGTACATGATGCTCTTTTCTTTGCCGGTTGTTGCGCATTTGCCGGAGAATTGAAAGTCGGGAGTGTACGGTAAATCTGCAGGCTTTGCTCTGCGCTTGGGTTGCTTTGAAAGATTCCAAATCGTGGGATTTGACAATGGCTCAAAGGGGGCCTCTTTATAAGCCGGCTGGATCCGATGCTCGTCCCCCCTTTCCTCTTGAAGCTCTGTTGCCTTTTCTGCCCGAGGCTCCATTACCTTTTCTTCCTGAGGCTCTTTTGTCTTATCGTCCTGAGACTCCTTTTTCTTGCCCTGCTGAGGTCTCCCCATCGGGCGAGGAAGCTTGCAAGTGAGACTGGCTGGAACTGTTTTGCTCACAGCTTTCACTAATACTTTAGTGATGAGAGAGAGATGAATGTCGATGCCGTCGGGTTCATCTAAATTCGGCACAGATAGTGCCTCCAAGCCATCGGCCACCATTTTGCAATACTCCTCTTTTTTTGCCCTATCCCAACAGAACCACAGACCAAGTTTTCGATTTGGCCGTGAATCTAGTTCAGTTTGGCAGACGCAATGATCATTCAAAACCTTTAACATGCACAATTTTCCAGCCAACCACTCTGCGATGGAGAGATTTACTGACAAATAGGAGAAGTAGAGTTGAGCTGTATTCACTCTTGTTGGTTCCCCTTGAATATGTTATTTTGCCTTGCTTGGTGACCAACCTCATCCCAAGCCTTTGCGTCATGTTTGCCAAAAGCTTTGCATCTCGACTTGCCTTGTTTTTCGGTAATTCGGGGCCAGCTTATAGGCTATGATGAAGGTTGAAATCTCCCAACAATATATCTTCGTCGCTGGTACAGCAATTTCCAACAAGCTCAACCATATCAAGCCGCCTGGTTTTATCGATGGGGTCAATTCTGTAAATGTTGTGAATGTTTATGACGCCGAAAGGCCCATTTAGCAAAAGAGTTGCCAACATGTTGTTACCCCAATCAGGTACAGTTACACGCCAATCTGTCTCAGGAATCTCACGAGAGACGAGAAAGGCAACCTTTGCTTGGAGTTGAGGTGCAGCCGCTCCATCCTCGCGGAGCATTCTATGGTCGTTCTCGGTTACGAATCTTAGAGATTGATACCAAAGATGATGTGTGCGTCGAACCTCTGAGAGAGACCATATTATCTCAGGAGGCGGATCTTGGATAGCAACAACATGCCACGATTGCTCCATTTGAAGCATGTGGGTTTGCAGCTTTTGGGCTCACTCTGGGGCACATTTTAAGGTTTACTTGTGTTATATGCAGATTCCTACGGAAACGAGGAGCAGTTTTATTTGGAATATTAAACCTTGACTTGCGTTGATGTCATTGAAGTTCAAGGAACCTACATGTAAGAATGGGGATTGCCCACTTAGGGTGGGGCTGGAGTGCGTACCTGGACACATGTTCATGTACATATAGTGAGCTCATCGGCTGTAGACGCTGGATTAAATCGGATGCTGAACTGTGGCTCTCATCTGCAGCAGAGGCTCGTGGCGCAATGTCGGGGCCACCAGGTGTGCACATAGTTCAGTGGGACGGCAGAAATATCTGATCATCGTGGTCCATACATGCAACTTGACGTGAATCATCTTGACTTGAGTCATCACTGTTATTGCTCGATATCTGAGGGCCTTTATCAACTCATATTCCACAGAATTGAATGCCCTCGATGCTCTGCTCGTCTCGAGCGTTGCGGCTCTGCTGGTGGTCGGTGTGTTCCATGGCGGGGGCGGGTCCACTAGCCCGATGTACTGCACAAAGACCAGGCACTGCATGAACCAAAGATTGTTCCCGCACCGCCAAAGCGCTGCTAACACGGACTAACATGAGCTAAGATGATTGACTATGTCCATGGTTTTATTTCCGCAGCTTTGCTCTCATTATAATATCAGACCCGACAATATTTCGACTATGTACTCCAGTAGTACCAGTACCTGTAGCATAGCGACTGTTAAGCGCCGGCCCGTCCCGCCTCTGGTTGGCTTGTTGGCCGATAAAGGGCCATTCAGCCGCATCCCAACCACCCTCTCAAGGCGACCGAGTCTCATGTAGACAAGCATGGCGTCCATACACGTGAGCACATCACGGCAAGGCTGGCCATTCATTCGTCTGTATCAAACGCCGAAGCTCAAGATGCAGAGCGCTAGACCAGGATTGTCATATCTACACCCATCCCAAATCCTATCGCTGACATAACGGCGTCTCAGAGCCTCGTCTCTTAAGCCCCTCTCTTTTCATGCATGTAGTGCCTTTCCCCCGCTCGTTTATTATTAAATGTCGCTCTATTCTCTTGTTTTCTGCCTGTTCGTCTTGCCATCGTCATTTCCCCACGGTCTGGCTGGCTATCGTGGATAGTGAACAGAGATTATCTGTTCACTAGCGGACGGTCAGAGACCAGAGACTTAAGGTGCCAGAGATATCGTTCTGTCTGGATTTCTAACAATACTCCCTACTGAGAGGTATTAACATCCATGAATGGATAATTATACAGACCTGACACTGACGGCAGACAATAGTCATCATTTCTGATATCTGCCTTATCGGTCGTCTCCAGGCAACAACATGGCCACTAAAATGGATGTTGACACGGAAACTTTTGAGGCTCGAGAGGATCCTGTCAACGTTAAGAAGAATACCTCTAAGACTAAGGAGAATCCCCTTAAACTCATATGGTCCGCGGGGGAGGATATTAAGAAAATATCCGCTCAGTATGAGTCTCAACTTGACCACTTCAGCAAACTTCCAAACGAGTTTGCTCAGATAAAGGAATGTCTCCCTATGGTTCAAAGCACTTTTTCCATCGTAGAAGATCTAGATGGGAAGATATTACTTGAAGACACCATCTATCCTTTAACTACCAAGCTCAAAGATGAGGCAACAGCGCTGCAAACAACATTCGGCGAGCTTAGCAAGGAAGTGGAGAAAACCAACAGGAAGAAATCTATCTTGGACTGTTATCGCATCATTCTGTCAACTTCACCGACGTTGTGTCGGGTGGAAATTGGGATGCAAGAACTGTTGGGAAGCCTGGAGAATATCTTCACCACTGCAAAGTACAACACACCTTCAGAACTAAAGGGTGCTATTGACAAGATGTCAGAAGTGAAATCGTCTGTTTCAGACGAAGATCTCAAAAAAACTGGAGAAGCTAAGGCTAATTTCACTCAGCATAATGCTTCTGGTGCAACGGGCTATCAGAATCACTTTGATGGTCAAGGGCACCATATCAATGCTGGTGGTGGCACTATTGTTTATCATTACAATGGTACGAAGCCATAGATAAAATATCCAAGTCTTATTGTAAATCAACTGACTATTTTCACAATAAAGTTTTATATGGTCGTGGTCCAGAAACGAGCGATTCGGCTGTAGACCATGGTCAGATACAACAGCGTCGAGGACAGACACATACTTTGAACTCCCAATCTGTAAACGAAGGTATCTCGCCTCCTGGAGGTCGACCACGTGGTCGCGAAGATTTCCAAATCGCCATCATCTGCTCATTACCACTCGAGTACGATGTAGTTTCTTTGCTCTTCGACCAATTTTGGGACGAAGATGGGTTGTATGGCCGCGCACGCGGCGATGTGAACACGTACACAACCGGCCGCATGGGGAAACACGATGTAGTGCTGGTACTGCTTCCTAATATGGGCACCGTTGCTGCGGCTGGAGCAGCAGCAAGCTTCCGGTCGAGCTACCCCAGCCTACAGCTCGCATTTCTCGTCGGTATCTGCGGCGGTGTGCCTTTTGATGGAGAAAACGAGCTCCATCTAGGTGATGTTGTTATCAGTAAATCCGCTGTTCAGTATGATCTGGGCAGCCAATATCACAAGTCGTTTGTGATCAAAGATACCGTCGATGATAGCCTCGGCCGACCAAATAAGAACATTCGCAGCTTAGTCAAAAGCTTTGAGACCGATCATGTGAGGGACCAGTTGCAGCAAAAGGCATGCTTATTCTTAAAAGATCTACAAAAAGCAGCTGCAAAGAAACGACGACGACACAACTACCAGTATCCCGGCATTACTAATGACAAACTCTTTATAGCAACATATCGACATAACCATAGAGGCAAACAACCATGTAATGTCTGTGATAATCAGACTGATAGCTTCTGCGACAGGGCTGCCCGGGTATCTTGTGCTGAACTTGGCTGCGATGAGAGCCAACTAGTGAGTAGAATGGACTTGGAGATGAGAGATCCAACCGGACAGCCCGAAATCTTTGTTGGGCGAATAGCCTCTGGGAATATGGTGATGAAATCTGGCGAGCATCGAGATAAGATTGCCAAGGAACAAAATGTGATTGCGCTTGAGATGGAGGGAGCAGGTGTCTGGGATGAGATTCCTTGCATCATCGTGAAGGGGGTGTGTGACTATGCTGACAGCCACAGAAATGACTTGTGGCAGCGATATGCTGCGGCAACGGCTGCTTCGGTCATGAAGGCTGTACTTGGACGATACACTATGACGGATAGATGAAAATACAATGTTGATTTGCCTCCCGCTATGAGAACGACATGTCTCTTCACTACGAATAAGATTAGTCACTACAAACATAGAGAGGCATCGTCAGTGGCCAGTAGGTAGCATTTTGTGACCGCGGAGTGTAGCTTGAAAATCTACGGAGTAACATTATAGACAAATGCCTTAGGAATATCGGTCATTGTACAGGGATACAATGTTTACCTAGTTACCAAGGGGCGCTTGTCCCGCTACAATTGTATTTTGTTTATATTGAAGGGAATAAGAATAGCTTGGCCATGGATCAAGAAACTGGCAAGTATTTCAAATGCTTCAAATAACCCTAGTCTGATACAGCTTGGCCATGTTGTTGGGCACCAATTGGGCGCGAAAATTCCAGGCTGGCAAGGCTGGGCTCTCCGTTGCACAAGCCTGCCATTCACCTTTCCTCATGTGGACGCATAGCGTCCCCTTGCATGTGCCCAACCCCAGTTGTATGTACCATTATTGGAGAAGAAGTATTCTAACTCCTCAATGAGAGGAGCGTGACAAGGGTATATGTACGTATATGCTGTCGGGCGTGGTATCGGAACCTCAGCTGGCGCAACCCCTCTTTCTCACGCATCCTATGTATTAAATTCTAGGCCTCTTTTATCTGTAAGGCATCAATAGTCTTTCTGATTTACCTGTATCCTACTGTACTACATGTGGTCTATGCGAATGCTATTGTAGTAGTATCTCGTTCCTCAGTATATTACCCACATCCTTCGAGTGGCAACGAACAGCACAGCACAGCACAGCGCGAAATCTACCGGCTGCATATCGCTCCTCAACCGCTCAATCTTTGGCTCATACAATGGCCAAAAGGGAATATGGTAATAGGGATGCCATGTCTCAACACAATGCCTCAAATGGGACGGCCTATCAGAATCATTATAGTGGCCAAGACCACCAGATCAACGCTGGCAGTGGTACCATGAATATTTATAACGGGGCGGACCTTAATGGTACGAAATTCTGATACTTGATCAATCGTTCTTATCAACCAGCTGACCAAGTTTACCAAACACAGATAACACCCGGTCGGAAATACTACAGGCTCTTAAAACGTCACCGTATGCACAGCGAAAGGATCGAAATCCCGACCGTGTTACAGGTACATGCGAATGGTTCATGAGCCACATCGACTTTCATAACTGGCGAGACAGCAGGTCTTCCTCTATGCTCTGGGTATCTGCAAATCCTGGGTGTGGGAAGTCAGTCCTGGCTAAATATCTGGTGGATGAGCTCAAAACTATGGATCAAAGAACGACCTGCTATTTTTTCTTCAAGGACGACTTCGAAGATCAGAGGAGCGCTAGAAGCGCTCTTAGCTGCATCTTGCATCAGCTTTTTGTGCAACGAGAGACTCTTTTTTCTGAAAAGATCGTGAGGCAGTTCAGGTCCTACAAAGCACCTCTTGCTAATTCGTATTACGAACTTTGGGAGCTCTGGGACGTCTTAACCATGGCCTCACAGGAGGGGAGTTCCGGAGAGATAATCTGCATCCTCGATGCTTTAGATGAATGCAAAAACCAAGAACGACAAGACCTTGCGAAACTTTTGCGAAAATTTTATGGTCCGAATGGTGACATGAGGAAGAGTAGTAATTTAAAGTTTCTTATAACAAGTCGCCCTTATGACACAATCCGACAGGGCTTGATCGAACCTTTTAATGTTCAGGAATTCCCTGTAATTCACCTGAAAGGCGATGGCAGTGCGGAGGTAGAGAAGATTGCCGGGGAGATCAGTCTCTACGTTAAGGAAAGGATCTCACATATTCAAGCAAAGTTTCGGCTTACAGGAAGGGAGGAGGAGGTCCTTTTGCAAGGGCTCGTCGCTACTCCCAATAAGACATACCTATGGGTTTATCTCACTCTAGACTGGATTGAAACAGAGATCAGCAATAAGATCAACGAGACCGAGATACGCAAAATTATATCTACTCTTCCGCGAACAGTTGACGAGGCATACGACAAGATTTTGGCCAAGAGTATAAATGCAGAGGAAACCAAAAAACTGCTACATATTGTTGTAGCGGCTGAACGGCCCTTGACACTCCCCGAGATGGACCTAGCACTAGAAATACGACAGCATCACAAGTCCTACAAAGACCTCGATCACAGGCCCAACGATCGCGTCAGCAAGTATATCAGAGACCTCTGTGGCCTCTTCATAAACATTACAGATGACAAGATTTATCTCCTTCATCAGACCGCGAAAGAGTTTTTAGTTCCAAGAGAAAATCTTGATAGCCAACAGAGCATTCCAGCACGACGAGAAGATAGCTCTCAAGCAGATCAGCGCCACAGACTCACTTGGAAATTCTCACTAGCGCCACGGGAGTCCCATCGCATCCTTTGCAACATTTGTATTTGGCATTTGCTCTTTACCGAATTCGAGGCTCACCCGCTTACTGAGCGGGGGGAAATAACTGATTATCTCGGCAAGAATGTCTTTCTCGAGTATTCCGCAAAAAGCTGGGCCCCACACTTCCGGGCATCTGACATTGAAGGAAATGAAGTCATGGAGTCACTGCAAAGAATCTGCGATGCAAAGTCAAACCGCTGCCTGACTTGGTTCAAGATTTATTGGGCGGACATGCAAACCGAGTTTCCTTCCGACTTCACCACCATCATGGTCGCCTCTTACTTCGGGATAGATCTAATGGTACAGCTTCAACTAGGCCTACCTGATGTGGAAATAGATTCTGTCGACAGCACTTACCAACGTTCAGCGCTCTCGTGGGCGGCGGAGAACGGATTTGATGGTGTTGTTAAGCTATTAGTCGAGGGTCCCGAGATTCATTTTATAACCAGGCTTATTACAAAATTTACCAACCTATCGTTTTCAAACGGCGCAAATGTTAATGCAAAAGACAAAGGCGGAAGAACGCCGTTATTTTACTCCGCCTGGAATGGCCATCTGGCTATCGTCCAGCGACTAGTCAAGGCGGGAGCCAGCGCGGACTCGAAGGATGACATTGGAGGAACGCCGATATCTTACGCTCTCTGCACTGGACAACAGGCTATAGTTGACGAACTAATGAAAGGAGCCCAGACAGATTCGGTAGATGCGATTCGCCGTGAACTTCTTTTATCCGCTGCCAGGAGAGGCCACGAGCCCATCGTCAAACTCCTGCTCGAGAATGGTGCAGATACGGAAGTGAAGGACACCACCGGAAAGACGCTTCTTATTATAGCTGCAGAGGGGGGTCACAAGCATGTTGTTCGACTGTTGCTAGAAAAGGGAGCTGATATATATGCAAGCAACTCACATGGGAAAACGCCCCTTATTATAGCTGCAGAGGGGGGTCACGAGCATGTTGTTCGACTGTTGCTAGAAAAGGGAGCTGATATATATGCAAGCAACTCGCATGGAAAGACGCCCCTTATTATAGCTGCAGAGGAGGGTCACGAGCATATTGTTCGACTGCTGCTCGAAAAGGGAGCCGATGCAAATGAAAGCAACTCACATGGAAAGACGCCCCTTATTATAGCTGCAGAGGAGGGTCACGAGCATGTTGTTCGACTGCTGCTCGAAAAGGGAGCCAATGCAAATGAAAGCGGCCGGCATAGAAACAAAGTCCTCCTTATAGCTGTGGAGCGGGGTCACGAGCACATTGTTCGACTGCTGCTCGAAAAGGGAGCTGATATATATGCAAGCAACTCGCATGGAAAGACGCCCCTTATTATAGCTGCAGAGGAGGGTCACGAGCATGTTGTTCGACTGCTGCTCGAAAAGGGAGCCAATGCAAATGAAAGCGGCCGGCATAAAAACAAAGTCCTCCCTATAGCTGTGGAGCGGGGTCACGAGCACATTGTTCGACTGCTGCTCGAAAAGGAAACCGATGCAAATGAAAGCGGCTGGCATAGCAACAAGGTCCTCCCTATAGCTGTGGAGCAGGGTCACGAGCACATTGTTCGACTGCTGCTCGAAAAGGGAGCCGATGCAAATGCAAGCGGCTGGGATGAAAAAACGCCGTTGATTTACGCAATAGAGTTGAACAGGGCGGATGTCACGGAGACGCTTCTCAAAAGCGGAGCAAAAGTGAATTTTACATTCAAGTGAGCAATCCATACAGCTACTTCAACATCTAGTAACTTGCTCTTTTAGGGATTCAAACTGGTCGATGGTAAGCGAAACCTGTTTTTTTCTGATTCGTCTAGCTAAAATAATAACCTTACCATTATAGGCGTTAAATAAAACGTATCCTGTAAGTGAAGTGCCCTGCTACACAACTTTACTTTATACGGTTCAATACATGTACGCTAATATTCACACTCCTACTGTATCCAGAATGCAAGTAGACCCGCCGAAGTATTAGTATAGTTCTTTCATCACTAACACTATAATCAGACACCAATAGCCTTGGCGATTGAGAAGAAAGACGAACGAATGGTAGAACTACTCCTCAAACATGGTGCTCTGCCCAACTTCAAAGGTGGTCGCGATTCGACACCACTGGAGGACGCCATGAAATATGGGAATGGGAAGATTGTCAAGATGGTGGAATCTGCCATACAATCCAGTAAGACCGGAATATCCACCACGGCTTAGAAATTCTACGACTAATAGCAGGCTCTGAAGATGCCACAGCGAGTTTGCAGGGATGACCACCAAGGATGGTCACAATACATGTATATATAGTTTTCTAGCGCTTTTGAACTAATTTTGAACAGATCAGCCTCATTACATGCCAGACATGCTGATAATAAGCCTAGGTAACTTATTATAGGCGGTTATGTATGTGAAAGATATATCTCTAAATGTAAATATACAGCGTGACAATCCTTTACGTCTCTTGATTGAACTACAAATGGGAAACAATGTAGAACCTCCATTGTGGATTATTCCTTCCACTTATTCGCAACGTTTCAATAAGAGTCCTACAGAAGCCACTATTTGTCGGCAGATATTATTAGCGTGAACGATCGAGGTAGCATGGGAGATAGCATCAAACAAGGTCATTAAGATCCAGAGTTAAAAAGGCTTGGGGGAGCAGTTTTCTCTTGCCTGTATGGGCGTATGAAAACTATTGAAAACGTAGGACAAGGGCAATCATACCATTGTCGGCACGTACGAAGTTGGCTAAGACCTGGTTGAATACAATAATATATGAGATTTAGTATCTATAATACAGTTTTCCTTGAAAATCTGAGCTCCTTTCAATAATTGGAGTGACTCAGATGATCTAAGATGGAACAGAGTTTGAATGATGGTGTCATGTGCAGGCGCAAATCTCATTCCGCCAACAGAGTTTACCCAGCACCATTTTTTAAGGGTACCTAGATATTATAGGTAGTTGTCGCCTGTAAATATGAATCAGTACCGAAATATGCGTAGGGAGGATTGACGTGTTGTCAAAATGCTAAATTACAGTGTAACTTGTGGCTTGTGATAACACCCATACTACGCCCGTTAGGCTGATTCGCAGGGAACAAAGGCAAATTGGTTTCGCCAAGGCGGATTTCGCCCGCAACGCTAAGTCGCCTCACTTTGAGTCTCTTTCAGCCGCAGTGGCAGGACGTTACGAAAAGTCATCAGCCTCACTCGTATTTGCTTCCATCAAACACATGTAATCTACGTACAAACAAAACGCAACTCCGCTGGCAGCTTCCATCACCACACCATGGATGACCATCTTATTCTCGAAGATGGCGGTGATCTTCCACCTCCATATTCTCCAAGTGCAAATCCCACCAACACCATCTCAGCCCAATACTCGGATCGACGAGCTTCATCATCCATATTCTCTCCCCATATAGCCGACCTTCGAAATGAAATTACCGCCTCGCAGGCTGCCCGAGCGACAGCCAGAGATGACCGCGATAGCTACGTGCTGTCGCTCATTGTCCCCTACGTGGAACACTTCCTATCGTCCATTTCATTGATCCATCCAACGCCGAGGCTTGTGGAAGCGACGTTTGTGCCCGACGCTGCGATCAGCAAGGACTGGAAGCTTAGCGACGACGACGAGAGGCGAGCGGGCGAATTTAGCAAGTTGATTCGTGTTAGCGATACTCCGAAAAAGGATGGAGGTAGCATGAAGAAACAAGCAGATGGCTATCTTCCATCGTCGGAATCGGCGAGGGGTGGCGATGACGAGACTAGTACGTCGCTTTGGTGGGAAAACGAAAGTATGGCACAGCGCCTTGCCAAGCATCTACAACCTAAACGCCCCGCCGCACCTAAAAATGCACAGATCGCTAGAGATCGGAATGCTTGTCAGGCAAACAGCAACAAGAAATCTGGTCTCTGGGGTCTTTTTAAGAAATCCGAGGAACCTGCCCGGCCCGCAGCCCGCGTGGCCGAGGATCCCAGAGACGCCGTGGTAATGACTGCCAGGGCTGAAGAAGTTACATTTCGGAAAGAAAATGAGCTTGGATTATGGGAAACTTTGACAGGATTCGGAATTGTAGTGAGTGTGAGGATTAGAATGACTGGAGATGTTCCCAAAAGATTATAGTCATGTGTCGAAAGCCCTTTGTCAAGTGTGTTTACCCGGAAGGTACATAGTGCGCGCCATGTTTTGAAGATATCGTCGCTAGACAAGTTCACATAGTAGTATTCAATTGCTCATCAAGGACATTTTTTTTAAATGATCTACATATTCCCGGAATGATAATGTAAAATGGACAGTCAGAGCCGTACTGGAACAGATTGTAGCGGGACAGTCAAATGTCTAACAAACTGGATGCGCCACCTCTTATTAGCCTTAGTCTTCATTCAGCAAAATGTCTGAACCTGGGATTGTTTACATCTCACATCCCCATGCAACTATCCCCTAAATATGTCTAATACAATAACTTCAAAGCCCCATGCTTACTCCGTCCCAGCCCAAACAAGATCGAAAGCACTTTGAGAGCTACTCCCCTGTTAGAACTACCTAGTGGAGTCTTGAGGCTTCATTCTGCTTCGATGTTAATATCACATGCAGCCGCCGTTAAGATCTTCACAGTATCACATTCTCAGTATACTCCAACAGATGACTCGTTCCTTTACATTTGCAAAGTCCATCCCACTTGATCCGATAACCGGGCTGTTATTGTTACTCTATTATTTCCACATCCATGCAAGATCAACTTCACGGCGAATCCCGCTGTTCGTGAATCAAGCTAAATGCAAGATGTTCTAACCCTGTATCTCTTCGCCGTCTTCATTTTTTGCCTTTTCTAGACTAACGTGGCCGGCTTCTCGACTCATTCGCCGCATCCCCTCAACGCACCCCACTACTCTAAATTCTTGGCGACAATATCGGAACGGCGATTTTCACCTGTGATTTCTGGCGTCAAACTTGTTATATACATTTCATGTAATACTTAATCTGAGCATCCCTAGACTCAAATTCTGTCCTTTCTTGTCAATCGTTAGATAATACAAAGAACAAGCACGACAATATGCAACTCTCTACAGATATTCAGTATGATGTGCTCGTCACAGGCTCATCTGGCCATTTGGGCCACGCCCTCATGATAACTCTGCCATCGCTGGGCTTCACTCCAATTGGAATCGATATTCTTGCTTCTCCAACAACTACTTGCGTCGGCTCAATTACAGACCAGTCGCTCATCGCCAGCATCTTCCAAAAACACCCTATCAAGCACGTCCTCCATACTGCAACGCTCCACAAACCTCATGTTGGATCCCATACCAAAAACGACTTTGTCCAGACAAACATTGCAGGAACTCTAGTTCTTCTCGAAGAAGCAGCCAAACTCGGCGATCAAATAAAAAGCTTCCTCTTCTTCAGCACCACCAGCGCTTTTGGCTCCGCACTTAGCCCCAAGCCTGGTTCACCTGCAGCTTGGATCGACGAGACAGTCGTTCCCATCCCCAAGAACATATACGGGGTGACCAAAATCGCAGCCGAAGATGTCTGCCATCTCTTTTACAAGCAGCATAACCTTCCGATACTCGTTCTTCGTGTGAGCCGCTTCTTCCCTGAACAAGACGACGATGACGACCGTCGCAACGCAATGAGCGACGAGAATCTCAAGGTCTTGGAGATGGCGTATCGTCGTTGCGACATCAAGGACATTGTTTCAGCAACGGTGTGCGCGATGAACAAGGCAAGGGAAATTGGCTGGTCCAAGTACATCATCAGTGCACCGCCGCCTTTCTCAAATGACCCTGAGACGCTGGCTGCATTGGATAGAAACCCGGAGGAAGTGTTCAACAATGTTGTTCCTGCAGCGGCAGCAGTGTTTCGTGAGAAAGGATGGAAGCACCTCGACCGAATGGACCGCGTCTATGACTCGGGGAAAGCGGTTCGAGAGCTTGGCTGGGAACCTGAATACACGTTTGCTGGGATCATTGAGAAGCTGGCTAGAGGTGAGGACTGGCACAGTGAACTGGTTGACATCGTCGGAAAGAAGGGATATCATGCCGTCAGTCATGGTGTATATACTCAATAGGTCGCAAAGTCGACTTTGACCATGTAATATTATATGTTCTTTGGTAGTTAATGTTGGTGATGAGAAGTTTGCACATGTCGTCTAAGTCGAACTGGATAAGGTGAAAATCATCATATGCAATGCCGCCTTCTCCTGTTTTTGCCTATTTTATACTCTACAATTTATAATTATTGCAAAAATGCATCTCTTCCTTGCTCTTTCAACACATCATGCACAGCCTTGAGTACTTTATCATGGACCGCTACCGGCGCAGCCACAAACCCAAAGTTGGCACTCAGCTTCCTTCCAGCCGACAGATCAATGTCTTTGCCATGCACATCTGTAATCTTGCCGCCAGTCTCTTCAAAGAGAAGCATGGCACCAGAATGATCCCAAGACTTTGCAAATCGATCGCGGCGCTTGTAAACCCACACAGTCGTGTTGCCAATACCAAGAGCCATGGCCGCCCAGCGAAGGACCCAGGGCACGAGATCGCTTCCTGGAAAAGAGACTCCCAGACGCTCAGCAACTACTTCATGAACGCCGTCGAGAGCTGAATCAACAAGACCAATACATGTAACGAAGCTGAGTTCCTGCGTTGCGGACTGTTTCGGCAACTGTACGGCATCTTGGGACCCATCATGCAAAGATCTCGCAAATGCGCCGTGGCCCTTGATGGCATACACGATGCAGCCCTTGCCTTCAGGATCAATATCGCTGTTGCGCAGGGGGCCCTTGTGATTCAACGACAGATTCGGACATCCAACAACTCCCAGAGTCTGCTTGCCGTCGACAATCAGGCCAATGTTGATGGCATACAGCTCGCCCCTCAGATACGTCTTGGTGCCATCAATCGGATCAAAGACCCAGACCCTGCCAGTCCCCGCCCCCCCTGAATGGCTCGTGCCCGCCTGATCAATCAGATCGCACATCTGATCTTTGGTCTGGGGTAGCTTGCAGGCGCCCTTCTGAGTGTCTTCGTCCTGGGCAATGGTATTGAGAAGGTCCCAGACACGGCTCATTAATGCCTCGTTGGCCCGCAAATCTGCAGCATCCTCTTCTCCTACAAAGGTATCTTCGGGAAATGCATCTTTAAAGGTGCAAATAAGGAGAGCCTGGATGGCAAAGTCGGCGATGGTGACCGGGCTAAAGTCGTCCTTTGTGATGGTTCCTTTATCCTGGGAGGCGATGATGAGCTGACTTAGTTTGGAGGCTTGGCGAAGGGCTCCAAAGGCAGTCTCTAGCTCTTTTTGGAATATTTCTGGGTGACCCATGGCGTGGGATCTAGATATTCCCTGGCTGGAGAGAACCTAAGGAATTAAATCGAGAATACTGTACAGAGGTGGTAGCACCAAGACAATGAGCTTCACTGTTGCTTCATTTCAGTGGAGATGGAAGGAATGCCCCGATTGAGACAAACTCGGATAGATGCATCATCTTCCCTTTTAGCTGCCAAGCCATCGCCCTGTGTTGGTTGGTACGTTGCACTACGGATTTCATTTACTCTTCTAGATGGTGAATTCACAAATCTTTACGGGCCTTTAGAATGACGCTCACATCCTGCAGCGGCAAATAAACTACGGGCTCCAACTCTGCAAAGATGCCAGAGCGCAAAAGTGGCGTGAAACGATGGCTCGCCTCAATCCTGCCGCCATAACAACTGCTCCCAGCCAGGAGCCATTCACGCTTCGGCCACTTATCAGGCAGATGCTCAGCACTCGGCGCTGCATATCAGGCTCCATCTTTATCGTCGAGGGCATCGATGTGATTCCAGTGCCGACCGCGACGCCCAAGGACGATGACACTCACGCCATCAGATTGGTGCTGGGGGACGGGGAGCTGTGCATCCAGGCCTTGCTGCATCCCGACATGTTTCACCTAGTGGAAAAGAGAGATGTATTTGTGGGATGCTGCGTGAGAGTGGGGGACTTTATCATCAGGTTCGAAGATCCGGAGGAGGGTGGGCAGAGTCTCTTGGGCCCAGGGGATGAGGAGGAAGGCCATAAGAACAAGGAGCGAGAGAAGGAGGACGAAAGGGGCATGGTATACCTGATTGTGAACGAGCTGGAGACGGCTGGATGGAACGAGTCGTATATGGCAATGTGGCGTCGCCATGAAAGGGGCAAAGCTGTCGAGCAGCCGGCTGTGATCACAAGCAAGCTGAGCACAAGCAAGCTGAGCACAAGCGAGGAGCTGGCACAAGAGAACCAGGGGACGGCATCCGAAGAGGCACAGACGACTCCCAAGACACCCAAGCTGCCGAGACGAAGCGTTGTCCGATTCGCAGACCTGCCGGCCTCACCCTCAGTCCAGACTCCCACCAGGCCCAGATCCCAAGACAAGGGCAAGGCCCAGACTCCTGGACCTGTGGACGATAACGACGATGACGATGAGGAGGACGAGGAGGACCTGGAGAACGCGTTCGAGGCCTTTGAAGCCCGCACGTTTCCCGTACGAAATACGACGCCCAGAAAGCCGGCTGCATCCAATGCAAGGGAGACAGCAGCCGGCGACAAGTCACAGCCGCAGCCGCAGCCGATTGCCTTGGCCAAGGACTGGCACAACCACCAGGAACCCCTCAAGCTCACGACTCTGCGGCTGATTCCGCATCTCCCTTACGCCCAGAACTGGTCGGTCAATGTGCTCGCCATCGTAGCTTCGCTGTCGCCCGTGGAGCCGTCGCATCTGCCGCCGGGCAAGCAGCGCACGGCACGCATCGCCGACCCGTCGACGGCCAAACAGGTGCACCTGACGGTGTTTCTGGACCCCGACGACTTCACGCCCCGGGTGGGCAGCGCGGTGCTCCTTGTGGGCGTCAAGAATCACCGATTCGACGGCGGCAGCCTGAAGAAGTACGCCAGCGATGGCAAGAGGGACAGCGGCCAGCGGTGGTGGTTTGAGGACCCGTGGGAGTTGTCGTGGCTGGACGTGGCAGGGATCAAGAGCTGGTGGCAGGGCGTGGAGGAGTACTACAGGACGGGGAGCTAAGCCGACGAATCACGGCGGGAGGCACGTGGGGATCGTACGATTTTCTTGTTTCCTTTTTCCTTCTTCTTCCTTGGGCTTCTGCCTCTTTTGTCGGCGTTTAGGCGAGATTATTGATTGCAGCCCGTGGTTGGCATTGTTTAATTGCTTGAAGCTGCATGTCTTGCGAGATGGTATTTCACTTGCGTGCGTCCAGACTGCACAACAAACTGGACACGGCATAAATCCGAGATGAGCTAGTAACACTGCGATGCGCAAAGATTTGTATTGATCTGGATGTCCACAGGTTCCATTTACTCCATCCATCCACCCAGCGTCCATCTCGATCCAGCTACAAGGGAGTAGCCGTAGTGGTAGCACAAACCCGGGGTAATCAGATATTGACAGCACTGGAGCAATATCGACCACCCACTAGTAATCAATACCAATACGGAGTAGAATGGCCAATACTATTGGCACTGGACCGCTCATCACCGCCAGAACTGAAGCTCCGACAGCCCAGTCGAATCTAGACGCGGACCATCCCGACCCCCCGTAAGGCAGCCCGCTGCGGCGATCACGACTGAACAAAAACAGCGACACGGCGAAGCAATTAATTGGCGAGAGACCACCACGATGAGACAAAAAAGCGGAGGAGCGACGCAAGGGCGCGCAGCTTATCGGATCTTGGCAGGGATCCAGCCCGTGGCAGTGGAACCACGTATATCAAATGGATGCCATTTTGCTTGAGAGCCTCTCCCTACCTACATAGTAAGGAGTGCAGGAGATGCAATGCAGCATTTGGCAGTGGATGGAGCTCTTTGTTGCTGCAGGGCTGTTTTGTGGGCATTTTGGGCGACAAGCTGCATATACTACTGGAGTACATTGCTAATGGAAGTTGTGCTGTATGTACCCCTCCTTGGAATACACCAGTTCGGGGAGCTGATTCGAAGCCTTTCCGGTGCTTGATGAGTGAACTATTGTATTGTATTGCTATCAATATGAAATACTATTGACATGACACTATTACGAACATGTATTTATTTATTTATTTATTTATGTATTTATTTTATTACAATTTAATCATCACCTGCTCGCTGCCTGATGGTTCCGGCGGCATCTTCCTCTTCCTCCTCTCTCATCCCCCCCCCGTTTGCGTTGGTTTGCGGCAATAGCACCACTAACGCATCGTGAGGTAGCGAATACCCACACGTGACACCTTGCCGCACTGCATCAACGACTCACTCCCACTGTTTCGTTGGTACTGCGCATGTACTTGTCCGGTCTCAACGTTGAAGGCGGCTTAACCACCTGCCCATCGGCTTCTCAGCTCATCATTTTTCTTTTTCCCTTTCCCTTTTCCTCTTCCTCGTTCCTTTTCTGTGCCGTCTTTTGTGCCGACCTGTCTCAAACATTGCCTCCGCCTTTTTCTTTTTGGGCCGACTTCCGTTGCGGCTGATTGATTCGCTCCGTCGCTGCATTTAATTTCATTTTGACTCAGTTTCCAAACTCCCTGACTTGGATTTGATTACTATTGTGCCCACGGAGTATCATGATGCAATAACCATGACTTCCCTCCCGCCATCGCCATCGCCGTCGTCTCCGTCATTGTCGCCCTCTCCAGCTCCATCTCCTTCTCCGTCTTCCTCGTCTTCTTCGTTTTTGCCCCTGGCCGAGACGCCGCAGCTCAAGCTTAAGCAGAAGCAGCCAAAGCACCGCTTCACTCCGCCTCGCCCCAAGCCGCGGCGCAGGAGGGAGTCGCTTGACGCCTTTCTCGACAGCCTCTCGCCTTGGGATCTGCTCTACATGCGGAACCGCCTCCGTGACGGCCACGTCAAGATGGAGGGCTTTGCCGGCCTGAGAGAGCTGCCGCCAGAGGTCTTTGCCTCCATCGTGCCTCACCTGCGGATGCAGGACGTGCTCAACTGCTTTCTGGTAAGCAAGGACTGGCGTGAGGCCTGGACGCAGGGCGTCGTTTCGACCTTTTTGTGCCGCCGCTTCTTCCCCGGCCTGTTGGAGCTTTACAACGGCGATGTGCCGGATCGTCATGAGCTGTTCCTGGCCTCGGCCAAGCGCTATCTGCGGAAGCACTTCATTAGCCGTAGCAAGCGGTCCTTTGTCTCGTGGGACGTCGGCTGGAGCTCCGACTACTTCATCAGCCGCGAAGAGGCACCCCCGAGCCGTCGGCTGGGTGACTTGCGGACGGTAGACTTTGGCTTCGCGCCTTTGACCATCTGCTACTCTAGCGGCAAGATTGCCTGGCAGCCTGACAACTGTCACCTCTTTGTCGATGATTTGTACACCCGGGAGAGGGCCCGCTTCAGCTTCGGCGTCGACTTCATCTCGGGACGGCCGTTGCAGCTACAGGCCGTCACCGACAGCCTTGTCATCCTCGCATCAAGTTCGCCCCCGTTTCGGGAACGGGGCGTGCCGGACAACGGACAGAGCATGTATGTTATAAACATCTTTCCTACTTTCGATGCTCCATTTTCATCTACTGACGTTTGCCTACCAGAATCGTGTTTCACCTGGAGAACCGGCTTTCTAAAAGCGTCGTCCTGCCAGGCAAGTTTGCCCAGTGCTACGCTCAAGGCGACATGGTGGCTTTTGTGACCAAGCAAGGGCATGTTGTCATATGGGGCTGGAGTGACACCGCCATAGAGCTGGAGATTGACCATGGGGAGCACTTTCATCAGCCCAACGGTTGGGAAAAGGACCTGGGAGGCGTGCCCGGCGTCATGTTCCATCCAACAGACACAGATATCGTCTATGCGGCGTGGCTGAACTCGCCTGCACCACCTGGTATGTGAAAGATGTCGTTGGCTAGTGTCTGTGCCTCAAGTGCTAATCATGTGTTACCATTGTACAGATCCCCGCATCCACACCATTGTTGTCGTCAAATTCGAGCGCGGTTTGCCCGTGGCACGATTTGAGACTGCACTCTCTCACCCAGAATACCGGCGCCACCCCGACAGCCGCCACTCGTGCCCGGCGATGCGTCTGACGCTCTCATGCCAGAAGATGAACGCTTACGGTGGCTACGCCGTTGGAATCGTCCAGTTCGTGCTCCTTAAAGAAGGTGCTCCCTGGGATGAAAGCGATAACAAAAAGAATCCCGAGTGGCTCTGCGTCTGCTTCAACGTCCTCACAGAGACGTTTGTGCAAAACAAGTATGAGAGTCATCGGCGACCGTACCCGCCAACGGTGAAACACTTTGACTTGTGTGCATGGGAAGATGAGTTCGTCATTGCCTGGTTCGACGAGTATCTCGTCAGCAGACACTACTCGTACGGTATGCAGTGGCTGGAGGCGAGGCCCGCCGAAGATGACGGATGCCCTCGCAACAGTGAAATGGATGCTAAAACCAGACGCCATCGGGCGGATATATCAGCCTACATGTTTGAGATTGGCTTTGCACGAAGAATCTTTGTGGACAATGATTTTCTCATCATTACAACGGGCCAGGGCTACATGCTGCTGACGTGCAATGACGAGATCGATCTACCCGGTATTGTCAGCACAGATGCGAATGGCGTCCCCGATATCTCCAAGAATCCGCCCTGGCCCATTGCAGGAGAGCGAATCGAGCCACCGAGGATGATCGGCTCGTGGGACACGAGAAAGGTGACGAGCCTAGAAAAGATTTCGGGCGACACCGATGAGACATGAATGCTGCCCGAACCCGACGGGCAAATGACGACATGTAACTGACACTAGATGGCATGACATGAATGGTTGGACATGGGTATATTTGCGCGGAGCAGGTTGGGAAAATCTTTGAATCAGCTTGGAGGCAAGGGACATTTAGTACTGCGTACGGGAGTATCATGGCGCGATGGTTATATTGGAGGATTTCTCTTGGCATTGAAAAAAGAAGCTGGGTTTTATTCAGGTGAAAAATTTTTTTTTTTTTTTTTCTTCTTTGTTGCTGTTTTTTTTGTCCATAGCTTTTGAGTGTTGAAATGCATTTCGTGCTTTATACTCTTGCACTTCTACAATGTGTATTATCCATTGATGTCGCAATCTTGTTCATGTGATGCATTGACGTCCAGCCCATGACCATCCCCTTATCAGTCGGGACCCGCCCTCACTGTAGCATCAGCCAGATCCGCTGGAGCAAGCCCCTGGCAGTCCCGAGACTCCACTACCGGGGGACGCTACGGGGCACGCGGTGTGCCACTACAGGGCCCATGACCCCAGACTTTCAGCACTCACTTCCGATGCGCGCTATCGCCGATAAGAGCTGTCTCACCTAGCTGTGACTCTTCCGTGATCCATCGCCACCCTCTTGTCCTCTCCATCATTTTCCCTGCTATCCGATCGTCATCTTTCCCTTGCACTCTTCTGTTTGCTGCCCCTTTTCTTTCTTTTTTTCTCTTCTTTCTTTCACTCCTCATTTGTTTTTCAACTTGAGTCAAGGATGCGAAATCTTTAATAATCTCCAATTCAATCCGACCGAATCAATTCCCTCGCTGCTGTCGCGGCCACTCCTTCAATCCATCACGCGCGATGCCGACCTCGGCAACCTCTGATCACCAGCGCTTCATCTATCCGACTGCTCCTACGGCGCTTGACGATGACGACCGCTCTTCTTTCCTCGCTAGCGATGATGAGGGCGATGAATCGTCGGGCATTTCCGACCCTGCACTCCGCCGCCGCCAGATAAGATCGAAGCAGATTGTTCGCTTCATCTCTCTCATCTCTGCGACCATTGCGGCGCTTTGTGCCGGCTCCATCGTCGTTTTCTCGCTCTATGCGCCCAAATTCCTGTCGCGACTGCATTACACGCAGTTCCAGGTCAATGGCGTCGCCATCGGCAGCTCCCTGGCCTTGTATCTGCCCATTTCCATCATGGGATACGTCTGCGACCGAGTCGGCGTTGCGCCGTTGGCCCTGCTGTCGGCATTCCTCTTTGGAGGCGGCTACGGGCTTGCAGCGGGCATCTACAAGAAGCTGGACTACGAGTATAATACGCTGGGCAAGTCTCACGGTGCCGAGAATGGCTGGTCATATCCACTCATGGTGTTCGCCTTCATCATGATTGGAACTGGCACGTGCGCCATGTACATCAGCTCCGTGTCGACGTGTGCCAAGAACTTTGGCAAGGGAAAATATAGGGGACTGGCGTTGGCCATGCCAATCACCGGCTTCGGCTTGAGTGGCATGTGGTTGAGCCAGTTCGGCAGCCGATTTCTATACGAGAAGAACCCTGATGGGTCCAAAGGCGACATTGACGTGTTTCGCTTCTTCGTCTTCCTAGCAGTGTTGCTGTTCGCCATTGGCATCCTCAGTGTGTTTACCCTCAAGGTCGTCGACGAGCAGGACCTCATTGAGGAAGCCATCGAAGAGCTGGAGCAGAGCGGCCTTCTCGACGGAAGCTCTCTCCTTGCGCGATCCGAAAGCCGAAGATCCAACGCTGGCTACGGTGCAATTCGCGCCGACGATCAGGATGACGATACAGAAGGCGGCGCTGATGACGATGCGCAATGGAAGAAAAACTGGGTACTCAATGCCGAGACACGCCGCTTCTTAACTGACCACACAATGTGGCCGTTTGCGCTGGCTTTTCTCTTGATGACTGGACCTGGCGAGGCATTCATTAACAACCTGGGTACCGTCATTGGGACTCTGACGCCTCCCATCACCGAAGATCTGAATAACAAGACTTCGGCTGCCACTCACGTCTCTATCTTTGGTGTCACTAGCACCATTGCTCGCCTCATGATTGGAACCTTGACAGACATTCTGGCTCCCGCACCAGAGACACAGCACATTCAAGTCGCTCCTTCGCGCCCTTCGTCTCCGCTGAAACGCTTTGCTATCTCTCGCGTCGTCTTTATGCTCATTTTTGCCATTCTTCTCGCAGCTGGTCTCTTGTTCCTTGCCAGCGGTGCCGCCCAGAACCATGCTGACCGATTCTGGATTGTCTCTGGCCTTGTTGGTGCCGGGTACGGCGCCATTTTTAGTCTAACACCACTCATCGTAACCATTATTTGGGGCGTTGAAAACTTTGCTACAAATTTCGGCATCATTGGCATGCTGCCTGCATTCGGATCTACTTTCTGGGGCCTTGTTTACTCGGCGGTGTATGAAGCCGGGGCACGTCACTCGACCACCCCGTCCCTCCTTGGTGATGATAATCAGGACGGTGGTAATGGCGGATCGGATGATTCTGTTTGCTACGGGAAACATTGTTACGCAGCCACTTTCTGGGCTGAGGGCCTCTGTGTTATTGCGGCGTGCTTTATGCTCCTGTGGGCTTGGAAGGGCAAGGGAGGCTGGAGCCAGCGCGGCATTGTGATATAGACGTTTCACCTTTCGACTATGGGCGTTTTGTGCCATTTTTTCTTTTCACTTGCAATTTTTGGGGGGTCTAATCTTCTCTTGAGGTGGATTATTATGGTTATTGAAAGAATGTGAACGGGACTGAGACTGACATGGGGTTCACACCCGCATTCTTGTTACTTGGGATTTACTGATTACTTGGGACTATACTCAAAGTTGAACACTTACTAGCGAAATACGCATCTGGTGTTGGTGGCGTTGGAAATACTGTCGATATTGCTTGTACTGGTTCTAGTTACTCGTAGCAGTCATGACATTTGCTTTGTGATCTCACCCGCTCTAGCTACTGCATGATGCATCTCTACCATCCGACATGAGCTGCGTTCTAGACTGCTCACGCCCTCGCTGCCTAATGGCATCATTAAGGCAGATATGCATGCCATTACAGCCGCACTCCTCCAATCTCTCCCTGCAGACAAAGGTCGTGTATCATATGCGTCGCTCAATGGCCAATGGCCTTCCTGTTATCTTCCCGCCTCCTCGGGCTACACAAGACTGGCGGTGTGACAAAACAACATGCAGCGTGATGTGAAGCCCGTCGAGATAGCGAGAGACACGGCGACCAATGGAGGGATGGTGAGGTGCATGGATAGTGCGAGCCACTCGGATGTCTCAGGCTTTGTGTTTTGGGGGGGAGGGGGGTTGCATGGCGTTAGGGTGGTTGGGGGGGTGCATGTGTGCAACCTCTTTGACGGGAGGGAGTCTTTGCTTTTTGTGGAATGTTTATGCTGTGAGTCTGTGCTGTGCTTGTTTTGTGTTTGTGGTGAGTTATGTGATGGATTGCTTTGTGAAAGCGAATGTGCTGAACCGTGTATAGGCATGAATAGCAGAGCAGAAGGGATGAACATCTACAAGAACCATGGCTGTATGGTTCAGTAATTGGCAGCTACATGTCCCGTTTATGCTTACTCTTCCTCATCAGAGTCATCATCATCATCCCCAGATACAACCCCAGATCCATCACCTTCAACCTCATTCTCCAACCCAACACCGTCTCTTAGCACAGTCATGATATGCCTCACCCAACGAGCATCCATCAAGCTCTCCCACGCAAAGCAGTAGAAATCAAGGTCTCGCTCACTTTGCTGCCCTTCTCCCAAAAGGCCCAGCAGCTGCAATCTCCGTTTATCCCAAAACGCCAATCCAAACGGCTGATACGTCTCGAACCTGGCGTTTGTAATCGGCAATCCATATCTTCCCTCTGTGAAATGTCGGAGCATAGTTAGTGCGGGAGCTTCGCTTTCAAGGCTCGCTCTCGTCTGGCCCCGGAGAGAAGCTTCGCTGAGCTGGGGATTCTTGGCGCGTTTTCGGGCTTCGGGGGTGGGAGGGAGTTTGATGGTTTTGTGGCCGTAGTTGTACCAGATGCCGACTCCTCCCCATGTTGCTTCGCATGGGTCTGGGAGGGGAGTTACTGGGTTGACGGGTTTCGCGTCTGGGGGGAGTTTAGGTAGCTTGTAGAATGGTTTGCCTTTCTTTTGGATGCCGAGTTTCTCTAGATATTCCAGCACGGACCTTACCTCTTCAGCAGAGCTATTCATCGTCCCATCTTGCGCAAAAGCGGCAGTGGATGTTGGGAATGTTCTGTTAATGTCGTCGTATGACCAGCCTGATGTACTGAAATTACTTAGAACAAAACTTCGCACATCTCCCACTAATTGGATGAGCCACATGGCGCGTGTAACGCGCATTTCTTCCACCCAGCTGGGCGGCCCTGCATCAACCACTGTGTAAGGAGTTCCAACGAATACTTCATGCCAGGCGGGTGTTTTATCGCCCTCTGGAGGATTTGAACCTCTAATTTTGTAGAGTGGTAGAGGCGTTTGGGAATGCTGAGGCGCGAAAATACTCGGATCGTAGACTTGTTTGAGATAGAATGATAGACACGCGTTTGTGAGAGCCGAGATGTGGTGAGCCGTTGCAACGACAGATCGAATAATTGATGCGGGTATGTCCGAGGCAGTTAAACTATCGGAGCCAAAAGATATGCATGTCCTGTTTTTAATTATTCGGAGGGGCAGTTTATGGTGGATAAACTGATATCGCAACTCATCAAGGCTCTTGAACGGAAGAGAACCAGCTCGCGTGAGAATTACCGCGCGGACGATCTCCTGGATCTTGGGTGGTAGGATGGAGTTGGGGCTAGAAAATATTTGTTCGATGATAGTGAGCGCCTGGTTGTTGAAGAGGCGGTAGCAGCGAGGTGATGCGATGAGGAGATTCCATAGGGTGTCGAGACCGGGGAGATTGGTGATGATTTGGATGAGTATATTCTCTGGGAGGTGCTCTATGTTTGGGCTGTGTTTGGTGTCAGATTTTGGTGATGATTCTGTATCGGGATTCAGTTTGCGTCGTTTATTGCGTTCCGACATGGTGAGATGGTTGAATCAGATGAAAATAGTTGGTGTTGCTGTTTGTTGATGAATCTGTCCACAGAGTTTGTGAGTTTCGGTGATATTGGAGATGGAGGCAATGACGTTATGGTGATGATCCCCGGTGATATCAGATGACGCAGATTTATACAACGCGAATAAAGTGACCCAGGAAATGCTACCGATTTAGGAGGAAGAGAATCCTATATGATAATGCTGCGGGAAACATTGTGAACAACATGACAACGTCCACATGAAGTTTATATAATATCGTCAATCTTATGTGGGCCAAACTAAGCTTCAATCCCCTGACTAACAACTTTAGGCAGCATGTAGTGAGATCCATAACGAATGCTTTGCGTAATCACTACGCTCAATTCAGTTTTACAAGAGAGCTAAACTGGTCAACTATGTTAACCGGGCATTTTACTCGGCAAGCTACGGGCGTTAGTGATTATGCAAATCCACATTTAACTGCTCCCGATCTCCGAGGTCATGTTCAACGCAAGAGATGAGATCTGGCCGGAGGGTGAGCTATTCATATAACCCGGAGGCATAGACTGAAGCGTTGTGTGTGGTAGAAGTTCTGGGTCTGCCGTTCGCGTAAGCGGGTGGTTAAACGCCTCCATGTTCATACACCCAATTTGACAAGACTGATGCAACAACTCTCGCGGCGGCAGCTTGTGGGAATAATTTTCATAGGGTAGTAAATAATTTTATAAAAGCATGATAAAGTTGAGAACTGGCTGCTGCCTTTATACAACAGCGGATATAAGTCTGTTCATTTCACAGCATCACATCTTGGCCAGCTTATTTCCGCTGATAACACCCCCATGAAGAGTCCAGCAGTGAAGTCTGGGCGTGGGGGCCTACAGCAGGCTTAACCATGAAATAATGGCTCGCTTGGAACCATAATCTACATGACTAAATTGATCTTTTTGTTCAAAACACACGTGCTCAACAAGTTGCTATTTCTTTGCAGCATTATTAAGCTTAATCCAGATTCAACTGCACATCAGGCTCTTACAAAGGACCCAGGTATCTCTCTTAAATGTGCTTTTTTGTTACGTTTTCAACCCGAAATTCAACTTATCTGAAGGATATTTTCCCATGTTAAAAAGCTACATAGAGCTAGCATCTTAACAAGCGTGTGCAGCATGCATATGCATCCATGGCATGATAAAACTGTTCTCAACTTCATGATTGGCAGCCTCGTCGTTCATACGTGATTTAGCGCTGCATATTCCATCACGGCGACTGAGAATCGGCCCTTCTAGAGTTAAAGTGGCATATGATCTCCAAAATCGTGGTTCAATTCCGTACAGACTTGCACCGATGGACCCTATCTTGCGGGGGAGAGTGCGTGATACTTACCCGATGAGAAAACGAGGTCCTCAGCCGGATGGTGACAAGGGAAGATGGTTCGTTGCTGGCTGAACTACCCCGCTTCTCTATATCTCTGTTCCTCGAGTGAAGCAAATATCACGCGCGACGACTGGGGTTGACGGCCCAGTAGCAGTGAAATCACACGCAGCGCGACGAGTATAAAGATGTGCACAAGTTTCTACCTCAATCTCTTCTATTCTGATTCTACTCTGCAACTACCTATCTAACTATCAATTTTCACACACAAAAAAACAAAAATTATGCTCCTTGTTTCTCAATAGGCAAAAATTGAGGGTAACCCTCAACAGCTGTCTTTCAGTTTTTGATGGACGGGTGATATGAATCGGGTTGGACGGAAGGCTCAAAGATTTTATTAAGGTTGCGTTATTATGCTGGCTTTGCGCCGTGGAGTAAATAATCGCAAGCTGCCCAGGAGTGGATATGGGAAATTAAGGTCTTAAAGAGGAGAGGAGGAGGAGAAGAGAGTTGGATTGGGGTGATGGACTTGGCGATGGATTTATAGTGGTTGGCTTTGGGCTATATGGCATCACGTAAGAAGGATTCGCACTAGCCTCTTATGTAACGCCACGGTTTCTTTTGTAATGATATCAGGGCTGTTTGGGAAGGGGTATGATGTTCTGCAGATGGTATGGTGCTGGGTCTGTATGTACATGCAGTTTGGTTGTTGTGTCACCTGAATTCCAAGTATCTAATCGTTTCGGGAAATTCACTGCAGCTATGATACAAACATTTAATGTAATTATGCATACCTACGTAGGTAACTAGCAGCACATATACGGATTTGGTGTATCAGCATTGCTTTATTCAGTCAATATGTATATGAGCAACAGCAAACTAAGGTTTCCTCCATTCCTTCGTCTTTTGTGACACGACTGCTGTATAAAATATATTTTGTATACAAGCTTTATTTTCCCTTCAAAAATTCGTTCGTTGGCTCGCTTTTATGCTTCTATCGGCGGCCCTTTTGACTAAGCAACAACAAATCCAATAAGGACACAAAGGTCGGTGCCAGCCCCCTACATTCCTTGCACCTGCATATCTACTAGGTACGTGTGTACACTCAATATCTACCATGCTAGACACGCCGGCTGACATATGAATAACAAAAGAAAAGCAAAGTACTTACCGGATCGAATCAGCGTTATCCAACCTCAGGATAGCTTCATCATGGCTCGAGTCAAGATTCCGGAAGTGAGAATCCGGAAAGATCGAACGCGGACTAGTTGGACACGATTCTATCTACCACGGGGGCAAGATCGGCCGACGTGGTCGACAGACAGCTCGGATATCGGACCGCTTACAGGGGTACCAGGTTGTCAGAAGGTCTGGCTCGGGAGGCAGGTTGATGATTGTGAGCAGGCTGCCATCATTATTCGTGGGTTTATCCTTGACTGATGGCTCCATGTGTTAAATATTAATCGGAATGGAAAATAGTCTGGGAGTCAGCAGATGCTCTCAAAGATTCCCAAGACTCTTCTGCGTGTGCCGAGCTCCTGCAGGGCCTGCCCGAGGACGACGTCGTGTCCGGTGCACTGCTACAGCGCCTGTCATTGAGTAGCGGGGACAACATGAATAGCACGAAGTCATCGCCGGTATCTCTGTTTCCCAGCCTCCACTGGTTTCCACAAGAGTGGTTTCAACGAGAGGAGTTTGAAGACCGGCTTGAGGGCCGAGTAATGCTCACGGCATTCTTGGTACCATACATGGACGTCCCCGATCGCCTAGAATTACGCTGTAGCGTGTCCAGAGCGTTCGAAGGCTTCATGCCCGCAGGTAGCGACGACTTGCGGCCACCGCCGCCGCCGACGAGGGAATCTTTCCCATGGAATGTTCGACCGGGCTTGGCAGTCTTTCGGCCTGAGCCGTCAGGATGGGTATGGGCTTGGACGGACACTGGAGACAGCGACCTGTGGCATCCAGGACAGCAGGGAACGGCAGCGGAAACCGAGAGTGGCCAGATGGTTGTTTGTATGTTTCGTCAGTGGGATGGCTACTACGGAGCTACCCCCGAGCGCGGAGAAGCCTCAGCCAAGGACCCGTTGGCAAAGGAGTCGTGGGCCCGGGCTGTGGCAAATGCGATGCCCCCGATTGCGGCCTGGGAGCATGAGCGTTGGGATATCTGGGTGATCAGTGCCGTCCTACATCATTCCTGAGGAAAACAATGGAGTAGACGATAGTGTTTAATACAATATGAAGCAGGATTAGATAGTGGGTTAATGGATTGAACAGCCAGATCATACCTGTCACGACAACCGTTGGCATACCCCAGCCGATCGATGACGGCGTGATTGAGCCCTATACTGCTTGGATCTTCTTCAGTTGCATCTCATGGGTCCAATTCATGTTGGTGGTTGGCACTGAATCATTCCGCCGGGCATCTACGGATCCGGTCCTCCACCAATGGCCCTCATCGAGTGACAGCCAGATGTGACCATTAAAGGAAATCGCCAAATTGGCCTAGGATTACTATGGGTGAAAAGAACTCAATTACAACATACGACGAGTCTGAGTGTGGGGCAGAGACGGCTCCGGTATGCATTACCACGACTTCATCTCAGTCTCGACAACTCTCTCATCAACTTCAACGTGGGGGACTATCTCGAGTAGCTCTATTAGCGTCTCAGACTCTTTAATAATTGAGAATATTTGTAAGCAGACAGATACACCTATTGGCACCTGCTTTGATGAAGTCTGGTTCATTTAAGAACTAGGCCAGGACTTAACAAACTCTGTGCTCTCATCCATGAGCGTCGTACGCCACCGATAATTCCGGTGCTGATGGAATAACTATCAGTTTCACATCTGGTCGCATATCTAGCCCATCGTGCGGCGGCGACGGCGTCATAGCTTGTGGTCGAACTCTGTATACGGGACGGGATACTGGTGTACACTCACTCCTCTCGGATATCCTTCTAGATGTCAGCATCCCAAGGATCCAAGCTCGCATGGCTATATAGTTCCCACGACACAGTAGACTCGGCATCAATTACTTCATCTGCAACAAGAAAGATCTCGTCGGCAAAAACATAAAAGTTATATAGAGTGCTAAGAAGCATAGACAATTTGGCTGAGTCTTGAATGTGAAATTTCTCATGGAGTTAGAGGCGTACTGAGTGACGGGTTTAAAGAAAGAAATATCTTTGCCTTGTTAAATATTCGATATAATAACTCCGCAGATAAGATGCAGGCAATGCATAACCAGTCAGGTAAGAGACACATGGATTTGTTGATGCTAATAGAGGCTGATCGTATTCGTCATAATCACGGCTTGCGCGCATATATGTACAATTGAGGCTCCCCCTTGTCCTCCTCATCAAGGCCAGTTTCCACAGTTTTAGGTATAAAAACCTCCACCTCCGAAAATTCTATATCAAAGCCCACCTGCTTGAAGGCCGCAATGTATTGCTCCTCCGACATTGATGTTGCTAGCATTCTTCTGCCAAGCCACTTGTCTACCTCAAATTCCATATCAACTGGAATTGTGCCTAAAACAAATATGCCACCTGGTTTTAGCCAGTCAAAAACTTTTTTTATCGTCTCTCGAATCTCATTTTGAGAGATGCTCACAAGTAGAGCAAAGTACGACGTCACAGCATCAAAGCTTGCCGCTTCTGGCTCAAAGTTGCGGACGTCAATCAGCTCAAAGGTGGCGGAGGGAACTGATTGGCGAGCGGCAGAGAGCATCTCTTCCGAAACATCGATACCATGAACAAGGTGATTGTGAGGGGAAGAAGATAATATCTGCGCAACAGGACGACCAGTTCCACAGCCAATGTCAAGGATTTTGCGACCCGTGCCAGGAAGTTGAGAGATGATCCAATCAAGAGACTTTTGCTGCGCCGGAATATCAGCAAAGGCTTTTTCATATTTTACACCAATCGAATCATATAATGACGCGATGGTATGTGTACCATCTTCTTGAAGGGATACCATGATGGGATAATCGTAGTTTGAAGGTATGAATGTGGTTGATGATCAGAGCTGTTATTCAAGACAGAGTGTGAAGAATGCATGTGGGATATATAGACTTTATTGAAGGATGGGAGCTAATTAAACACTAACGCTCCAAAAGTACGAGTAGTTCTTATTAATCCCAAAAAATGCAAGTTTACGCTGGAAACCCCCGCCTCTCTGGTTAAATGGAATTTAGTGAGTCAATCGGCGTGAGTCAGGCACTTGTGATGTCAACAATGCAGAAGAGCGATCCCGGTGCAGAATTAGCAGTACATGCCCGTTAACTCATTACAAAATAATAATTCTGATTCTTTTCACACATCGAAGGTGCCTATAACGTCAAACTCGCTTGTGTTCTTCATGAAAACTTCCCCCTCATCTGCGATTTGAAACTCATGCTTCCATGTCAAGCAGGTCATCTCAGCTTCGGCACCAACGTCCCCCCGCGAAAGTACCGACGGAAGGCTAAACTTGAGAATAAAGAACTCTTTAGGATATCCCGGTAGTCTTGCCCGCTTCGCACTCTCATTGAAATCAAGCCACCAGAAGAAACTGTCGGTTTGATATGGTATCAAGTCAAATGTATCGTGAGGTGATCCCATATATGCTACTTGAAGTTTGCCATTTACTTCATTCACATCGATAAAGAAGTTTCTAATTGTGTTATAGTAACGACCTGTATACGCTTTGATGGCTCGTGTGGGTTGATCAACCGTCTTACCAGCAATCAGCGTACTGTGTACAGCTTTCACGGACTCAATTGTGCTTTTGGATGCCTCAATAGCAATTCCAAGATATTCATCAAAATTGACATTGTTCCCAAACACAGTTTCCACGAGGATCTGGCCCAGGAGTCTCATGGAGTCTGTAAATCCTGCAGAATTCCCCAACACGACAACAGCCGTCGTTGTTTCTGGAAATAGCGCTGCATAGCCAACATTTCCGGCAATTTGCCCTTGGTGGTGGATCATGAGGCGTGAAGCTGACCCACTACCCAGGATTGGAGGTTTATAGCCCGCAAATAAGTCGACAATTGCGGGGAGCTGTGCCCGTATCCATCCTGAAGCGTAGCTACACTCCCTCAACGACTTGCTCGGCAATCCAATTTTGCCCTGCAAGAGCTGCGGCATTTGTTTAAACACATGTCCAGTTCCTGAAGTTGAACTCTGAGTCACTTGGGAGTTTGCGGCATCCATCAAGGCTTTGTATAGCACTAAGAGATCGCTGATCGAGCTACGGATTGCGCCACCCGCTCCAATCAGCAAGTCTTTGCCGTGGCCCCACGTTGGAATTTGGTAGAAGGATCCGTCATCCAGAACAGTGTAGGATTTGGCAGTGTTATCATCAAACGGTTCCTCGGCATAAAACGTCCGATTCAGATTCAGCGGCTTGGTGATGCGCTCATGTAGTAGCTCCGAGTAAGTGGAACCAGTGACTTTCTCAAGAACTTGACCAAGAACGTCGTAGGCGATGTTGTTATATATAAACTTTGTCCGTAGGTCGCTAATAACTGGGGAATAGTTCAAGATGGGAATCGCTTCCGAACGATTCAACATGACGCGGTTATCTGAGCCGACCCAGAGGCCATCGTAAGGGGCAAGGCCGGTTCTGTGGCTCAGGAGATCTTCGATGGTGATGTTTGCCTGGGCATCGTTTCGCTGGAACTCTGGAAGGATTTCATCCAGCCGAGTCTGAAAGTCTAGCTTTCCTTCATCAATCACCATGCCGATCATCAATGCTGTAATCGCTTTGGTCAGGGAGCAGATGAGGAAACTTGTGTCGACATTAGGTGCGGTCTGGCACTCGACGTCTTGAAATCCATAACTGGCGGTATGAAGGACCTCTCCGTTATGCAAAATGCCTAGAGCAACTCCTGGGGTGCCGGTTTTGCTGCATATTTGTGTTATGAGCGTATCTAATGATTCAAGACGAGTCTTGATATGTCTGTTTGAAAACACAGGTTAGCTTGGACATCAGTCAATAATGATTGATTATGTGCATACTGTAAGTCAGCACCATTAATAACTGCTGGGTTGTACTGTCCCTGGTAAACAGTCGGCTTTACAAACCCTCGTTCCTCGGTAATCTTGAGAAACTGCTCGACTTCAGCGGCCGTGTAGTTGGATAATCCAAATCGCTTGAATTTTCCCTCTCGGTAGGCCTTGTCCATAGCCTCTGCCGTCTCCTCGAAAGGAACGGTGCGGTTAGGCTGGTGTAAGTACTCAATGTCAACCTGGGAGACTTTCAGAGCCTCCAAGGAATCATCGATGCTCTGCGCAATCTTGTCCCTCGAGTGAGCTCCATCTGGACGAGAAACGACTTTGGTGCCAATGATGAATTTATCTCCGACATTAACTGCACCAAGTCGAGGCTCGCATGAGAGGGGAGCATGCGGTGAATAGCCTCTGGCAGTATCAATTTGACGATAACCTCTCTCATAGAAGGTGTTGAGAAATTCCTCGATTTCTGTCGGGGAGTCGTACTTGGCTGTTGGATCGATAGACTTGTCGCCAACCTGAGAGCGCCCGCCGTTTAAGAATGTGTCTTAAATTATATGGCTGTGAGAGATGACTTACATTGGCTACTCCCAAGACAATCTCAATTGGTGATTTAGTCATCCTGACAATCGGTTCCCTTTAATATGTTTTAAATGGTGTGTTCAATAGTTTCGAGTTCAATACCTCTGTGAAAGCTATTGTTTAGATCGGGCACTTCATTCTTAAGCAACGACATTCTCGACTGACTTATATATGCCTCTATTCACAGATTCACGTCTCCTGATTATAAATCTGCAACTACTCGCACTTCTTGGCAGCTTTGTATGGCATTTCTATCCAATAGCCTCTTCCTTTGGTCAAGTATTCTCAATATTGTTTACTAAACATACACTGTTTTGCCAGAAATACCGGTGATGGCCTCATTGATGCCGTATGGGAGGGAGCAAGCTGTCTAAATAGAGGGAGCTGACAAATGCAGGGGCCTTGGCTGCGGGCCAATTGCGTTATTTGGGCCGATGCAAGCACACAAAGTGAAGCCGTGCTGGGATAATGATGATTATGTAAAGCTACTTGAACATTCTCATTCGACATTCTCATTCGTGGTTGTCGAGTAACGGACACTGACAAAAGTCCTAAGCGCCAATAGGAGCAGCCATCTGCTTGATGTTGAAATGAGGGAGGGCTCTTAGCCAAGGGGGCCAGCCACGAATTTATAAGCAGCGGTCCTTGCTAGCTCGGAATCAATTAGCTAAGACGGCCCAGTTGAAAGAAAAGACCTGCTCCTTTTTTCCCTCTCCAATTACTTTGCATGAAGCTAAATCTCTAGGAACGCCCGTGGATATGTTATTCATTCTGACTTGAACTCACAGAGTGCGGAGTGAGACTTGAGCATGATTTGTGGTTTACCACATCAAAAGCGCCATCATGTAAGCGCCTTGCATATGTTGTTACGTATCATCCGTATCCTATGTCGTCAACGCCGTAAGAATATTTCAATCCCATGTAGATGGTCTACCACATTTGTGAGGGATTTTGTGTGAAATAGGACATGATAAAACAGAGTGAAAGAATAACTTACGCCCTCCCAAGCACAGAGAGAATTGCTCTTGTTGCCATATAAATCCATTTTCTGTGGCAAAACATCTTATAGCTGTATTTTCCAATAAGCTGTTACTCCATCATGTAGCGAGGGTGAGTCGAACGGACCATCAGCTAAACGCATATGACCAACGGGCAAGATTTTCCATCCAATGGCCATAAAATTGATAAAAAATGGCCTGCTGTACATCATCAGCAGGACTACATTTGGAATTGATGTGAAATAGGCGTGCTGCTGGTAGCTCTTTATAGAAGTCAAATAGACGGTAGGTTCCACAAGCTAGTTGCATATATTTCCTCTTTTCCGGAGTTAATGTGAGACTCGCGCATTGTACAGACTTCGCCAGATAGAGAATCGGATCTACTGAAATAATAACTATTTCAGGCCAATTGCAACTGACCAAGAAGCTGCGTCCGCTATTCTGAGCTGAGGCATAATTTGGCTTGAAGCGCCAGGCATCCCACCAACATATCAACCTGCAGTGCCTCGTATCACTAGATCCACGTTACATGTATATCGTATTCTATATTTACTAGTATTGTGGTAGAAGTCGCTCGCTTTTGAAGCCGAAGGATTTTATAACAAATAGCAACCGCATTAAGTCTATTGCGGCATGTCAGACCATAATCCTGGAAAAAGCATATACCTGATTGCTACATTATTTACCGGATTTGGTGACTGCATATCAAATACGAACATGATATAGTTTCCCGGGATGGCGAATGCTATGCATTCACAACCGGGGCACTTATGCGCGATTCCCGAGATCTCGTTGGATGATACGGAAGAGTTACTGCATATTATTTCTCAGTTCCCTATGTAATGTAGGGACCACCCATTCCTCCACGACCAGATCGAGATCACACGTATCGTACCATTACGCAAGATGTTGCCGCTCGACGGAATTACATAGATCTGTACTGTGTTGTAACGTTACCGATTTCTGTGGGAAGCTTGGAATATACATGTACCTTGCATTGATAGAGTAAATGTAGTAGCAAGATGGTAGTTAAAAGGTCTGAAGAGTATGCATCTCATGTAAGGGGGAGACATCACGAAGTAGCCCTCTACCGACGCAATACTTTGACTGCAAAAATTATCAAACACAATAACAATCATGTATGACGATAAAACAACTTCTCGATCAGCAAATATCGACATGCCAGTAGAAGTCACAAAGTCAGACCTACCAAACGGAATCAAGCACATATCCCCCGAAAAGATCGACCATCGCACAGATGAGGAGATCGCAGCATGGCTCCAGAAACGCCACCCGGTTACCTCAGACAAGAACATCTGGGGCTTCTGGGACACGGGCTTTGCGCAGATGAGCCCTTGGGTGAAACGAAATGTGATTAATTGGGTCCGTCGGCTGGGTCCCGAGTGGACTGTCCATATAGTGGATCGTGTTGATGGTTCAGAGACCAGCGTCTTTCACTATGTTGAGGAATCCTACTTCCCAAAGACGTTTGTTGAGGGTACCATGGATGGCCATAAGGCTCACATGGGAGATCTGGTTCGACTACCACTACTATGGAAATATGGCGGTGTCTGGATGGACGTTGGCCTCATTCTCTTGCGTCATATTGACGATATCTGCTGGAAGCGAATCGAAGATCCCGAATCGCCCTATGAACTCGCTGCCGTAGCCTTGATGCACCTACCGGACACATATACTCCGCTCAATGGATTCTTGTGCACTAAACGCAATAATCCCTTCGTCAAGAGGTGGCACGATATTTATCTTGCCCTCTGGTCCGAGGGAGCCACCAATTCGAAGGACTTCCACAAGCATCCGCTGCTGCGGCATTTGCCTCTATTCGACCTTCAGATGGAGACTGTCAATCTGAAAGCTGAAAAGCCCAACGTGGAGCTCCTTTGTGACTATATGGCTCATTATACGTGTGCCGAGCGTCTGAGAAAGCTCATTGATCCCAACGATGGCTTCAATGGCGCGGAGTGGTATGCCAAGCATATGCTCTTATTCGACGCTGGAGTTGAAATGTTTCACATTCAAAAAATTACTGCATGGGATGCGCAGCGCCAATTCCGTCTCTTTTCACTACCACGCACCGGCGCCGGAGCTGTTGTGGATGAATCGTGGCATGAGGCTGAGGCTTTCGTAACATCTGTTCTGGCAAACTCTTCAATGATCAAGCTTCCCCACGGACCGCGTAACGAGGGATTAAAGGTGAATATGCTGGCTGATTTATGGGATGCCGAGGAGAATCACAACAAGGACATTGAAGAAGGGTCGTTTGCTGCGTATTTGCGGTATGGCTCTCTCCACTTTGACCAGACACGGGAGGTTAAGAAGCTTGATTGGCAGAATCCGAAGGAAGAGATTGTCACTATTGGATACTTGGAGCCTGTGAAAATGTGAAAATAGTTTCTTCAGTCAATTTTTATGCGCTAGTATACATGTATGCGCAGAAGTGTGTTCTTAGGAGATTACGGAAGAAGCTTCACAAATGGCTGTGCTACTGCGCAAAGTTTTGTATAATCAACTTATGATTTGGAATCCTGCCTACAACATTGCATCCTCGGCATCTCTTCTCGCTTTATAAACTCCGATTTTGTTGTAGCCATTGATAATCTAAACTGGGGCCAATTTTGAGTAAGGCCTGAACAGCAACAAAGACAAAGAAGACTATAAATAATAAACCCAAAAGCGAATTGTACAGTGTATAATCTCTGCCATCACGCCAGATGATCACAATATAGGAAAACAACAGCACGGGATATCGCTGCACTGTTTGCCCCGACCGAGGTGTAACTTTGCGGGCCCGCTTGGCCGATCCGGAATATTATGCGGGGTTATGAGAGACAACAAAACGTATATCAATGTGACGCACCCCTCTAGAACTTTCCATCCTCAGCTCAACATATAAAAATCAAAATGCCATACTCGCTAAAGGGAAGAAACGTGCTGGTCACAGGTGGCTCCAGGTAGGCAAGCCCGCCTAGTAAAAGCAACAGCCGTACTAACGCAGAGAAGAGGCCTTGGGGCTGTCATCTGCAAGAAATTCGCCGAAGAGGGAGCCAATGTCGCCATCAATTACGTCTCCAATGCGGACGCTGCCCAGGAAGTCGCTGATTCCTTGAAGGAATACCCTGTCAAGACGTTAATTATTCAAGGTGTAAGTCTGTTACAATTACCTACTATGCTCTATGACCTTAAGGAAGAGCTAACACTGCAAATAATAGGACGCCGAGAAGAGGGAAGATAACGTTCGCCTCGTCCAGGAAACCGTCAAGAACTTTGGCGGGCTTGATATTATTATCGCAAATGCCGGCTGGACCAAGATCTCTCAGTTTGGCAATCTCCATGCTCTGACCGACGAGGAATGGAACAAGGTAATCCTTATATACCAGAGAAAGACATGGGCAAACGGCGGCTAACCGGATGTTCAGTGTTGGGCCGTCAATGTCATGTCTCATCTGCACCTGGTTCAAGAAGCCGCCCCCATCTTTAACGCAAATCCCGAGGGTGGAGTATATCTTATCACCTCTTCAGTCGCGGTAAGCAAAAGAGTCAATATTCTCTCGGAGGAAGCCACGTGTAACAGATTCAATGTGAATATAGGGCGCCAGCCAAGGCGGCAGCAGCATGGCCTACTCTGTTACCAAAGCTGCTGGTCTGCAACTGATGAAGAATCTCGCATACACGCAAGGACCCAAGATTCGAATCAATGCTATTCTTCCTGGGTTGTTACTAACTGAATGGGTTTGTTCTTCCGTCAGTAGGATTGTTAGGTTTTTGGTAAATGCTCACAATTTTTACGCAGGGCCAAAGATTTGGGGCAGAGAACATCGAAGCGTACAAATCGGTATCAACACTGAGGCGCGAGGTACGAGAAGTGACTGTTCACACTATTAAGAAGCCAATACTGACCTTTCAGACTGATCTCGATGATTGTGCCGACGCTTTTATCTCTGCGGCTAAAAATACTTCCATGACAGGTCAACAGATTACGATTGGTAAGTACTTTGTTCTGTTAAATCCAGGGCAGTGCTAACCAACGCGGGTAGATTCCGGGATTGTTATGAGCCACCCCGGAGCTAGAGTCATGCATAAGAGAGATTAGATGAGATTCTGTCAGGAATGGATAACATTGCATAGCTAGAGGACAAATAAATCACGAAATAAAGATTGCTCAGCAGTTTATAGGGCTATTGAGTGATCTTCCTAGAATCTATCACTTGGGGATGATAAGACTGTACAATCTAGTAGTCGATCTATGTAATATCCGAAGACTCTGTATGAGCAATCCCAGCACTCTAAGGTTATATTCCGCTACGTAGCGACGCCAAACATGAAGGTCGTGTGCCTTCTTTAGCGCATGCGTCCATTAGGAAGTTAACATCTCCGACATCTCCGACATCCCCGACATCACCCCCGACGATGCGCGCGCAAAGCAGTAATATATCCGGCTGATATTTGACGGCTTTCCCACCAAACTTTAGAAATAGAAAGGCAGAGAAATCGAAACAATGTAGGTGCAATGTGGTCTTGCTTTATCTTCCGTATAACTTGCATATATATGCATGCAAGCATACATCTACATACAAGACAAGATGATTCGAGACGTGGGGACCGGATTTAGTTCTGGTTGGCATTTGTGATATCTACATTTAAATACTCCAGGGTGAATTACTATAACCAATCCTTACTATTCATGGTCTGGCAGCCACACATATGCGTACTGGATTCAGTGGCAGGCCTTCCCATACTTTCGTAAACGTAGGTAGTTGTATGGCAACGGGGCGAGATATCCAGCAGCCATAGACACCGCCGCTGCCATCCAGAAGTTTGGGTCCCCCAAGGCCACCACGCCGCCCGTGAGATGGTAGTCGACGATATTCTCTGCCGTCTCCATTGCCACCATCGACACCATACTCATACCCATCGCTGTGCGGACTGCTATAGGCCAGGAGAGTTGGTCTGCTCCGCGCCGGAGTAGAATAGTTTCAACGATAATTGAAGTCGTGATGCCAGACACCACTATGTGCATGTTTTAGTCTTTATCTACCCCCCCGTGGAACTTTCCTTTGAGGTCATGGGAGGAAACTTACTGGATGCAGCCATGATGGTGGTCATCCCGAGTTCTGGATAGTAGGTTTGCAGCATCCATAGTGCTGAAAAGTCACCAAGCGTACAGCCCGCTAGACAACGCAGCGTGTTGATCCCTGCTCGCCTCCAGGTGGTCCGGCAGCTCCAGAAGGGGAGGCGCCATGGTGATCGCGATGTGGATGCCACAGAAGGCGCGCTCCCTGCTTTTTTGGCATGGCAATCCGTCTTCTGACGGGACACTTTGACTTGATCGGAGTAATAGGCTCTCTGAGTAAGAGAAGAGCTCGGGAGAAATCGGGGCTGCAGAGTAACTGGGAAGCGAGCAGGACCGGGTCGCCAGCAGCGGAATATAGGGGTAGTCGCGTTCATATTGAAGATGTGTAAGGATGAGGTTCGGAAGTTGCGAGAAGAGGAATCTTTAACTCTTTTAAGCTTCGGTTATTCTCTAGGATAGTCCGCAAAAATCGCGCAGAAGCGGAATCTACCGTTCGGTTTCTAAAACAATATTTTTTGATTCTGACTAGCCTCTACAGGCTCAGTGACAGGAGTACAGATGGCAAATATTCCTTAGAATGGCGCGAATGGCTTGTCTTAGAACGGGATTGCTGCCATATCTGGGCACGGTAAATCTATTATAGGCAGTTAATTATGTTGGATTAAATCTAGGATATGTGTTTTAATAACTGCTATTTTATTCAAAAACGCAATAAAATAATAGACTGTCGCAGTTGCTTTAGGAGTTGTTAGAGAGAAGGTAATTAAACTAACAGTGGTTCCTAACGTTGACCTCGTAGATTGAGGCAAGGATCATGAGTGTCAGGCACATCATTCACAGGTAGGAGATGGCTGATCATCTATGGGCTTGCAGATTAGAGATTGGGGTTAACTCTTGGCGCTGGAGACTTCTCCGTGCGAATAATACCTGGTAATTATCAATAGATGTAGTCAGTGGGATGAAAAGCCGAACCAGGAGATGATGCTGCCCTCCAACACACCTACGCTAGTCAGCGTTGTCGTCTGAAGGTCGTGTGTGTTTAGGTAACTCCGCCCGCACAAATAACGCATCCATTCTTCGGGCCAAAAGTAACCAATTATGGTGGCTGTGGAGCCTTACTAAAGCTTCCTGAGGATCAAGCCACAAATGCTAGTGGTATCTCCCCATAGTCTGATCCGGGGTGCTCCATGAATGCACCATTAATGCGGTGGCCTCCTGGAAGTTCACTTACAAACATTCCGTTAATTCGTAAATAAAGTTTCCTTAGGAATAGATAACTAGAGGTTTAATAAATGACGAAATAAATATTGTACAGTAGTTTATCGGGTTGATCTGCCATTTAGTGAAGATAAGATTGTATAGTATGATTATCGTTCTTCTAGTCAAGACTTCACATTGTGATTTCATATATTGAATGGAAATATATTTCTGCAGTATTAGCATCAATAGCTTCTAAAAGAAGTAACATTTGAAAATACCAATCCAACTGTCATAAAATTGTTATCATCTCATGCATCATTGCTGTGTTTTCAAGGAACTAAATGAAACATCGAAGACTGTGTCTTCAAAAGTTGAGCTAATTCCTTGGTAGCCAGTGCAGCATCATCTGATTTCAAACGAGACGCAAGCTGGCGGCAAATGTCATTGAGCCCTCTCGTCAGCGTGTTAAGTGGCAGCAATTTCGTCATTGAGAGACGGCCGGCTTCAGCTGGGACAATATGATCATACATCTCATCCTCATCAGGTAAATCCAATTCGCGTGGCCAGTATCTTGCGTATTTCTCCCAGTACGTGGCCAACCTTTCACTTGCCTCTTTCAGCAAATGTTGAGCCTCACCATCATCCTTGCTAAGGAGTAGTTGAGGAAGCTTATACCTAGCTCGTGCACATGCCTCGTCCGTCCAATCGTTGGGGCTTTCGAGAGCCTTTCTCAAATGTGCTCTGGTTATGTTAGTAATTGAAATTACAGTTCTTCACACTGGTCATGGGAGTCATACTCTGCGGCATCATTATTACCTCTCCTTATCTCCAGCATAGCAAGCAAGTAGTACGTATCCAATGTGCTCCGGCCAGTAGGGCCGAAAAACTTTGTTCGCATTTCAAGTGTCTTTTGCAGACTTTCATATGCTGCATCTAGCTTACCACATATGATGGCGATATTGGCATGGAAAAAGTAATACCTGATCATTATCACCGTATATCTCGGGTCGTCAATGCAATTTTCTGGATCAGGCCTCCAACGTTGAGCATCTTCAAAACGTCCCAAAGCTGCCAATGCAATGTGCTTATTGCGATATTGCTCATAGCATGCAATAGTGGACTCTCGTTCATGGCTAAATAATTTTCTTTTGATAGTCATTGCGAACTCGGCGTATACAATGACATCTTCGTAGCACCCATAGTCCAACAGTATCGGCGTCATATTACCCCAGGCATTGGCGTAGTTCCAGAGATCGTCATGAGTGACATCTTCCAGCTTGGATTTGTTCAGGCATTCTTGGCGCAGAGCAATCGCCATGATATAATGATGGAGTGTCTTTGATCTCTCAGAGATACCAGAAGTGTCCCTCACGGCGGCAGCAATTGTATGTATATCGGCTCTGGCAGCTTCACAATCATCAATGTGCTTGCAAGCTTCGACGCTTGCGTCCGCGGTGCGAAGCGCATCTGCAAAGAAGTTGCGCTCATAAAAATAGTTGGAGGCATCTGAGAGAAGTAACGCATAGTCAATCGAGGGCTCTGGTGGCACCAACGAAGCGGCATGTACTTCCATCAGGCTTATGATGTGTGGAGAATATTTCTTGCATACCCCCCAAATATCGTTCTGAGGGAATTGAACAGGAGATTGGCGAGGAAATTTTCGGCGAATGAGACTGACAGCTGCATTGAATATTGGTTGAAACAATTCCTTTTCGTTATATAATTTTCTTTGCAGTGTAAGTCGCCAAGTGTCATGCAAGAGAATCTTCTGATCTGTACCAGAGTCCTGGCATTTGATCAAACCCTCAGATTCTAAAATGTGTATCAATTCAGCAAGGCTGTCGGTAATCAGCCTGTCATTTTCCGATTTGGTAGCCAGGAAAGTATAATATGTGCGCTTACCTGGACTTATTCTTGAATTTCAGAAAATCTAAGCGATCCGAATCATTGGCATCCACTGACACCGTCTCTATAAAAACTCCATCCTGGTTCAGCACCGCCAAAACCTGAGCCAGCTTGAGATTTCGTAGGTCGAGCTTTTGCAAAGTACTTTCATGATTGGATATTGGGCTTTTGCCGCACCCTGCTTCTTGTCTTGGATATCGTCAGCTTCGGAAGAGAACGATGAATGTGTACAAACACTGTTCAGAGCAGGCACTCACAGATTGGCCATAACTGGAAACAAGTAATAAATAACAAAAAGGGAATCAGAATTATAATTTGAACGAGAATGAATATTGTCAAAGAACTAAGTGCCACGACTGATGAAATGCAGCGTGAACTGTGATATTTGAACAAAAACGCCTGTCCCTCCTTTGTTCTCCCGCTTAAACACAGACCCAGTGCTGGCCTGTCCTGGGTCACCTGTACTCTCACTTTGAAAATTGAACTTGATATTCTTTTACCATCATTTATTAAGCATTCCAGTGGCCTCTACCAGTGTGAGGCAGTCCCCGATATATTCCACTGACCTACTAGAGATTTTCCCTCACCCAGCCAATTTCTCCACCGGTTCTTCCACTACCAGTTGCTTTGGTCTCCTTTTACGTAAAGATTTCAATCTCTAGACTCAGAAGTGACTTATCGCAAGGAAAATGGTCGTCCGAACCGGAGAAAAGGAACTGTTCCCTTTACTGCGAAAGCACGGTATTGCTTTCTATGCCTGGAGGTATGTTCATTACAGTTCAATTAGAAAAGGTCTTTCATGACTAATTCATTTGCACATAGTCCCGGAGCTGCGGGATTCTTCAACGGAAACCACAAGAACCCTCAAGCTGGAAGCCGCTACGACACTTCAGTAAGTCTGACCATTGTATACAAGTAAGAATCTCTAAATATTAACAATTTTCAGCATTACCTCGGTAAATTTTATGCCTCAAAGTATCTCAAGCCAAGCATCGAGGCTGCTGCCGATCGAGTGCGAGAAATTGCCGCCAAGCACGGCATCTCTGGTCACGCAGCTTCTCTACGATGGACTGCGCACCACAGTGCTCTTTCCGCTGAGTATGGAGATGGAATTATCATTGGAGCATCGAGTATTTCGCAGTTGGAGCAGAATTTGGATATTTTTGAGCAGGGACCACTGCCACAGGAGGTTGCTGATGCGATCGATGCCATCCTTGCGGAGATTAGAGACGATGCGGTTGCGTACCACAACTGAAATGACTTGGATAGCCATTTGTAAATCTGCATTAAGTGTTGTGATGATTTGTAATTATTACGCAATTTAGGTAGATATAAATTACTCGTGAGATGAATTTATGCATATCTTGCGAATCAGATATGGGTTTAACGAGAAGTAATTCAGAGCTACATACAAACTGGCTTCACTGCAATAAGTCATAACTACCAATTGACTTTTGAAACCTAAATTTCAAAGAGATACAATTGTGTAAACCAAAGAACCATTGCCCTTAATTTACCTAGTAATTAGGTATTATTCGTCTCGTTGTATACTTTTTGCCTGTTCTCTAGGGTAGCACCTCTTTAAGCTCTTCAATAGCTGCACGTGACTTCGTATCATGTCGCGTTACTGCCTGGAAGCATCGCGTCTCCCACCGTGAATTTCCAGACTGCAGATTCCTTATCGCCTATCACGACATTTGAATTCGGCCTTGTTTCTTCCCTTTGGCCTGATTCTTGATGGAATTCTGATTGCAGACGCTCTTTACCCGGGAATCTCCGATTGGCAACATGCCTGAGTTTGCTGGTAAGCTCTGAAATGCTTATGCCATGTCGCCTCACAAATTGCCCCGCTAACAATCCGGCAGAGGCAGACACTATTCGCATCCTGGTTGCGACGGACAATCATGTCGGATACGAAGAGCGAGATGCCATTCGCAAGGATGACAGCTGGCGGACATTCGACGAGATCATGACTCTGGCCCGCACAGAAGATGTTTGTTATACCGACGGCTATGTCTGTTTGCCTCCAAGCTCACGCATCGCAGGTCGACATGGTGCTGCTTGCCGGCGACTTGTTCCACGATAACAAGCCCTCTCGCAAATCTCTCTACCAGGTCATGCGAACGCTACGAAAGAATTGCCTCGGCATGAAGCCTTGTCCACTCGAATTTCTGTCAGACGCCGCCGATGTCTTCGAGGGAGCCTTCCCCCACGTCAACTACGAAGATCCCGATATCAACATCTCAATACCCGTCTTCTCCATTCACGGCAATCACGACGACCCTTCCGGCGACGGTAACTATTGTTCACTAGACCTGTTGCAGGCGGCAGGCCTTCTCAACTACTACGGCAGGGTGGCTGAGGCGGATAACATCGAGGCGAAGCCAATTCTACTGCAGAAAGGCGACACGAAGCTTGCCTTGTATGGGTTGAGCAACGTTCGTGATGAGCGCATGTTTAGAACGTTTAGAGATCACAAGGTCAAGTGGTTCCGCCCTGGCACTCAGACAGCCGAGTGGTTCAACCTACTGGCCGTCCACCAAAACCACCATGCTCATACAGCGACATCATATTTGCCGGAGAACGTGCTTCCAGATTGGCTAGACTTGGTGGTCTGGGGACACGAACACGAGTGCTTGATTGATCCGTCAAAAAATCCAGAGACGGGATTCCACGTTATGCAGCCAGGATCCTCTGTGGCGACATCGCTAGTCCCGGGGGAAGCAGTGCAGAAGCACGTCGCTGTAGTAAGTGTAAATAACAAAGACTTCAAAGTTGACAAGATTCCTCTCAAGTCTGTCCGGCCGTTTGTTACAAGGGAAATATCTCTCGCTCAAGAAAAGCGGTTCAAAGGCTTGGACAAGAAAAAAGACAACAGACATGAGGTCACATTACGATTGATGGAGATTGTCGAAGAGATGATTGCGCAGGCAAACGCAGACTGGGAGGCTATACAAACGGATGAAGAGGCCTTGGAAGATCGACCGTTGCCGCTTATCCGCCTCAAGGTCGAGTATACCGCACTGGAAGGAGGCCAGTTCGAGTGTGAGAATCCACAGCGGTTTTCGAACCGATTTGTTGGCAAAGTAGCCAATACCAATGATGTGGTGTATTTCTACAGAAAAAAGACGGTTCAGCGTGAGTCGCTCATCCTTGAGAATTGAGCTTGAACATTATGCTTACAACGCCATAGGCAAAGCGGCTGCTCCAAACCCAGCAGAGGTTCTCGAATCCCTAGGTGATGGCGCCGAAATGGTCAAAGTGGAAAATCTTGTCAACCAATTGCTTGCGAAGCAATCCCTCAAGGTTCTCCCACAAGGCCCCTTTGGCGAAGCGGTTAATCAATTCGTTGCCAAGGACGATAAGCATGCAATGGAACTTTTCGTGTCGGAACACTTGTCTGGCCAGGTCAGACAAATGTTGGGTCTCGAATCTGACGACGAGGATCTGAACAATGCCATGGAGCTTTACAGGGAGAGGATGGAGCAGCGCATGACTACTGCGGGTAGCATGGGCAAAATGGCACAGGCTGAAAGAAAGAGGGTTCTGAAGCCCAAGCCGGATACCTGGGACTCGGATTTCGATGGTAGCTGGGAGGACGCGCCCGATGCGTGGACATACGAGGATATCGCGGAAGAGGACGAAGTATCAATAAGGCCTCAGGCTTCAGGCCGCTCATCACGAAAGACGCAGCAGGATGATGATATGCTAGATATTGATGAGAATGAGCCGCCGCCAGCGAAGACGAAGAGAGCCACGACACGCACGACAAAGGCTGCGCCAGCTAAGAAGGCGCCTGCAGCCAAGAAAGCACCAGCTCGACGCGGCCGTAAGGCTTTTGAGGACAGTGAAGAGGAAGAGCCACCGGAGGAAGACGTGATAATGGAATCGGAGGAAGAGGAGGCGCCCCCGCCACCAAAAGCAACTGCGCGAACCACCAGACGCGGGCAGAACACGAAAAGCACGGCCACTGCTAGCAAACCGGCGGCGACGAAGAAGACGGCAACAAGGGGAGCTGCTGCGGCAAAGACGCGGCAGACGAAGCTCAGTTTCTCACAAGGAGCGACGCAGGACAAAGCGGTTGAGATTAGCGACGATGAGATTTCGGATGACGATGCATTTGAGCCGGCCCCAGTGGCGAGTCGGACGAGGAAAAGGTGATGTGCAAGAAGGATTTTTTGTCTGAAGCACATCGACATTGAGATTTATTTAATGATATAATGAGTTGTGATGCATGTGCTCAGATGGAATATGAGTGGACATGGCTGCAATCAAAATACAGTGCCGCATATTGCAACAAGTATGGCTTCGAGAGCGTTTGGTCTCTCCTCTTCTCCTTATTATTCGTCTCGTCTTCATTTTGCATCACATGGTTCTCCTCCCTCCATCACGGTCAAATGCTAAAAAGCGCAAAAAAAGAATTCACAGTTTGGAACTGCTGGCGGTCTCTCCCGCCGGGAATTGAACCCGGGTCTCAAGCGTGACAAGCTTGCATACTGACCACTATACTACGGAAGATGTAAACCTGCGCTTTAGCGCTGGTGTAGCGGATCAGATCCAGTTGTTGGAAACCCGTCTTGCTATTTTATATTATAAAGCTCTGTGGTCTCCCACTTCATCTTTGGTGTACAACCAAGTACTTACATCACCATTGTTTTGCTCACAGCCATGTCAGTGTCAGCCATGCCACTCAACTTGGATCTGTATAATCACTTTTTGAAGGGATAAATCTCCGAGAGTCACGGTACGATTTGGTGTTTCTCCGCTCAAGTCTGATTGAACACTTAGGTACTCCGCGGGCCTCGACCACCTGCTGCAAGTGCTCAGCCTGATCGAGGCTGTACCCAATCTTGACCCAATCATTGGCATTCTACTGGTGATTAGGCATTGATAGGGGTTAAAAATTGACCCCAAATGTTGTTTCTGCCGTCAAGGTGGTAATGAATTTGCCTCATTGTAATCTAACACGCGCTTAGAGCTGTTTTGCGCGTCTCTGCATAGATGATGTAATTGGTCCTCTACGAGATGCGTAAACAGTAAGCAAGGAGAAAGGATATGGCAGCTCGTTATTAATGCCCAAACACGACGAAACCCGTAGTGGTTATCAGCTGAGACCCCACTGTTGAGAAATCCAATCCTGCGAGCACTCAGTCTCGCAGTTCGGTCTTCTTTTTGGCCTCAACACGGTTATGCCTTCTATCACATATTAGCCCAACCATTAGTTGACTTTCATGATGAAATGGCCTCTCGTGCAGTGGTGTCCTACGCCACGCAAGCCAACTGCGTGGGAAGCTATCACGACGTTTCTTCTACTGCTACCTTTCTTAGCCTCCCTACTCTACCGCCTCTACGCAAAGATTCGAAGGCGAGATGGCCGCTCAGTGGGCCTTCAGATTCTCTCCGATGTCTCTGATAATGATCATTTCAAATATGAGTATGTCGCATCTCTCAAATAATTGGTGGTCCATATCTCACAATCTAGGATCGTTGCTGTGCATGGCCTTGGGGCCAACCCTGAGCATACCTGGACTTGCAAATCCAATTCAAAGTCCAAAACCGGCGATACCCAACCACCAGTCCATTTGCTCAAAGATCTACTCATAAAGGACGAGCGATTTTCCGATGCGAGAATTCTCCATTTCGCATACAATTCGGACTGGCTCGTTGACGCTTGCTTTGAGTCCGCTCGAGACATTGGACTTCGTCTGATAGAATCCCTCATTGAGCACAGAAAACATCATGCTGTAAGGAATAAATAGCGGTTCCTATCATGTGTATCACTAACACAGCGTTTAGCGCTTGCCTCTGATATTTGTGGGACACAGCTTCGGTGGGATTGTTATCAAAGAGGTCTGCTCATATCTCTCTCGCTTTTTCATAATGACTACTCTCTCATACATACTCATCTAGGCGTTATCCAGCAATCAAAACGACGGTGAGAGAATATTAGAAGACACCCGTGGCATCATATTCTTGGGCACTCCTCATTTAGGCAGCCCAGTCGCCGGTTTTGGAGCCACCATTGCTTACCTGACCGGCTTCCTAGGCTCAAATACTGGCTTGCTACTCTTGCTCCGCAGCAATGGAGAAATGCTGGTGAATCTAAGCAAAGCTTTCCAAAATTGCGTAGGAAAAAAGCATCGAGACCTGGATAAAGAAACCAAGATTGTTTCAATCTGCGAGAAAAAGCCCACGTACCTTCAGAATTGGTTTTATGCTGGCAAAGTAAGTTCATTGCTAAATATACTTGACTCGAACTATGTCTTACATGTATCAGATTGTCCCATGGGAATCGGCAACTTTTGGTGCCAATTTTGCCGACGTTTATGAGGTCGACAAAGACCATTCTGGTCTGAACAAATGTCTCAACTCCGAGGATCCGCTTTACAGAGAGCTTGCAGAACAACTGCACAAGATGCAACCGTGAGTGACAAGTGCCATAACTGAAAGCCGCTCTCAGCTAATAGTCGTAGCACTACACCTCCCAAAATTAATATGATTCAACAAGCTGTCATCGACCGTCTCATGAACGCTACTGCCGCTGATGCAGAGTTCCACCCAGGTTTCGATGAATATGGAAGAGGTCGACTGGAATGTCTCCCCCAAACGAGAGAAAAACTTCTAAAGGACATTTTCGACTGGTTTGACAGCAGTGCTTCACTTCAACAGCATATATACTGGCTTCAAGGCAAAGCCGGAACGGGAAAGTCTACTATCGCACGTACTGTTATCAGCAGAATGGTCAAAAAGAATCGCATCGTCGCCAATTTCTTCTTTAAAAGAGGTGAAAGCGATCGAGCTAGACTGAAAAGATTTTTCACAACGCTGACAACTCAGCTTGTAAGAAAATTGCCCAGTCTGGCTAAAGCTGTCCAAGATGCTTTGGAATCTGAGCCTTCACTACTCGAACAAGATCCAAGATTTCAGTTCAAGAAGCTCTTGCAAGAACCCTTGCAAGAGCAGAAACTCAACAATTCCAAAGCTATAGTGGTTGTTATCGACGCACTTGACGAATGCGATTCCAAAGAAGATCTAGTCACTCTAATTCAGCAGCTCTCACAGTCCATTCTTCTCACAGATGCGAATAAATGTTCCTCTGGCCAGATGATAGTCAAATATTTTCTGACTAGTCGCTTGGACAACCACATACAATCTGCTTTCAAAAATGTTCCCGAGAAGAAATGCGAGAAAAGAGAGCTTGAAAAAGCCACATCGGATACCACTCGGCAGGATATTGAACGCTACTTGCAGTTTCGGATGGAAACGATTGACGGACTTTTGGATACGCCTCCAGGGAAAGAACCCTGGTCCAATCCCTCCGACGTGAAAAATCTCCAAGAACTTACACAGCGGGCTCACCCACTGTTTGAATTCGCTGCTGCTGCGTGTCGTTTTATTGATCAAACCGAAATACCAGGGGGTCCACGAGTCCTTCTTCGAGACATATTGCAGTTCAACATATACGGTGATCTCGACGGCGTATATCTTCCTATTTTAAATCGAAGATTCTGCAACCTCAAAGACCCGTATCGCAGCCAGGCAAAAGTAGAGTTTCAACGCGTTATCGGCTCTGTCATTAGCCTAGCGGATGCTGTCACAGTTAAATGCCTGGCTAGACTTGTGGGACAACCTGAGTTAGCTGTTCGCAACGAACTACGGCTTTTTGAGTCAGTACTGGTAGTTCCAACAGAACAAGACAATCAGTCGCATGTCAGATTGTTTCACGAGTCATTCAGGGATTTCCTTGCTGGACCTGATGCCAACGAGGAGTTCAAAATTGATTCCAGAAAAGCGCATGCTCTCTTGGCATCCCGATGTCACCAACTTCTATGTGGCTCGTTGCGACAAAATATTTGCAACCTGAAGACACCGGGAGCGCATGTAAGCGATGTTACCGATGAAACTATTCAAAGTTGCCTATCACCTGAGGTACAATACGCATGCAAGTTTTGGGTTTATCACCTAAAAATGAGTAAAGCAAGCATTAGCGACGGGGACCATTGGTATACATTTCTTGTATCCCACTTCCTCCACTGGCTGGAGGCCCTGAGTTTGTTGCAAAGGGCATCAGAGAGTGTGCCGCAGGTGAAAGAACTGCAAGCTATCGTACGTGTCAGTTCACTTCAATTCCGATGCTCCTTACATATGCTGACCAAAGCAGCCTACAAATGGAGCACAGGCTAGAGCCTTCTTAGAAGATGCTCATCGCTTTATTCTCGCCTTCCGTCAGATCATTGATACTGCGCCGCTGCAACTATATAGCTCAGCGTTGACCTTCGCCCCAACTGGCAGTATTGTTCGACAAACCTTTGGCAACTGCCGAGCCAAATGGATCACACGTACACCAAACTCTGAACCTCAATGGAGTTTATGTTTACAAACTCTGGAAGGCCATAGTAATCGAGTTGCTTGCGTCGCTTTTTCTCCTCAAGGTATTCTCGCATCAGGAGGCCATGATGGAATGGTCCTTGTATGGGATCCTTCATCGGGTAACTGCCTGCAATCCTTTCACATAGATAAAAGCCAGTATTGTTCTGTCGAATCAATCATTTTCTCCAAAGCCGGTAAAATTGCTTGTCGGACCGCAGAGTGGATTGTCGTGTGGGATCCAAATCAAGCTGTCTGTTTGCAAGAAGCACATCTCAGGCGACGAACAACACCATTAAATTTTTCGCAAACAAAAATTTCCATATCTTTTGCAGATGAACAGAAGCTTTTGTTTACAGACACAATGCAGGGAGAAATTCTGGTATGGGATCTAGAGCAAGATTCTGTAGAACGAGTCAAGCATTCATTAAAGAACCCGATCGTCCTAGCTTCCGATGGTCAGCAAGCCGCGTTTGCAAACGGAGTCGAAGTCAATATGTTAGACATGAACTATGAAGATAACTACATGCATTCACCTAAAGTACTAAAAGAAGATGATATATATGTTGCATGGGCTGCGTGTTTCTCACGAGATAATCGTTATTTCGCTTCGACTCTAACAAATTCAAGGATCAAGATCTGGGATGCTGCATCGACGGCATGTCTACAGTTGCTCCATGGCAGGGAGGATCAGTTTTACTCGTTGGAATTCTCACCAGACAATAAATTGCTCGCAACGGGCGATTTTGGGGGAAATATCTTCATCTGGGACTGGAAAGAAGGCGTTCGTCTTCAGACGCTTACTGGACATCATCGCGCGGTGGATTCATTGGCATTCTCGCCAGACGGAGCATGGCTTGCTTCGGCATCTGGGGACGGCACAGCTAAGATATGGGATGCCACAATAGATTCCGTTGAAGGAGAAAATACAATCTCTTTCGATAATAAAGCTTTCGCGATGGCCATGGATGGTCGGCGACTTGCTACAATATCTTTTACTGGGAGTATATCCCAGTGGTGGGACGATTTTGGAAGCAAACGCATAGAGCAGGCGTTCGAAGTCAAATGTTTTAAAGTAGCCATATCTTCGAATGGCAGTATTCTTGCGATTGGATTATTGGAGACAAGCGGCGTTCAAATCTGGGACGTGAATACAGGCAATAATTTACTCACACTCGATCGTCCTTTCTTAGGATACTTCTCGATGGCCCTCTCAGCGGATGGTGAAAGACTTATTACAGGCTTTCTAGATGGGGGAGTCGAGGTATGGAAGTGCCGTACGGGCCAGCTGTTGAAAGAGGTACAGCATCGACACTTAACACCTTATGAATACCATTTCGACAAATCTATTATGGTAGCCATTTCGTCAGATGGCGAACATGTTGCCTGGGAGTATGGAGGCATTCACTCGCGAATTGGGGACTGCATTTGGACAAAAAATCTGGGTTCAGATGTATCCCTAAAGTTTCTCCATCACGGTGCCATAAATCTGGCCTTTTCTCAAAATGGAGAGCGGCTTGCAGCTATTTCTCCAAACTGGTCTGGGGCTATTTGGGATTTGGCATCAGGGGCATGTTTATGGAGGTTTAATTATGACCCGTCACACCCTGACCCGGTTTGGCAATTGAATCCAACTTTTATCAACTTTGATTTCACCACAATTGCCGATTTGCCAGAAGAACGACCACTGGTAGATTGCTTGACTAAATATCACATTAGTCCTGATGGCGTTTGGATCATGAGACACGCTGAGAAGTTGCTATGGCTACCGCCGGAATATCGGCTATACGACGCAGCTGTTTCAGGATCGAATATTGCAATTGGGCGTAAAGCAGGTCGCCCATTTGTTATTGGGTTATCAGATGACGGCCTATGATGGATGAGTCTTTGTCAATGCATAAATAGCTTTAGACGATATTACGCTGAGCTATGGAGTTGGTTGGGGCCGCTTGAGTTTTAAACTATCAAGGAGGGCTCATTTATTTAGTGATTACTGCGTATATTATGAAACCGCAGATTGTAGCCAATGACGTAACGCAAGGTACAATGATTATCTAAATCCTCTGTGAAGCTGAAAGGCCTCTTCTTATATAACATATGTTAGTTTCTCGCAACCCTCTTTCGGCGTAATGTATAGATGTGTTACACTCCTCCGAGTTATTGCCAAGCATCCTGAGTCCAACTCATTGTCTATGAGATACGTATTCAGTGCGCTAGGGGAATAGACCCGGCAGTTGGCTATTAATTCCCAACCACGACGAGACAAAGCCATTTATCCCGGGTATTACTTTAAGCAATATAGTCATAATATGGTTTCTTGTTTGTTCACACCTGATTGGTAATATCCGGGCACCTAACAGGTCCCGACGACCTGTTGCAGGACGAAGCACTCAGTCTGATGGAGGCTGTACTATCTCAATGGCCGATGGTAATATACCAATGGGCAGGTATCGTGAGGGTTAATAAAATGCCCCCAAATTCTGTTTGAGATCAAGATAGTTATGCTTCCGTTTCATCCCATTCTAGCACGTATAGAGCTATTAGCACATCAACTCGCCGGTCCGTTAGTATGAGGCCCACCCGGTTTGTAGATCTTTGGCTGATATCAGCCACATGCTCGAAGGAATACCGACTGAGGAAGTCATGCGGGGAATGGCTGATAAAGCCATTTTACAAGTACATGGAAACTTTCCGCAGCCCACGTCTTCCCTTCATTGTGTGTCTGTCGTCAGCCATTGATACCATCAGCCAGCGGAGACGGGTGTTTAGTTTAAGGGGCATATTTGCTGTTGGTCTTCGTCTTTGTATTGGCCTTCGTCTGGCTAATACCTGTTGTCGCTGCTTGGACTAGTTGCTCTAAATCTTTTATAAAATCTGGAGAGGTTCTCTTCTCTGGGCAACAGCATTTACCAAAGCTAGACATCAAATACATGAATCAACATGGCGTCCCTTGATCCGAAGGGCGACGTCGCCTTAGGGCCAACACATGCTTCATTGGTAACGGCAGATACTGCCGACGAAAAAGACTCCAACAATCGAAGAACCAGTGACAAAAGCTCAAGCCTAGAAAAGCCGACCTCAGAAGATGCCAAGACAGACGAATCAGAATATCCTGCGGGTGCTCGCCTCGCGGCCATCATCACTGCGCTCGCGCTCGCCATCTTCCTCGTCTCTCTCGACCTGACAATCGTCGCAACTGCAATTCCCAAAATCACCGACCAGTTCAACGGCCTCTCGGACATCGCCTGGTACAGCTCCGCCTTCTTCATGACGATGGGCGGCTTCCAGAGCGCCTGGGGCAAAATCTACAAGTTCTTTCCACTGAAAACCAGCTACCTCATCGCCATCTTCATTTTCGAGCTCGGATCCCTGATCTGCGCTGTTGCTCCCAGCAGCACCGCGCTCATCGTCGGGCGTGCCTTTGCGGGTGTGGGCGCCGCAGGCATTGGCTCAGGTTCATACACTATCATCGGCTTCTCCGCCTCACCCAAGAGCCGGCCGATGTTCACCGGGATCGTTGGAACAAGCTACGGTGTTGCAGCGGCTGTTGGGCCTCTGATCGGAGGCGCATTTGCGGATAAAGTGTCGTGGCGCTGGTGCTTCTACATCAACCTGCCCATCGGAGCAATCTCTGCCTTCATCATCCTAATCTTCTTCAAGGCCCCCCGCGCCGCGAAGCCACAGGCGGCAACTCTACGCGAGAAGCTCCTCCATATGGACCCCGTAGGCGCCGCTCTCGTGATCGCATTCGTTGTGTGCTACCTCCTCGCCGTGCAGGATGGCGGTGTCAAGTTTCCCTGGAACTCTGCGCACGAGATCGGCCTCTTGGTTGGCAGTGCGGCAATCGTGGGCGTGTTTGTGCTGTGGGAATGGTTCCAGAAAGACACGGCCATGTTTCCGTTCCGCCTCGCGAAGCAAAGGGTTTACATCGTCGAGTCGGTCTTTTCATTCTTCTACTCCGGCGCGTACTACTTGGTGCTGTACTACCTCCCAATCTACTTCCAGAGCATCGACAACGCCAGTGCCCAGTCAAGCGGAGTGAGAAACCTGCCCCTTATTGTCGCCGTTGTCATCTCCATGCTCTCCAGCGGCACTTACATCTCCGCCACTGGCATCGCGGCGCCGATCATCGTTGCCGGGACTGCCCTGTCGACGATATGCACAGGGTTGCTTTACACACTGGATATTGGCACCTCAGAGGGCAAGTGGATTGGCTACCAGATCGTTGGCGGCGTGGGCTGGGGGATTGCGTCCCAGATCCCCATCATCACGGTACAAGCTACGGCCCCGGCCACAGATCTCGCTGAGGTGACAGCCATGCTGTTGTTCCTCCAGACGGTCGGCGGTGCGGCGATGGTTTCTGCTGCTCAGGCTGGTTTTGTCAACATCATGATCAACAATCTTCCCAGGACGGCACCAGGTGTCAACCCAGCTCTCGTGGTGGGCACCGGCGCGACGGATTTGCGGAGAGTGTTCTCGAAGGACCAAATTGCTAGGATCTTAGTGGCGTACATGCAAGGTCTGAAAGCCTCGTTTGCGATTGGCATTGCGTCGTCAGGGATCGCCCTGATCATTATTGTCTTGTTCCAGCGATGGAACAAGTTGAATATAGCGGCTATCGCTGGTGGAGGTGCAGCTTGATATGATTGACTGTTACAGTCAGATTTCTCATGTCACCACTTAATATATTACTCTAGTAAACTGTAGGATTAGGGTATTATGGGTTAATGAACTCGACGTTACTAAAGTTGATTAGAACCTTACTATCATAGTGCTTTTCATGGGGACTCCATTGTCCGGACGATTTTGCAGGGGAATACGGTGGCTCACGTCAGCCACTTTTCCTAGGCCCTCCCTCGGCCTTTGTTCCTCCGCATCGCGTCCTCGTCGGACCAGCGTGTTGTCGGGTCTCCCAAGAACCCTTTCAAATACATACTTTGCCCATACACCATGCCGTCACAGAGCCTAGAAGCACCGCAACAGGATAGGAGCTCATTAAAGCACAAAAAGAAACCCGTTCGCCGTGATAAGGAAAAGAGACGGCAACAGAATATTCAAGCCCAAAAGAAGTATCGTAAGTGCCTCTCTTCCGTAACAAATACACTCGTATCGCAAATGCGTAGATGATAGCCCCAAGAATAATTAAGAAATTAAATATTGACTATTTACGTAGGAGAAAAACAACGTCAGCGATTGGAGACTCTGGAGGCAATCGCCGCATCTGCTAGGCAGAACCACGCCATAGAGAGACCGAGTCAAAGCACAAACCCATCGGAATTGCCAACGCACAATTGTAGCAGCAACTCACTAGATCATGGCATTTCGAAGCCGTCCGCCTCCTGCCAAAGAACCCTGAGAGGATGTCAACCCCTCGCTTCACAGTCAGAAGACACCCCAGAAGAACTACAATGCCTCATCACACAACCATGCGACAGTCTCTCATCCTTCGGTATCGGGAACAGCCCCCCCATTTCCAGTCCACCTGCTTCGACACCTGGGGAATGGCAACTCCAGCTACCACCATCTAATACCACACACTCCCTTCCTCCCTCGCCAACCTGGGACTCATGCACGCTTGTCGGCTCCTCGTTCCTCATCCATGACAAAACCAGGCAAGGCTCTAGTCCATACTGGACTAAAACAATCGACTGCGGCTGTTTAACACCACACGTGCGGCTACGTACACGGGACCCCTATTCCAACAACGACATGCAGGTCATCAGCTTCAGCGCCGATGGCGTGGCCGCAGACCCATACATGAGCAATGTAATACGCATTGAGCGGGTGTGTATCGCTACAGCGCTGTACACACTTATGAAGTATGTGGGCATTGAGGAGGGAATCTTCTGCGCGGACGACTCACCCTCGCCTTTCTACCGGCCGGGCCTAGAAATTGCGGATGACGCTATGCGGGATCGGACAATTGGCATGGTTCAACAAATGTTCAAGACTTTGAAACCGGACTTGAGACCAATTGCCGAGCAGATCACAGTAGAGCATCATCCATACATTGACATTTTGCCCTTCCCAACACTGAGGAGAAATCTCATCATACATCAGAACGAAATCGATGAGGATGAGTTTTTGAACGATACACTGACTGGTTTGGTGTGTTGGGGCGGCGCGGGCACGACAAAGAGGGATCCGGACAGTGTGACGGGGCATGCGGTCACGGGAAACCTGTGGGATGTGCGGAGTTGGGAGGCCAAGGTTTGGTTTCTGAAGAAGTACTGGTGGCTGCTTGGCGGGGAAGAGGGAGAGCTGGTCAGGCAGAGTGAGTGGTGGCAGAGTGTTAGGGGAGAGGAAGCGAAGATAGATCTAGATGAGTCGATAAGTTAACTTAGGGATGGACCTGAAATTTTGTCGATTTTCTACACAAGCTCAGTACGGAAAGAAATATGTAAGTGCGTAGTGCATAACAATGTCTCATTATCTAGAGAAAGTAGCGGGCAATGTGCCATCATCCATCATGTCTATACTTGTCCGTCGCCATCTTGATTTGTTCACACAGACATTGCCTTCGCTGGTGCTAATAAGAAAAGAAAGCAAATCTATACACAACACTATCTTGCCTTACAATGTCCCGGTTCCAACACCCAAAACTTCACGGGAGCATTCCTTTCTACCAATCGTGGTGCCTACCGCGTTGAAGACCACTGAGAGAAACGGGACAGCGTGGTAATTAGGAGACCCTATGCCGCTAATTTTCTCATTGGTGGTTAGTCAAAGTCTGACCCAAGCCCTTGTAGATATACCCACAGTATAAGAAGAAAGCAGCTAGCCAAGGCCAACGCTTGAGTGGAAGGATAGCGAGGTATACAGCGAATAGGAAGGCAAGGCCTGAGTTGGGCGATGTTGTTATCGAGCGTAGAACGAGAAAAGACAGTAAAAGAAACAATGCCTGCTTCCTAGTTAGTCAAGGATCATGGTACTTTCTCATGGGCAAAGATACCTAGTGAGGTGATGCCGTAGTCACAAGCTATTAAGAACAACTCCTCCAGAGAGGATATTAGTTGTTGTTGCCGCTCATCTGGATACATAATCTGTCAGCATGAGGATTGGTAGAGTGGACGAAAGAACGAGTGAACGGCAAACTTTGAATCAACTTGAAATGACGTTGGACAGGCCGTTTCGATGCTATGAACAAGTGTTTCGGGAGCAAACTGCGCGATGTAGAGTTGGAGTAGTCTCTAGAATGAAAAGAATGAACTGCGACGGAGAGAAGAGAAGGGATTGTGATGAAACAAAGAAAAGTAAGAAGGAAGAACAGTGGTAGTGAATACAGCATAAATATATAAATAAAAAAAGGGAAGGGCTATCCACCCTCACCCCAGCGACTAAGAGGAGTTGCGAATGGAGCAACAACCTATAATGAAGATCCTTTATTACCGTTCAATACTTAAATAGGTATTACACAGTTCCTGGAGTATCTACTACCTACCTTACTATCGCTACTGTCTGCTACTATCGCTACTATCGCTACTATTTGCTACTAGGTATCCATAGATATTGTCTTTCTATCTACGCTTTTCGACAACAAATTCTGGCATTCTCTCCTCATCTTTTTCTTTCCATTCTCCTCTCATTATTTTCCACCGAGCATCACCATCTTGCACTTCCCTTCTCTGCCTATTTCTTTACTCCTCTCTCATTCTTCATCTCTCCTCTTGAGTTCATGTTTGTTTCTCTACAACCTCGCGCATTATGTTTTCCAATCAGAATGTACGATCATCTTCGACTAACCAGGGAATAGGAATCGTTTCTTTTACTCTGCTTCTTCGTTGCGGGTTCGACATCATTATCCTGCAATTCAATCTGCGACCAACGCGTTTTTTTTTCTCGTTTTTACCCATACCACACAACTCTTTTTGCTCAGGTCAGCTTTGAGCCTACTCCGCATCAGAAGTTTCTCATATGATCTATATTTCTTTCCACAAGGACTAGGCCTGGACTTTGACTAACCAGCAATGACTAGATTGGCTGTATACACCCACGAGTTCACTATGGTCAAACCTTTTTCGCGTCAGGCCGGGAACTTGCGAGCGACACTCCTGCTTTTGATATCCCAGAAAAAGCCATGGATACTACCTCTTCGTCAGAAAGCACCTCTGGGTCTGAGAGTGACGACGAGTTCTACGACTCTTAGCATGGGTGCACTCTTAAAGACCGTGATGGCGGAGGCTACGTGGTCTTGTCACCGGACGGGACAAGATTGGTCGAGTGTGATGACCAAATAAAATGGTTGCGAACCTGCGAAGAGTATCCCGAGGGCAAGGAGTTTATACCCCGCGAAGAGGTGCTGTCATTTCGCGTCCTGGCACGCTGCCATCATCTCATGAACGGACTTTGAAATAAGCCAAAGAAGCAGAAGGCGTCCGGAGGAGCCTCAATAGATGATTCGACCCTTGCAGTGAGTTTGAAGGAAGGAAAAGCGGCATACATTGGGTTCGCGATGAATATGGAAGGCCCCGTCTTTGCATCTAAAGGCACAGGGCACGCGAAACATTTGGACGAGTTCGACTTCAAGCGTCTTTCTTTAAAGTGCAAACCATCTATAACGATAGCCGGTGCTGGAGCTATTCTACATTTCTCAATAACTTCTAAGCAAAACATCATAGGCATAAAAGAACTAACACATGCGACTAATTTAAATTAATTTATCACCAGCGAAGCAGGCAGACGGCCTTTCGCAAATCCGTCGACTACCTCATTAAGGATTTAGCATCTAAAGATACATTAGAACCTATGTTGTATTATAGTATTGAGCGTTATTGCATAAGCCTAGGACAGTCTGTGGAAGGACACTTTAGGGGCCTAAAGCAGTGGCAATTACTTACTCCTTTCACTTATCTCTACCCAGCCTTACAATATTCCATTATTCTAACACCCAAAACTTCAAAGGAGATTTCATAGAGTATCTACTACTATCGCTACTATCTGCTACTATCGCTACTCCGTAGTATCTGCTACTATCCATAGATTCCTTTAATATTTATTTATTACTATATAAGCTGCTTTATATTTAAGAATGGGATGCTAAATAGTCACTCCCTTCTTTAAAGTGCAAACCATCTAAAACGATAGCTGGTGCTAGAACCATCCTGTATTTTAGAATAAGTTCTAAGCAAAACATTAAGGCGCTAAAAGAACTTAATATACAACTAATTTAAATTAAGTCTTTACTAAATAAGTAAGCCGGACGGCCTTTTATAAATGCGTTAATGGATTTATTAAGGATTTGGCATCTGGCGATGTATTAGAACCTATATCACATCATAGTATTAAGCGTTATTGCATAAGCCCTGGACAGTCTGTGGAAGGACACCTTAGGGACCTAAAGCAGCCTTATGACCCAAACAACCCACTCCGGAGAAGATCGTATCGCATGCTGGAATTTTGCCACTTGGGTTTCTCTTTGAGGTGCCATACACGGAGGTTTTGAAATATCTGGACGAATTAGATGAGATTCTCCTGCCCCTGAACACGAATGAATGAAGCGCCCGCTGCGAAAATGGCTCCCCGCAGAAACCCTAGATTCCAAGAGACGGCACCTTCAAATATATAGTATATAATAATGCTTTATTTTCTAAAGAAATTGATAGATAATATATTAATATTTATTATATATATACTTATTTACTGCTATTTTAATTTACTTATATAAATACTATTTTCACTAGTGCTAATAAGAGAAGAAAGTACATTTGTATATAACACTGTTTTACTCTGATTTTAAGCATTAGAAGAGTTTTCCGACTATAAACGATACATAAGGCTTTTATTTTGCCCAAGATCTAAATCCAGCCTATTACTATGGTATTAAAAAACACAAAAACCACATCTCATCAAATTACGTGTAATCTCACTAATGGCAATTACTTACTCCTTCCACTCGTCTCTGCCTAGTCTTACAATATCCCGTTGTTCCAACACCCAAAACTTCGCGGGAGCCTTTCCTTCTTCCACCATCCTCACAGCAGCCACTGCCGCCCTCCCAATAATTTTCTGATCTTGTGCTACAGAAATTTGTTAGTATTACCCGTCCCAGTTCAAAACGTCAAATCAACAAGAACAAAGTAAAGTTGCTCATACCCCATTTATCCTGGAATCCCTGCCCAAACTTCTTCAAACCATGAAAGATATCCTCCAGCCACTTGTTCTTTGGGTTCTCCCTTCCTAGAATCATTCCAGGCCGCAAAATAATCGCATTCTCAAACTCAAACTCCTTAATATGCTTCTCCACCCCCCTCTTCATTTTCGCATATGGTGTCAGGGCAAAAGGGCTCAGCACTCCGCTTGTCCCTGCGCTCGAACAATACACATACGTCTTAACACCTGCTGCTTTCGCCACTTTTGCGTTTTCTACACATAAATCGTGGTCGATTGCCCATTGCGCGGCGACGGAGCCAGCACTGCCTATCGTGGTGCCGACTGCGTTGAACACCACTGAGGGAACCGGGGACAGCGCGGCGATTAGAGGACCCCATTTTGCGGAGTCGGTTTCGACGATGGACTGAAGTTTGGAATCTTGGGTCGGCGGAGCGCGACGGGAGATGGTTGTGATGGACGTGCAAGTTGTGGAGGAGACGAGAGTGGCGAGGATTTGGGAGCCGACTGCACCAGTGGAGCCGAAGATTAGTGCTGTTGTCATGATCTAGATTTTGTGAGATATTGGTGTATACAGGAGCGGGGAATTTGGAAAGAAAGCTTGCAATGCTGTCAGGTTGTTAGCAAGCTTGAAATACATGTTGGGTGGAAGTTGGCTGACGTTAGCTCAGGAGTCGATTGTGTTATTCTGCATATAGTCGCGGCATTCGGAGCAACTTGATAGTTTATGGATTATACTGCCTAGAGGGGAGTGAGTATAGCTTAGCACTAACTTACTCCCTAGCCCTTTTTATATGCCTTAGTGAACTTATTAATTCCCTACCTATAGTACCTAATTTTTAGTTATGTAATTTAATTAATATCAAGTATATGAACTTCCAAGCATGTCGCATACAACCAGGCAGCCATTTATCACACTGGCTCAGTAGACATAGAGTCAGCTAGAGTCTATACAACTCAACAAAGTTCTGACTTTGGCTCACCATAAATGACAGGGACGGCAAGCCGGAAATGACTTGCCGTATAGGTAATTAGGACGTAAAAAACCTAATACTTGTCTCGCCTCTCTTTCGGCGCCAATAATTCGTTCCCTCAATAATCTCCGGGCATCCTCGAAGAAGCCAACCCCACTTCCGCAAGAATGATGGGCTTGCCTCCCACCCATGAACATCCCAGGATTCACCCCAGCTAATAAGTGCCGGCTTGTCAGCGAGAGCGTCCGGGTCAGTTGCCACAAGCACGTCACGGCACAGCTCATCTTCGTCGAAGACTCCAGCAGCCAAAGCGTGGAGCATATTGTCTCGGAAGGCCGGGAATGGGAACAAATCGATCCATGGGTGGTGAATAATTCTCCGCTGCATGGAAGTAGGTAGCAAGCATTGTGGGACAAACGGGGATTGCAGAGGGCCTTCCCCGCAATATGGCGACAAATATTCATCCTTACAAAGCCCCTCCGGGGGGAATCCCATTGAGATGGCGTTGCGAGCTAAAGAATTAAGGACGTTGAGTCGGATGAGGACGTGCAGAAACGAAGGACGTGCTGCGCTCAGGCTGTAGGCCTGGTATGCATCCCGAATCGCATCATAGGCTTGTGCTACCTGACGGCGAGACGTGAGAAGTAGAGGGCCATTATCAACCTTATCATACAGCCCCTTCCGTTCATCTATAATATAGGGCGCTTGACTGTATGTAGATTCCTGAGCAGGGTTCTTTGCGGCGAGTTTCCGCCTGCCTAAGTAAATAAAAAGATGAACGTCAGTTGGCTAACCGTTTATGAAGACTCGGCAGGTTGGTAACACTAACGGTACGCTCTCTGATGGATTCTATTTTGCCGTTTCTTCCTCTCTGCAGTGCTTGTGATTCCGGTCCAGTCATCTGCAGGACTCCACGTGTCTAGTCGTGGAGCAATAGTACCTACAGCGATCGTTGGTTTATGTAATAAGATCGGAAGTTCCATTGTTTTCGGAGCATTGAGTCTTGAGATATTAAAGTGCTGAGAGTTGCAACCTTAATGACTTATATGCAACTGGCTTATGGTCTCCGCTCGGTGGCGCATGCTGAGGGCCCACCATTGAACGGACGTATTCCGAATACTAGTAGTGAATCTATAACCCACAATTAAGTCCGTTGTTGCTAATATGCTTCGACGAATTGGCGATCCACAATTGTATTTCCAGTGGCAATTACGAATGTATTCGCAACTGATCTAACAGGTAGTCTAAGTAGCAACTGTTAGGCAGTTTAGGTATATGGTTGTCAAGACTTGATCCAAGAAAGATCCGGTCCCCCCGAAGAAGAACGGACAAGACAACCAATCGGGATGAGCGATACCATTTCTCAGGTCGGTACGTACCAAATCGATCGTGAGAGAAGCTTCATTCTCACGAGTACAGAAGTACAACTCGCGATAATAAATAAACAACTAGGTATACAAGTTCGATTTATTGCACTCATTCGTATAGTCCAGATAGCCAGTCACAAATAAAGTATCAAGTCTGTATACAAACTGCGCTTTCTATTCCGCTCTTACACTCTCGTGACTATCAGGCTAAAAGGCTACGCCTATTGGCCTAGGCTAATTACCATGGCAACTTGCCCACACAAAGTATTAAGGAGCGGGACGTTATAGTCACTTAGTGTCCCACCATAGCTTGTTGAGCGGGAGCATATCGGTTTCCATGAGGCTTCGCAGAGTCCACAAGGGCCCGTACCTCTTGAAGCTCCTCCTCCGATAAGACTACATCTCTCGATGCCCAATTCTCTTCCAGTCTAGAGGCTTTAGTAGTGCCAGGAATCGCAATCATGCCTTGGGCTGCAACCCACGCAAGGGCAACCTGAGGTGTAGAACAACCCTTCTTTGTGGCAAGCTTCTTCAGTTCCTCGACAATTGCCTTGTTTTTATAAAAGTTCTCGCCTTGGAATTTAGGTACTGAAAGTAATAGTATTAGTTGCCAAGAACACCAAAAAGACCACTGCCGACTTAGGGACATATGGCATGAGCAAATAGATATAGATTGCAATTTTAGATAAGCTTACCTGATCGACGGAAATCATCCGGAGCAAAATCGTCGGGTGTCTTATACGGGAAGTCGTCAACGAGCCATCCATGCCCTAAAGGGCTATAGGCTACATAAGCCACACCCAGCTCTCGAGCCATCTCAATTAACCCGTCTGTTTCGTGAAGTGTCTCAAAGGCCGAGTACTCCGCTTGGACAGCATCTATCTTGGCGACTATAATTTGACTTAGCCCGATATGCCTATCGACACACTTGGAATGTCTTTACTTACTTGAGTTCGCTCGTTGTAAGGTTGCTGCGGAGCACTCCGAGAGGCCAATGTACTTGGTTTTTCCAGCCTTTCGGATTTCATCCAAAGCTGGGATGGACTCTTCAAGCTTGGTATCTAATGGCGACATAGTTAGTAGATAGAGAATTATTGAGCTTTCACATTGAACATACTTGGATCAATCCGGTGAAGGTAGTAGAGGTCCGGGGCAAACCCGAGCCTTTCAATTGTTCCCTCAATATATTCTTTAATATGAGCGGCGGAGTTGGTTACTTTGCCGGTGCCAAAGACATCGAAGCCGCATTTTGACGCAACTACCAACATACGGTATCAGAGGTTTCCTTCAACACATTTGGAAACTAATCAGACTCACTGAAAACTTTGTCGCGGACATTATGTTTCCTGATGAAATCCCCTAGAAGCTTCTCATTGACACCTGCTTGATATACAACCTTGTTTAATATGTCAGAAACTTCTGGCCTGGCAGACATTCCACATAATGCATGACTTTCAGACTCACTGCCGTATCCCAGAATGTACAGCCTAACTCAATAGCTTTAAGTAGCACAGGTTCAGCTTGTTCCAAAGTAAGGTTACTTCCCAGGCCGAAGCTGATGCCCATGGCACCAAAGCCTGGCGATGGAACCGTGATGTTTCCGAAGGGGAGCGTGTGCACCATTTTGTCCAAGTATCGGGGTTTAATAGTGTGCTTTTGATCGTGTATTACTAGAACTGAGAAAAATTATCATCTACTTTAGCAGCAGGGTTTCCTTCTTATAGCTATTAGTTGCTATCTACCAGGGATCATTTGTGATGGGTGGACCGAGGGGATGGCAATGGCGTATCTTCTCTTGCATATCTCTCACAATCTAGGTATAGAAGAAACAAGCTAGTAGCGTCAGCTAGCTGCCGCGGCAAGTAAAGGTAAGACCCACTGAAGGATAAGCCGGTTGCATTAGTGGGAATCTGCCTCCAAAAGTATAATGGGCGCGGAGTTTAGTCCCTTAAGTCCTCCGTGCCTGAACTACTAGGTTGTTTAACAAGTTTCCGCCACCAGCGAATAACTCTGTATAGTAGGGTTTCAGTGTAGGCTAACCTAATATTTTATCAACGATATGTTAGAAGACAGACCTTGGTTCTACTACTAACTTGGGTCTTTACCAGCGGTCAAGGAAAGGTCTCAATGCCCAAGAGCCATTAATCTTCTTGGTATGATCAAAGTATAAAGGTCTAGCATATGCCAGGCCTAGAAGACGTTTAGTTTGCACCTCACATCTCTCAACTACTCATTCCATCAAGTTTTAACCTTCTCTCCAATCTAAATCTTTTCAAGTGATCGTCGTATACAACATGGCTGATCGCTACGTTGCCGTCCATCAGACACCAAATGGCCCTGGTGATGCCCGTCCTACTGCAATCCAGATCATCAAAGATGAGCAGTTGGAAGGAAAGCTCTCTGGACATGTTGCCTTTGTCACTGGTTGCTCATCTGGTATCGGCACTGAGACAGCGCGAGCTCTCCACCTCGCCGGAGCTACTCTTTTCCTGACGGCTCGCAGCCTGTCCAAAGCTCGAGCTGCGCTGCAAGATATTGCAGACAGCAGTCGTGTTCATTTTCTCCAACTAGATCTCGAATCTTTCGAAAGCGTACGCACTTGTGCAGCCGAGTTCCTGTCTAAGAGCAAGTCACTGAATATACTGGTCCTGAACGCGGGCGTCATGACACCTCCTGAAGGCCGGACCAAAGACGGCTTTGAGACACAATTCGGCACGAACCACTTGGCACATTTCCTGCTCTTTAATCTCCTTCAGCCCGCGTTGTTGGCTAGCGTTACCCCACAGAGGGCGTCTCGGGTTGTCGTCGTGAGCTCTGTTGCCCATCGATTTGGAGAAGTCCAGTTTGATGACGTTAACTTTGAAGGACACTATGACCCTATGGCCACCTATGCGCAGAGCAAGACGGCTAACCTGTGGACTGCTAATGAGATTGAGCGACGTTATGGTGCTCAAGGTATCCATGCTTGGAGTCTCCAGCCCGGCGCCGTTCAAACGGATCTAATGCGTCACTTGGGCGAAGAGCACAAGGGAGCAATAAACACGGATCCGTACCTTTCCAAGATTTTCAAGAACCCTGAGCAGGGGGCTGCAACGAGTGTTTGGGCTGCGACTGCTGCGGTGTTGGAGGGCACGGGTGGTAAATACCTGGAAAACTGTCAGATTATCGGAGCGTGGGATCCTTCATCCGGTATGTGGGCTCCGGGATATGGAACCCATGCATATGATACGGAAAAGGCAAAGAAGCTATGGGAAAAGTCTATTCAGTGGGCAGGGTTATAAAAGACTTGAATATTAAGCCAAGTCTTAGAGCTTGGCTAATATGCCAATACCTTCCACGGCCGAAAGGGTACAAATGTACTCTTAGTGGGCGACTTCCATCACTTTTTAGCACGCAGAAATATTATTTGTGTTCAATGTCAATAACGAAATCCAGCGGCTATATTTCCACCTTTTGCTGTGCTTAAAGTTCCTACAACGAACAGTGATTGTGACTACTAATCTAAGTCGTAAGCCCACGTACAGATGCTCCCATAATGTGTTTTCTTAAAGATAATCAAACACTAGCCTTTTCTCAAAATGGAGAGTGTCTTGCAGCTATCTCTTATTATTAGTCAATGGCTATATGAAATATGGCAACAGGTGCCTGTTTAGGAAAGTAATGATACGTCCTAATATCACGGCGATTGACAACCCAGTCCAAGCTTCATCGACTTCAATTTCATCATGACAACCAGAGAAGAAAAACCAGAGCAGCATTGGACATTGTACCTATTAGTAATCATAGCGTTTGGATCATGAGCTATTCTGAAAAGCTGTTGTGGCTGCCACCAGAATAACGATCAAAAATGCAGCTGCTTCAGGATTAAATATTGCGATTAGGCGTAGATCAGACTATCCAATTGTTATCGAACTATCAGACAATGGGCTCGAATGAGAAGATTCTCCGTCAGTGAATAGCTTAAAAGTTGGTTGAAAACACTGAGGAATTACACTAGTCATAACAGTTGTTCGGAGGGCGCGCAAAGAGTAACCCGCTGTATATAGCAAATGCACGGTTGAAAGCTTGTATTATGAAGCAAGAGACTGTGTTTCAACGCTAATGCTATGGATTTAATCCACGCCTCCGCTTTACTGCCAAGCATCCAGAGGCCCAAACCCATCCCAAGCCGAAAGCATCCAATTACCAGTAATGCCGCATATGCCGCACGCAGCTCAACGGCCGACTTCGGGATCTTTACGCCGTGAAATTCGCTCTTTGATCAATTTCCATTATGTTTTTTCCAATGCCATGGTGGAGCAGTGAATGTATATGCAGCATTCGAGAGATTTTCGGGTGACATTTCCCAAACGAGGCAAGGGATGGTGCCATGGCGATCCCAGAATGGAAATAAGTGAGGAGAGCACAACAGCTGGAAGCGGCAAAAGGCGGTTCTGGTTACTAAGGATGATGCCAATGAGCTGAGCTTACATGGCGTAAAGCTTAAAGCTTGCCCTGGAGAAGTGCGGGCAGAGAGAGGCCTCATTCTCCTCATTTCTCGTTTGCTCTGCGTCCAACTCATCCAACTTTGCATCTTCAACACCATCTGCATTCCATCTCCAGAATTCCCCGTGATAACATTGAACGCTGCTGCTTCGACCATGGCCATCCGCGTTGGAACAGCCTCGCCCAACACCCAGGCCACAACGCCCCTCACCCTCGCCCACCTCCACGACATAGTCTCTCGTGCTGCTGCTCAAAGAATCGATATCCTTTTACTGCCCGAAGCCTTCATCGGCGGCTACCCGCGCGGCACGTCGTTCGGCTGCGTCGTCGGAAGCCGTACCGCCGAGGGCCGCGAGTCATTCGCCCAGTATTTTGACAAAGCAATTGATCTCGGCGACACCGTTGGCGATGGCAGCGCGGGAGCCGGAGTCAAGTGGGTGAGGCGGGAATTGCCTGGCTATGAGCTTGGCGGGAGCGGTCGAGGCGATGGCTCGCGAGAGGAGCTGGAGCGGATTGCGCGCGACACGGGCGTCTTTTATGTTACGGGATGCATTGAGAAGGCGGGCGGCAGCTTGTACTGCGCGGCGGTTTATGTGTGTCCCAAGGAGGGCATCATAGGCAAGCGCCGCAAGGTGATGCCGGTAAGCTCAGTCTCTAATCTAAGTAGTGATGCTTCATTCCACTTCATCTGACATCGACTAACACGCATCATCTTCCTTGTAAGACCGGCACTGAGCGCCTCATGTGGGCCCAAGGCCATCCCTCCACTCTCCGAGCTGTCACGACCTTCGTCCGAGGCCAACGCATCAACCTCGCCGCCGCCATCTGCTGGGAAAACTACATGCCTCTCCTCCGCCAATCCCTCTACGCCCAAAACATCAACCTCTATCTCGCCCCCACCGCCGACGGCCGCGAAGGCTGGCTCAGTTTGATGCGCACAATCGGCATCGAGGGCCGCTGCTTCGTCGTCAGCAGCAACATGTGCGTCCGTGGCGAGCCGGATTCCGCTGATACTGGAGACCGGGATGTGGTGCCAGTGACCGGGGGCTCGAGACGCGGAACGGTCGGAGGCCGGAGGACTTCGGCGGTGGTTGCTGACGATGGCTTCGAGTTTGCGGTGCCGCCGCCCAAGGTGAGGCACGGACGACGGAAGAGCGTGTTTGACGAGGACGGCAACGAGATTGTGCTCTCATGTCCGGCAGATAATGGAGATAAGCAGGAAGAAGAGCAACAACAAGCTGAAGAGCAGCAGAGACAACAGCTTCAAAATTATCAACTCCCCAAAGTACAGGAAGACGAACCAGCCAGGCAACAAGACCACTTGCAACACCAAACTCAGCCCGCAGCCGCTTTCAAAGCTCCCCACTTCCTCTCCCGCGGTGGCTCTTCCATCGTTTCTCCCTTTGGCGATGTCATTGCTGGTCCGCAGTGGGAAGACGAGGACAGCCTCATCTACGCCGACATTGACCTGCGCGACTGCATCCGCGGCAGACTCGACCTAGATGCAGCGGGAAGTTACTCGAGAAACGATGCATTCAAGCTCACTGTTGACGGATTGGATTTGGATCCGCTGCCGTATTAGGATTGAGGAGAGACAAAAATACTCAGTCACCTCGGAAAGTATTGTGTGAGCGTAAACTAATGAAATGATCAAATCGAGATTGATGATGTAGTACCTGATAGTACCTATGTAAACAATATGACATGATATGATAAACAAGTTGATATCCTTCTCTTCATTCGCAGTACAATGATTCCATCTAAATTCACAAATACCCCATTCCAACACGCTATCATGTGAAACAAACCACAAACAAATAAATAAAGACAGTTGCTTTGATCCTCTCTGCCATTATAACGCCAACTGATGCAAATGCTTCCTCACACTTCCTTTTCGCCCTCACAAGTTGCGATCATTGTTCGGCTGCGGTCTTTGGCACGGCCGCCAACCCTTTTCTGCGCTGCATTCCTCAGCCTCTTCTTTCCTTTGTCTCTCCAACGCCGCCTGCGCCAAAATCTCTCGCCGACTGAGTCCTGAACTGCTCAATTTGCTGCCGCCCAGGACAAACTCGCCGCCAGTCCAGCCGCCATCATCCTCGTGAACGTCCTCGTCGTCTTGGTCCTGGCCAGAGATGTGGTATCGTGATGACTCGCCGATTGTCCGGCCGTTGGACTTCCAGTCGGCAGCATCCACCTCGCGCTCAATCTGATGGCAGAGATCCCAGAACTGTCGGTCGTGAGGGCCATGGACGTTGTGGGTGAGCTCGTGACACAGAGTCTTGCGGATTGTCTTGTAGTCGCGATAGCCGTCGTGAGCGTCAGTCCGTAGTCGCAGCTCAATCACTTCGCCTTGGTTGCGGTTCAGGCCCAGGATGCGCGTTGTTCCCTCGTGTGTTGATTCAGTGTGTGCCAGTGGCTCCATCTCCGTCAAAAGAGCAACGGTAAACTTGTGCTTGCGCATGGCAGCCCTGATGCCCGCATCCTCTTTGAGCCGATTCAGCAGCTTGAGGCTGCGCTCGGGATGCGGTAATCCGCTGAGTGGCCGCACCTGCAAGAAAGTGTATTTGGAATCTTCCGCAGATTGCAGTCCGCGACGCCGAACCGGGCCTTTAGCCTTTGCCTTGGACCGCTGCGCCTCCCGTGCTGCCTTGATCTTGCTGAGCTTCTGGCACATGGCCTGAACAGCCTGGACGTCGGCAGTTGTTGATCCCATGACTGTGACGGTCTTTCCGGCGAGGTTCCTGACCTGATACTCGGGGTCCTTGAAGGGGTGCTTGAGGAAGGGACCCTTGGGCACCATCACCTTGATGTTCTCAAAGGGAATCTCCAGCACAGCCTCGATCTCGTGGAACAAGTCGGTGACGGTGAGATCGGCCTCGATCTCAAAGGGAAACTTGTGGCCGCGATGCGACACGGTGACGCTGACCGTCTCCCGATCGGCCGCGCTCTCACCATCGCTCTCACCCTCGCTCTCGTGTTCGTGGTGATGCTCCTGGTCCATGTCGGGCGCTGACGTTGACGCTGACGCTGCTGACGGCGCCGCATCTACTTGCATGTCGCCGGTGGCTTCTGCGCCGATCGCTTCATTGTTGTCGATGAGTTTGTTTGTTGGTGACGGCATTTGTTGCTGTTGCTGTGATGTTGTGTCGCTGTCGCGGTCTAGAGTCGGGTGATATTTGTTTGGCGGCGATGCGACATCAATCATGATGGGTGGTGTTTTGCTTGGATTAGGCACAAGCAAGAAGTAGAAACGAAAAACAAAATTTAATTAAGTGACGTCAAAATGTTTTATCGTCAATCGATAAATATATACAAATACCTAGCGGCACCTATATATATTTCCTGATCTTTATTGAGTTGTTTAGGGGAGAAGCTGTTGATGACAAATCTAACATGCGATGCGCCCCGGAGATGCGACAGGCAGAGGCAAGCACTTATATACCCAGCTGAGCTAGGCCGTTGAATAAGAGGGATGCATACGTATGCCTGCCCAAAGCTGGTGCTAGTATAATACTCCGTATTTACGCGTATAATCAAACAGCAAGAAGGTTATTATTATTAAACGCCGTTGAAACGAGCAAGAAGAAGCTGCCAGCTCCCGCTTACCTCATTACTCATGGCACTCCCGCCCTGCAAAGCGATGCGGCAAGTGCGACCTGCTGCTCCTCCCTGTCGGTGATTCGGGCACCTTCGGCAGGTGCTTGGTAATACGTCACGGCGGCCTCTGCCTACCCCCCTTTTTATGCTGTTTTGGGGCTAGCGCCATCTGAGGCCCCTCCTTTTTCTCCAGACCCGAACGCCGAGTACAGGGCTGCGCCACACGAGCACCGCCCCAGCTTGCAAATTGCTTGTCCCGAGATTGTGCCGCAGAGGTGATGGCTGAGGCTGGGGAGTGGCTAGTGAGTGGCGGAGAAATGTCGGACCCCTGCAATTCCCCGAGATGAATGGGCAAGATGGAGTAAGCAGATGAAAAAGGTGACAGATTTTTGCGTGGCTTGACTAAGCTTTTTTGTTAAGCTCTCTTTGCGTTGTATTTCTCCATGTTATTTCGGCGATGGTTGGCCGGGTATTGCCAGGTTATTGCCAGAAGCGTTTACCGCTACCAGTTGCCGAGGCTATTAGCTGTAATTACAGTAATTACAGTAATAGTATTAGTACTGCATTAGCTGATATTCCCCTGCTGAATCACCCTGCATCTCCCGCTTTGGCTACCTATTTCGCCTCTCCCGCCAGCCCTGCCCGTGCCGGATCACCGGGTCCCCCGATCGATGATCCCGCCGCACGTTTCGCTAATGCAGGGTCCCTGTCTCTATTTTTGCCTTGAGCTCTTCTACAGTAGCAAAAAATAGATGCCGTGCATGACACTTGATTGGAATTAAAGCAGCTGTCAGGAACCATCATGTGATGCTGGACGATCCACCAGAGCTCAAGTAGCCTACTATGTACACCCGCGAACCACGAATTGGCCACAATGACGTCGTTGCCTCCTTAAAGAAGTAAACTATTCCAGGTCAAGTATTTGCTATTCGATTCTCTATGTTCATGTGCTCTATAAACAAACATGTTAAACTACTGTGCGTGGTCACGCGTCTACTCTGCCACCTTGATGATAATCTTTCCCACATGTCGGCCTGCAGCCATGTGGTCAACCGCGTCCTTGGCCTCGTCAAGCGCAAAGACACGATCAATCAGTGGCTGAAGACTGATCTTTCGCTCAGCCAAATGAGCATTTAGTGCCTCAAAGTCGGACTTTGTGCCTACAGCAATGCCCCTGTACTTGTATTAGCCATGGACCGTCAGGATTTGTCATTCACAGAACGTACTGGATATTGGCACGCTTCCAGAGGAGCTTCAAAAGCTCGCTGGGGTTCCAATCCCCGGTGAATCCACCAAGGAAGCCCACAACCTTAATCGACCCGCCCGTCGCAAGGGAGTCAATGTTTGAGGCAATGGATCCCGGGCCAATGTTGTTGACAACGATGGCGGCGCCCCTGCCGTTGGTGATGCGCTGGACCTCTGCGCTGATATCGGGCGTGGTCTTGTAGTTGATGCCCGTGATGAGGGGGCTCAACTTCTGAAGCTGGGCGATTTTGGCGTCGGAGGATGACGTGATGATGGTCTTGATGCCGGCGTCGATGAGGAGGAGGAGGGCAAACATGCTGACACCTCCAGTGCCTATTGAAAAGAGCATTCAGTCAATATGATGCTACATAATGCGGATTACAGCGATGGCGGTGGGTGGAATTCACCTTCCAGAAGAACGTAGCTGCTCTCTGGTGACAGCTTCTTCAGCCCGTTAATGCTGGACCATGCAGTAACACCAGCGCAAGCAATCGTAGATGCCTGCACAAAGACCAGTTCGTCAGTTCACCTCATTCCTCTCAAAGGTACAACAAATGGTGATCAATTGAAGCCTCACCTCATCCCAAGACAGATGCTCCGGCAGTCGCACAAGAATATCCTCCGAAAAAACAGCATACTCGCCCAAAACACCCTCCACGTCTCCTCCCAGGCCCTGCAGCGGCTCCAACTCATCGCCCGTAAAGAAGTTGACAAAGAAAATTGGCGAAACGTGGTCTCCGACCTTGAACTTTTGCACGGCCGACCCGACTGCGGCGACTTCGGCGGCGGCATCAGAGGCCGGGATGCCGTTGTCTAGGATTGGGGCTGGATATGCGCCGTTGAGCATGGCGATGTCGCGGTAGTTGAGGGAGACGGAGTGGATTTTGAGCAGGACATCTTTGGGACCGAGGTTTTTGGGAGTGGTTTCGGTGGTTTGGTTGATGGTTAGAGGTACGGTTCCGGTGGTACGGCGGTAGGTCTTGTAAGTTTCTGGGATGGCCATGGTGTTGACTTGTTGACTTGTTAGTAGAGATATTGGAAAGATGCGCTGATGAAGTGGTAGATGTTATAAAAGAGGATTGTCGATATTGTTTCAAATTTTTCATCTTGATGATGGCATCCCGCATCTATTATACTGTTCCCATTCATCTTCGCGTCAACATTAAATCGGGACATGTCAATCTCCATGGACCACTCTATTGCCGCATCGCATACACCAGATCCACCAACTCAAGGCCAATCACAAACCCGTGCTTGGCTACATTTCCTCCTCTCAATCGATTATAAATTCAATTCCGTTAATCATACCCAGTCCTTCTTGAATCCGTCGGGCATAACTGACAGCTGCCGGGGTGCGCATTCGGAGATTAGCCCGGCTCGCAGTCCCTAGAACGACAAGAGGGGGTGCAAAAATCAAGGGACTCTCCCAGTTTGTGTTACTTCTACGGACATAGGAAGTGTCAGAGATGGTCTACAGCAACTCTTTTCTCCGCTGTCAAAGTTTTTAATTTGTGGACGCGCGACAATTAATTTTTTCAACGTTAAACTTGGGCTGACAAATGCGGAAATAAGATGTCAGTTGATGGCTGAAAAACTAAACCAGAAATAATTGCTTAAAATGGAAATCTCGCATGAGTCCCGAAAGTTTAGCGGGGCATCTGGCGGAGTGGGTAGAGATCGTCCGGCGGAGTGGATAGAGAGATAGAGAGCATCTGGCGGAGTGGATAGAGAAGCATCAGGAGAGTTGCTCTTCATAGGCTGTTTAACTTGTTGAGTAATTGGAGCTACTATTTCTCTCAACTATCTTTCATCGGAGGGATTTGCGAAGAGTTTGCCGGCATCCGGAAAACAAATTGAGTTGTAAACCCGAGAGCAATTAATAACAGTGTAACTCTAGATGCTGAATCATAGGTAACTTTAATTTGAAACCCTTGCGGTGATCAAAACAAGGAGGAAAGCATTGTCAAGAAGATATTCGTAATTCTCTAATAATACACAATTATAACTCCGTCAACTACAGTAGCATAAAATTACTCAGCTACATCTTGGTCTCATTATCCACAGCAACCATCACCACCCGGCATTCAATCTTTGTAAACCGTTACCAATGCTTCCGTGTCCGCCTCCGTGTCCGCTCCCGCCTCGTCCGGTATTTTTGTTTTTACCGTAGAAATCAAGTCGCCAACTCAGTTTGGCCCTCCAACAGCAAATATACCCTCCTTCCAACTTCCCGTCTGCAAAACCTCCTCCTTGACAAACGCATATCCCACATTACTAAACTTGCCAACATCATGCTCTTTTAATATCATCAAACATTGATTCCATAGATTCACAAGGAGTCCAAATGCTCCATTGTTGTACTGCTCCCATTGGCCGATCAGGACAGCTGTATGCGATCCGCTCCCCTGCGGCACAACCTCCCAGTTGCCCGTGGTGTCAGAGCTAAACACGGTTGCAGATGTCGTCTCCTGTTGGCTTTGCTTCACAGATGTCGCCAGAGCGTTGAACCGGAAGTACCCACTGGCATTCATTATCCCTGTGGGTGTATTGGCAAGCCTCCAGCCAGAGTCCATGATATCTCCAATATCCTTCATACCATCCTTCGTCTCTAGGAGAGGCCTATACGCAGCATCAAGCACAGGAAAGACAGGCAGGGTCGACAACTCCGGGTGCGGCAGCGTTTTCGTCGCAATGGCCAACCACTCAGCGTGTTCTCCTCTCCCCAAAATGCCCTGCATCAAGGCAATTGTCGCCTTCAGTCGATCCTCTTTTTTGAATATGCTCGTATCAAGCGTCACTCCCATGATACCCATCACGCTAAACACAACGTCGACAGGGAACTTCGCCGATCGCATAAATGAACACCGCCAAATCGCGGTATACATGCCTGGCTTGCCCTTCATGTCCATCGCATCAATCAGCTCCCTGACGCGCGGTCGGTCGCGCGACATTTCGCCAAAAAGCCGAATCTTAAAGTCCTCAGACGGCAACTTCATTTCGTTGCCCTTCAAGTCGTGCATGCTTACGCCTCTTCCCTTCATGGCCATTTCCAGTGTAGTCTTTAGATTCGCAATTGCCGCAACGCCTTTCTCAATCTCCTTTACTTCCATGGACATATTCGACTGGATGTAGCAGTCGCCGCGATCCCACTCAAACAGGCATTTCACCGAAGGCGGCGCAATTGCCTCTTGAAGCGTCCATGCTCGAGTCGCCCACGACGTCTCTTCCGTGAGAGAAGTGAGTCTCTGGAGACCGCCGGGAGCAACGATACATTCTTTGCAGGATCGGTAAATGTCGTACATGCGCTGAATCTGCCACCCCTTGTCGTCTTCATCCGCCTGGAGAATGCACAGAGCGTCCAGCCAAAGGAGTTTACACCCCTGCTGTTCGGCCGCCAGAGAAACAAGTCTCAGCATCTCCACAGATAACGGATCATCCTTCTCGCAACCTTTAACATGAAACCTCGGGAGCGGAGATTTCACGTTGGGGTGAGGAGGAAGGCCTCTCCAGACGTACGAGGTGACGGCATATGGCAGCAAAGGAAGATCTTCATACTCCAGGACGTGAATCGTTGATTTATGGGCGAAAGCGTCAACGTCGAGGAACCGGAATCTGCGTGCAGTGGCTCCGTTGAGGGCGAGTGCCTGATCGACGATGTCGCCAAACGCAATGTGCAGAATCGTTTTCCCTCCCAAGTCTGGCATTTCCGACAATAAGAGACGATATAATGAGATGAAGAGACAATATTTAAATTTTCAATTAAAGAAAAAGAAATCAAGCACGAGAATCGCAGAGCGGGGGTGCCTTAAATACTAACACGTACGTTACAATCAATAGCACCAATATTGGGCATCGCGGGATAATAATTGGCGGGGCAGCGGCATCAGGCCAATCAGTGAAGCTACAAGCAGCATCTCGATGCGAATATTGGTCTGGCGGGTCCCAAATTTGGCGGTTAGAGGCTGCTTGGGAGACGAGAACGGCTAGAGCTTGTGATGATCCCCAGCTGAATCAATAGCTTCTCTCACATGCATGGCTCCCATGTAGTGTCACGTATAGTGCCACTCATCCAATACGAAGATGGTAGTGAATATTCACAAGGAGTTGTTGTTGACTAGGTATATGGAAATGCAAACACATCTACTCGTATTATCATCACCATCATCATGCACTCCTGTCCAAGTCAAACAGCCCGCTTTCGAAAGAGTAGAATAGAACCTCATCCTCCCATCATCCCCAAGTAGCCGCTCCATCCAATCTCATGTCGTATAGTATAAAAATATAGATATATATATATAAAATGGCGTCCGTCTCTTACATGTATCTCTCGCACGTCCATCATCATCGCATCTACTTGTTCATGCTCGTGTCATGTATGCCATGCAAGGTTCATATTTCTCACACCATCGTACAAAGAAAACGCCAACTCCCCGCAGTCGTTTCCCCTTCAAAGTATATAAAATATCATATCAATGTCTTTAATGCCTGTTTCTCCCTCATTAATGCCTATAACTCTTTTTTGTTTTCCCTCAGTCCTATGACCGGCTCACGCCAAGCGTCTCTAGCCTCTGGCATGAGGGCATCTTATACGCCTCGGCAGCGGCCATCTTTTCAGGGTCCTGGTAAAACCATCCCATGGCATTCTCTCTCAATTGCCTCTTGTGCATGGCTTCGTTCTCACACTCATACCGCAGTTGACGCACAAATTGAATTTCGGCTGTACGGTCCAGCTGAGTCAACTTGGACTTGCTATATGAGGCTACTTCGACGGGTGAGAAAAAGTATTTGACACCGAGGTTTGGTGTTGTGCGGCCCTCAGTGAAGGGCGCTCTGGGTTTGTCGAAAACCATGCCCGGAGTGGCGGGCGTGGAGGAACCGCCAGAGAAGATGGATGTAATGAGAGGCACAATGAAGAAGAGGAGGATGGGGAGGAGACCCAGCAGCGTCTGGAGCCCGTGTTGTTCTTGTTGAGGAGGGCCGCCCTGGGCCTCTCGCGGTCTCGCTCGGGGCATGCCGCCACCGAATTGGTGTACTCGAATGCCGGGGCCGCCGCCAAAATTGAAGACAAATTGGGGACCTGTATCAAACGCTTAATCGTCAGCATGTCTTGTCGACAACACATCAATGCTCGTGGATTCCACTCACCTCCAAAGCCGCCGCCAAAGGGACCGCCACCGCCGCCAAAGAAGCGCGCAAACATCTCCTCGGGTGTCATTTCGTCCTCTCCCCAGCCACCGCCTCCCGCTGCTGCGGCTTGCCGTGACCCGAAGCCCGAGAAGGGATTCTGGGAGCGGGCGCTCTCGAACCGGCTATCGGGGTCTGTTCCGAACTTATCGAATTTCTCCCTCTTCTCCTTGTCGCCCAAGATGCCAAAGGCGCGGCTGACCATCTTGAAGGCCTCATCGGCGTGTTCGTGGCCATTCTTATCAGGATGTGTCAGCAGCGACTGTTTCCTGTACGCCTTCTTGATGTCCGAGTCGGAGCACGAGGTGCGGACGGTCTCGAGGCCCAGGATGTCGTAAAAGGCGGTGGGCTTGCATTTTCGGATTCGAAGGACGGCCGCCTTTTGCTCGACGGTGTAGGTGCGGCCCTGGTTGCCCTGGTTGTGTTCGCGAGAACGAGCGGAACCGCCCGTGTCAGCGCCGGAGGCCGTGGCTTCTGGCATTGAATCTGCGACGAGGGACGATGTGGGAGTTGCGAGTTGCGAGTCGGAATTCGAGGAGCAGAGCAAAGAGCAAAGTCGGTGTCGATGGATTTGAGCACGCTGCAGCGAGTTGATGATGGATTTCCGTCAAACGGAACCAGGCAAATTCTTCTTTTCTCGCCAGTGACAGGCTGGAAGGTGGCTTCTTCCAAAAATGGGATGCCGCAAAAAAGAGGCCACGATCAGCAGCCCAAACAAGCACCGCAAACGACGCGGCAAATGAAATAAAAAATAAGCACAGGCTGGCAATGCCGTCGAGACGTGCAAATCAATGCAGCAACACGGACCCGCTGCTGTTCGACGTCTGAGTGCTGGTTCGTCGACGCAGCTTCAACTTTGTGACTTGTTATCGTAATTAGCCTGCGCTTTTGTCGAATGAGGGTCTCGGCGAGATAGCGCTGGCTGGCCAACACGTGATGCACGCCTACCCTAGACCGAGGTGGCGAGAGGGCAGAGATGAATGACTTGACATTGCCACGGAGCGATAAGGTGGTCTCTATCCTCCATTGATTCATCTTTTCTTGGTGAAATCAATGCATTCCTTGAAAGGGTTTTCTGAGATTATTCTCCCAGCGACATACATGGTGGTTTTATTCTTGTTTGATGCACATTGGAAGCTCACTAATAGCCATGCGACAGATATATAGATGCGTAGATTCAACCCCCGTTTAGATAGGACTACCAGAAAGTTTGAGAACAGTTTGTCAATAATGAGAAATGGCCATGTTAATCACGGAGAAAGAGTCACTTTACTAATGAGCCGAAATGCAAAAGAAGTAACGTGCAGATATAAATTAACTATACATGCACCACCGCATCGCTATTCCTATCAGAGAGCCACAACCCCCACCTCACCAAAGTGGGAGGCCAACAGTGACGATTCATCAATAATCCATTGGAGTAGAGTGCATCGGGTACTTGCGATTTTACTGTAGAAGTATATTGCGGCTAAAAAGAAAGTTTGTGAAATCCAATGATAGATTGACAAATTATATCCTGCTATACTGGCAGTTATTCTCCGCGGCCTGCTTATACACCTCCCATCCAAAGTGGTAGGCCTCCCAACTGCAGATCACCCAATGACATCCATTAACTAAACAAATGCCTTTGTCCGGTTATTCTTGGCTTCACGGTATAACACCTTCATGCATAAATAGGTAGCGACTGCCTGCCTCGGAATCATTATGTCGATTTTTGCTCTCTCAGTCGCTATTGGCATCTGTCGGCGAGACACATTACTCACACAACGCATATATCATCACCTGCAAGATTAACCGTTAAGAAATATGGACACCAAATATGAGAGGTTTGTAATCTTCATCACCGATCTTCTACATTGCATAATATTTGAATTTGATGCTGATTCCAGCATCAGCATTCTGTATTCGAAGCCGTTCACATTCATTGTCGGGTCTCAAAGGAAGCAATTCATTATGCATGAGGCTGCGGTAGCAAGGCTTTCCAAAACTCTTGACAATCTCTTGAATGGAGGCATGAGAGAGTCGGACGAGCATCGTGTCTGTTGGGAAGACACCGATGAAAAGACCTTCCTCCGCTTCGGCGAATGGGCTTACACTGGAGATTACAAACCAGAGGAGCCTGAAATTCTTCTAGACTCTTCTCAGATTGATGATGGTTTGCCAAAGATTGAATTAATACATGAGCCGGCCGCTAAATCTCTCGCTTCATTCAAGACGGACGAGACTGAAAATGATGTCAATTGGCAGCACTGCAGACGAAAACTCACAAACGGTTACACAACAACTGTGGCATGTGGCGTATGCAATTCTCACTTTACTTCCAGCTACTGTCCTAGTTGTGGGTCTGCACGGTACTCGAATTGCAAGTTATGTCGAGGTGTCTCTGGCAAAGAGAAAAAACAAGCAATGATTGATAAATTCAACAACAATTCTGCATATGCGTCTCCAACCACCACTCATACGCCTCGCAAGAACACGGAGAGCTGCGAGGATTACAGCGAAGTTTTCCTCTCCCACGCTCGGCTCTACACCTTGGCGGACAAATACGATATCCCGAATCTACGCAATCTCTCTATACATAAGCTTTATGCCACCTTGAAGGAGTTTGCGCTCTATCCTGGCCGCATGGGGGACATTATCGGCTTGGCGAAATACTCGTTCACCAACACGATTGTAGGCGACAAGTTGCGTACTCTCTTGGCGAACTACTGTGCATGCATCGTTGAAGACATATGCAAGAGACAAGACTTTCAAGAGCTAATCAATGAAGCACCAGACTTTGCGTGTGAGTTGATTAGGGAAATGAGCGTCCGTCTGGATTAAGAGGTCGTTTTGTCTTAGATGATAAGTACGGAGTAGAAGACGCTAATAAAGCATCCTCAAGATTCGAGGTGTGGACCCAGCACATGTCACCACTTCCCATCACGTGACCCAATTGCTCTGAAGATTTCTAGATCATCACCACCAATAGACGTCCTGCTGGATATCAAGATCGCAATACAGCCAAAATGCTGCCCACTCGAGCGCTATTAAAGCGCTCCGTCTGGAAAGGTAACCTCCAATCCCTTAACGCCTCCAAAAATCCACAACAATCGCTGACTCACAATCCTCACAGGCCCAAACCTCGTCCCGTAAGAACCGCCCCTCCAAACAATCAAGAAACGCTCACTCACACGTCCTCCAACTTCTACAGCCTCTCCATCGTCTTTCCCAAGGGACCCAACGACAAGGTTCCTCCTGTCCGAACACAAGCCCGCTCGGCGACCATTCTGCCAAACTTTGTGGGCCTCAACTTTGAGATTCACAATGGCAAGGACTACCACCAGGTGACGATCACGGAGGACATGGTGGGGCACAAGCTGGGAGAATTTGCGCCGTGAGTACTTGGACTGCTGTATTTTGGGAGATAGGCATTGCTAATTTGGAGGATAGCACGCGGAAACCGAATATTTGGGACAGGAAATAGACGGGATGAGGGAGCAGTGGAAGAGAGGATGAAAATGTACAATAACTTGTATCAACGCCGTAATGCCACGACTTATTGCATGCTTGGAATCATTGGTACACCCAAAGATGAAATAAAAAGAAGATAAAAGCAGCTCGTATTGTGTTGGACCAACGAAACTAAACCCAGTAGGCCTGCCCTGGATAACCCGTTTCCAACGCCATCATCCCCAACGCCATATATAAAAAATCTGGAAATATCTTTCAGCCGCGTGCGTTTATACCCATTTATCCTCCCATGCTGTGCCCAAAAAGCAGCAGTCGTCCTTCATCGGTAAAACTCGCTTCTCTTGACATTAACGCCATACTCGCCAACTGCCATTCCCAAATCCTCCATCGTCAGCACCGTCCTGTTCTGGCTTCCTCCCTGGCCACCACCTCCAAAGCCCGGTCGCTGGATTCCCAAAGGCCCGCCTTTGCCCTGCTCTTTGCTGCCTGGCTGGCCGGACTGCTGGCCTGGGATGGGGAATCCGGCTGCGGCGCCGAGAGTGCCCATGGGGTTGTTGGTGTTGCTGGACGCGCGGATGCGGCTGTACTGATACGCGTCGGCCGCGACGTCGGCGATGAACTTTTGTGTCGCGAGCGCCAGGAGACGGGCGAGACGGGGATCAGTCTGGGGAGGCGGAGGGAGACCGGCCTTAGTCATGTAGTAGTGCGTCACTGCGTCGGGAATCTGTGGGCGAGCAGAACCGGGGGTCAGCAAACATGAATCCATCCAGAAGCGAGCATTGTCGAGATGTGCGACAGACGAGAGAGACGCACGATGGGGGCATAGTCATCAATCTTGTTGAGAAACTCTCGCAGGGAAACGTCCTTTCGCGTGGGCAGTTTGCTCAGATCCGCGCCAGGCGCCAAGGGATCGGGCATGGCGTCGCTGGGCCCATTTTCGGGGGCAATCTGCTTTTCGACGTTTTCCGGCGCGTCGCTGTCCATGATGAATTCGGTTCCCGGGCGGAGAGGACTCAGGAAGAGAGGCGGCTGTGTTGGAGATGGACCGTGAAAGTTGACGCTTGAAGATGGCGAGGTTGATGATGAATGCCCATCACGTGATGACCATAACCTCTGAGCTGCGAAACTCAAGGCGTCTCATCAAATGTATTTTTTTAAGCCTCAATATCAAGGTCTCCAATACATTCCAGTTCCACAAGAATTGACTTTAATAAATATATATTTTTTGACCTGTCCTCATTTTTTTATTGCCGCCCTATTCCATACTCGATGCGCGTATCGCGATCATCACGTAGCTCATATCTTTCCCCCCCTGTCCAAATTCAAACACATTCAATTGATTGCCCTCTAATTTTTTGTCCACAACGTACGAGTACATGGCCCAAACTCACGGAATCCCCATATTAAGAGATGACGCCCTTTCCCTTACTGCCTCAAACCGAGCATACCATCAAACGCCGCCGATGCAATCATTGCCCCCCTTGAAACTTGATTCTTCCCATAGATTGTTGTCGTAGCTGTAGAGCTCCCTTGCTTGCGGCGACCAACAAGTCCTCACCACGGTCTGCCGTGAAGATTTCATCACTCGAATAGACTCCGAGGTAATGACTTTTCCCATGCCCTGACGCAAGGCAACATCGTCACCTCCCCTTTTATGAAGCACCCCGCAAAAGCTACTTGCCCTTTAGACGGGCAGCTTGAACTTCTTGCCCTTGAGAACCTTGTTGTAGTAGATGTAGAAAAAGTCGCTGTAGAGAACTGTCTGGATAATGCCGGCGACAATGGCGATCCAGTCCACCTTGTGGTTGGGTTCCGCGATGTAGCGGTAGATCCAGTTGGGAATGTAGAGGGCGCGGTAGAGTCCAAGGGCGAAGAGGTAATGGGTCGTGATCGTTTCCGCCTCGCCTGTGCGCTGCAACATAAACAGCTGCGGCAGGATGGCCACGGACTCGAGCCAGATGGAAAAGGCCCACATGATCTCGGCAGGTGTGTAATAGTACGGGAAGGCGACGGCGAGGACAGCAGCACCGCCCAGGAGGTATTGCACGCGGAAGGTATCGACGTTGACATCGTTGGTGGGCCTGTAGGCCTGGGTCATGAGGTAGATGATGTAGCCCTGAGAGCCGATGAAGAGAATCTTGAAGATGAAGTTGTAGATGCTGTTGGTTGAAAAGAGGTCTGTCCCGTGTTAGCCAGGTCGGCCACATCTTGCCATTGAACATTGTCCATGGCTGTTGAGCTGCATACCGAGGTATCTAGTGAGGTATACGAGCAGATACAGCCCTTGCGACTTGAACGAGATGCCTGAGCAGCTCTACAAGGCAGCGAGTTAGCCAAGCATCGAGAGGCGAAAAGGGCGGCAGCAAGGGAGAGACGCACCTTGAGCTGCACCATTTTGTGCAGCAAAATGAAGATACTCGCCAAATGCGAGAAATCCGCTGTTCCTGCGTTAGCGCATCTGCATCTGCATCTATCCATCACGGCTCGTCGCCGGCAGCCGATCTGAGGAGCATCCGCGGACAAGGCGCCACTCACCAGCAATGCGAAAGACGTTTAGCACCATGGCGGCGGATTTGTGCCGTAGAGGCTGACAAGAGGCAGGTGAGAAGAAAAGAAGAAAAGAAGAAAGGGAAAAAGAAGAAGAAAATACGGCGATCTAAGCGGCAGCTGCGCGATCCGGAGTCGAGATAAGAAGCGATCAAAGGATGGACGTCAGTTGAAGAGAAGCGAAGGGGCGATAAGATTGGATGATGCAGCAAAAAGGACACGAACGCGACTGGCATGTCATTGGACAGAAATGCAGCAGCTCCAAGGGCGACGCACAGTGTCCATGATTAATCACACGGTAAGGACCAACATCGATTGACGGATGCAAAGCACAGCTGCTGCTTCTTAAAATAGCAGCCTGATTCGAGCTGTGGGTGTTGGCCTGAGCAATGTTTTGGTTGCGATTGGCCAGTTCCGATTTCGCTGTGCTTTGTGCAACGTGTTGCGATGAAGATGAGCACAACACAGTATTTGATCGATCGATATTATAGCTTCAGAGTGATGCTGACTTGAGTAAGTACTTACATCCTTACATAATCAGGCGGAATCTCAAAAGGATGACATCATTGCATCTTGACACGGCCCATCTCAGCTTGTATATGTGAAAATGACAGCCAAACACCACTTACATAGCTGAAGGCAATATTGCTCTACCCCTATAGAGGCCCTGATTCTTAGCAGGATATCTCAATTGGACACATACGTGGCCCATGCCCTCAGACACCTCTAGTGGAGCTGATGCCACAGCTAACCTACACGCATTACTGTAGCAGACGAATTTGCTAGAGACAAAACGTGGTAAACGAAAACGAAGATTGCAAAGAGTAACACCAACACGTAGTTCAGCTCCTAGGAATTAGCTGCATCAATCGCAAGCCAATCACAAACTGTCATCATTCATCTGTCTGATCTGCTACATCCTAAACTAGACTCTTCTTGGTCGAAGGAATCATCCATAGCAAGTGCTCTGCAACTTGAGCTTAATACAGCCATAAAACCTCTTCCTAGCCATCTCCAAGCGAATAATCATATCCATGAATGACATTTCTGACCACCAAACAAGGGATTGCTCCGTATTCCTTCCAATATGCATCACCAGCTCAGTTATGACGGAAACTGTTCCTAGGGTCGAGCCCAAATCCTTCTGTGAGGACTATTAAATCCGCTTGAGACCATGCTCTATGTTGTTACAGAAGCAGTTCACTACAGCTTCCTTCTCCTTTTCCAAAAAGTACCACAATTCTTCGGTGGCACGATAACTACAAGCATCCCATATCAATTCTCCCCAAGGTGACGCACAGCCATGACTACGGCACATACCTTGACTAACATCCAATTCATAGCATTTGTCGCAATCTTCCAACATGAACGCCGTTCAACTCATCGAGAAGCACTTCCAGACCCTCAAGGTCGGCCAACAAGCATTCCTCAGCTTATATGCTCCCAATGCTGTGGCTGAAATGCCATACTCGCCTCACCCTTACCCCACCAAAGTAGAGGGACTTGAGGCTATTGGTGCTTCGGTAGCGGGCTTTGTCGGCGGCATGGGTGATGACTTTAATGTTAAAGTCAACAAGATTTATCCTATTGATGGCGAGGATGCTGCTTTTGTCGAATTCACCATGACTGGAACGGTGACGATGACGGGAAAGAAATATGAGCAAAACTACGTGGCGTATTTCCGCGCTGAGAATAGCAAGATTGTCCTGTACCGGGAGTACTTTGACAGTTCGCGGATAGCAGCTGCATTTGCTCCTGATAACTAAGACGCTTAAAGAGGATTATAATTCTTCGTGGTAACAAAAGCTATGATGCCATCTAGTCCAAATTGTTTGTATCTCAAAGTCGCTGAATGAATATTGACATTTAGTATATGTATTAATCTACTGATAAAAAGAATAAAACGTTGTTTAATTGTTGTAGTATTGATGAGTCTATGCCTCAAGGTTTCACTCCCTGCGCCTTCAAAAATGCAAAAATCTTTTGAAATGCTTGTGGAGCGACCTTGTGGAAGTTGAGGTTATGTCTGCAACATAGTTAGAGAGAGACAACCTATATAGAAGACAATCACGATATAGCACTCACCCTGCGGGCAAATTGTCCACATATTTGAGCACCTTGGCGCCTGTGAATATGTCTTTTGTGCCATTCACCACACCAACACAGTTTCCGCCGCAGGCAGAAACATCGAACTGGCCCTGTAGAACCAAAACAGGCGCCTTGATATCCTCATACTCGATCGTCGTGGCGAGCAATGACGGGAGCTCGCCAATAGCAAAGGGCTCGCTGGCAACGTTGAAGGTGTATTCAGCCACGCTGTGCTCAAAGTACGGAGCTGCGTAGTAGATATATGCCTCAGCGTATAAATCCGAGGTAGTCAGATATCCTGAATCCAGCTTTCCCCAGCGCACGGGATTTTGACTTCGAGCAATACGAAGATTAGTTCCAGCTACGAAAGGAGCAAAGTAATCAAAGGTTCCACTGAAACCGGTCAAGACAAGGCCGTCGACTTCAATGTGCGTGGCAGCTGCAGAGGAGATGTAAGAGCCATAACTGTGGCCAATAAGGGCGACCTTGGTGGCATGGGCCTTGGTTTTGGCATAGTTGACAAGGCCCTCTAGCACGGCGACTTCGACTTGGAATTGTGCGTCTGTCAACGAGTTGACCCTGTTGCAGCACTTTGAGTATTCAATCATATAAATCATAGCAATACTATGCCAACTTACTTTGGAGACGATCCAACACCAATGCGGTCGTAGCTAAGGACTGAATAGCCTTGGGCAATAGCAGCATCTACAAAATTGTACTGTTCACTTCCTGGAAAATTTGGACGCCAGTAGCTGCAGCAAGACGTTTAGAACCATACTCCTCTACGTAAGATTAACCTTGTATAATAGACTTACAGCTTAGACTCAATGATCCCGTGTGTAAGCACTAACGTGGGGCCTCCATTGCCGCACAAAGTCGCTCCTACGGTGTAAGTGCTCTTTATCGAAGCAGATGTTTGTCCATTGAGGGGAAGAGGATCGGCTGCTTTTCCCGAGTCTCGTCGAGTTAGATTGAAAGTCAGAGCAGTGACATCCCAATCATCCTGAAGAGATGCAGTCACAATGAAACGAGGCGTTGAGACAGTAATTGGGATTTGAATATCCCGACAGTTGGCCGAAGCTGGCTGCGGCAGTGCCTGAGCAGCCGCGGCGAAAATGGGAATAAGCCGATGAAAGAGCATCTTGTCAATGAGAAGGAAAGGAGAGCCGCTGAGTTATTGCAGACGATAACTTGGATATTACTGTTGCCATTATTGTTCGTGGCTATTATACTTATATCCCGAGACAACTAATTCTTAGCAACTCTGATAACAACCCAGCTGCATTGGTAATAACTCGGTAGCCTGTTCTTAGTAAACACTGACAACATCGACACTGCTTACATAGTCGGTTAATTAGATGATAGGGCGTGATTGAGTTGTTGCCGTGTAACTATAGCTTCTCACATACTTGCCCCTTCTGATATGCCGTAAGGCTAAAAACGGGTTCATAGCCGAAATCCTGTAAAGCTTTACTCTAACGAGACATAGGTCACCCTTGTCCGACATACGTCAATATCCACAGTGATGGAATCAAAAGGTGGAAAATTTGTGAATAAGCTAGACGGCTGACCAATGATTTATTTTACCGTTGCCCTATAACTATCTCAAAGCTTGTATCGGTAATCAACCCATTCGTCAGAGAACCTCCTTTCCATCGGCATTTACAACTTTCATGCACTCCACGGACCTGCATGCTAGGGCTGAGCTATAGGTTGCCCGATTTCCTTGTAATTCTATCAATAATGCTGCATACGGAGTGACAAGTGTCCAGCGCATATGCTGACTGCTAAATTACTATCTATCTGAGATGTATATTCCTTGTGATTACATGAACATGATGTGATAACTCACGAACCTATTGACCTTTAAACCCAGGGATTCCCTATCCCATGAACATGATGTGATAACCCACGGACCTATTGAACTTTCAGTCCAGCGCTTCCCTATCCTAATGGCGCGCCTGTGCGCATTTGTTTCTACCTAAATTATTTGATGGACCAGATGCTTGATCCGATTCGTGATTGTTGATCCAGACTTCCATGTCCCCTCGGTTCGCGCCGTTTCATTTGATCGCCGTTTCCTGGCTTGCATCTCGTCTACAAACTTTGGCCATGTATTCGTCAGAACGAGATATTTGATGTGACTTTGTATGCTGTCAAAAATGGTCAAATCAAAACCTTCAGGGATCTCGCCATCATACTTCGTCCTGGGAGTGACTCTGCTGGTTAACTCGAAGGGACCGTCAGTCTCGCAACACCGGAAAGGGGCAATCTCGATATCGAACGGAGTCGCTGGGTTGATCTGTTGCTCTCCACAGACAGTACGAGCGGCTTTTTCGAAAATATTCTCGACGCGTTTGAGCTCACTAGAAGCCAGATTCAGAGGGAACTCGGCGTCTCTAGGGCTGATGTAGTCAATGTAAATCTCCAGAGCGCCATTGTAAGATTCTCGGTTCCGCTCAGTGCTCAATTTCTCAGCCCAGGCAGATTTCCACTTCGCAACGCTTGTTAAAAAGGCGATATTTTCGCCTGAAAAGTCTCTCAGAGAAGAAAATTCCTGCAGAGGACGTGGATCCTCGTTTAGGACCTGTTCGAGGGCGCTCATTGTTAAGAAGCGATCGCCAAGATCTTCATTAAACATGTCAAGAGCTTTACCCTTTGTGGAGGAAGAATTGGAAGAGAAAATCCAGTTTTCTGATGAAGATGGGCTGGGTGGATGATTGTTATCCCATTTCTCATTTAATTGGGCTGCTTTCTTTTGCTGAAGCCAAAACTTGAACACTTGAAAAACAGGAACAAAGACAGTGAACACTTCGAACATAAGGATAGACAGATGGATCCTGGATTATTGATGCTAAATCAGTACGTCTTTCCAGTTGTTCAATTGATCTTTTTTGTGAATACTCACCATTGGCTTGGTGTGAAATATTTGTTGACCTTTTCAAAAACAGGAACATAGGATGATATTAGAAACATTGGCGTCGCATGAAGACTGAATGAATCGTTAGCTCTATGAAGAAGTTTTGTCAAGTAAAATGTGTCGCTTACTTGGAGATGCAGCAGCCGATGGTTTGTGTACGCCATCCCATGGTATCGCGGATTCCCCATGCTCGCCATATCAGAAAAGGTGCAATCTAGAAAGTCGTTAGCCATGGAGCACCCTCTTACTATAAATCATGACATACGATCCAAGTCCAAACAACCTGCCATAGGACTGACGGCCACCATTCCCAACCTCGACCCAAGTCCACCAGCTGTTCAGGGATCGTCGCGCCACGAAGTTCGGTACCAGGAATGCCAAACGTCGGATGGTATTTTCGACATGCTACCCACATACCGACTGTGAGAAGGACCTGAATGCAACGTTTAGCACGTGAGCAAAGGGAAGGAAAACTCTCGACTTGTCAACGCGGAGTCTTAGACATACTCACCTGGATGATCATTCCAAGGCCAATGAAAAGAAGGGATCGCTTTGTATAGTCCATGTTTCTAAGACGACAAAGGCACGAAGTTCTTGCGCCATTGCAGCCTGGCTCGATACGACGGGCAGGGTGAGTGAACTGTTTCTGCAGTCTTGCCACGCGAAGAAATCGGAGATTAGACGCGTGGAACAGGGCGACTCCGAGCGGGAACCATAGACTCATGAAGAAGTATTGAATATCGTATGCGAGCACTAGTGGCATGGTAGCCCCAATAGGATATGTGATTTGCGCGAGAATCCAATATATGTGCAGAAACGCAATGGCGGAGAAGGACAGTGGCAGGCCACGAATCTTTAGGACGGGAAGGTTTCTATTGAACCAGCAGAAAACCATGCCTGCGATGAGTAGTGTCGTCCATGATACACACCAAGAGATGTAAAAGACGCCAACCTTGTCCCAGTTGGCGGGACTCGGTGGCAGTGTGTAAACAGATAGCATGATGGGGGAATTGCAATAACGAGCGAGGAATATTGAAAACGAAAGAGTTCGGAATGTTTTTCAAAGCAAAATCATTTTAAGAGAAAGTTGAAAGTCAGGAAAGGGGGCCTAAGGGAGCATTGGTCTCATTTGTTATATCCTTTTCTACGATTGATGAAGCATTACTCCCCCTCCTCCTCCCTTACATGATAAGATGTCTGCTCTTATCCAAAGCTGGTAGAAGGCTTCTGCTCAGGGCTGGCTGATCACCAGACTAATAAATGCTGTGTCACAGCTAGCTACGCTTGCCTAGAGTAATGAGAGACATTCGATCTATCATCTTGGCGTTGTTGGGTGTGCGGAGGCTATCTTTTACGACAGCGCCCACACGGTGCAAGTAGAAGGGAAGGCTGCCTACAAACAACATGGAGATTTGGCCTATTTCCCACTCTAATGTCATCTTGGCGAAAAATTACGCCGAGATAAACTATCCTTTGGCGTCAATAATGAAAGGAGAAACTAGATTCGAGCTGGGGTCGGGGAGACGATTACCTGGAATCCGTCATGTTGGGCGTGCAATCGTCCAAGACATGTCTCACGGATTAGCTTCGTTCCGGGATAGAGAAAAAGGAAGCATGGCTGAAAGCGTGGCCAAAGGACAAGGAATAACAAGGAAATTCGGGCTTGGCATTGCGGCTAGCACGATCGGGCGTGATTGAATGAGACTTACACGTGAAGTATGGTCGTATTGGGGTCTGCTCTCTTCGTGGGCGAGATGCACACTGCCGCGGCCGAGACACATACTCGCAGTGGGCGAATCTGGTCTCAAGATCTTGACTCCACGAATCTCTTGGGGACTGGGACTGCAGGGATCTTCGTATCGCGATACGGCCGATCTCCGCATCGACAAAGCCGCTCTCCCTTGACGCTTTGGCGCAATTTCTGGGCAGCGATCAGCCGCACCTTGCTTTTTGATGGTGGCTGGTTGACGGCTGATTAGCGCAACATGGTGATTTGTTTGTACTCAGTTGTTCTTGAACACTCTTCTTTTCCTTTTGCAGGGACATGAGCTGACGAGATTCTTGGATGGCCGTCGCGTAGGCATCTTCAACTGCTCTGTCCGCCCCAGTTCAGTCTTCCTCAACATCTTGCCAGCCTCTCCATATCCATTTGCGACGCTCGGATATTACCATGTGACACAGATATCCCGCAGATGAGGCACGTTGATTGGTGTCTCAGTGCGACACCCAAGTCAAGCCACTCGACGCTTTAGACTGTTCACTGGCAACTGAGGTAATTTGTCACTAGACTAGATCCCTGTTGAATCCTTGATGCAAGGGCGGGCTTTGTGTGCCGTGAATTTGGTGGTGATCGCCGGACAATCTGGCTCCCGCGCCAACTGAAGAACCGAAATTTGAACATGAGTGGCGAGCTCTGGTACGACAGAGGGCGAAATGAACGTTTGCATTTTGTATAAGTTATGTCTTTTACAGTTGATTCGTTTATGCATGATGATTTCAAAGAGATGCCCATATGCATTCACAGTTGCGGATAAGCCTATTGCACTCTTTCAAATCACTCAAGGTAGATAGAATCACGCCAGGTATAAGCTGTTATGTCACTTGAAAATAACCAGGTGTAATGTATAATACTAAAGCCAAACTCTATAATGGATAAGATATGATTTATAGTAACTTATTAGAAATAATAAAGGCAGCGGCTGGTCTTCTTGCAAGCACCAAACACGCTACCCATCTTTGTACAAATGGAATCGCTCACCTTTTCTCGACATTACATTACAGTAAGATCTATCCACCAACTAGTGGTGCTTGCAAAGTGCGCCACCGGTCTTCCAGTCCTTTGTCTCCAAGTTGGGATACTCATACCCAGTAATAGTAATCAAGCTCTCCAACTTGTCAATCGTGGTGTTTCCTCCATGGGCTCCAACCACCACCGTATCCCTCGGCAACCCGTCGCCCACAGCGGCATCCAGCCATTGTCTCGCATATCCAATGTCGAATCGCACAGCGTCTCCCATGCCTCCATCATCGGGATCAGGGCTCCACACATCCGCTACAAATGCGACCACCCCTTCATTTTTCTCGGGACAGGCCGAAGTCGCGATGCCATACGACCAGTCCCGAGCATGTGGATTCTCGTCTCTCCACAAGGACCGAAATTGGATGTTTGCGTCCTTCAGCACAAACGGATTTTTCTCATTGTACGTGGCGAATGAGACACTGCCGTTATTAATATCAGAGTAGAATCTTTTGGCCACCTCGGGGACGACGAGAACTGCTCCAGCCTCGACATAGTCCGGCACACCTCCGGCGTGGTCGCGATGGTGATGGCTCGGGACAATATGTGTAACCGACTTGTTGAGCGTTTCTTTGACCCATTGGATCAAAATTCGAGATCGATGCGGTGCTGCATCGGTAATGAGAACACCGTCCGTGAAATTGAGAACGAGTTGCACATAATCGGCGTAACCAACGTAGACTGCCATAATTTGGGGGATGTTGGGAATCGGATGTGTAACAACAACGTGTGAAGTATTGAAGAACGACTCAAATGGCCCTCCCCAGAGACCAGCTTCAAAGAACTCGTGGACCTCAGAGCGAGGGTACAATGCGCTTTGTTTTGGTACTTGAGGGGAGGATGTGTCTTTTGACGGCAAAACGGGATCGAAGAAGCCAGCCTTGATCAGCGGATTAACGGAGATGCTGTCCAGCTTGACATCTTCCAGAACATCGGTAGAGTTGTATATTGTCTGCAGGCGGTAAGGCAGTTGAAGTTTGAGACGGGAATTGTCGTCGAAAGATACGGTGGAATAGTTAGATAGCAGCAAGTCGTTGGTGGATTTTCCATAGGTCGCATGGTTTTCCAAGGAACGTATCTTGTAAGGCCTATGGCTGGTAGCATTTACAATCAAACTGATATCAGAACCCTCGAGTTCTAAGACTTTGAATCGATTGTTTGTGAGCGGCTCGGCCATATCATAAGTATGGAGATGAGATGACGCGGAAGCCATTTTCTGGAGCAACCAGGGGAGGGCAAATTGCTGTGCCTGGTGGATCAGATAATCGGCCAAGTATGAATCCACATATCCCAGTGTCTGGGTTGGATCATTCACGAAAAAGGAGTTTTGTCCCTTTGTGAAGCATGCAAACCCATCTGCACCATCTTTTAAGACGATACTGTAGTTCATCGACGGCTCTAGGCCAGGTTGTGCCCAAATCCAATAGTCATTGTATCGATAGTATCGGTCAATGCGAGCTCGTAGTCCCGAAGAGAGGTCAAAGGACAAGGTTTCCGAGCCTGTTTCAGCGACAGACTGGTCCGAGTGATAAAGATTGTAGTTTTGGGTCAGAGTTTGCGATCGATATATGCTATGTTTGTTAGATTTTGTCTCATGCATCCGCTTAACATGCGGCCATAGACCATGCTTACCCTTCAGCCTTGTAGACCAATCTATGGACACTTTTCAAGGCATTTGATCCTCCAATTGAGTCAATGATACTCTCTAATAAAGTTGACGCATCTGTAGAATCGTTGCAAGGTATAGCGTTAGCAGCCACTTGATGACTTACGCCGGAAAAGGCTAACAAAAAGAGTGCCTTGAGCTTCATCTCAGCTGTTAAATTGGTTACTAGACTGTGTATAGAAATTCGGTTGCTCGTATGCATCTTTCAGCAATTGAAAGGACGGCCGATAGTATGTTATATAGGGAAATCTAGTCTCCTTTTAACTTTCGTTGGATCATAGTTTGCAAAATGGCCACGCAATACATTCATGGCACACGCGGCGACGCGCCTTGTGCAGAGATGCTTCACCTTCGTGACAAATATGATTTCGCATTACAACGCGAATTGTTAGCTGAAATCGGCGCTCGGTAGTTAATCTAAAATTGAATTTTAAGGAGTCCGTCTTAGTCTTCCATGTCGTCGGCGCGGAGGATATCCATCATCTGCCGCGGTTGGGCGGAGCGCGGCAGTTATTAAAGACCGCGCTTATAAGATCGTCACTCGGGGGTTGCCAGGGGAATCTGCTGTTCGGCTACCGATATTGAAAGCACTGAATCTATCATTTTAAGAATTTAGACATGATATATGAAGATGCAATCAGGTTTCAAACGAAGTTTCTGCTCTACAAGGGATGTTCAATTGTTAATGCTGTAATTGGAGAGAGAGAAAGAGGCATGCACCCATAACGCCGGCCCGTCTGTAGATATAAGAGTAACGAAAAATGCCAATTGCAGATGGCACATCGTATTATGTTTCCTTTTTGGCATTTATCGTATAGCCTTATAGCAACAGTGCCACGACATATTGTGATACTACTTGTCTTGTAAAAAAATTGAGTTATTCGTTTTATGCTTAACACAGAAGGGGTATTTTCTATTACTATCTATGCTAAGGATATTCCAATTCGAAGGTATCCAATGATGGAACGCTTGCACTTGATCCTGACATAGGCGTTGAAAGTTCTACATTGCCACTGTAATTGACATCGGCATTGTGCTGAGCAACATCAATTCCAACATGCATCATCGGTTCAAAAATGGTATTCTGGTCTGGTGCTTGCAAACTCTCAAATTGATCAACATACCACCTTGTCATTCGTGACAAAGCTCCACGAAAGACATATGGCACTACTAAGTGCTTGCTCCCTTCAGTTAACGATAGTTTGTTGAGAAGTTGTAGAAAGAGCACCTTGGGGTTAAGTTCAATATCATCCAATAGACATGCAACGCTCTGAGGGATCCGCGCAGAAACATCAAACTTCATCAGAACCACGGCCGCATATGTGATTCTAGTGTATAAGATGACCGGAATTATTTGGAGTGTTTCGATTGGGATGGCCAGAAACGTGTTTATTACCTTTTGTGCTGATGCAACGCACTGGGCAAGTGAGTTGGCGATGTTTAACGAATAATAGTTGTCCAGATTTTTGGCCAGAGGCAACGGACGTAATTTGTACGGGGGCCGGAAATCCTCCATGTCATGCCCGTCATAGAATGCTGGCTCTTGGAGGCTCATCAGCACCATATGGTAGTGAATTATCATTGGCTCTGCGTACCATTAGCTTCCGTAATTGGAGAATTTGGCGATTCAGCTATTATAATACCATGTAAGATCGCGTTCGAAACTTGTTGCTTCCATGCCTTTGCACGCTCAACACCATACTTCAAAACTCGGCAAATCCTATCATCCGAGAAGTCGACATGAGGTCCACTGTAGAGTCCTGTAACTGATATGCTTTCTTCAGCAATTATCTGGAGCTTGTCCACTCTATAAGACGAAGGTCGTTTGAATGGACGTTTGGAGCCGACTCGAGCACTCTGATGCAGTCATCTAGCCAAGGCCCATGACATAGGACAGAAAGACGTCGAAAGGAAAATGCCATGCTTGAAGAACGTATTAGCTGTAAGAGACTTTGTGCCGTAACAGGGTCAAAACATACCTGGAAGAGATAAAATAACATGCAAGAAAAGTTCTACACGTTTCGGTTAATTGTTCCGAGTGGACAAACGCTTTATTTGCCGATGGAACCTGGTACTGTTCATCATTTTAAATCCAATGCTAGAGTGGCAGCCATGTTTGCGTATTGGCTAAACATCAATTTTGGAAAATTATCCATGGGGCAGTACCATGCTGCCAGAACCAGTAATGCTTGAATCAGATCGAGTGACTTGTTTCCGTGTATGGCAACTTCTTCAGCCACATATTTGGCAGCATTTCGAAATAACATCTTGCTGCATTCTGGATTACGGTTACTTGAAGCAACCGATAAGGCTGCTCTAAAAAGTGCAGGCTTAGTATCTCTGGCATTTTGCCACGTCCAGTGTGCTGGTAGAAGAACTAGAGGATAAATCGGTGCCATATCCTCACAAAATGCCGAAAATAACTCTTGAGCAAACTCAAAGCTGACTAGACCGGAAGACACAGGGTCTTCGGATGTTAAAAAAGGGTACCCAGTTGACATGAGTGTCATGGACGGTAGTGAGTCTCCTAAAGAAGTTGGTTGCTGCTGAGAATCTGGACCCCACGATGCATTCATATACTGAGAACTTAGTGGATCTGGATAGAAATTGCCCAAATCCAGCTGAGGAGGAGTCTCGGAGATTGCATCCTGGAGTTCTTGTAGCTTCCGTTCGAGGGCTTTAATCCTGGCGTCGTTCTTATTGCGCCTCCTTCTTATGGCGGGAGGAGGAAACACGCAATCCAGCCTGAATTTAGAGCATCGAGCGCATTTGTGTGCATCGGTGTCAGGGCGATGTGATACGACGCATTTAATCTTCCGCTGCCGACATCCCTTGAATCACGGAACGTGAGTATTTCATCCAGCGCTCTACTTTTATGTGAATACAAACATACCTCGCAAGTGCGGTTCAGCCCGCCTGGTCTTCTAGTCTCGGACTCTTCGTTAGATACCGCGTTTTCCGTAGAAGCCGTGCTCATGCTGCTGAAGTGTGGATGATTGATTGATTTAGTTACGCTAGAATTGCCCCTTGGCGATCGAAGATGCAAAAACGCGGTGTCTAGTTAGTGCCGCTCCCCGACTCTGAGCGGTTCTTCTCCTTTAAGATGCGCAAAGGCTGAAGTGTGGGGTCCCCTTGTAGAGTAAACTTAAGATGAATTGACTAGAAATTGTTTAATAGCAGTATTATGCTTTTAAATCATTGAACGTAGCGCAGGACATCTCGGTTTTCATCTAGTCTGAGCCTCTAATGTACGTAAGCGCTGTTCAGGCTTTCAAGTAAGAATTCTTAGTGACGTTGTTTCTTACATTTTCGGGCTCGATGACGAATTAACTTGTCTGGGAAAGTCCACTACTGATAAAATCGGTCAAATTAGGGGATATTTGTGATCGAAATTTGTATTGGTTCATATCCTTTACTTCGACTACATATTTTCGCTGCATTACGGATCAGAGCAAAACACATACAGCTTTAAAGACGGCATACTTAGCGTGATATTGTACGTAAATTTTGTTTTATACAAAAATCCATCTCTATACTTAATTCCTGCGAGTGTCATAGTTGTCCATTGGCGACTCATCCTTCACAAGCTCCCAAACATCATTGATTGTCTTCACAACCGATTCCGGCAGCGGTCCATTATTCAGCCCTGCAACGGTTTGCTCCAGTTGCGTGGCCTTGCTTGCGCCGAGAACAATTCCATCGCCCAGATGCTCCTTAAGAACCGAGTGATAAGCAACCCATCGGTAAGCCATTTCAGCCTTGGGAATGCCTGACACATTTGACGCTTGGTTCCAGATATCCAAAGCTTCCAGGAACTTTGGTCGGTTGTACAAGGTATGGTACATCTTTCCAATGGTTGTTTCCTTGCTCCATCTGCCCTCACCACCAGACCCTTGCTGCAGCTGCTCTGTCGTCTTTGTCAAGAATCCTCCTGCAATGGCGCTGTAGGCGTAGAATGCAATGCCATTCTCTCGGAAAAGAGGGAACAGCTCCGTTTCCGACCTGCGAGCGACCGGATTGTAGTTTCCTTGATAGACAGTAGGAGCGACGTAGCCTTTCTCCTTTACAATCTTGAGAACCGCCCTTAATTCATCTGCATTAAAGTTTGAAAGACCAAACTTTTCGAATTTGCCCAGGCGATAGAGGTCGTCAATACCAGCCAGAGTTTCTTCAAGAGGCTCTTGGGGATCTGGTGCGTGAATATAGAAAATGTATACCTGCACATTAGGTTTAGCATTCCATATAGTAAAATAAACACCTGGATGCTGTAGGGGAGGAAAGAAAGAAATACCTTGTCCACGCCCAGTTTTTGCAAGCTTTCCAAGCCCCTTTCGACAACTCTTGCTCGTGATGACTGGCCAGGAACCCATCCTCCAATATGCTTCGTATCAATGGTGAATCTTGAGGATGCCTTAATATCGCCCAGGATTTCTTCACTGGTGCCGTAAAGTTGTGCTGTATCAAGCTGCTTGATGCCTACTTTCTCAACAACGTCGAGCAACTCTGAAGCCTGTTCCGCGGTGGGGAACGAAGCGCCTGTGTTGATGTTGGCAGTGCCAAAAACGAGTCGTGGTCTGGTAGACGACATGGTTGAGACTGATAAAGAGAAAGTTAAGCAACAAGCTAATTGAGACTTAAGTTTAGGAAGCTATGTGATGCCTTTATAGATTTAGAAACCCCTCGAATAGGCAATATATAGGCAAATGTACTTCCCAGGGCGAGCCTGGTTCCTCAGTTTTGTGGAGATTGCAGGATTTCCGATGGTTCATATTCCGGATTAATAATTGACATGATGCCATCATGGTGGATGCTTGACCAGTCCAAAGACGTCACTAGCTCTGATAGGAAAGCGAGATTTCATCGCACTCAACTCGGATATAATGCTTGAAACCGAGTTAGCTGCAGTAGAGGCGCAGTAGCTTAACTATGATACGCGCTGGAAGATTGCCAAGGTCTCTGCTGAGTCTTGTTGGTTACATGTTAGGTAGTCACCGACATATCAATAGCAACGATTGGCAAACTCTACGGAGTAGGGTGGAAATGAAACTGGATTTGTAAGCGTCAACCGGCTGGATGCCAACTTGACCGAGACAACACGGATATAGGCCCCGCGCCCTATTATTGCCAAGTGGATCATGTCTTGGAACTATACAAACAGCCACGTCTTTGTTCTTTCGTTGTAGCCAGTTAATTATTGAGCCAAGGAAGTATGTATATATGGGCTTACGATTACCGTCAGAGAATTTTTGACCATGGAGCAGCGAAGGGTTGCCCGATTAGGCCATTGCTGGTGCAGGTACTATTAACATGTCAACCAACTAGGGTTATCAGCACTAAATAGCCCAACAAGACTACTCTGTACAGTACAACAAATGAACCTATACCGTGTAGGGGATGAATATGCATCAATCCTTGTGTGTTTCGAATTGAATCGACGGCGGAGATACTGTTCGTTAGTTGCCATTAAGCCGAAGGTCCAGGGAGTAACCATGTCACGTAAGGTGGAATCATACAGAGGTACTCTTGCACTATCAGCCGATTGGACGAGGATGTAGCAGACATATTCATCAGTTGTACACACAAATGGGTCTTGGGGGTGATTTCGTGTGATTCCGTAAGACTTACCAAATGTTCAATAAGGCAATAGTATAGGCGGAAAATATATTCAGTGGAGGCTTTCAGAGAAGATGAATGTCGCCGGGAGAGAGATGCCTATTCTTACCAAGCAAACCCGAAATTCCGACACAATCCCAGAGGTTGATTTTGATTGAAAAGAGAGAGTACGGGCAGTTCATTCTTCAGATCACACAACAACACATTTTCTGTCCTCCACAAACATTAGAATCAGCTTCAACCAGAACCATGGCGGATCTTGCTAGTGATTATTTCGTCACCTCCCTGCAGTACACCAAGAAGACGTACCAAGATGTCTACCCAGTCATCGACCCAACCAATCCCTCCAACTCCCTCGCCGGGAGGATTGCCATTATAACCGGTGCAAGCCGCGGCATTGGAGCCAGGGTATGCAGTCCTCGGGCTCCGGTCCTACAGCTGTATAGATCATTATGCTGATTCGCTGCTGTCCACAGGGTATCGTGCCATCGTTCGCTAGAGCCGGGGTTCATGGCTTGGTCCTCGTTGCCCGCGATGAGGCTAAGCTGAAAGAAGCGGAACACGAGGTTCTCGCCATCAACCCCAAAATCGAAACACTACTTGTTGCGTTGGATGTCACGAATGAAGCCGCAGTGGGGCAGCTCTTCGACAAGATCCAGGCACGATTCGGCCGTCACGCAGACATACTGGTCAGCAATGCCGCGATAAGTGCGGCCACGAATGAAGGCGGCCCGACGCTCCATGAAGCCCCCGTTGATGAATGGTGGAAGAACTTTGTGAGCGACCCACCGCGTTCTCAGCTCTGACTTACATCCAGAATGACGCACTCTGATTGCTTGTCTGGTTCTAGGAAGTCAACGTCAAGGGATTCTTTGTCTTTACGAAATACTTCATCTCTGCTCTTCCGTCTCCAACTACGCCGGCTACTATAATCAACATCTCAACCTCAGGAGCATGGCTTGTTTATCCTCTGGCCGCTGCCTATAGCGTCAGCAAACTTGCTAGCCAACAGTACTGTACTATGCTTCATGCCGCGTATGGAGGCACCCTCAATGTTGTAAGCATCCATCCTGGTCTTGTGGAAACAGATATGACCCATCCTTTTTTCCGCAAGTTTGACTTCGATACTCCTACGCTGACGGGAGGGCTATGTACTTGGGTTGCGGCCGACGCGGAACGCTCGGGGTTCCTCAGTGGGAGAGTCATTTCAGCGAACTGGGATATTGAAGAGTTGGTCGCTCGTAAATCGGATATTGTTGCTAAGAACGAGTTAACAATGGACCTGGTGGGCACCTTTGGCAAGGAACAGTTCGAGACTGCATGAAGCACCACAGGGTGTAACTAGTTGAAGATCCAGGCATTTGCAATATACTCGTCGCACTTCTTACTACAAATTAACTAGTATCAACGTGACAAAAGTGGAGTTTTGAGAATCCTATCCTGGGTTGGAGTTGGATTACATATGACAAATAGCAATGAGACTAGGATGACAATGTCTCGGAAAGCGGGATTTGTCCATCCAATGGCGAACACGGAGTCGGACGTTAAAATAAAGTCCTTGATCGGATATATTGCAAAGGAATTCGCCCTACGTCCGGTTGTATAAGCGGTGTATCAAACGATGCCGAGCCATTGTGCCGTTTGACAGCCAGGGGCTTTTTGTAAACATAAGTCTTGCATGGACGAATCAGTTAAGTCGTATGTGTAATGTATCTCTATATTTGGCAAGTTGTTCGAAACAGTTTAGCTGCTTAGTGCTGACACTTCTTAAAGTAGCAATACTGAATCAGGAAAGACTGTACGTCAACTATTCGTACACGACGTCCCCGTAAAATAAGGTCCGTATGACAGGACGGAATATTACTGATCCAAAAACATCTGGCTTCCGCCAGCCCTGCAACCCCAGCTCATCGCTAGCTATGCCCCGGCTGGATCGGCGATTAGCTCGCATGTCAACCTCTTGGCTTTTGCGGTTGTTTGTGACGAATTACAGGTCATGAGACGATGGACAAAGCCAGAGTGAAGATATCTTCTTGATCATGGGAAGATTTGTTAAGTGGTAGAGTAGTAGACTGACAAAGAGCTAATGTTTTTATTAGATCATGACTTGATATGTTATGCCATGCCTGAGCCAATGCAACCAGCATAGGGAATATAATTATACTTAGCTTCAGACCGAATTCCACAGTCATCGCCCCGCAGCAGAGGTCAGAATCTACCGCATACCTAGAGTAGCCGTGCGATGTGCCAGTAAGTACTTTTTACAATTGAAGACAGTGTAATTTGCCTTCACTGATTGGCTTTTATACTTTATCCCAATCCTGCTATACGAAGTCACAAATCGAGTCGTTGCAAGCCTCGCTTCCGGGCCTACAGAACCGAGCAACTGCCGGCAAAGCATCGCCTCGCCTCTTGCAGCTCCTTTATGGAGATGCAGCTGCAATGATTAAACGGAGTGGATGCTTGCGCGTGTCTATACTCATAGCTTATTTAATGCTGCGTAGGTGTGTGTCATCCATATATTGCGACTTCTCACTTGCTACTGTCTCATCTCCATAGAAGCCTGCGTTTATCTTGCGATGTGGAATTTATAGTTTCACGGCAAACTTATTATTTAAGTAGTTTAGGAATCTGCTGCAGATATGCTTTCCTCCAGGTATACTTTACCCCAAGTATGTTGAGTTTACTCGGAATCAATGTATCTTACCAGGTAACTACCTAGGTAGGGTTCTGTTGTCTACATGCGTTTACTTGATCGAAAGCCTCGGTGTGTCCCTTCGGCCCACGGTGATGCCTCAACTTGCAGGAGACGTCAGTACTGCTAGACAAAAATGTCTGAGAAATTCCACTTGTTCTACCACGAAAATAGCCGATCCATTATCAACGAGTTAAGCTGGCTAGTTATACCGAACGGGATATATTGTTCCAAATGGCTCAAATACGGTTCAACTCTATCACAGTATCAGACTTTTTGTTGTTGATTACTCGAACATTCTTAGTTATGAACTAGAAAATATTAGGCTATATAAACCATCAATCCCCCCATTTGCGTCGAAATGTTCTCAAAATTCAACAACTACTTCCATGTCCACACCCGAGTATCATAGCGCGTCCAGTATCACCAAACTTTCCAACATGGACTCACAATCGCCAAAGAAGTTTCAGCTATTCCCTTATCTCCCATTCGAGTTGAGGGAGATGATCTGGAAGGCTGCCATCCGACCACAAGAACGCGGTGCGCAGTTCTTTACCTTCAGTAACTCTTCCGACTGTGTTCTCGCCAGCCTTGCGGTGCTTGCTAGTGACACCCTCACGGCAAAGACCCCGAATCTCACCATCTCGCTTGACGACGATAATGTGTCGTCATACATGATTGATAGCGGCCTCTGGAACGCCTGCAGCGAATCCCGCATGATTCTGCAGAAGGAGGTTGCGAAAAGGCGGTGGTTTGGCCAAGACTCAAGGACCGGACATTTCACAAGCGGCAGCGGGTTGGACCGGTACTTGACCTATTCCCCCAGAGATGATCTGATATGCTTCCAGCATCAGGACTTGAAGAAACTTCTCGAGTGGGAATGGAACGAAGTGTATAGTGTACCTCCCTTTCTACGAGAGTACCACGCAAATGTCGCCCTCGAGTACGATCAGAGATGGCAATATTTCTTTCCTGAGGGGCTCCCGGTGGTGCCGTATAGAAACCGGAAGACCATGCAGGGAATCCTCTTTCGAGCCTGTCATAAGGTTGCTGCTGGCAAACTGTGGCTGATTGACTACCGAGTTCAGCCCAAAGCCAATATCCCCAAAGAGAAGCAGAGCGTACCTGATCTCACTTTCCACGCTAATGGAAAGAGATTTGTCTCGGTTGATGACGAGACGATGTGGGATTTCCAGGGTTCGACATGCCAGGCATTCGCCCGACGGCTTGACGCTGCGATACAATTTTATGCATCATTCACAGCCTTTGGTATTCCTGACCTCCTATGGAGAGCTCCTGGAAGAGTTGGAATCCTCGCTTGCATCGAGTAGGGTCAGGCTGGTTGGTTTATGACATGTTGTTGCATTGCGTTGGGAGGGGAGTGGCAGGTAGCGGAGGAGATTTGGATATTTGTAACTGAATCATTAAAAGTTAGCCCAAGATTCGTGTACTCTATACATTTCTGTATAACAATAGATTTCCAATCTTACTAAATATGCCGTGAACATATCGCCAATTCCCATGCATGTGACTCAAAATCCACAACAGTTTTTCAGACTATTCGTCTGAATACACGGTATGTACGCGTCACTTTGACCGTGCAAAGGCCAGACATGCTGAACGAGATTGTATATGAGGCGTCTTCCGCTGAGAAAGGCCTCCAGAATTGCCAATAGCGTCAAAAACGTTCGCGGTGGGATTTGATAGGGTGAAAGATAATGACAATCTCAACGCAGCGTGCTTTGAAGTGCTATGAAGGGCTGGGAACGTGGATAAACAGCGATTTTTGCAGCGCTGAGTTCTGGAACCCTGGTACATGTATTCTTCGAAGTCAGCCTACCACATATCGGTCGGCAAGATGTGCGCTGGGAAGTACAGTAACCGCAGAAATGTTTGCGTAGGATCGGTTTTTTGCGTCGCTCTGTGTAGCTTTCGAGCGCCCTTCATGCTTGCATCGCTTGTCAAGCTTCCCACTTTCCCAGGTATCTCGACTGCCTCTCTACTGCCCTTCCATCTCCGAAAGGCACTTAATTCTCTCATCTTTGGAAAAGAAATCCATGTCGTAGAGTTTCAAGAGCGGCCATGCCTTCGTAGCAGGCATCTTTCGCACGTACTCGTAACCGGCGGTGGCTGCTGTTGTCGAGGAACAACTCAAATTATCTGCTTTGATGTGAAGGCTTTGTCAATCACGAAGATACCTGGCCACAAAGCGAGAAGCAACTTGCCTCCAACCTCCGCTGAATGGGCTGCTTTCAGAAAGACCGACATCGCATTCGTCGTATTCTGTCGGGTATCGTTTGGAGTCGGCGTCGTTGCCACCGTCATCGCAGGGCCCGTTGCTGTTCTCGTACTGTTCGCAGTGGTTGTGGTTGGTCTCCTCTATAGGTCGTTGGAGTGTCGCCCAGCTTTGGCCATCTAGTGCGGAACTTGACGCCTCTCTTCGCGTTCGTATCGTGCTGCGGTGCTTTCGGTGTTTTAGGGAGTGCTCTGAAATACACATCTGTTGCGTCTATCACTGCGGTGGTATGGGCTGTGGCGCGAACTCTGAGGGCGTATTTCTGCGGGAGCTCATGGCACCATGCGATTAGGATGAGGATGAATCGCTCCCATCTCCACCATACGATAAACATGGAGAGAGGCAACAGGTGCCGCGCCTAATGGCCAAAGCTGGGGAACACACTCCGACGACCGACCTGTAGAAAGAAACCAGCTACCTCTCAAGCCACTTCAAGCTGAGAGGCAACGGCAAGACCGTTTGGTGCTTCATGAAATGCCACAACACAACTACTTCAAGTCAGCAGACACAAAAAAGAAGCCTAGATTTCGCCCAGTAATGTTGCAGAGAAACTGCGGCTCAGTTCGAAACGAGAGCGCAAATGTTAGAGAGAAGGCCTAAGGCAAACTGAAGCTAGCGATATTTTCCAGCGCCTTGATGAGTCAGCCTTCTCGCGGCTGCCGTTCTTTCGCAAACACGCAAAGTCGAGAACCTGGAACCAAAAGAAGCCTTTCTGGTGTTTTGAAGCGTTTTCGAATGAAGCCTGGCCAAGAGCCATAATCCCAGACGGCACGGCAGAAAATTTGACGTTTTTGATGGGCAAAAAAAAAAAAGTTTGCGAATCGAGAGTTTCGTGTCTGTTTGAAGGATGAGTCTGAACGCATGTGCACAAGGAAATTCTCCAGTGGGAAAAGGTGACTGTAAAGCAATATTTTTTTTTCAGTATGTACCATCTAGCTGCAATAAAAAAAACTTGTTCTTTTCTTTCATTCTTTTTCTTTTCATTTCTTCATTTTTTCTCCATTTTTTTCCGGAGTTCATTTCTTTCTTGGTTTTGAGTTGAAAATTGCGTTGTGCGGTAGACCGCGTTCCAAAACCCCAAGAACTGCCAATCAACTCTTTCAACAACATCGCGAGAGAGCAGGGCTAGACTTGGGATTTGAGACGCTTGCTGAGCACAATTTCCGCAAAGAAATGCATGCAAAGCAGATGCCCGCCACTTCTGTATCCAAGGGATATCGCTCGTGCGCTTCGCTTCCAAATGCACTTGTTCAAACTGCAAAATGCAAACTGCAAAATGCAAAAAGAAATTCATCAAAACGGCAAAAGAGTTCGGTGCCAGATGTTGAATCTGGCACCTACATCTCTCTCTGTTTGTTAGTATCCCCCATTCCTCCAGAGGGGCAGTTTGACCTGACCGCTGGACCACGGCGCCCCTGCCCCCCCAATCTGGATCGGTTGTCGTTTTTTTCGAAAGTCGTCGGTCGGGATTCGAACTCGGTTGTCGTCGGTATCGGTTGTTGGCCTTCGTTCCACATAGGGGGGAGCTTGACCTGACCGTTGCACCACGGCGCCCTCCCCCCCCGAGAGCGATTGAAGTTATCGGGGGGTATAAAGCATTGGAAGCTCTTCTGCTGCCAGCTGCGAGGCCCTCTCCCGTTTCAGAGGCGGGAGAGGGCGTGGGAAGCGCTGTAGAGGTGCTGAACAGCTCTATCAGGCCAGCTGGTCGACAGCTTTAGCCAGGTGAAGCCGCCTGTGACCACCAATTCGTGCGCTAGAGACTCGATTCGTGGTGTTGCTAGCAAGCTCCGCCTACCCCACCTCTGTATCATCACGCAAGGTGTCCGCAAAATCCCTCATCCACCAGCTTTGGTAGAGCGAGCCACTCCCACAGGAATGCTCCGTGCAAATACGCAGAAGAGCAAGCGTGGCCTGGGTCGCAGCAATGAGCGAGCGAGAATCACTTGATTCTCGGTGGCATTACGAGCCACGTTGCGATATTTGAGTACCAGATTGCAGAGTGATTGCCGCATGACTGCCGTTGAATCCTGACTTATACGCTTGCCCATCCATTTCGAGATGATCGTACCGCCGCGCAACCGGGCTTGAGCAGTAAAAATGCCTTGCAGTCCATGTTCGTATGCATCGTGTCAAAGGGAAATCGTATCGCAAACAGATCTGACAGATTCTGTCGTTGCGTTTGGGCCCGAGGTCGTATACCCGAGGGTTACCACGCGGTGAAGAGGAACTGCGGAACGGGGCCGGCGTGCGGGTCGGGAAACTGATATTATGGCACTTTCGATATGAAACAAAGCTGTCAAGAGTTAGTAGCTACCACTGCAATGCTTTGGTATGTATCAAAGCAAAGAGGGCGCAGCGGTTGAGTGTTTGGCACAGAGCGAGCGGCTGTGAAAATTGAGGATGTAAGAGATGAAGTTGTGGGTGGGACAAATAAGCGCAGAAATGGACAAAAGTGGGTGAGTCAGCAAGCCCTGGTTGGTTTGGTGGGTGGTTACATAATTGTTAGTTTCCCAAATGGGTCACACGCCAATTTGCGAATAATGAGCTCCTAGTGGATGAAATGCTTCAATTATTTGTTCAATAATAAGATAAATTACCTGAATTGGGATGGAAGGCTTTACTATTGACAATATCGGCTGTGGAGACGGGGAAACAGGAAGAGTGTCACCTTGACAGATGCATCACTGTGAAATTTCGTCTACTTCAACAGGACATCTCTACCACGAGATGCGGGACACATTTGTCAGTCTGGATTAAAAAGAAATAATACAATGAAGTCGACTGCGAAATTTCAATCATCCGTGTGTAAATCCATACTCGACTCCTCCAAAGAGATTGATTTGGTACGATTGGTTGTTTTGTCTTGGGTAGAATGAGCTTGGTCTCACGACGATTGGTCGCGGTACATACATACATGTATGTACTTCATCAATTTCTGACAACTTTACTTTAGTAAAACCACACTGCTAGAACAAGAACTATATGGTATAACAATTCCCAATAGCTGCAGCAATGCTTAAAGAGCCGTCTTACTTTGTACAAGATGAGGGATCACAAAGGTTTTATCGGAGAGTATGTAGGCTTGTTGGTGCTGCTTACACCAAATGTGAAACCAGAGACCTTGTATTTGGCTATTGTATTGGTAAAAATATTGAAATTACGCCCTTTGCGGGCCAAAATCCACAACTTACTTAGCAAGCATCATCCCTTGTGAAAATGCTTCTGGAACCAAGCCACGGCCTGCCTCTCTGCTTCAGCACTCTGTGCGGCCTGGGCTGCGTTGTGTGGATCTGCACGGACAGAGAAGCCGTGTCCTGCTCCAGGATACACGCGGACCTCTGTTGCAATATTCGGTATTGAAGCCCAAACCTCTCTGACCCTATCAATTTGAGCCACTGGCATTATAAAATCTTTATCCCCAATAGCCAACGAGACCGGTACACGTAACTCGGCGACATCATCCGGTATTTTAACATTGCTTGGATGCGCCGTAAAGACGGCATTCACAAGCGGCTCGCCGTTCGATGTAGTATTGAATCCTCGAGCAAGGGCTAGAACATGTAAACCACCCCAACAAAAGCCAGCCGCCCCCAGGGGCAAATGAGCTTCGCTGGAATGGCGAATGGCTTCAATAAAGCTCTGCACCTTGGTCATGGAAACGGAAAACCTATTTCGCACAATGAATGGTATGAAACCATAAGCAGCCCTCGAAATATGGTAACTGCAAAATTATTAGTATAAATCTCTGCCCCTACGGCTTGCGCATATTCGCAAGTGTAGTTATTTGTCAAGCAACTGTAAAATGGGGCTCGGGAACGACACACGGGAGATAGAGATGTTCCAACCAAGTCTTTTGCTTCTTGGTGATATCAGCAATAGTCTGCAGCATCCAAACAGGGGCGGCAGCTCCATCCATAAAGTCGGGAAGGTACACCCTCAATGAGCCTTGCCTGGCGTATTCGTCGGCAAGCAGTCTATTGTTGGGGAATTCCCAACCAAAAGCATCTGGTACAATCACTACAATACCAAAAACAGCGACACCTTCTCCTGGCTCGGAAATATAAGTGTTTCGACCGTGTAGCAGCTCTACACGCCCAGTTGGAACAAGGGACTTGGCGTGGCCAGAGAAGCAGCTTGGACAAGACATCTTGAGTGAAGATGGACGCAGCCCAAACGAGGGGAAAAAAAATAGATGGAAGGTTTTGGTGCTATCCTATCTGTTCCTTTGTTGTTTACAGAGTGATGGCGTAGTGGAGGAGTCATGAGATAGCGAGACAAGAATGCAATGGCTCGGTAATTGGCGGCTGCCGTGATCAAAGGACGGATGTCACACTTTTAGCGAAATTAAACCTGGCTAAGAGAAGCAATCTGGTCAAAGGAACATGCCTCAATTGATAGGGTTGGTGGGAACGTGAACGTCAATTGCGCGAAGTGACGGGTGGGGGCGGATATGCCAGGATATGCGAGGATATGACCGCCACTAAGTAACGGGACCGAAACATCGTACCGGTTGGAAGCGGCAGGTGGGTCTCGGAAAGAAAGGGCAGACCTTGTTTGAGAGTACGGCTGGGGGGCAATTCCAAATAAATCCAATCATCGGAAATTCTTCTTGAGCAGAAGTGAAAGTGAGCTTGTTGACGCTTTCGTAATCCAAAACTAGAATATTTGATCCCAATGCTTCGAAGACATGGCGACTAAATTCCCCCCATTCGCTCTGCCAAGTCTAAGACAACGGACGCAAGCAATGTTGGCCCATTTACACCCTGAGTTTCTCAGCTTAGCTGAGCTTGCTTTTGCGTGGCTGATTAAGGCCTATGAGTACAAAAATGAATCAATCGAAACTCGGAGAGGCATTAAAGAATACCGTTGCGTCGACCGAGCAAAAATTAGTCACCTCATTAGCTAGGTTGGTATATACGCCACTCGCTGCTAGACGCACAAAGGCTTCTCGCCAAGGCCACACGCTGCATATGTAGTCTTTTAGAATGGATCCATATGACCACATCCTATAGGATGAAGGACGACAGACGGACCAAATTCCGGTAGTTGCTCTCCTAGGCAAATATAGCATATGAAAATAGCACGTGTGGTGTGGAGGGACAAGATTCATAATGGAGACACTCGATCGGACCTCACAGTTCATGAACTATCTAGGACTAGTCTACCCCGACTTTTATCGAAATTCACTTTATTTGCACGTGATCCGTCATCAAAGGGGTGGTACTTTATCCCCAGACTATCCACGACTTCTCAGATATCGAGCTGGGTTCAAATCGAACCTACAAGTGATTTACAATGTCGGGTTTAAGCCCCACAGGAGGCATGGCTGCCCCCAACGTTGCCCGTCATTACTTCAAGAGAGCGTATCAAGCGTGCAGTAACTGCCGTCGGCGAAAGGTGAAATGCATCATGGAATGCAATGGTCAGGGACTTTTACAAGCATCTTGTACAAGGTGCAGGAGAGAACTGCGCCATTGCACATTTAGTGCCGAAAGAAATTCGCAAACCAACCCTCCAGACGCTGGGGATGTGCAAAGGACTGTAAATGTTATCGAAGGTATTGAAACCTGGTAGTAATACCCATTCGATGGAGTAAGGTCTTTCTTTATGTTTTGACATTGACTGGCAATAGATACACCGACCCACCCGGGTGAGGTGACAAGGCAAAGACCAAGGCATGCATCACCTGAAGACCTCATTCATGTACAAACTCAAGGAGAAACTACTGGTATAGACATCTATGTGATTCTTTTGCAACTTTACTAAGTCATTGCCATGTTAACGAATGGAAGCGTCGGGTGGATCGCGCAAACGACAGCGTCAAAGTCCAAGAAGTATCACGAGCAGAGTAGTATTCAACACGCCGGACACCGAATCGCCGGGGCAAGAAAGAGAATGCCAGCTCCCTCCCACAGGCCGCTCTACTCAGCAAAGTGGCCTCCCACCCATTTCCGCTACGCATGAACACAATTTGAGGCCTGAAACATATATCCGTTCCAATAATATCAGCTCAAGAGCGCCGGATCCAACAGAGGGCGTGAATATCAATGTCCAATTAACAAACCGACATTCTAGTTCTACGGAACGTGTCATCACATCGGAACCCTGGCTTGCTGTTCGCCACCCACTCTCATCCTCGTCCCCGGATACGGAGCGCCTTTGGAGCTCATGGCATTTTGTGAGAACCGGTCTGATCACTGCACAAGAAGCTGTCACGTACATTGATCTATTTTTTAAAAACATGAATAGCATGTCTCCAATCCTCCACCCTTTCTATAGCGATCATACGAAGCACGGTGACCTCATCTCTAGAGAGCCTGTGCTTTGCTGCGCCATAATTGCTCTTTCGGCACGGTATCATATATTGGATGTGAACGGGGCCGTTATACGGGGTTTTTATATCCATGACCGCTTGTGGGAACATTGCCAGTCGTTGTTTCAACGCTTGGTTTGGAATCAACGGCGAGCGATCAAAGAACAAATGGCTCACCTAGGCACAATTGAGAGCCTTTTGTTGGCTGCGGAATGGCACCCGCGCTGTGTCCATCTTCCTATGGAGACTGAATACTGGCAGCCAGATATGGCTCTCTCCGATGATGAGCAGACGACATGTCATAGCAAAGGTTTGAAATGCCGCATTTGTATTTGTCACCTCAACTGACAATATCAAGTGCCAAACAAATGGCTTCGGGAAGTTGAAGAAGCCGCTCAGAGATCAGATCGCATGTCTTGGTTAGCAAAATCTCCTCTCTGCATTCCATTTGAGAACTCTGGAATTCCGCGTTATTCTGATTGTATGCGATGCAAGGGCTCATTCACTTTTTAGGATGCTCCTTGGGAATGCTTTATCTCTGGGTCACGAACTAGACATCTTTTCCGATCAAGACGATCCCCCGGCAGATGTTCTTGACTCAGCGTCTGAAATGTCATTCGCAAATTTCCTTCGTCTCCGGCGCCACCGAGTGGGTAAACTTTTATTCGTATATATAAGCCAGCTTGCTTCACGAATTGGTTGCTCCTTACCAAGGACGCCGTTTCATGACAGTGTGTTGTCCTCATTACGAAATCCCGAATCGAGTTTGGACCATGAGTGGCACGAGTACATGACTTTATGGATAGAACTGAGCCGACTAATAAGATCTTCATCCGATTTCCTCTTTCCTTCGAAGAAAGTAACGCAGGAGCTCCTAAGAAGCGGTCGGTATGCAGCTTTTCTGGGGCATTTTCGTCCGCTACTTTCACAGTGGTGGGACAGGTTCAAGACGCATGCAAGTAAGAAAATTTTCCGAGCTGTTCCTTATGCTGTAATCTAGTGGCTTATATGTAGCAGACAACGCTACTTGCTGGCAGCTCATACTGGTTGACTATCATTTTGTGCGTGTCTATATCAACTCCCTGGCGTTGCAAGCCGTTGCGGGACGAATGTGGAAAGATGACGGGCGAATGAGAAATCTGCAGCTTAAAGATAGCCAAGATTCCGACTTTGTTCGTGAAGTTATCGATGCCAGCAGCAGGGTCCTAGAGATGGTGATCGAACTATCTCGAGATGGCAACTTGAAATACCTGCCTGCCCGGATATTCATTAGGGTTGCTTCCGCCTCGATGTACTTGATTAATGTTGGTTGCATCCTCTCCAATTATACGGTGAGTTCCTTCACTCAAGCTAATTATTCAATTTACAGGCTCTAGCGCTGGGTGTACGCGGTAATGAGTTGGACCGGTTGTTAGGTCTGTTAGATCGTACGGTTGAAGCGCTGTGCCTGAACTCCGTTGATGATGTACATCTCGGCTTCCGGTACGCTGTATTACTGAAAGAAAATACAAAAGGTCTCCGGGAACGGTTCATCCGGGTCAATCCCCCACCTATGGAGGTGGTGTCACTCTCCTTTAACGATGCAGATGCATTTCTTGGCAACTCCCCAGGTATCCTCGCGCCGCCACATTACACCGAGGTTGCACAATCAAATATTCAAACAGAATTAGCAGATCACGAAGCTGATGCAGGGCCGAATTTTCTAATGTCCACTCCAGTGTCCGGAGAGGAAATGCTCAGCGAAAACCCTATGCCTGGGCATCTCCCAGCGACAGGTGACTATTCCCGTGATGAGTGGTTTGCGTTACCATTCACTTCTGAAGCTGAGCTTGGAAAGCCTTTCATGTCATACTTTTTTGGCATTGAGCCCGGAGACGAAAGGTTCTTTTGGGACGTTGCTTAGGCGTTGTGAGGCGGCATTGGCTGGGACTGGGCAAAACCTAGGCTGATAATTTATGAACCGAACATGTCTCCAAGTATGCGAATATACTTTCTCGTTATCTCACCATATAATACTGGGGCATACTATTCAGTGTACTCATTAGAAACTGTGGTGTTGAAAACCAAATGAGCTGCGGTACAGAAGTGCCACACCACATCATTAATTTGTGTTGTAAATTCCTTTAGTATATTTACTGTGACGGTAACTGTTGTCGCAGACTATGTACACTTTGAACTCATGTACTGTACTGTTCCTTCGATACGCAGATTCACTCCAGTGTTTGTTCTCGCAAAGAACTGAGAATTCCGACCACCCCGTCAATATCCCAATATTTGGCTTCTATTTTATCCCCAATAACCGTCAATTGCATGTCTCTCGTGTCGCATTGGGGCCATGGAGAGCCATCCGAAAACTGAGGTTCTCCAGTTCGAGCAAAAGTCACCCAGGCATTCTGAACATCGTTCGCAATTTGTACGTCAGTCGCATCAAAGTCTTTGTCCCTGGCGGACTGTCCAACATCGACGGCTGATGCCTTTTTTGCAAACCACGGCTTCAAAACTCCATCCTCAGACACGTTACCGAATATATAGGGTATCTCGGCGCCATGGTAGGCCAGCATATCAGAACGACGGGTAGCAGGAGAAATACGCGAAAATAAGAAGAAGTAGGTCCTACAGTTCAATGCAGCAAATCTGTGGTAAGTAGCCATTGCCGGCTCCATCCAAATAGCTGCGGTGCATAATTCTGTGAGCGCTTGGTACGGACTGAACTTGCCATTGCTAAAGTAATTCATCATCTCGTGGTCGCCACCGCGTGCTAGGATGTTGGACATATTGGCTAGAGTGTTAAAGGTATATATCTCTGACGGTTCTTGACCAGGACCCGTATGAAGACCCGTTGGACGCCAAAAAGCTCGGGCTTCATGCTGTGTGCAGCCAAACAGCACTGGGACATCTTCATCCCAAGCGGAGAATTCCCTCATTACAACCTCGTCATCTGGTACCGGGTACCATGCTAAATTTGCCGGAGAATGAAGGTATCCAGGAGGCGGTCGAGTTCCACATACTGTTAATGAAGCGGCCCGAATCTGCTCTGTAGGGATACGACGAAGTACATCCAGATCTCGGCTTCCCAATAGATTCATGAATTTTTCGCTCGTGTTGTTAACGCGTTCTGCGTTTGGTGATGGTGTGGCAGCGTAATCCTCAAAACCAGCACTCTGGATGATGGCACGATGAAACAGGCCACGAGCGGCTGGAGTACATAGCAAAGTCCGGACTGCGACTGCGCCAGCGGACTGGCCAAATATAGTGACATTCTGGGAATGTCCGCCAAACATTGTAATGTTCTCTGCCACCCATTTCAAAGCGGCAACCCAGTCTGTGGCTGCAAAATTGCCGCCAGCTTCTGGGTGACGCAGAAATCCAAATGCACCGAGACGATAGTTGATTGATACGACGACTACGCCGCGACGTGCTAGGTCTTGGCCAGAATAAACATCCATCGATGAAGATCCATTTAGGAAACCACCGCCATGAATCCAGACCATGACAGGTTGCTGTGTTGACGGATCCAAACTCGCGGTCCAGATGTTCAGATACAGACAGTCTTCACTAGACTCTACACCAAGTTCAACCCCAGTGTCAACGGTTTGAACTGCCGCCTTTCCAAAGCGAGTTGCATCTCGGATACCCTCCCAAGCAGGTGGAGAGGAAGCTGGTCGCCAGCGGCGGTCGCCAATCGGTGGTTCGCTATACGGGAGGCCCAAGAATGAATAGATCCCATCCAGTACAGACCCTTCAACGACGCCTTGTTTTATGCGAACGGTAGCCATTTGTTACTAAAGAGATTGTAATATGCAAAGCGAATCTTCAACTGAGACACTGCAGGAGAATTATTATACTTTATATTGTAGGAGGATGGAGCCAGGCCACCAGGCGCCCGCACCGTAATTTGACCCACCTCATCCGGTCTTAACCCACCATAGCCGTGTTCCACGTTCTGCTTCTCTCACCTCGTCAATTTTTAATTGTTTAACGGCGCTTCGGCGAGCCTTCGCTAGAGTGGCGGAGAAACTAAGTGCCACTGCATTGATTGTTAGGATTATGTGTCCTTTCAGCTGTTCTGGGTTGTTACAGGCCTAATCCCTAACGCAAACAGGTAGAATAGTGTCTTTCATATTACCATTAGGTATTATACTTTGTAAATTAACTATCTTCCTCTTTCAGAATCCAATATTTCAGGCTCGTTGATGAACCCATCCGTGCTTTGGCTTCCGCTCTTTTCTTGGGCATACACTCGATCCTCGAGCTGCTTCGTTTCATATTATACCTCTCCTGGTTGTTTTTGCATTCGGGAATTCACCATAGTTGCCCAGCTGGTTAGAAATTTACTTGTCTGAAAAGTTACAATGAAGTAGTGTGCTAGTCCCGATATTAGCGGTGAGACGTATTGAATGCGCTGCCAAAGTACTGGTCAGTGAATTACGATATCACAACCATATTATAGGCCCGTGGAAAACTTGTCTCTATTGAATGATACTACATAATCCGACATAATATCCTTCATCTAAGAGCCCCTAATTCGGGAGACATGGGTTGGAAGCGCTGGTGGCGTATCTCGCGTCCTACGCCAATAAACATACTTAGAAAGCTAGATTGAAAGCAAGACTGTCTTCACAAATTTGTTCGCGCATGTCATGTAGTCTTCTATACATCAGCATTCATCCCGCATATCTGTAGAAACCTTTGCTAACCTGAGATGACGTGGGTCCTTAGCGAACAACGCAAGATGCTCCTGGGTCTCCAACTGGAGAATAATACCCATATCGTAACCTTTAGTTCTCTGCATATCAAGAGCTGGGCCTATTTCAAGCGACAAAACCCCTGCAAAGGCCAAATGATTAGATAAATCCACTGGGTTTAGGTTGTTTCAATTCATGGTTTTACCTGGAATACTTCTTCCTACTTCCTTAGATTCGGTAATAAATTGTTCAACCTGAGCTTTCGGAGCATCTTTCTTTAGTCGAAAGAGTACTAGTATCCAAGTGGAATTAGAAAACGCCAGCGTCAGTATCACTTCATAAGAGACATACCAACACGATAGACCGGCATGATGTAGTTGGCTTCGGTTTTATGATATATGAATATTGTAAGAAAACAATGAGTGAAAATGGACATCATACTGAAAGACTCGCCTCTTTAAATATGAGGCCTAAGACGCCGGAAGCTTCACTATGAAGCTCCCACTGTACGGTAAATAGCGGGACTTATGCCTGGAAACCCGGCTGTTCACGGGTGTGAAACCACCATCAAAGGTCTCGCTCGATCCATAGTTATTCTGGGAAGTGTTCTGCTTCCTAATCCAATAATACTCTGCTAGTGTTACAAGAAAAGGCATGTGCTTTGCAATAGAATTAGAGTTATTTATGAGGGAGATGATTTCCCACCCTCTCGAATGACTTCCTTCACTCGCCAGAGCTCCACTGTATGCTGTGTTAACTTGCCGTCTCCATTTTCAACCTCCGAATAAGCTGGGCTTGAATAAGAGAAATGAAGAATGATTCCTGACAAGACGATTCCCTAGTTTAGCATCGCTTCCGTCCCTACCCCAGAATAGCCAGGATATCGGGTACTAGAATCATCGGAGTGCCGAAGCTAAACCCAAACCCAGTGGCTAAGACTGGCGCCGTCTTCAGCCGTTCTTTTCCACTCACGCAACAGAAATTGATCGAAATTTTGGATAGAGATAGGAATTTTGGTGCCAAAGCAAAACCAGTAATATGCATGTAGATTCAGGGCCGGGACTCGAGAAGGGGGTTTTTCTTTTTAAATACTAGGGTGCCCACAAGGTCAGCATAAGAAAGTCGTGGGCTATACATTGTCCGCTAGATATCAAAATATTTTAAAGTGGCTGTTTGATTGAAGAGTCTCAATGATGGATTACAAGGATCGACAGACGCGTATTTACGTGGACGGGATGATGTTCAACCGCCGCCCACTGGTCACTACTGATCCCACAAAGTTGGAGGAACAGGCCAGACAGTACATGACTGCTCGAAGCTTCGATTTTGTCTCAGGTGGCGCTGGTGAGAAATCAACAATGGCAGCAAATCGACTAGCTTTTCGACAGTGGAAGGTGAGTAGGTGATAAGAAGTGCCGGTACTATGTAGTACTACGTAGTACTATGCACTGGATTCAGGGGCAACTGACGACGTCGGTTGTCGGACTACCTCATCCCATTGTCAGTCCATTCCGACTGACCAGCCAACAGATTATTCCGCGAATGTTGTGCCAAACTACTCATCGCGATCTAAGTGTCAAATTATTTGATCGCCTTTATAAAAGTCCAGTTATTATGGCTCCGATCGGTGTACAGGCGATCTATCACAATGATAAGGAGCTCGGTAGTGCGGAGGTTGCAGCTTCACTAGGCATTCCGTACATCCACAGCACCGCCGCGACCTGCAGTATCGAAGAAGTAGCTCAAGCGAACGGAGCAGGTCATCGCTGGTTCCAGCTTTACTGGCCAAAGGATCATGAGCTGACCAAGTCTCTACTGTCTAGAGCAAAGCAAAATGGCTACGAAGTATTAGTCGTGACACTAGATACTTGGGCTTTGGCATGGCGTCCCTCTGACCTCGACAATGGATACGTCCCTTTCATGAAAGGCGTGGGAACACAGAACGGGTTTTCAGATCCTGTTTTCCAAGAGAAGTACCGACAGACTGCCGGCAAAGATATCGAAGAAGATGTGGTGGCTGCAGCCAGCGCGTGGAATGCTGACCTTTTCTCTAGCCAAGGCAGCAGGCACACTTGGGAAGACATTGCCTTTTTGCGCAGTCACTGGGACGGGCCAATTGTTCTGAAGGGCATACAGCACGTGGATGATGCAGTGATGGCTCTTCGTTCTGGTGTTCAGGGCATCGTGGTCAGCAACCATGGAGGGCGACAGGTAGATGGTGCCATCGGAAGCTTAGAAGTACTCCCCGAAATCGTTGATGCAGTTGGAGATAGCCTTGCGGTTCTTTTTGACAGTGGAATCCGTACTGGATCGGACATTGTGAAAGCTTTATGCCTTGGTGCCAAGGCAGTACTTGTTGGACGGCCCTGGGTTTATGGGCTTGGCATTGCGGGCAAGAAAGGGGCGCAAGATGTTTTACTTGGCCTTCTTACAGTAAGTGGGCACAAGTTGCTAGCGATGTCAGTTCTAACATTTTCTAGGACCTCGACCTTACGTTGGGCCTAGCCGGCCTGCAAGGAATCCAGGATTGCAAGAGATCCATTGTTCGGAGAGTGGCTTATGGGGGAGATATTCACTCAACATATTAAAATGCAGTTGATCAGTTCTGCACAATCCAGATTAAATTAAGGGCATCTTGTTGATTTGGGCCAGCACTTCTGGAAGCTAGTAGCCTAATGGCAGGCAATTCCTTCTAGCTATGAGTCGTAAAAAACCCCATTGTTACACAGTTCTCAATACAAACTAGATAGTGGAAGCAGAATAAACCGCTTCGGCGTATTCTTCTTTGTGTCGCTCGGTGTTTGTATTCGATTCAACTTATCTCTTCAGCTGCAGTGGCGTCAGTGGATACGTAATAGGGACATCTAACCAATGAAAAAGTTATAAAGTAAAAGACCAAGAGTTATAAGGGCATCAGATCATGTGGCACTACAGCCGTCCAATGGCCCTTACAAAATACACTCACATGCCCCCAGAGCCTACAGAATTCACAGGCCCTGTATGGGGTGAGATCCCCTCCACTGACTCTGCAGCAACCCAAGACATAGTCTACTACTCTCAGTTCTCCATTCCGCCCTGTGCCGAGCTTCGGTAAGCTCCATCACTAATGGGCTTGCCCCGGACGGATAACAACGGGGATCCAGGGATGATGATGAATGTCACAATTGACCCCATGGGGCAAGCCTCCGCCCTCTGGAAACAAACGGGATTTAATATTGGAGAAATATGCGTGTACTTAAGGTAGATGTTTTGACAGATTAGCTACAGCTCAATAAATTCTACACTTACCTGACTTTGCATCAACTTCGCATTGCTTAAAACATTGTATCTACTACCAAATTTCCAAACTTCAATCACCAAACTCAAACAATGTCGGAACTACCGTATCTGGCCATCGTTGGGGGAGGAATTGCGGTAGGAAACCGACGATTGCTGTAATCATTGTTGACATAACTGACACCCATGTATGCAGGGACCTGCGCTAGCCCTCAGCCTGAAGAAACATCACGGAATTTCTTCGATTGTATATGAACTTCAGCCCAAGTACGACGTGCGAGGAGTCAACATCACTCTGGCACCTAACGCAGTGCGTGTCCTCCAGCACGTTGGAGTCTATGACGTGGTCCGCACCCAGGGGTACAGTTACGATGACCTTCATTTGAGTAATGCCAGATCTCAGGCCCTTGGAAACTTACTGCAGGGAAGCCCAAAATACTATAATTATTCTTGCCTAAGAGTACATCGAGCTATCGTCCAGAAAGCGCTGTTGGACGAATTAAAAGTACAAGGAATTCCAGTTATTTTTGGCAAGAAGCTGGTTCGACTACACGAAGAAAAAGAGTCTGTCGAGTTGGAGTTTGCTGATGGAACTTCCGCAAGGGCATCTTTTGTCATAGGAGCTGATGGCGTGCATTCAAGGGTTCGAGATGCCATCATGGAGACTCAAACAAGCTATAGTGGGTTCATGGGCATCATTGGCATGGGCGTCAAGCGTGAATCTCTTCACAAGTCGGCGAGCCAGGTGCCACTACCAAATTTCGTATTCGGCAGCAAAGGTTTCGTTGCCATCATGCCATCCAGTTACGAAGGGACTGTAGTCGATTTCTTCTCGACTATGCCTTTTCCAGCCCGATCAAGGGAAGAATGGAATGAGCTTGCCGAAGACAAGACGAAAGTACAAGAAATCCTTCAAAAGCGATTCGGCGATAAGTGGCCCCAATTCATTTGTGACATCACCAGAGACTATGATAAAGAAGGTCTGAGCCTGCTGCCGTGAGTACCTATTTTACACATAGATCATTGAATATTTCAATTCTGACATGATTATAGGTTTTTCGAAGTGCCACCTCTAGAGCGCTGGACGAGTGTCAAACGACGAGTAATCTTAATCGGCGACTCTGCTCATGCCTTCACACCTCAGGGAGGACAGGGTGCTGCGATGGGTCTTGAAGATGCCGAGACACTTTCGCATACTTTGTCTCACCCAGATTTTAAATCAGACTATATGCGCCTGCTAACCATCTGGGAACGTCACCGGAGTGAGCGGTTGCGTCTTGTCAAAGATTTCACTGACTTGAACGGACGCTTGAGATCACCCGACACTGCGTTCATTCAATGGGTCAAGGAGTGGCTTATATGGGGTCGCTTCAGGTGGACAGGTTCATTGGGAAACATGCAATGGCTCCATGGATACAATGCTGAAGACATTGTTCGCTTTTTCTAGCTCATTATCTCATAACAGTTTAGAACAGTTCTAATGTAAAGTATCAATTGACTCTATGCGAAACCGACCCCAAATAACTGTGGAATGAAGATTTGATAATAACACTATATGACACACAAACTGCGACAGGCTACACTTGACACAGTGGAATAGTGCGTCGTTATGTGATAAGCCAATTCTAACTACATTGTGACGAAGCAACTGCACAGTCGCGACTTCGAGGATTGCCCCAAAGCTTCATGAAGAAAGCCTGGAGAAGTTGGCACATTACTTCAACATTATTCCTATCAATTGATCGCCAGGATACAAACTTCCAGCAGATTCACCTACTTAACCTGGTATTGCATCACTATCGCCACAACCAACATCATGGATCAATTACTAACATTGGTATTGGTCGAGGCTCACTTGAAGTACTGTACAACATCAATACAACAGAATGGATGTGAAAACTGGGACAGGAGGGATAGACTTGCCGTTTAGAAGTGCCATATCAAACTATAGCACGGAGTTATCATGGACTATTGAAGGGATTTGTACATTGCTAAGCAACTAATGTTTTAGCTTGATCTTGGCACGTCAACTAATGGGAGCCAGATTGATTAACCAAACTCTAACACACTGGATAATCGCGGATAGACATGGCCGGATATTTCGGTTCCCACTTCGCGCCTCTTTCCCCATGGGGTAACTGATTCATGTGGGACTTGTTTTCATACCCCAGCTTGGATCTCCCCAGATCTAGAAACTAACCGGCATATAAGGCGGTTGTGCGCTTCAAGGGTTCCCAGAGTTGATGTGAAGGTGAAAGCAATCTCGTTTTCTGAAGATACTTCACTTTGTCATCGATAACACTGTTCGTGTACACTCCGAGATGGATGGCCCAACAGGCAGCGCATTAGGCACTGTCCGCATCCGAAATCCAGATACCAAACAAATTATTCTGATCCCACCACCTACGAACGATCCCAATGACCCTCTCAACTGGTAGGTCAGGGGTGGCGTAAGAAGAATCAACAATGCATTGCTGACTTTGAGGAGGTCCAAAATCCGACGTTACTACATTGCCATCTCAGCATGCGTTGCCATGTTTCTCTGCACCTTCTTGGCTAGTGGTCCGTCTGTGGCACTTCCACAAATGGCGGAAGAATTCTTGGGACACTCGGGGTTGAAACCAACCGAACGAATTGCCAAAGCAGCGTACTTCATTACAACCGTAACTCTAATGCAAGGCATTGGATGTCTTGCGTGGATGCCACTCATCATCAAATATGGCCGCCGACCTGTCTACATTGCTTCTTTCACTCTGTACACTGTTACTGTAATCTGGGCGGCAGTGGCTGACTCATACGCAAATCAACTCGCTGCAAGGATTGTGATGGGATTTGCTATAGGGGCTGGTGAATGTTTAGCTCCCGTCACAATTGCAGATGTCTCCTTTCTCCATGAACGCAGCGCATTGATGGCGTAAGTATGACTCCTCGCTGCGTGAACAAATACTAAAGAATTCTATATAGCGTATATACGGCTGCGGTTTCAGGTGGTGTTGCTGGAGGCATCATTGTCTCTGGTCTGATCACCATTGCTCATGGATGGAGGACAATTTACTACGTTTCAGTGGCCCTTATTGGCGCAATGACTGTTGTATTATGCTTCACCATGCCCGAAACCTCATACATCCGAAACCCTGTCGAAGCCGAAACCGACAACACTTCACCTCCTTTGGATAAAGAAAGTGGCACAGAACACACCGAAAGCATCGGCTTCAGGGGGCAGAGTATTCCCCAAAAATATACATTTCCCCAACAACTTCGTGTCTTTCATGGAACATTCACAGAGGAGCCGCTGGTCAAGATATTTGTTCGGCCAATTGGGCTTCTGATTCTACCACCAGTTCTGTGGGCCACATTGGTCATGTCCGTACTAATCGGGTTTTTAGTTGCAGTCTCTTCCACATTTTCGGCTGCATTCTCCCAAGTCTACAAGTTTGAGCCATATCAGTCCGGGCTATGCTTCGTCTCGGCTCTGATTGGTTCCCTTATTGGCATCGCCTTTGGAGGGAAGTTTACTGACATCGTTGCCGATTATTTCACCAAGAGGAATGGCGGTGTCCGAGAACCAGAAATGAGGATTCCGGCTATAATAATAAGCCTTCTAGCAGCTCCAACTGCTTTAGTACTGTATGGCGTCGGTATCCAAAACAGATTACACTGGATGGTCCCAACACTGGGGCTAGGTCTGCGTAAGTATTCATCCTCATTTCTAAGCACGTAGTGGACTAACCGGCCATAAGTAAACTTCTCTATCGTTCAGGCAGTCAACATAAGCATGGTGTACACAATCGACTCGTACCGGCCAATTGGAGGGGAGGTTGTTGTAGCACAATTAGGTTTCAAAGGTTAGAGCGCCTGCATCCAGCAGAAAAGAGACTCCAGCTAACGGTAAAACAGCCTGTTTTGGATTTCTACTTTCCTTTTACACCAACCCATGGATTGAACAAGTTGGTTACAGCATTGCTTTTGGTACTATGGCAGCCATTACTGGAGTAGTCCTTCTCGCTGGCCTCCTGTTTTATTTCTTCGGAAAAGAGATCAGACACACTTCTCTTCGCTGGCAGGCGCTACGATTTGTGCTTTGGAACAAAGACCGAGAACTTGGAGAGTAAGATGAATATCGCATAAGCCATAATTCACCTATAGATAAGGAGTTATCTATAGATTAGTCGCATAACGAGCTACGTGACCCCCACGCTAAATGGAATTACCATCCTACAGTTGTTTATTTCTCATGAGAGTAGAATATGGCCCTACATTCGCACAGGGCTGGCCTCGTACGGGTTGTTATGAAGTAGGTATATTGACGATACTGCCGCATACTTCAAACTCTGGCTTAGACCTGTTCACAACCATTGTCTGCCTTGGGTAGTGAATGTCTCAGCAAATCCCGAAAAGAGCTGTTGGAAGAGAGGTTGGGTGTATGTAATTATTCATTAAAGGTCTTAGTTATCTAGATACAAAGTCGGGGGCAGGACCTCTTATATATACACAATCTACGAGATCCGATGAGGCAGATCGGATAGGGGTCACCCTGCAGTCAACAAGAGCAATGTTGACACTATTGCACAGAAGGAGCAATACGAGTAATGTCTTCAAACATCTCAAAGGCACTGAGAGCCCGAACCGAGCCCATCCAAGAGAGTGGCTGCCATTCTCCACGCATCTAAAATTCTGGTGTTACCGAGCTGATATTAAGATTTGCGTTGGTGTAAGTGAAACACAAATAGAAGAACCTCACTCAAATAGACCGGGCAAGAAGTTCGACGCGTCCTTGTATGCCACAAGATTTCTTTTTCTTACTCTTATTGTCTAGGGCGGAAACTAACATAGGGGCCATCTATTTTACTTACAAATATATCACTCATTTGGAACTCACCTGGTCGTTCTCTGCCTTTCCCCAGACCAGGATTACCCTCTCCGATTTCACCCAGCTTTCCAGGCGCCAGTTGCATGTCATAAGCCCACACCAATCTTGACAGTGCTATGGTCAACTCCATGTATGCCATAGGCTTGCCTATGCATCCCCGCGGCCCAATACTAAATGGATTAAAGACGTCTCGCAAGCTTTTTAGCGATGCCTCGCTTGCAGCTTCACCAATTATCCAGCGCTCAGGGCGATAAACGAATGGATCCTGTACAAAATCGGCGTTGTGGTGTAGGGCATAGATCGGGCAACCAACTCCAACGCCGGCTGGGAGTTTCTCGCCCAAAACCTCAAGACCGCCATCGAGGGTCTGACGGGGTAAAATTGCACCAACGGGCGGCGACATTCGCAGTGCTTCATCAATACACGCGCGGATGTATGTACAAGAGTTTAATTCTGGACCAGCTCTAATCGCTTCGACGCTATTAAACTTGGAGTTAACTTCCTTGTATGCACGGTCTAGAGCTGCTCCGTTGTGGGCAAGGTAGAAGATTGTACTCGTAAGTGTAGTTGACGTTGTATCAGACCCTTTGTTTTTGATGCATCAGCATTAGTATAACCTGTGGAAATAGTGAACAGGGCATACCAGCAATAATAAGCGTGTTGCTCTCCCCCCATAGCTCGCTCTGTGCGAAACCTTGACCTGTCTCCGGGTCTTTGGAGTTTAACAGGTAGTAAAAGAAGTCTTTTCGGGTGGAATTAAAGATGCTGCTATTCATGCGAGATCTAACCTGTTTCTTGCTGAACGCCATGTACTGATCACGGTCTTTGTTCAGCTTTCGAAATAGGATCCTGTCAAATCCAGATTGGTGAAGCCAGGGCAGTGGACCAGTCTATTTCCATAAGTTTTAAAATGCGCTGCTGATATCTTGGACGATAACTCACTGTATTATGCCGCTTGGCGGCCTGGGCAAGCAAATGCGCTGCTTCTCGGTTCTCCGGAATATCGCCTTCAAGCATGTTGAAGGACTTGCCAAAACTGAGGTCACCCATGACATCAAAGCCAAGATAGGTGCTCCATTTCGAGACATTTTTGGGCTCGGTCCACTCGCCAGAACTCCCACCAGCCAGCTTCTGGATGTATAATCGGATGTGGGCGAGAACATATTCTTCCACACCCTTCAGAGCAGCTTCTGAGAACGCATGACTCATTACGCGACGCTTTCTGGCGTGTACACTGCGTTTAATTGCAGTATGCGTAGAAACCGCTCCCGGAGTTGCGGGGAACGATAGATAGAAATCCGATTTGCGCACATTTGCCTTGTGTCCGTAGATGGCGCGCAAGGCAGCAGGATGGTTGAACGACAACGTATTCGGCCCATAACGGACAATGGGCCCTATATTGGCCGTAATTAAATTAATGCTCAGATTATGGAGAAATTTATCGATAAGTTGAAATGAAACATGTTGCACACTCACGAATCGTTTGTGCAGTTCATACAAGTCAAGATGCTTGTCTTCGCGATAGGCATGATAAACATCTCTCCACTCCATGAATTTGGCAAGGAACGGGCCGGGATATTTGGCCAATGGATGAAACAGAATGCGATAAGTGATTAAGGAAATGACCTGAGTTTGTCAATATCGAATCTGGCGTAACATGGAAATGTTTCGTACGTATACCGAGAAGATTGTTACAAAAGTAGCCAGGGTGTAGAGCCACGGGACAATATCTTTACTCAATTCATCATAGAGAGCCATTGTAATATATATGTCATGCGCAACGCAGTTTCTTTAAAGGAAAAGAAGGCAAGAATGAAAAATCGCTGGACTTTAAGAAGTATGTATCAAGTCCGGTTTTATATTCAGGCAAAGAAGAACACACGATAGACAGTATGGTCGGAGTAATTCCCTTTCGTGACGGTTAGTAGCGGATATACATTAGCGGGATCTTCCTGCACACGCAATGTTAAAGTGTGTTGGGTGAAGATTTGCTCAGTTCAACCCAGCACCGGCTACATCGGCTCCAACCACACTTGGTTTGTCTGCATCCATTGGGATATGGAACCTTCGGATTCCCTCCGGTTTGGTTTGCTGGAACATTCCGCCTATTTCCGCATCCATCACCTTCACGGCAAGGGATGATGCCTAACCCGCCCCCAACCGCCAATTGGCGTGTACGGAAAATTTGGGAATGCCGAGATATTTGCACTGATAGAACAATGAGATAGCCTATCCCGAATCTCGAGTACAGATGATCATAAGTCTGGCCTTACAGCTCACTGGCGGGCATTGTTCTGCCCACGGATACCATATCTACGATGCTCATAAACAGGCGCATCTGACTCTATCTTACCATTTAGCTCGTGAGAAACGTCGAATGACCGTTATGCGATTTAAAATATTGTCAAAGTTCTTATTCCACCCGCTAAAGCAGCCAACAAGACATTACCTAGATCAGAGAACTCGTTTTTCATTAGAATGCTTGTTGTCATGGCTCTCACGCTCGATATGTCAACGATTCTCAAGATGTGAGCTTTTTGTCCTAGTCCAAAGAAAAAAAATATAATTGACTGCGGAATGTCAATCATCTGTATGTATCTTGTGAATCTAATCCTCACCCATCCTCTCGCCAATCCTAACGTACGATCTCTTGTCTTTCCCCTTTGTACGTTGCTGCCATAGCCTCAACGCGCTCATGACCACTGTAAGAGCACAGCGCTCTCCTAAAGCACCAGATTCGAGACTATTCATAAACTGCAATGTAAAAACTGCCTTGGAACTCAACGGATTAAGGACGGTCGCCAGCAAAACGGGCACCCATGACAATGTGGCAATAATCTCTCCTTCGGGAGGGACCTTTCGAGAGGAGCTGGGGCATCTCACAAGCTTCCACGCAACGCCCTCCTCATCGCTCCTCCTCCATTCAAACCTTTCCCTCTTCATGGCCCTCCCAACTTCAATACAGAATTGATATATGACGCCATTATTTGCCACTGACCTTGCAGTCATTGTCTCCGTCTCCGTCACATCACGCGAAGCCTGTCTCTTGTCGTTCTGCGGTAGCGGCGGGAGCAAAATGTGACTCTTGTTGCTAAAGGCATTGATCCGTTGCTCAAAAAGGGTAATATCGCCAACAGCAGCAAGAGCGGCGTCTTCGCGGCTGGTTCCGTTGTGCAAAATAAAGCCTGCTCTTGGGCCGAGGGGTTTTGTACAGAACCAGTTAAAAGGGTGGAATTCTGCAAAATAGAGGTCCTCATTTGAGTGTGTGTTACAAATTGTAAAAGATTTTGACCATCCGGCTTTTATTGTCATGATTGAAGGGAAGTGGCGATAGTATAACGATGATGCTGCTCTATATTCTGGTGGCGGGACCGGGATGTCTTCGTCTCGATAGGCCGGCGGTAAACTGGGTTCATATTCCAACGCATCTTGGGTGATAGCACGCCCAGCCATAATTACCCTAATCCTGATGTCCGAATACCTAATGGATGGTTTGAAAATTGATGAATCGCTCTGGCCCTGTCGAAGAGGGAACTTGAGGCTGAACCATGCAGATGACAGAGAGGGGTTTCAATCGCAATAAAGCTGAAAAATATGTCGCACCGAAGGTCAAATCTGAAACTGAGATATTATTCTGCTACTAGCTTTGTTCTTGGGACTTGATTGTTGGCTCAACAACTGTGGTTATCCTATCCACACATTGGTATCATAAGGCCACGAAATGGTCTGTGCTGCACAAATCTTTCTCAGCCTTACGCGGAGAGGAGGCATTTCTTACCTGATCCTGGTATTTGCTTTGAGTAAACGTCACCTGAAGATGGAAACCAGTTATGCACTAGTAATTTGAGCTGAAGGCAATATGCTCATAATCTGGTATCAAGTACGTACGTGGCCGTGATATACCGCTGACAAACTTTCACAGATCAGTCTGAACCTGCTGTCAGCATTATGGTTGCCTATATGTACCCGGCAATACTCGCTCCACAGCGTGCCAATTTTAAGCAAGTATACTTCTTCCGCCAGATGTTCTAATCCGTGAGCAAACTTGAATGTCGTTGCTGTTGAACATGGCTCCAGCTCTGCGACGATGCTGTGCATTGCTCAAGTGTATGCCTTAGTAGTGGCGTAGTTAGTGATAAAATAATGCTTCATTCACTCAGTAGCCGTCTTCAGTGAATGCAAGAATCCGTTAAAAGCATAACGCTGTCCTGTGACGACTTATAAGCGTCGCCTAATATTAAAAGGTTATCTCCATCTTGGCACCAGGCAAATAACGATAATAGCAACCAAACATGCCCAAATTGCTCTGCTTGATCGTCAATTCAGCATCATTGTCTGGTCCATCGTCCAATTCCGACGAGTTTCATCCATCAAAGAGCACAAATAAAGAGAAATATTGCGTGGGGGAGTGTGTTGCTACATGTAATCACCATCCAGTTGGCTAATTTGTGACACATCAGTGGTCATCTATATGGATGCCACAATACGTCAGTTCACAGAAAGCAATAAGTGTCAATCTCGGTCGGCTCGTATGGGTCATGACGATAGAGTTCTTACACTTTCTAGATACCGACTATCAAGCCCAGCCACCTTCGAAAGTGCTTGTTATTGTAGCTCTAGGCAATCGCCTTTCTTTGTATACAAACAATAGCAAGCAAAGAAGAAGGATTCAACTGTGAATCCGGAGACGGTTAACTGCATGGCGCCAAATTTCCGCCGCAAAGAATAGCATACGTTCCGAGAACGCGATGAATGGAAGATGTGAAAGTAGCATAAATAGTACAGAACATTGCTCTTGACTCCAACTGTAGCAAATTGTCCTAATCGTCACTTGGGCATTGTCACTCGCCGTCCAATCGTCTGCTCTATTGCCCAAATGACTGCCATCGGTAATGCAGCCGCCATCGCTGCCATTAGTCTCGGTACTAGGACATCAATGCCAAGTTTTTTGTATTGCAGCCCTCATCGTCACTGTGAGGGCAACCGGGGATTCCGCCAATTCTCATTGCTCTAAACGTCCGGACTTTGGCTGTGTTGAATGTCGCAATACTCATACGAGCCAATGGGCGGAGCGATCCAATTCCGAGCTCCCCATGTACGACCTCATCCGGCACCATGACCAGCTTGAATTCCAGGGCACTCATGGCATCGGCAAAGTCCTCCCAGCTGCCGATGAGTTTGAAGCTCTGTTCAGTAGTACCTAAAGCAGTACTTCAAGGTGGTTTGTCCTAGCGTTGGGGCAGCTTCTCTCCTCAACCGTTTATATGGACGTCATTTTACTGATACCCGACCTGCAAGAATTACGACCGCATGCATGACATCATGGCATGGGCCCTGAGCAACATTGTAATACAAATATGTATTAATTATCTAGACCGACATATAATGCAAGGGTGCTTCCGCTCTTTCACTGAGATAAAGGCGAAACATCCGTGTTGTCCCATGTGGTTATCATTGCCAAGCCTAGCGACATGCAGGCTGACTTGGGACAGAAGGACACATAAGTGGTTGTAATCGACGCAAGTCTATTCCCCTGCAGTCAGTCAGTTTCACTTAACCTTCCGAAGCTGCATGATGCTTTGATCAATGTGACGTGTCGTGCGTTGCACAAGGCAGGGGAGTTTACTTGTCCTACAGCCAATCAGTTTCACTTAAACATTCAAAGCTTCACGACACTTAAATTAGTGGCGTTTCGTGCATTGTGAGCGAGAGGATCATGTAATCTCCCTGCGCCCGGTCGGGCAGTTTTACATAGGGATTTAAGGCTGTGAGACACTTAGACGGTGATGTGTCATTCGTTGTAGGGGGGCAGGAGATTTGAAGGTCATGATTTGCCAACTAACCGACTATAACCTGATCAAAGCTTGTGTGCATTGTGCCCTGATAGTAACAATATCAAGAGATTTAAACTTAAATTGGTCCTATCCGTTGTTGATTTATTTCGTGGCATCAATTTACACCAGTAAAACAAGTCAGCACAACACAACAAGGTGAGCCCCTATTTAACAAGTACAATCCCCGAATCTCTCCCGAGTTTGGCCCTAATAGGTCTATTATTATAGCTCTCTCTGTCAGTTTTCATACCATGACTCTCGGCGAGATTCTTCCCAAATCGAACAGCCTGTCTGATGGCGAACCAACAACGAAAATGACTGCAGCGGTTGCAAACTTCTTGGTTGCTCACCCTAACATCCGCTTTGTTCGTTTCCAGTGGCAAGATCTTTCTGGCCATCTAAGAGCCCGCTTGGTTCCTATTGAGCATGCACTTGTGATAGCTTCTGGAGAGAGGCCGTTACGCGTGGGGCCAGTCGCCTTCCAGTGCGTTGTAGACAACAGTCTGCTGCCAGGCATAGACCTCAAGGGCAACCATACACTTGTGGTGGACTGGACATCGCTACGGACACGACAACGTCTGGATCCCATGTATGCTAGCGTCATGTGTCAAGTCGTCGAGAACCTTCCCTACTTGCCTGAGCCAAACTGGGGTCTCTGTCCCAGGCGGGCCTTGGAAACAGTAGTAGACAAGGCAAAGCAGACACTCCATGTCAACTTCCTCGTCGGGTTTGAGGTTGAGTTTGAAATTATGAAAGCCTCAGAAGAAGGGGGATTTGTTCCTTACTCCCGTGGAATGGGCAATTACCAAGTGACGAGTTATCGAGATCCCTGCTTCGTACATATCGAGGAAGCAGTCGAGACGTTATTGGATGCCGGGGTCAAAATCGAGGCTTTCCATGGCGAGGGCCTTCGGGGGCAGTATGAAATTGCCCTTGGTCCGCTTTCTCCTGTTCAAGCTGTCGACCAGTTACTCATGGTCCATGATACCCTCAAACACATATTTGCCCGCCATGGATTGGTAGCCACCATGTCGCCACGCCCGGTACCATTGCGGCGGCAATCGTCAGGGCAGCACACCCATATTAGCATCAATCCACCACGGAATGAGGAATCGTTCTTGGCCGGCATGTTGAACAGGCTCCCCCAGCTGTGTGCCTTTGGCCTTCCCTACGGACTGTCGTACGAGCGCGTGAAACCGGTATTTGCTGGCAACATTGTGTCATGGGGTACTGAAGACCGCAACGTACCAATCCGAAAGATCAAGGCAGGCCACTGGGAAGTTCGTTGTATTGATGCCACTGCCAACATGTATCTTACTCTGGCAGCACTCCTTAGCGCTGGCATGATTGGGTGCGTTAAAAGGGAGCCTCTGTTGCTGAAAGACACTGGAATCAACACTCAATGTGATGAGACTGGTGGTGAAATGCTCCCTCAAAGCATTGACGAAGCACTGAACCGGTTGGAAATGACGTTTGAAGAGCTTGAAGCCACGATGGAAAGCAAGATCATTCGACATTACCTCCGGGTGAAGAAACGCGACGCATCATTGTTTCAGGACATGGGGTCCCAAGCAGCTCGAGATCTGATGACTGAGATTTTCTAGATCATTCTTAGATTTCCACAGATTTTATTCAGATAGATTAAATCTTGTCGGCTAGTGGCTCTGTTACTTGCAACAGGGCCGTCAATATTAATATTCAGGTTAATTCCACATATCTAACTTGGCCATTTTTCCATATTCTCTCTGAGTGATGATGCAATCTGCCTTCTTTCGATAATCTCTCGGATAGCCCGTTGCTGCCGCGGTCTTCTAGTATCCCAGTCTCGTCTATATTGTAACGGTACTTGTCGGGGATCTCTTTGATCGCCGGGAGGTCGAAAAACTGAAAGAAACCCTTGATTACATTAATCTTCGCGCCATTCAAACGAAGGGAATCAATTGGCTTGCCTCTGACGGTCCTGACTTCAGGGTTTCGTCTCAGAAAACCTTCAATCCACCGTTTTCCAAGTGGCAGATCGTCGCCGCCGGCTCTGATGATCCTTGTAGCGAATTCCTTGACCTGCTGATGTGTTGGGGGGAGATCTAGGTTGCTCTGGACTAAAATCCATTGAACGAGATGACCTTCCTGCTCTTTGGAAAGGCGTTGGTGATATTCATGGGCATCAGCCCTTGACTGGCTGCCGTTTAAACGCTTCTGTAGTGTTGAGCGGGGTATACCCCAGCGTTGCGAAGCCTTTCGTTGCGATATGCCGTTATTGACGTCGTTTATTGCGGAAGAAATAACAGGTTCAATAGACTCGGTCATTGCCATCAAGAAAATTTAATCATATTGAGAATTGGTCAACAATTCGTTGAGAAATTGCAGTTACAATAATCTAGGTTGGTGGTGTAGTTGGTGTTGAGGGGAAAAAGCGGTGGCCACCTAATGGGGGTGGCCACCTACCCTGTGGTCTGACTTACCTGGTAGTTGACATGGACAAAATATCCATCTTATCGAGAACACACTCCATCCAGGGGTATATGATACAATGGTCAGGTACTGGTTGAGCTATCCGGTACTCATCTGATGAGTGTAATTTACTCTTGCTGGGGTTCCTTTTGGCTCTATGCCGGGGCTATCTTTTTACATGAATATCGCTTATGGTTGTGGGTTCTGGGAAAATATCAGCCTGCCTGCAAAGTGTAGAGTACCATATGCACATCATATTCCATTTCTACACGCGCCATTTCAACCTCGCCTGTTTCCATATTAATCCAAATGACACGAATACAAGAAACCAGCCTATCAGAAGAATAATACTCATGTAGCGAGGTGTCGCGCATGATACCAGACAATCCGAAGTACCTTTTGATAGTTGGTGAGGGATTCACGTTGTAGCAAATTATTTGCCTTGTCAAACAAACATTACAGAACTCATTCGACTAGGTTATCTTCGCTATTTCATCGTATTAGCACCTCAATCCTGGTCGATGAGACAGCCATTCTAGGGGGTGCGGGGGGGTGCAGGGGGTACTATGATTAGCCCGGAAGAGATCCAACCCAATTGCTATATGCAGCTTTCTCGTGAAAGGTTAATGCGTCCCCTTGATGAACTCATCAATAACCTTGACTACTTCTAAATGACCATCTCGTTCAGGATAAATCTTACTGTCTGCCCCCGGCTATCCCAGCATGCTTAATCCTCCAGTCTTGTTAGCTTTTGCGACAAGAACCAGCATATCATCTTTTGTCGATCTGCCTCGGGAACTTTATACAACTTCCATAGACGCTGCAATACTTCTGGAGTGCCGGATTTGACGAATAACTCAAAAGCGTTATGCTTGAACCAAGGCTCAGAGACGAGGAAATTTGGGTCTCTTTTTTGGGTGGAGTCTAACAGATCTATGTTTTCCATTGGATTATCTCCGCCTGCAGTATCGAGAAGCAGGCCAACAGTTTACGGAGTCCATTTGATTCTGACAACCGCAGTCCAAACACCGAGCGGGATCTTTTCTTTACCCATGTGTGGCCTTGAAAGTTGCTTGACGTTGTCTCCAAGAAGCCATTTTCCAGGTGGTGGAAAGGCCAAGGGTGCGTCGTCCACGATCTTGATGGCTAGAGCGGGATGAGCAGTGTTGAATGGGGTGAAAAACATGTCTTAGCGAAATAGAGGCAGATTCAGGATGCAGTCGGCATCTGCTGCGCCCATGACAGATAGGATTGGATGATCCGAATGAAACCATATCCGCTTGCCCGGATGCGCAAGCCAAAGAGAAAGGTACCAGTTTCTCACCTAGCCATCACCAAGTCTCGAGTTAGTCCATGCGTGATGGAAGTAAACATGAAACTTCAAAAGTCTCTTGCTTGGAAAGAAGCAATTAAAGGTTCTGTTTCTCAGATCTTGATGGCACATGCTATAGGACCAAATCACTTTCCGGTCGACATCAGCATGCTGCCATCGGGCAAATGATGGGCTCGCTGCTCTGCATAAAAGAGACAACAGAATAATGAGGATAGTTGTATTAACGTCTAGTTTAGAAAGAAAAATTAGGTTATTGCGGCGGGCATCATTCTGCCAACATTAGGAATTGCTGGTTGATCTCATATGTATACTCGAGAATCCTTCAAGAACCTACGTTGCCAAGACAGGGTGTCCAGTACATGTAATTTGACGTTGGCGATCTTGGAGGCCGCATTGCGCCACTCATACTTGCGGAGGCGGAATCCTAGTATATATAAGCAGTTGTAGGCAGTGATGCAGCCGTATATTGTAGTTTCTAGAAGGGTTACGTCAACTAAATTAATAGCCAACACCTTGGAGTAACATGCTGCCTATTAACTTACAATCACAAACTCTTCCTTCCATCACTCAATATGCAATAGTCCACCCCGGCAACTCACAACACCTGTTCAAACATGTTCCAACCTACGGTGATCTACTACTTTAACAGCAGTATTTTGTAATTATCGCACATCTTTATTGTTTAATTGCAAGTCCTGGATTAATTAGGTTACGCCATCATCATAATAGGGTGGAAATTAACACCAAAAAAAAAATTCTCTGATTTAAAGAGCTGCTGCAAGCCATCTCTGTTGATACTAGATTACATGAGGGCTTTGTGCTTGATCTTCGTAGCATCTGGACTATCTTACCTGGACGAAACTCCTCTTAGTTCAGTTATGTTACATACATCAAGATGGGCTTCAAGGGATTAATAATCTCCAACCAAGATACTCCGTACACCGCCTCGTTTCGAAGCATACACAGAATTACAACTTTTTGCAGGGTAACATCCGCAAGAAAGACGATTGGCCATAGAAAATGCTTTCTACGTCGCTTAAACAGATTACACACAAGGCTGATTCAAGATGAGCATCTCTTCATCATGAAACGAGTGGTATAGTATGCTCCTTCTAGGTCCTATTCTCTTTGTCTATTCAAACCCATGACGCTAAATCTCAAGGGTCAGGGGTTTGGTAAGAGGGAAGCGGGGCGAGGCAGAGCAGCAGTCAGCCTGAATGGTCAGTCCTACCTTGAGCCGCAACTGATAAAATCAGGCAACCTCATCTACAGTTGGCCTATTCAGTCAAAACATTATCTCAATTCAATATGCTTCGATTTGGTCTTCAAAATAGCGCTCGCCGGCTTCTTACAACCTCTGCGGCTCGGCCAAAACAGGTTGATCTAGTGTGCCCAATCTGCTTCGACTTTGGCTTCACGCAAACTGCGTTTCGTGGTACTGTGGAAGATAAAGCTTCAGAAAGTTCTAAATCTAGGCCGCCAAGTCCCAACAATGATCACAACGATAATGGAAATGCCAAAGCCACACCAGGGAGCCCTCCAAGAACGACAACTTCGGAAACATCTCGAAACAGCCCGACGCCGAGTAAAATACGCTCTTCCATGAATCTGCTGACCAACTCAGAGACTATGAAACATAAATACCAGAAAAATATCGAGGCAATTTACACAATGCCAATTGACAACGAAATAGTTGAGACAAGAGTGTATGACCTCCTCGATGGCCAAGAGTCAAATTTCAAGGAAGGCGAGTGGGAAGAGGCACAGGCATTTGTCAAGGCGGAGCTCATCAAGAACAAGTCGATTCCGTTCAAATACTGGCTCGGGCAGTCTTGCCCTTCACATCGCAACACCGAAGGCCAGGCTGCGCCTTGCGTGACCTTTAAACGTGGCCTCCATGATTACATGATGGAATGCAGCCCGGGATATGCTGAGCGGCAAGAGCTAATGCTCGACTTGGGATTCGTTACGACAGGAGGAAGTTCCGCTTCTCATTGTCTTCGGATTGGCCACATGGGTGCTGGTGAACTACCAGCGCATGCATGGGCTATCGAGACCTTTCTCAAATCAGGTATGAAGCGGTACATGACCAATCTTCTAACCCAAGAGATCTAATGAAAGTACGTATAGAACTTCCATCGCCGTGGAGGCAGCCTTGGTTTCCAGACCGTGGGTTGACTGTATTTGAGCGAACAGTCCCATCTGGTAACACTGCATCTAATGAAGCTTTCCAAAAGGCTACGAAATGGTTCCGTGAATGCAACGATACGCATGAAGATTGCTCAGCAGGAGAGATACCAGAGATGCCTGATAGAGTTCTTGATATTGCTGCTGAAGATACTACGTCCGGTATCAAGTTAGTTAAAACAAATGGTAAAAAGGCGAGATACGCTTGCTTGAGCCACCGCTGGGGAGAGGAAACATCTCAAGCCACGAGGCAGAACGTTGATTCATTGTTCGACGAAGTGCCATGGGACTACCTCTCGCCCACTTATCAGGACTCCATAACATTTTTGAGAAAATTTTCAAAATGGCACCAAGAACAGTACGGGGAGGAGATACGCTACATTTGGATCGACAGCTTGTGCATTATACAAGATTCCAAGAGCGATTGGAAGAAGCATTCTCTAAAAATGAGCGATATATATTCCAACTCCTCCATTACCTTGGTAGAGAGCCATCGGCTTCATACGGATAAACGATTATTTCAGGATTCTACTTCAAGGAGGGGTTCAAAGCATGTCTCTATCCGAGATGCAAAAGGCAACGACCATGAGTTACACTATCGACACACAATATATCATCCAACATTCATGGTCAAGGATGACGATATTCCAGTCTGGAAGAGAGCGTGGGTATTTCAAGAACGCCTTTTGTCGCGCCGTCTCCTCATTTTTGGACCTGATGAGCTTTCGTGGCAATGTGCCAGCCACCATAAGTGTGAATGTGGCCTCGAAGAACTCGAAACACAGAGTGATAAGCTCATGAAAGAATGGGAAGATGGCATTCACATTCCATTACATTCAGCAAGTAGCAGGAGAGATATGCAGCGAATCCTTGGCAGCAATCCATCTCATAAGCAACTTCGACTGGCTTGGAGACTCATTGTTGAGGCATATTCTCAACTAGACTATACATACCGCAGCGATACTCTATTTGCCATAGCAGGACTTGCGAAGAACTTTAATGCGAAATTGGGCGGGAAGAAATACTTTGCCGGGATTTGGTATGACGAACTAAATGGAACCGAAGAGGAGGGAGATTTGGAACCTCAATCGGAAACAGCCTTGGATCTGTTATGGAGACTCGCATATGTTAAAGATGCTCATAGAGAGGACTTGCGAGAACCCGCTGTGCCTATATCATGGAGCTGGGCATACCCCGAGTGCGAAGTCGTCTATCCATTTCTCAACGATGAAGTGGTCAATCAGTACTCATTTGTGGCATCGATAGGCGGTGCTATGAATGTTCCAAAACTACCAGATGATCACGATCAGCCACGAGACTGGGTGATGGATGACATGTACACAGAGGTGCCTCCCTCAGCAATCATTCTCGCTGGCCCTCTTTGGAAGACGGAAATGAAGGCTGACCAACATTCATTTACGATCAAAAACACTGAGTATCCAGAGTACAACTACTATCTTGGGGCCATGTCGGCCGAGATACTTCAAGAGAGCGCCGTCGGGAGACAAATTCACCAACCGAGGCTCCTTGTCACACCCCCAAAAGATGAGAGCGAGAGTGACGGAACTGCGATGCAAAAGATGCCGCCGCTAGTCTTTTACCCCGACAGCATGAATACGGTCATCACTGAATCGCTATATTGTTTACCGATCGCCAGTTTTAAGCGCCTACCCATCAAGTCCACCGTAAAGGAAAAGGTCATATTTGCCGCCTTAGTGCTAGAGGCTGTGGGGCACAAGGCAAATACTGAGGGTTATGATCCGGACTTGTCCCACAGAGACGTTTCGGAGTTGGTCTTTCGGAGGGTTGGATTAGCCTATACGGCGGATGGGGGCTGGAGTGAAGAGCATGATAAGATGTTGGAAAATGTGCCTGCCAATATTGTGTATATAGTTCAGTGATGGCCTACAGAAAGCGCGATAGCTTGTGGAGTTGCTCAGAACATGAAGAGCTCATTATACATAGCGGTTACAGGAAAGGTATATTGAACAAAAATTGGTATGTTGGGTATATGCCATTTTTGTTTCTCAGAGGCCGATAAACCTCAGCTGCCAAATTCGAAGAACGAATTTTTGGTGTAACTAAACAAACTGCTAAACTTGCCTCTGAATATGCAGCATAACTACTGCTCATTAGATTGGTCCCTCATTTAAGCGCTCACCATGGATATAGGATACACCAAACAAACTCTGAAATCCAGCTATACCAGAAAGTACGCATCCGACAGAGGCAATATGAAACAAGAAATACTTGACGGACCAACACTACGTGGTATCTAGCCTCGTAATTGAAGGCGCCAAATATACTATATTGCTAAATGAGGCTGTGGGTTAAGCGCCTACTGGGCTGCCCAATTTATACGCGCCTCGGTTGCATAAGCCGAAACTGCACACCAAGTCTAGATTGGCTCCGCAATGGTTATAATATGTGTTAAGCGCGCTGGTGACAATTTGAAGTAGATAGCTCGATGATACTCAGATGCGCATATATAAAGCATCGAGCAACCGCCTGGTTTATGAATAAGACAATTTTACAATACTCTAAGCTCAACCTATTAATTCTTTCTTCAAGCCTCTTCTCAAATAACGAATCAATTCAAAAAAGACACCACAATTGTGTTTTATATCATGGGATCCCAAGAGAACTTCACCATAGGATGGGTTTGTGCCCTTCCTGAGGAATATAACGCGGCTTGTGCGATTCTAGATGAAGACCTTGAAGGCCCAGAGACAGAACAGGGTGATCGCAATACATACTTTTTTGGTCGTGTAGCCAATCATCGTATCGTTATCACATGCCTCCCATCAGGCCGGTATGGATTAAGCTCAGCCACTCGTGCTGCAAAAGACATGATGCGCTCTTTTCCACACTTAAGATTCCTGCTATTGGTGGGCACTGCAGGAGGCGCGCCGACGGCAGAACGAGACATTCGCCTTGGTGATGTTGTTGTCAGTGAGCCAAGCCAAACCTCCAGCGGTGTCATTCAGTATGACCATGGGAAGTTGGTTGGTGGTGAACTTCAGCGAACAGGCCATATGAATTCTCCGCCGTTAGTGTTACTTGGCGCTCTAATGGAAATGAGGCGAAGACACCATAACCCAGCGAAATTCAGAGGAGTTGACGAACATTTGAAATTGCTCAGCAAGTATCCGAACTTCCAGAGACCAGAAGAAGACCGATTATTCCGCTCGGATGCCAAACATCGTGGCGGAACTGATTGTCTAAGCTGCGATATGGATGCCCTCGTCATGCGCCCACCGCGAACTTCAGGCAGGGCTTTCAATGTATTTTACGGCACGATTGCATCCGCAAATACCGTTATGAAAGATGCAGCTCAAAGAGACGTTTACGCCAATGATCCAAATACAAACGCACTTTGCTTTGAGATGGAAGCTGCAGGCCTTATGAACGACTTCCCTTGTATTGTGATACGGGGAATAAGTAATTATTCGGACTCTCATAAAAACGACGAGTGGCGCCAGTATGCAGCTTCAACGGCCGCAGCTTACGCTAAAGAGCTGCTCTGCCTGGTGAAGCCCGTGAGGGGGTCGTAATGATTGATGGGTACAACGAGCAACGGCCAGCCTTTAACACCCCCTGACAAATGTTATATATTTGTATCGAGCCTGGAGAAAATCACAAAAATCTGCACCAGTCTCTATCATGGGATTAGAACAGAGTACCAGAATTAATTGGTATGATGTCTGAGACGGAGGATTACAGAGACAAAAGATATAAAGGGGTGTGATCAACTCGCCTTCCTCAGGATAACTTATTACGTTTTTATATTGGAGATAGGAATAATAGTAATAAGGGTAGGTTAAACTTTCAAAAGATGTGCAACAATATATTGGTCTATATTGCAGACAACTCGGAATTGACCATGGCAAACACAGAGGATGTCTCAACAGTCAGTCATAACAATTACCATATTCTTTCGACTTCATCACCATTGTCGCTTCTTCCATAGCAACATATGCTTTTGCTCAGAAAGCGGATTTCTTTTTCTAAAGCAACTTCAAAGGGGAGCCTCACTCTAGTCATACATGCCAACCTGCTATACTCCCGCCTCCATCCTTTGCTATACAACAATATTCCTTGCCTTTCCGGCACACCAATCTTCAACATTTTGCTTAAACGTTTGTAAGTAGCCATCTATTGTTGCCCTTGAATACCACGCCACATGGGGCGTAACAAGTAAGTTCATTTCCTCGGCTTCAGCTTGGTTGAGCCTGAGAATTGGGCTATCACCTTCTTTCCAGTGATCACCAGCCCCAGAGGGCTCTCTTAAAAATACATCTGTTGCACACCCATCGATCATGCCCCCTTTTAAAGCCTGAATGAGGGCTAACTCATCAACAATACCACCACGTGAGACGTTTATCATGATAGTCCTTCGAGACATCATTTGAAACTCGTCATGAGATATGAGGTTAAGCGTTTCCAAGTTGCGCGGTAGACATAGAACAAGCACTGATGATCGACGTAGAACTTCCACGAACGGTGTTCGAGCATCATCGGCTTCTGTGCCCACCATCTTTTGTTTATCAACAGTTGGAACAGCGTCCGATACTGCACCTTTTCGAGAAGCAATCAGAACAGTCATCCCGAGGGCACGGCAAAGCTGAGCAACACGCCGACCTACAATTTCACAAGACGTTAGGTATCGCTCCTTTTGTACTCATACTTGTTTCTCACCTATTGCGCCATATCCGATAAGCCCAATAATTTCTTCATTACATGATATTGGCGCGTCATTATTCTTAGAGTTCATCAAAGTTGTGATTGTGCCATGTTTAACCCATTCATCTGTTCTCAACACGGTTTTCTGCATCATCAAAAGACGTCGGCGACAAGCAAAGTACATTGCCATGATGTGATTTGCAACGCTATCAGCATTTGTGCCTGGCGAATTAAGAACCATAATCCCCCTTTTTTTACACTGTTCCTTATCGATGCTATCAGTCCCAGATGCAATGGCCACGATCAAACGAAGGTTTGGAGTTATGGCTGCTGAGAGAGTTGAGGCATCAAGACGAGTGTGTGTGAGAGCAATTATAGTAGCATCCCTCACAGCCTCATGAATATCATCGTTTGAAATAAGTTGTTTCTCGCAGCCTTTCAACTCGTAGGCGCATGGGGGTGGTAGGTTGAGTAGATCCGGGGGAATAGGCACATACCATGCATCTAAAGCGACGATTTTGTGATGCATTTTTATTAATTGAACCGGAAGAATATAGAAATGTTTTTTTTGTATAATAGGGAAGCCGAAATGAAAGAGTTTCTGGCTGCCATTTAATATTGCGGGACTGATGCGCCCTTAGTGACATAGGGCGTAGACCAAATCATGTAAGGGCTCTTACTTTGCCATGTTTGGCTTGGTCAGCTGTCAAAGCTTACAACCTGCGTCAATATGAGCGGGAGGTAATTTGAGATAACAGTGGAGTTCGCTCTGACTTTTGTTCCCATTATCTTTATTTATTTCACGTCAACTGGATGCATTTCACTATTCAAGCATCCCCTCCTTTGACTTGAAATAGACGGAGACAGCAATCTACAAAGGTTTCAAGCAGAACCGTGTAAAGTGATTGAAATAAAAGATATATGTGTTTCTGAAGATGAAATTGAAGCTCTATAAGTTCCCCCAAAAAGGTGAAATATGTTTGTAGCTTAATTTTGCTTTATATAAAAACTGCGAAGCTCTTTTCCTGCATGCTAAATACCATGTTGCTCCTTGGGTCTTAAATTATCACGGATAACTATTGCCGGATGTCAGCAACCGATCGGGAAAGGAAGCCCTATTTTCTAAACTATTTGTTCTATTGCTGGGTAGTAGTATACTAAGTCAAGCAGCGGTGTAAACGGACTTCAGTAGGACACCCCACGTTGAGCTACGAAACCATGCGCCAATTCGTTGAAAGCATCCATTAGCTTTAGTTGAGATAATCTATGGTTGCAGAAGCATTAGCTATTGGTCAATCAACTGCCAACCCGGCATGTCAGCAGCCCCATGTATGCATGTTGTTTGTGGATATTTCACGGGTTTAACTCTTGTCATCACAAATTCCGACTGCGACACCATATACATAGACCTATCAAGTTTTGCACACATTGGCTTTTATCTAGAATTTCCAGCATATTTGGACAAATCTCCTCTGCAGCTGAAGATCTCCCGTTAATTAGGCAAAGTTAATTTGCCCGCTGAGCTCATGAAGTCACTTCTGGCGCGGACCAAACTATATTTGTCTCTCCGGACTTTTCCACGACAGAGCATTTAGTGTCACCAATGACAGACTTATACGGCTGTCCAGTGCCACAAAATGGATCCTAAATGCATGCGTCCCAGACATTTATTCCCACCCTGCCAAGATCTGACGTTGCTGATGCGGGGTTGAATCGACCTGTCAAACGTACTTGGCGTTTATAAAGTGTCGGGGATATTCTTCCAAAACCCCTTCCCTTTTTCGTATTTACCACCGATATTTGCTCTTTTTAAACACACAAAATATCGTCCTCATTCTGTATTGAAAAGGTAAAAGTTGTACAGCAAATGCCTATTCCAACCGAAGTCGTGGGCTCGCTGCCTCGCCCAACATGTAAGACTACATGATAGCGTTCCGACTCCAAGCTAAGTTGAAGCTAACCAGAAAAATAGACCTACAACAAGCCATTGCCAACTTCGATGCTGGGAAAATCACCCACGATGAACTTGTCGCGGTCCAGGACAAGGCCGCCAAAGACTCTGTCGAGAGAATGGAGGCAGCTGGAGAAACCTATGTAACTGACGGAGAGCAGCGTGAGAGTTCGTGAGTTGAGGAATCTTCCATATTATTCTCATAATTGCCAGAGTTACTGATGTGAGATTTTAGTTTCGCAACATATCCTATTGTGGAGTGAGTAGCAGCGATAACTCAAGTTGTTCGCAAAATAGTGTTTCTTACAGAAGTGATTACAGGACCCTCAAGGGCGCAGGCTTGCCTAGCAATTTTGCTGCCGATGGTCAATTCTTTGTAGGCTTCTCTCAAAAATTGAATAACAGGACATGATTAATGTCTGGTTCTAAGGCTATTTTCGAAGATGGCCATCACCGCCAGCTACCGCGTCTCGTCAAAGGGCCTTTCAAGTGCGCTTTTCTTACTTATTCAATCCAGAAGAAGCTTAACTAATCATGAATATAGATATGCAACATATGCGTGGCAGAATCTCAAACAGTCAAAACCCTATGCTACACACCCAATGAAGCAGGCTGTCATTGCGCCGAGTATGATGTACCTTCTATATCCTCTTCAGGGTGAACTCGAAGGCTACCCCCGCGATGAATTTATAAAAGACCTGATTAATGAGGTAAGCTGGCGACCCAAATTTTTTCTTTTCACAACGATGCAATCTGCTGAGACGTCATTTGCAGTGCGAAAAAGATATTCGAGGATGCTTTGCAACAGGTGCAAAGAGAGTTTCAATTGACTTTACCGAGGGTATTGCACCTTCACTAACTCAATAATAGCCAAATAACTAATGTATTATATCATTCATCAGGTCGTCTCGCTTTAAAACACGATCCTAGGAACCCTTGGACAAACGCCGAGCTTCTCGAAAGATTCGTCTTATTAATCAACCAGTATGGAAATACTAATGAGAAGGAAGATTCGAAAATTTTACTGACGTATACACAGAGTCCTTGATCGCTTCACTCCCGAAGAGCGAACCAACATTGGTCTACACACCTGTCCCGGTGGCGACTGCGACTCCGTGCACTCAATTGACGTCGATTACAATAAGTTACTCCCGTCGCTATTCCATATTAATGCAGGCTATTTCTTGATACAGCTCTCATCTGAGAAGAACCGTGAGGCTGTGTACCAATCGATTGGTCAGCATATTCGAAAGGATGCCAATGGCGTCAAACAGGTGAGTCACCTATGCTCTATCAAGTTCAAGTTAAATGAGGCTATGCTGAACATGGCAAATTAGGTTGCTTTCATCGGAGTTATAAACACTCTCAACCCCGTTGTAGAGAAACCAGAACAGATTGCCGACCAGTTGGTGCTTGCCAGCCAATACATCCCTATAGATCAACTTGGAGCGACGGATGATTGCGGTATGAATACATTTCTTGCATCTTATCTTTTCTACATTCCACTAACATAGATTGATCTTCATAGGCTTCTCTCCATTCTCTATTGATGCCAAGCCAAGCCACGGTAGTCCAGATTTCGCCAGGGACATTGCATTCCAGAAAATTTCAAGTCGTGTACAAGGCGCTAAATTGGCCAGCGAGAGATTAGGCATATGATACCAACACTATAGGTGAAGGTTTATCCGTCTCTTGAATCGCGTAGAAAATCTACTTTTGTTGTGTCTGAGTTTGTACGTTGTGAGAGATACTGAGTTTCGTGAGACAAGTCGTGACGGCTCATTATTCATTCCCTGACCTTGGTTAGGAACCACAAGGTTTTCTTGAACTCATGATTGCCATGTATGCAATATCCGCTGCGAGTTCAAGTTCAAGAAACAAATGATTCTACAGCAAAATCCTTTCAAGATAAGAGAATTGACTTGAAAGAAACTTGTTGAATATAAAATTGTCAAAACCATTACGTTATCAATTGATGCTAAAAAAACATCTTGTGTCAAGATACCTAAAATAAAACAGCATCGGCTTCCTAAGGTCCCGGTTGTAAGTCTGCCAAGTTGTTCCAGCCAGTTTTCTCTACACAGTATCATCCCTCTCCAGATCTTGGCAATGTATTATTGCTCTTGTAAAAGTCAAGTTCGTGTCTCTCACTCTGGTTAGACGGCTATTTCTGCAGTTGTAGAGCGGAAATTAGGATGGCCATCTTTGTCCGTTTGATCTTCCAGTCCGGTTGGTTGTTTTTGTTTTCTGATAACAGCAAAAGCCTTTGAAAGCCTAATTGCGAAACCTCTCTCAACACCGACTGAGAGATAGCAAAACCTGGTTAGCTTTGAAAAAGGAACGTAAGTACTTGATCTATAGACACTTACAGACAAGCAAGTAGAAGTATCTCGAGAGGACAGGTGCCCAAACCAGCACCGAAATAATCTGGCTGATTGACCAAGTGTCGTTGCCGGAGTGCCGGAAACTTCCGGAGTACATGTACATCCATAAACCATATAGCGGGAGCAGATTTATTGCCATTAAGACAATCGAAATGATCTCCACAATAAAAATAAAGATGCTTGTTAATAGGAGGCCAAACTGGATCATGTGTGCCAGTCCTGTTGCCCTCATTTTCGAGTTGTTCTGTGCATAATTCCTCAGCCATAGGGTACCTGCAAATTCTCTCCATAATTTCCGGGCCCAAATAATGATCAAAGTCGCGAGGCACATATCCATAAGGGCTCTAGAGTGGTGCAATCCTGTATCTTCTATTTGACCGAAAGAGCAAAGGGATCTTAAATCGGGACCAGAACCGCAAGCTCCATATTCTATGGTCATGCTCGTGAGGTACATCGTACTCGGGCTGATTCCCCTTATGAAAGAGACTGCATAGGTCGCATATGACATGGCCATTACCACAGTGCATAACGACAAGGAGTAGAAAGAGTCCAGGTGCAATTTATAGAGGAGAATCTGGTTCAACAAAATTGGGAAAGTAGCAATATTCGTAAGCGCTTTCATAAGAGAACGGTTAAGTATAAAATCGCGCCATAATGATGATCCGAGGCCATCCGGGCCATGGATATTAATGGTCATGAGGCCGACTTGAACGGCAAACGAGAAAAAGCACTGGGCTTCCTGCATCTCGGCTATTAAAGTACAGGTTGAGTAGTCGATACGCGTTGCCAAACGAGAGCGATGGAAGGTTATGAAGGAGTAAATCTTGCCTTGATACCTAGTCAATCTCGCAAACCAATCGATACTACTTGCGATATGCAGAATACGGAAACACATCCAAGCATATAAGACGATAGCAAAGGACATCATGTATGAGCATAGGATCTAGATATGTATGTTAAGTTTATATTTCTCAGCAAACCGATAGACATGGGCGAAAACGCGACTCACCCCTGGTCCAGCAATATCAGAGCTAATTTGAAATATCCCCTCGTCACAAATATGAGAGAAGGCCACTCCCAATTCATGGAGGTTCAAATGCTGGGATGTTTCAACGAGAGCTTCCCATTCGGGAAGGTAAGAATCCCAAGAAGGAAACCAGGTTTCGTTTGCACAAGCAATATACCTTTTGAGAACACCGATGCTGTCAAAAGCTGTCAAGTTGGTGACGCCCAGTTGATTCAGGATCCTCGCGGTATCGCCAGCGTTATTCGAGTTATTGTAATTGTGGGGATATGGCTTATTTATCGCCATATTTGATAGAGTTAGGCAGTTCCATTGAGTCTGCCAGTCTACAAACAGGTCCCTTTCATCTGCACAGACGGCGGTACAGTTGATTTCATTGGTGGGATAGCTCCTGCAGCCATTCCCGTATAGGTTAAGAATGGAGGGATATGGTAAGATTCCTGATCCATCATTCGAGTCTATTAAGGTGCCTTTCAAGATATTTTCCGTTGTTGGAAACCTGTCTAATGGATGGCCTGTTAAGAATGATTCGTTGCGGAGGTGGAGGGCATACTCTGGATAGAACTTGACAAGTCCATCGAATGCCTCCATTTTGCTATAGAAACTTGCTTAGAGTGGGGGTAAATGAGGGAACCGATCTGCGGAATGCAATTGGAAATGCTTAGCGACAAGGAGTTGTTGAAGATACGTTTGCGACCTGCAGTATAGGAAAATGGTGCTGCGCAAGGGAAAACATGGCTGCTAGCTCCTATTTAAGAAGAAGAAAACTCGTACGGCTCGATTACATGAAACATGTCTAAGGCATCTGTGTTGCAGTCGAGCTTGTGTAGCACAGATCCACACAGTCACCTGGTTGGGTGAAGGTACCTAGTGTATTAGTACTAATGATACGGTAATCAAGTACCTACCTATAAGCCTCATTTCTGAATCCACGGGGTGAGACATGATTGCATTATATATAGCACCGTAAATACGACAAGAGCAGCCTTGGTAGCAAACATTATATAGTGACACCCTACATATGCAAGGGGGGTTTGAGGTCTGCGGTATGAAAGCATGTTGAGTATGGGAACACAGGAAGTAGATGTTGGATAGGCCAGCCTGGGTTTTTTTTTTTTTTTTTTTTTTTGGTCTCATATCGCCTTGGATGATTGGGGAGGATGGAAGCAAAGCATATCATGTCACTTGGAATAGTTCATCACGAGTGAAGCCGGCCTAAGCTTGTGTCTTTGGTGTTGTTTGGTGTTGTGGGGTACAGTACTGAAAGAGGAAAGACGGTTGAATAAGCAGCTTTGCTTATGTAACTAGTTACTTTGGTTGGAGGCGTGTGGCTGTGTTTGAGTTTTACAGATGGAGTAATCCATATTGTCTTTGGCACTTTATATGTACATGATGAGATCACAATTCAACTGTTTCCGCATGTGGATTTTGTTTTGTTATGCATCGTATTTCATATTGGGCATCTTTTTAATTGCATTCAGCCTCGCAAAAGTCCATGTACCTATGCTATTTGCAGTACCTGCAAGAACCGCCACCTCAGCCTCAATCCTGCTGCATTGCGTGGCGGATGAGCTTCGTGCGTCACTACCTCCAGCCCCCGCTAAACCGCAACAGGCAGGCATACGTACTCCGTCTACCGTACCATGCGTACCACGGCAGCTCCTACACAGCTTCGCGCCTGCTTAGCTGCTTCACTGCAGCATCCACGCGTGCACCGCCACAGCAGTTCCCCAATCTTCCCCAAGTTACTCGCATGTCACTGTGCCTGAGGACGAATCTTGACTTTCCAACCAGCACCTAGAAGAACTCTGAACTCTGCCAAATCCACCGGCGAGCCCTTTTTCTCGTCTGATTCCAAATCCCTGCAATTGTGTTTTTCTAGCATCATCATCATCGTCGTCACGCCTCAACGGTGTTTGCCTACTCATCCGCCACCATGCGCTGCTGGTCTTGAACGCCGATTCAGTGACGACATCCCGAATCTATTCTCCCCACCCGATCCCGATCTCGACTCCTACAGTCATCGCCTTTCACGGCGGCGATTCAGCCTCTCGTTTCCAATTTTTGATTGAAGAATAAACCAGCAGAGCTTAAAGAATACACGATACAACCTCTTTTACAAGATTCATCTCCATCGAGCATGTACATCCATCAGCCTCCCAGCGACACCGAAGCTGCTCCGCACGGATCGCAGCAGCCAGTCTCCATGAACAACTGGACGGACGAGCCGACAGCGGGTGGTGCTTGGGAGGATGTGGCTACTCAGCGCCCAAGCAGTGCAACATCAAGCTCCATCCACCGAAAAGACGTGCCTGCGTCGCTGCGACCTGGTGGAGGTGCGGAAGTGGGCTTCGGCTCGCCGGATGACGAGGACAGCGTGTGGAACGAGGCTCGAAACCAGCCGCCCACCCTGAATCTGCCTGATCAGGTTCCTGATGCTCTCCGACCGGGCGCACAAAGGGCTGAGACGAATCCATTTCTGAGAAAACAGCTCCCTTCCGACACAAACCTCCAGGCTCTACCAACCACGCTGCAGCCGCCAACTGCCTCGCTGTCCAACCTGAGCCTCGAAGAGGCAAGCATTCAGAATCCATGGCAGCCGCCCATTGGTGCGCAGACTCCCCTGAATGGAGCTGAGTTACCCATTGCAGTATCACCCGGTGGCTCAGAGCTTGATCCCTGGGCTCGTTCTACGCCAGAGCCGCCCGCAAAAGAGCCCATCTCCCCCAAATCCGCCGATCTAATCTCCTTGCACTCCAAAGGTTCAGCTTGGGATGATGATTATCCCAGTGAGCATGGCAATCAATCGTCCCCACCACAGAACGCCGCAATGCCAGATGACCTCGTACGTGAGCAGCATGTCTGGGACGACTTGGGCTCTCTGGATGCGGCCAAGGGCAAGGGCAAGGCATCCGACATCTCTGCAGCACAAGCGGCCCAATTGGACGATTGGAGTCTGATAGACTCAGAGCCCTCGACAAATTCGCCGCCAAGACAACCCCAGGAAGACTCATCGACAGATGCGCTGGACGATAAGCCAGCCTTGCCACCCCGGCTTTCGGGAAGCCGCGTGAGGTGGACACCGTCCCGTCCGCCAGTTGACGGCAAAGCCGAGACATACCAGGTGAAGAACATCCGGTGGCATGATCCCAGCTCATCCAACAACCCCCGCGTATCCCCCATCTTGATTCAGAATGAGAACGGGCCCTGTCCACTGGTCGCACTGGTCAACGCACTTACCATGACGACACCTGACAACATTGGCGAGACGGCGTTGGTGCAAGTGCTGCGCTCACGAGAGCAGGTCAGCTTGAGCCTGCTGCTGGATGCTGTTTTTGATGAGCTCATGTCTCCGCGAAGAACGTCGTCAGAGGACTCCCTGCCGGATGTCTCAGAGCTCTACTCATTCCTACAGAGCCTCCACACCGGCATGAATGTCAACCCGCGATTCATACCCACTCCGGAGGTGATTGCCGCATACGAACATACTTCTCTCACGGAGCTTCACCCGCTCGAACGGCGAAAGTACATTCCCGGAACTTTTGAAAATACGGCTGAGATGGCTCTCTATGCCACCTTTTCCATCCCTCTCATCCATGGGTGGTTGCCGCCTCATGATGATGCCGTCTGCGCTTCCATGGAAAGGCACGCTGCCTCTTACGAAGACGTACAGAATCTACTATTCCGCGAGGAGGAGCTGGAAGACAAATTGGCCACATCTGAGGAGGGCCTGACGGAATCGGAACAGGATTTATACCAGGACATCATTACCATCAAGATATTCCTGAACGAGTCAGCTACTCAACTGACGCCCTGGGGAATCGAAGTCATTGAAAAGGCAATACGGCCGGGCACATTTGCCATTCTTTTCCGCAACGACCACTTTTCAACGTTGTATTGCCACCCATATACTCGGCAGCTCCTCACACTTGTGACAGACGCTGGCTTCCGGAGTCACGACGAAATCGTGTGGGAAAGCCTGCGGGATGTCAATGGTGAATTGAACCAATTTCTTTCCGGTGATTTCCGACTCGTAAGCGGCGATGCGACAACTGGATCCAGCACCGGAGCCGGCGATCACAGAACAGACCAAGGCGGTGGCTCTTGGACGACCGTCACCAACAAGCGTGGCAAGACGAAAGAGACGACAAATCAAGAGGAAGTAGGTCAGCCGAGTTCTACCACCGAACAAGAGGACAGAGACTTGGCTCTTGCCCTACAGCTGCAAGAGGAAGAGGATCAGAGACACCGCGAGGAGCAAGCGCGTCGGCAGCGTGAGCGGGCGCTGTCGGAGCAGTACATTGAGCAGGCTCATCTGCCCATACCTGTTAACCGCCCTGGAGGAGGTAATGCCGGTGCCAACAACGCCGCAAGGCGCAACTCTGCAGCAACGGGTAGCGGCAGCCAACCTCCCAGCCTGCCGCGAAGGAGTTCCAACAGTGTCAGTACGAGCGCAAACAACGGCGCTAATGCGGCCTCTGCCTCTGCCTCTGCCTCTGCCTCCCAACGGTCTCTGCCCAACTCGGGACCAGTGTCACAGCAAGTTCGTCCTCTTGTCCCGCCCCGGAGACCGGGTGTGAACAGGCCGGCTGATCACTCGGACGAACCGCCGCCACCCTCGTACGAACAGGCTGCCCAGGTTCCCGCCTACCTCCCTCCTCCAGGGCATCCCAACCACCACGAAAGCAGCCCGGCAAGCAGGCAGGTATCTCGATCGAGTGTAAGCACTGGTAGTGGGCCACCTGCTGCAGGCCGTGGCCGCCGACCCGGCGCTTCTGTTCCAGCAGGCAACCGAAGAGCAGCGGTGCCTCCTGCAACGATTTCGAACAGATCAGACCGAGACTGTGTAGTAATGTGATGTTGACGTGATGAGAATGAGCCATTGATGAATGAGGTTAGGGTATCATGTCGGGACTGGCGTTTTTTATTGATGGGCAGGCGGGCATTTTCTCTGCAGGCGTTGTTTTGGCCTTGACGATGGCATGATGGACACTCTTTTTTTCTGTTTCTGTTTGACGCACAGTGTTTTATCTTTACCAGGCATTATTATGCTTATTTATGGCGAGACGTGTAGCAGCAAGACTTATGTGTTTTCTCAATACATGGTGAATGAATCTCGTATCAAGGAGACCAACGGATGTGTCTCCTTATGAGTGCCAGCTATAAATCTCCTTTCTGTCTAATAACAATAATAAAAAAGAATCCCCTGTAGAACTTTGCTCTCTCTTATGTATATATGTAATGACAAAAAGGAAGCCAAAAAAATTATCATGGCGATTCGATGTACCAGGGACTCGAACCCTGAGCCTTAGTCTGGATCTCCCTGTTGCGGGTAGCAATAGGAGGACTACGCGCTACCATTGCGCCAGCACACCATGCAGTTATCGGGGCTACTTTTATTGTGGCTTATAACAGTATTGCAGCAGGATTGGGCAGGTGGTGGTGGGCGGCAGAATCCGCGGTGGAACGCCATGTCTCGTCACCGGCGATTGTTGACATCATTGAGCTGCAGCCACTCAGATTGTGGCTTCTGGTTGGGCCAAGACTCACTAATACAGCGTCTCTTGTTTGTGAGTTTATGATTCAATATCTTATTATTTTTTTTACATGATTCCATACTGAATATCCCCAAGTCCAGCCCGAGGAGATCCGTCATGGCGCTGATTGAGGGCTTGTTTCCGCCGTCGCGGGAGAATTACGAGCTGCTGCTTCAATGCTGGCAGATTGGCTATCCCGTTGTAAGTCTGGCTGCATGATGGAACATGGCAATGGGAATTTGATGCTTATGCGAGAAATACAGATTGGATCGATGCAATGGATCATCAAATGGTACGGCATGGGCAAGACGTCGGTCAGCAGCATCTTCAACATCCCAGGTCGGCTGGCATGGATGACCATGGAGTGTCCTGGCTTCTTGACGCTGCTCTACGTTATGAACACGTTGCCGCAGAAAGCCGGGATCGATGACTTGCCGTGGCAGAATCGCGTACTCGGTGGACTATTCGTGTGTTCTCTCTCAGCTGTGTCTCTGAAGATGAGCATACATAATACTAACACACATCTCCAGGTCATCCACTACTCCTACCGAGCAGTCCTCTTCCCCCTCATCCAGCCGTCCATGTCCCCCATCCACGTCGGCGTCTGGGCCCTCGCCATAGGCTTCCAGCTGTGCAACGCCCTCTGCATCTCCTCTTGGTTGTCTGCCTACGGCCCAACCACCGCCGAAGCCTGGTCCTCTGTATCATCCATCCCGCAGTTCATCCTCGGCATCGGCATCTTCTACCTTGGCCTTTCATCAAACTTCTTCCACGACGAAGAACTACGCGAGATCCGTCGTCGAGAGCAAAAGCGCCAGGAACGAATCCGTCAGCAATCTGGCGATAAGACCGGCAGCGCGGCCAGCGTGGAGAAGCACTACCAGATTCCACAAGCGGGACTGTTTCGGTACATGCTGTATCCGCACTATTTGTCTGAGTGGGTTGAGTGGTTTGGGTTTTACATGGCTGCTGGATGGGGATGTGCGCCTGCGAGGGCGTTTCTCGTGAATGAGATTTTTTCGATGCTGCCGAGGGCTGTGAACGGGAAGAAGTGGTACATTGAGAGATTTGGGGAGGAGAAGATTGGCAAGAAATGGGCCGTCATTCCAGGTATTTGGTGATTCTGAGGTAAATGTCCGTATGTCGACAGAACCTGGATCTTGGCCATGGCTTTTGCTAATGCTAGACACTGCACGTACATACGAATAGAATCCACTGTGAATTTACATCAATTCATTGAGTAATATTTCTCATTATCAATACATCTGAGGTTTATCCAAGTCCTCAAGATCATTTCCCCAACGCCCTTCATATACTTCGTCTAATAGTGTGGCTTACCCCCCTTCTCCTCATAAAACTCCTGCACCCACTGCTTGACATTCGCAACCTGGGCATCAAAGATCTTCTTCACGCCCGCATTCGCATTGGCGTTCCTCACCAGCATATCTCCGCAGTGCGCCGCTCCAGGAACCACAAACACGGGGTGCTCGGGCGTCGACTGCAGCGGGCCGCCAGGTCGGTTCTCAGCCATGACGGTCGCGGGCCTCCAGGGGTCGAACTCTCCCGCAGTCCACTGCAGACGGTGCGTGTTGACGTTGCGCCAGCCGCCGGTGACCTGGTTGACGTGGTGGGTGGTAACGCCCTTGGCGATGCCGTAGGTGTATTTGCCCTCGCGAGGGAAGAAGAGGTTGCACTGGCGCTCAAAGTAGGGCTCGTTGACAAGGCGGGAGACGAGGTTGCCCTGGCCGCGAACCTGCCACCACTTGAAGCTGCGATGGTGTTAATATGAGATGCTCGCTTTACTAAATGTGACTGTTTTTTGGACTTACGGCTCGTTGCAGAGGTACCAGAACCACTGACGGTTGGCAGTGTTCTCGACAGTGAGGTCAGTGAACAGGGGGCTCGTTGCGTTGTAGGTGTCGTAGCAGGATGTGTCGTTGGGGTTCGACCAGTATCCATAACCAGAGCAAGCTGCTCAATTGTTAGATCATCTTCGAGCTTTTGATTCATAGAGGGCTATAACTCACATCCAGGCAAGCTGACAGAGGTGAACCACTTGGCATATCCAGCCAGGGCCTTTGTCAGGCCAACTCCCTTGGCTCCAGGGACAGGAGAAGTGCTGCCAGGCCACACGTTCTATCGACACATTCATCAGCAAGACATTCTCCTCGGGAAATCTGGCTCTAACTTACCTCGACATAGTCGCACATGACGAGCAGCGGGTTGGAGGCATCAGAGAACAGCACGCTCTGCCATGTATACAATCCATTGTTCAGCGCAGCGGCAAAGTCATCGTCGTGCTCGAGATCAGCCAATCCGAACAGAGCCTTGAGGTCATCCTTGGCCTTCTGGTTGCGTCCCAGCAGCACCTGGTCCACATGCTGGATAACTTGGGCATAATCCGAAGAGCAGTTCTTGGGCATAGCAAGCTTGACCTGCTCAAAGTACCTCCACAGCTCGTCAACGGCCTCGACGACGGGGCTGGAGCATGAGTATGCCCAGAAGGTTCCGGGGGCAAGATCCTGCACCCAGCCTGTGAGCGCACCGCTGTAGGAGCAGCCAGCGAGGACCCAGGGGGCCTTGTCGGGGGTGCTGGTGCGGTTCTGGTCGAAGGGGAGAACGACGTTTTGAGCAAAGTAGACGAGATCCTTGACTGACTGCTCCAGAGTGAGATACTGCATGTTCTCAGTGTTGAGAGTGTCGAAGGGCGAGCTCTGTCCCCAGTAGCGGTGCTCAATGATCAAAGCACCAGCACCAAGTTCCTGGGCAATGACACCAGGAAGAGTCTTGTTGGTCGTGTATCCCTCGAAACCATCCAAAGCACTCTCGTTAGGTCCCATCAGGATAATGGGAGACCCAGGACCCTTGTAGAACTCTCCGTTCCAGGCATATCTCTGCTGAAAAGTGCCCTTCTCGGGGTGGTCATGGTCAATGAGCTGCTCAAAGAAGGCGTGTCCAGGAGTAGCAGCGTTGGCGGCGAGTCTGACGGGCTCGAGTTCGGGCCTGCGAGGTCGCATGTCCAGGCTCAAGAGAGCAGAGGCACTCCCTGCGAGCATAAGAAGCTCGGCAATGGCGTTGAAGGACCGCATTTTGACGGATTTGGTCTACGAGGATCCTCTTGCAGCTACCGAAACCCACTGACCTAGGACTATTTGCCGACACCTTAGATCCAAAGCTCCTCTCTCTTCTCGAGAAGCAGAGGCCGAAGCACCCATCTTATATACCCCCGTCTCCCCCCCAAATCCAACTCTCTTTTTCCGATTTCCGGCTACTCCCCACAGATCCTTGAAGAACTATTGTATTCGCAAGGTAACATCACACAAGTGCCCGCTTAGCTACTCTTGTAAAAAGGTAAAAAGTTCCGCATCATGGACCCTGTCCTCTGGGCCGCACGACAGGTACGGATCCCTGATGCCTCGTTCACCAGCCAATTATGTCATCGCCCCTGACAAAAGAGTCCGCTCCGGCTTCCTGCCGAGAGGAGACAATGCCGAGATGTCATCTCCCGGCCGCTTCATTCATCAAACTTGGCATGGCTTACAGCCTTTTGGAGAATTACGGCGAGATCGGATTGGTCGGTTTGTCATGGAAACGGTCTGTCACAGCCACAAAGAAACAAAGGATCCTTCAAAAAAACAACAAAAAAGACTCTACGAGGAATAGGGCGTCCTGCCTAAAGCCCAGTAAGCCCGCATCAACCTCTCCGGCGCAACAAAGAACCCCGTCCTCGATAACCAAAAATGGACTTTTGCCATCTCCTTCACCAAGCAAACTACCCCGGTCCATCGCATTAGCTGCCGGTCTCCGTGATGCCAATTCAAAAGATCCCCGTGCCGTCGCTCATCAACTCTATCTGCCCTTTGCCACTTTCAGGCGACCTTCCCGATAAGGCGAGACTAGCCAGGGGGCCGGCCCATGCCGGAGGCTTTTGTTAGTGGGCATGGAGCCTTGCCAACTTGGCTGGATGGAAAATGCCTGCGGCGGAATTGCCTCGTTAGAGGAGGACCTTTTGGATCGGCTGAGGGAAAAAAACAATGGGACGCGGATTCTCTCCGGCTGGACCGGTGTTTGTTCAGTGTGGTTCTGAAGCTATTAATACTTGCTCCATCTCCGATCACAATCTTCGATGACTTGTCGAACTGGGGGTGCTTACTCGATGTTTTTCCGGTTCCATTGAATGACAACTCTAGTGCAGGCTTTGTTTGTCGGCTGCATGAGTTAATTTGTATGATCGGCAGCTCACCTCCATCCTATTCCTCCGTGCAGGCAACCGTCTTGGCGCATTCGGATGCCCATCTGTCCGAGGCAGAATGTTTGCATATCTTTGAGATAGTTGCGCTTTGGCAACGCCAGTCCACATACCTGTCTGTAATGCGTCACAATGGTAGTAGATGCCCTTGAGCCCCTTTTTCTGTGCATGAAGAAGCGCATCCTCTTTGTGCGACACTGGATAGGATCCCCCTTGCTGTTTAGACCAGGATCTGCTGCCTTTTTCCTACAGAATAATACGTGTGAGAAGAGGCATGGCCATTGCCAAGAATCAACAACGCGACTAAGTGGTCGTCTGACTCTGTGATGCTCGTTATTGTGGTACTTCGCATACTCGGCATTTACAGCTAATAATGGTGTGTAACCTTACTTTATTGAATGTTTTAAAAAGACTACGTTCCACGCGCCGGAAATGCGCATCGAGTCCGTGCCATGACTTGGCATTGTGCTTACTTTACTGCTGTGATCCATGAGTTCCTGGACTAAAAACTGTGTAATGTTCTATACGAACATACGAAGAAAACTTTTAGGTTCATGTCGTGACAGGGATTACTACTAGCCTAGAATCAATTTACATCATTACTACAATGCCTGTTCATCGAGTTGAAACGGATAACAGGATCCAACGAATACCTGAAGGTGTAGACGTTCTTATTATCACATCTTTAGGGCATAATGTCTTGTCCAATTGCTTAATGCACACGACTTCTTACCCAGATAATCACATTCTCTGCTCATCGTATTATAAACTCTCACATGTAAGTGCTATTGCTCAAGATATATGCGGTGTTACTATTATACAAGTCCTCATCCCCATGCATCAAAACAAGCTTCGTCAAGCTCAATCATCGCCACTATCATAGAAACTGCTCACAGCCCATCCGTTCAGTAAGCTATACTGACTCAACGGCGAAGTCCCCGTCAACGTGGCATAATGCTTCCTCTCTCCACAGAGTCTACCATTTTCATACTGCACACAAGGTCTGCCTTGCAACAATGCGGCAACTTGCGCACCCGCCTCACGGCCCTCAAACCAGGCTCCGTGCAGAAATCCAAAGTACTCAGCACTGGTCGCCTCACCTGCAAACCACAGTCGTCCGGCATTAGCCCGCAGATTCTGATGAGCGAGTAATGAAGTGCCCGCTGGCCAATTTGAGTAACTTCCGAAAGACCACGGCTCAGAGGTCCAGCGCGGATAGGTGAACGCAATGGGCTCCGGGATAGTCACGTTGGGGAACATTTGACGGAGCACTTCCATTGCCTCTGCCTTTGTCTCTTCGTCCGTCTGCTGCTCGATACGGTAGGATTCGTCACCAATGACAGTTGCAAAAATGATGTTAGAGCCCGGCATGAAGCCTTCAGTGGAGAGAGACTGCCAAACAGGATAATAACCTCGCGTAGTAGGCGAAGCGTAAAGGAAATACTGCGTGTCCTCGGGCCAAAACGTCTCGTTAAACTGCAAAAAGATCTTTGTGTATGTGCCCATTGCGAAGTTCTGGATCGACTCCTTCTTCCACAGCGGTAACTCTGGAGAAAAACCAATCGAGTTACTCTGAAGCACGCCTAATGAAAATGTTGTAATAGCATAATCCGCAGATACACAGCTACCGTCGTGGTTGTATACCGTGACGCCATGATCGGAGTAGGTAATGTTCGTGATGCGAGTGTTGAGCAACAGACGGGTGTCGTTCTTGGTGAGGAACGTAGAAGCCTCGCCGTCAATGATGGCACTGTAGCCGCGTGGGTCGATTACAAGGTTGTTGGCGTCACTGAACTGGTTGAAGGTGACGTTGCTGCCCGCAACACCAAAGATGAATGACGACTCTTCAGGTGGGAAAGCAGCCTCCCAATCTGGGACATTGTCAGCATGCACAGATACAACAAACCCATTGTCACTTATTTCTGGGTGTAATCAGATTGGTGCTGTTCATTTAAAAACTTACCCCAGTTCCACCACTCAGCTGCCTGTCTCTTCATGTCGCCATGCTTCGGATTCCATCCGGCAATCGAGAGGCCCGCGCGCATGGTCTGATCCTGCAGATTCTGGAGAAGCAAACGACCAGCTTTTGCGGCAGCTTTATCGTATGCAGTCCCATATTCATCGATGAGATCAGTGTAGTCGGTGTAGCCCGTTTCGTCGTAGGTCAAGATGGAGTCATAATCCGAGTAGGTATTGGCGAGATGATATTTTTTGGCCTACGTCCGATTTAGCGAGACAAGCCTTGATGAGATGCAAGTTATTGCAATGACAGTTTAATGCCACGTACTAGTGAATACACAGGATTTTCTATATATTGTTAGTGGCTGGGTGTTTTACAGAGGCATGGATCTTGAGACTTACCCGGACCTCCAGGATTTCCGAGACCTTGAATCTAAAACTCCACATCAGTACTTTTTCTTATTATCATGAGACATGCACTGAGTGAGACATACCCAGTTACACCCATACTCGATGACATATGGGCTTCCATCTGACTTGCTGCCAAAGTTGCCATGCCATGCCCGTCCACCAATTCGATCTTGATACTCGATGATGACGAAATCCGACACTGAGGCGTTGTGCAAAGCTTGCTAAATGGAATTCTCAATTTTGTGCAGACGTGATAGCTGGTGGTGGAACTTACAGCAGCAGTGATGCCAGCCATTCCTGCGCCTCTGCAAGCAAGTCAATGAGAGTCTTTCATGCGCTCTCCAAGATACATGTACTCACAATATCGCCACAGACGTTTTCCTACATTTTGAATCAGTACTGCTGCTAGCTGGTGCGGGTGCCGCAGTCACAGATGGAATGCATCCTGCAAGCACTGCCACTACGGCGAATTTGAAGTTGATCGGTGCCATTGCTGTAAGAGCTGATGTTTCTTAATAACATCTCGGGATCTCCTACATGTTCAAAGACGTATTTATAGACCGACGATCCCGTCTCAAGGGTCACAGCCCGCTTCGTATCTACTCCTCACGGCATACAATCAAGTCAATAAATGAACGATGATCCCACGTTCATGCAGGTCCAGCATAGTTCCTGCACATGCAACCGAGCATCATGGCATGTACATCGACAAACATGTGGACAGCTCAATACAAAACGAGTCAATATGCACCACATCTTGCCGGAGTCCGCCGCGCCATTGACGAACTCAGCGATCTTCTCCTCCCTCTGACCCGTCAATACTACCTCAATCGCCAACCCGTGGAGTCTCGTGCACCGGAGTACCCGCTCGTATCTCTGTAGAGCCACTCACGTTTCCACTTGATCTCACCCGCCCTTATCTAATTGATTGCTCTAGCGCCCATATCTTCATTTCATTGAAAAAGCTATGGAGCCCGATATCGAACCGTCAACGATATGACAGCTGAGAAGTTCAGGGTTTAGGAACCGAGGCTGAGAAGGCTGGGAGCGTAGCCAATCTTGCGCCCTTCGAGACAAAATAACAGTCGAACCACAAAAATCCACTCCGACTAACGAAGAACCGGCAATCAACCAAAAGCCAAGTCGGCGCTCTCTGTTTCATCCTTTCATCTCTATTCTCATTAACTAGCCTATTCGAGCCAGCTTATCGACTTCCCCGCATCATGTGTGAGCGGGGAGGCTCCAAAAGCGTCGCCACGGCTGGTCTTATAACGGCTTACATGGGTCCCCCAGAGATGCTGCTAGCTGATAGTTACCACCATTATCAAGAATGGAGCCCAGCCTCATGCGAGATTGCCGTTTATCAATTAGCTCCTCCAATGGCCATGCTCTTCCAGCGAATCTCCCCTTGACCGTTCATCTGCGCGTCTCTCAGTCTTATTGCCTCTCCCGGTACTAGTAACAGAACCCGAGGCTGCTAAGCTCCCTCCGCACGCCGAGTTCGGTCTCACCCCCATGCAGATCCAAATGCGATATCGTATTCCGGCCTTGACTCGCTCAAGACCATGAAATGCGACCCAGTTTCACGATTAACCCCCCAATGATGATGATGGCGTGGTTCAAGTTGGCCGACGCGGGTAGTACTGCATCTCTCTTCAGGTCTTTCCACATCTTTGTAATAATAAAACAATGGGTTCCCTTTTTCACACGCTTACTGGCCGCTTCCTTCTCCCTTCCCACCACTCCCCGATGCAGATGCTGCATCGCATTGTCATCTCCGAAGAAACTCGTCGAATGAGAGACATCCAACACAGCCTTTCACAATGAGCGAAGAATATACCAAACACGAAAATAGCGATGACGCCCAGCTGGCGGCCATGGGTCACCAGCCCGAGCTGAATCGCAACTTTTCCACCTTGTAAGCCAAGCCAAGCCAAGCCAAGCCCAGGCTATAGTAGAGTAGAGAGTCGATCAGCCCAGCTCACACATGTATTTAGATCAATGCTGGGACTAGCATTCGCAGTGTTAAATGTAAGTAGCCTATAGCAAGCAGCAGCCAGAAAAAGAAAAGATTCACGCAAGACTAACCCCTTCTCCCCAGTCATGGACCGCCCTCTCTGCAAGTCTCTCACTCAGCTTAACTTCCGGAGGTAGCACCGGAGTTGTCTGGGGTAAGTAATCAAGCTTTATGCAGATGCGTTCGCACAAGTGTTTTGCACATGCGTCCCTAGCCCCGTTCGCATTGCCTTTTCTTGACTAACATTCGTGTGTGTTGCGATGTAACAGGCCTAGTCACGGCAGGCATATGCAACCTTTGTATCGCTGCGTCTCTAGCCGAGTTCTTGTCGGCTTACCCAACGTGAGTCTCGAGATAGACCAATGGTCAGATGCTTGGATGTCTTTGTACTAATGGTAATGAAATTGCAGTGCTGGTGGACAGTACCACTGGGTTGCAGGTGAGAATGTCTTTTCCTTAGACTTGATGCATATGGAATACTGACTAAGATGCAACAGCAAGTATGGCTCCTTCACTCTCGGTTTACACCATCCATCCCTTCTAACATCAGTTGTAGTCTCATGGCCCAAATGGGTACCAGTCCTTTCATGGATAACGGGCTGGGTCAACGTCGCTGGCTGGGTATTATCACTCACCCATTCCATCAACGAAATCCATCTCTAACAATATTCATCCAGGTCGCTCTCGTTGCCACAAACGCCCTACTATCCAGCCAGCTCATCCTTGGTATCATCTCCGCCACACACCCTGTACACATCTCCCTTCCCCCATTCTTGAGACAAAGCATTCTTACACTTCTGTTAGGACTATGAACCCCAGCGCTGGCACCAGTTCCTCATTTACATCGGCTTCACTCTTGCCTCGTTCGTCATCAACGCCTTTCTCAACTCCTTCCTGCCTCTCCTTTACCGCGGCGCCTTTGTATGGTCCATTGGTGGCTTCGTCCTCGTGTCGATTACGGTTCTTGCGTGTGCGTCGCCTGATTATAACACGGCTTATTTCGTGTTTCGCCAGTTTATCAACGAGACAGGATGTATGTATTCTTTTTCTTTTCACTAATGACTCTCATGCTAACAACTCAATTAGGGCCTGATGGAATTGCCTGGCTGCTTGGCGTGCGTAACTATGAATGCTCAAATACAACAGAAAGATGAAGTGATGCTAACAACCCTCAGCTCCTTCAAGGAGGTCTCGGCGTCACTGCTTTTGTATGTCACTCCCGTTCTCCACGAAGTCACCACAACTAACTGTTTGCAGGATGCCGTCGCCCACATGATCGAAGGTAAATGGCCATGTCTTCCGGAGTTACATCGAATCATTATCTCCAAAATACTGACTATATCCCACCAGAAATCCCCAACGCTGCCATGGAAGGCCCCAAGATCATGGTCATTTGTGTCGGTATCGGCACCTTCACCGGTGCCATCTTCCTCATCGTCCTGCTCTTTGTCGCCGGTAACATCGATGAGGTCATCACGTCGGCCGCTGGTCCTCTGCTTCAGATCCTGATCCACGCCACGAGCAACACTGCGGGAGCAATCTGCCTTCTCATGTTTGTCTTTCCCAACGCCAGATATACTGAATCGTCATTCCATTTGTGGAAAGAGACTAATCGTGTAATAAAGGCTTCCACTTGTGTGTCTTATCTTCGCAACGTTCAGCGTCATGACGACCAGCAGTCGCATGATTTTCGCCTTTGCCCGGTATGATCCCCCTCTATGCAACTTGGCAATCTCTCGAGATGGTCCAGGTAACGACGTAGCAATCGAAATCGAAAGATGACTAACTTCTCCAGCGATGGTGGCCTTCCCGCCTCCAAATTCTTCGCTCGCGTGCATCCCAAACTTGGACTGCCTCTGAATGCCCTCATCCTCACCTCTGTTGTCGTCATCATATTCGGCCTCATCTTCCTAGGCTCATCGAGGTAAGCATATAACCACAAAATGCATTTCCCAGGCAATTATTTGCTAACAGGCTTAGCGCCTTCAACGCCATCATCTCTGCATCCGTCGTCACGCTCGATCTCTCTTATGGCCTCCCTATTGCAGTGAACTGCCTCCAAGGACGCCGAAAGCTGCCCGAGCGGAAATGGGTCCTTCCCAGCTGGTTTGGCTGGACAGCAGACATCATCTCGCTGTCGTACATTGCGCTCACAACGGTTCTCTTCATCTTTCCTCCCGTCCTGCCTGTCACTGGTAGCAACATGAGTGCGTCGCATCCTATTTTTTATTGTATTTGGAGTTTTGAATTGCTCGTGTGCTGATCCCTTGCCGTAGACTACTGCATCGTCGCTTTCGCCATCATCATCGCCATTTCTCTCTTCCAATGGATCATTGATGGCCGCAAGAATTTTACAGGCCCTCGCGTCAACCTTGTCAGTGGGCAGGTAATCGGAGAAAACGTCACAGAAATCACAAGTGTGGAGGAGGTATCTAGTGGAAATAAGGAAGCGTAGTGTCGAAGCTGTTAATGAGCACCAACCTCTTTACCAAGAAATGTATCCAGTTAATGATGAGAGAAAAGCTGGAAGTTTTGAATAGAAAGAGAAAAGAAAGACAAAATTGATTGGATGATAGAGCGCGCGGTTCAATTGTCTCCATCGGCTCGTTACAGCTCAAAGCACTTCCGCGCTGTGATAGGGTACAATAAATACTAAAATCCACGCTGATTAACAGATAAGTTTCTAAGCGATGCATCAATCTTGAAGAGACTTTCCTTAGGCTTTGTTATCTCTTGAAAGGGCTTTATAGAAATGCTTGTCAGAATACCAGCAGGGGTCATTGACAGAAGCAGTGTATCGAAATGCAAATTAGAGGAGCCCATCTAGGCCTCAGCTTTCAACGTTGACAATCGCAACTACGTATACGTTCCAAGCAACGCATCTCGACTTCAAACAAACAAAAAATCAAATCAGATATTCACGCAATGCAACAAAAGTGTTGAGCAGTAGTGATCAATCTCGTCACACTAACCATGCCGTTCATTTGCTTTGTCTGGCGCCAGCGGTAAACAAGACAATGGCTCCAAAGTTCTTTATTACTCTTATGGCTCACTTTCGCTTCATTTCAAGTTCCAATCACTTTCTCACATACTGCTAGATAGTTAACGGGTAGTTCTGGTAGAGGATTTTATCTTCTCTCACTTCTTTTTTTTCCTCTGTATCCTTCCTTTACCATGATTTTCTCCTTACCATCTGTTTACTTCATGATTACCGACCAGATATTTCTCTACTCCTCTGAACTTTAGAACTGGAGCACTACTCCCGGCATCGCCTTTGTCTTCATCATAATCAGCATTGTTCATTCTTTGCTATTACTACAACGATTAGCATCAACCACAACGGCATGGACAGCTTCGCCATGTCCCATGGCATTGATCACTTCCGCAACTCCCCCATCACGCCCCGTTTATGGATCTGGACGTGCCGCAAATGCAAGCGGAAATACCCTCTATCTTGTACTCGCAAATGCCTGTCCTGCAGTCACATGGTGTACTTCGCCCGTAGAGGAAGCCCGGAGGCGAAACACTTTAAACTACGGTTCGACTATGTCGGATGACAAGTCTACTACAATTGGCGCCGCAAAGTCCAAGAGGAGAACACCCTCCGTTCGTGTAAGGAGAGCCGAACCAGCTCTCTATTCGAACCAGCCGAGAGCGCAGATGCAGACAAGTCCAAGAAAACAAATAACATGCGATATTTGATGGGCAGCGGCAAGCATAATTGCACTGTAGACTGCGAATTCCCAGGCGAATGTTTCTGCGACATCATAAAATATATTATAACGCACCGTATCCACAGGCCCGCTCATGCGTACAAATGCCGAGGTCAATGGTTGCACAAGATCAAAGAACGACCAGGAGAGCATCATGATATCTCCAAGCCCACAGCCGATACATCATCACCAGCAGCGAAACAAGAGGGAAAGGGACCAGAGAAAAGGGGAAAAGATTCCGAGCAAAAGGAAAAGGAGTCTAAGGAAGAGAAAAAGGAGTCTGAAGAAGAGAAAAAAAAGTCTGAGGAAGAGAAAAGGGAGGCTGAGGAAAAGCAAAAGCAAAAGAGGCGTGAAAGGGCATACAATAATTGGTTGTCACGGACAAAGCATTACAAATTCCAGAAGAAGCCATCTCGTCTAAACCAAGTGTGGGTACCACAAATGGACTCCGAAACCGATGGGGGAAAAAATAACGGACATTGAAAGGGGAAAAAATGGGGATCGAGAATGAAGAATAGAGGGTAGATATTGTACGGTGAAGCTGGACAGCGTCTTTGAGCACTCCGAATAAAAAGGTGATTACATGACATGCCGGCATAGGTCTCTGCAATATGATTCAAGATGTGGTTCTCTATTCTTTCTATGGTATCCTGAGTGCAGCTGAGCCCACTCACAGTATCTCCAGGATTTCAACCATAATCTGGCAAGCCAGGATCATCAGCTTCATGAATAGTGGAGGAGTTTAAATAGCTTCGCCAGACTATCAGTTGGATTCTCTGGCCCAACCAAGAGTATCAGGCGCCCAAAAAAAAAGGGGCGCAAATATAACTCTACATCACTTTTCAGAAATAGACGCCAATTTTTCATCAACTGCAGTTTGAAGCGTAGCAAACTGAGATCACTTTTCTCTTCTAAAAACTGGGCTTCCCAGTTTATCGTGTGAACATTTGCTCCACCATAGGCTTTTGGTGGTATCCAAGGTGTCGCTTAAAGGAACATGTCAATCATCTACACTATTCTATAGCCCGAAATTCCATCACTATAGAATTAGAGATTCTGTTTCTATGTAGCGTGTATCTTCGAGGGATTTTGTTTTAATCCGTACTTTTGATGTGAAGGTTGAAAGCACCCCAGTGAAGTGGTGAGCACTGGGGGGTGAGCGACCTACCCTGAACTAAGCACAGGAAGAGAGAAATGGGGACATTGAGAGATTGCATTCAGTTACCTAACGATCTAAGAGAAAATTATACTACTATAGATGGCGACAGCCTGAACAATGTATTTTTATTCAAGAAGACATCTACTATATCGTGATGCTTGTTCATGTTGGGTGGCATGGAGTTGCATACACTGACCTCTACTGTATGCCTACAACAGGCCATATCATCCATACATCAACCTCACGAAAATAAACCGCAACACTGGATGCACGTAATGAGAGAACCATACATCATACCCTTTTTTTCTCCTTTTTTTTTCTTGTGCTAGAGTAGCCTAAGATAATCTTGCCAAACGTCAGCCGCCCAACAAGCTGTTTTCGTCCACCATTCAATTGCGTCACCATCCATCTCCAAACATCATCGAGCAGCGTCAAACAAAACATGACAAAAAGTAACCGAAAACAACTGTTGTACATGACTCACGCGGCAGCTCATTTGCCCAATCAGCAAAAGAGAAGCAGAGCCAACGGATGGGTTGCACCATCATGGCTCTGCTTCATCTGCTGCCGTGCGTCCAGAGCCTGCACAGTTGTCCAAACCACGCCCAGGTCCCATGCCCAACGACAAGGTTTGGATTTCCTCTGCAGAAAAAGATGGAAAAAAATAAAAATAAAAAAAGCGACCAGTTCCACATTTCCTAGGCCATCCCCAGCAATCGCCCCGCGATCCGAAACAATAGGTATTCAAAGCATTAACAAAGAGCGAGAGCAATTCGTGCGCGGGAGGAGAGAGGCAGGTTGGGCTTCTTAGGCCTCCAAGGCCTTGGCCTTCTTCTTCTGCTCGACCTTGAGGAGGAGGGCGCGGTTGATGTGAGGCAGGACACCACCAAAGGCGATGGTGGCACGGATGAGGGTATCGAGCTCTTCGTCACCTCGGATGGCCAGCTGGAGATGGCGAGGGGTGATGCGCTTCACCTTGAGGTCCTTGGCTGCGTTCTGCGTGGTGGTTAGTATCGAACTGAGGCAAGATGGCCAGAAATATGAGCCAAAGGGACAACTTACGCCTGCCAGCTCCAGGACTTCGGCAGTCAGGTACTCGAGGACAGCGGTGACGTAGACAGCGGCTTTGGCGCCGACTCGCATCTTGTTTTGAGTGTTTTGCTTGAGGAAACGCTTCACACGACCGCAGGGGAACTAGATGCGCCGAGAATAACACCGGGATTAGTGACAGTCCATCGTTTGATTGCAATTCCAGCAGCCTGGAGGAAAGGGTTGGACCGAGATCCCGTCGGATTATGTGACCACTGAGCACAATAAAAAAAAAATCTCCCCCTCCCTGCGCCCGGCTACGCGACTAGGCATCTGGGCACCAAATGGCAACGAGAGCCGCACGGTGACACGATTGCGCGGCCGGAATCTTGCGAAAACCATCGCCAACGCAGCTCTGCGTGCCCATGCCAGGTCGTCGAAGCAGCGGCGGCGAGCAAATGACCAACGCGTCCGGCTGAAAACTCGTCGAAGGCCATCGCGGGGAGGTTGGAAGCTAAAGCGGGACTCGCAGGATGTGCAGGTGGGCGTGCATGCGCGCAAATCGTTTGGGCATCAAGCAAGGCGAGGGAATCCGGCCAGGGACGGTGAAGAGCGAAAAACAAGCTTCCGACGCTGCCAAACAGTCACAAACTCACCTGAAGACCAGCTCTGGCCGAGTGGCTCTGCTGCTTCTTGGCTCCCTCGGCGCTCGTCTTACCGCCGGAGCTCTTGCCTCCAGAAGACTTGCCCTTGCCTCCGGCCATTGCGTCTGGCGTATCGATACGGGGCGTTGAAGCTGCAAATGCGTCGAGATGGACTGCGAGTGTCTGCACTGGCGAGAGGCGAGAGCAGAGGCTGATGCGCGTGCGGAGGCGGTGATGAAGTCGAGTGGTGGGATGTTTGGTTCAGGATGCTGGTGTTGGTGTGGTGGCAGAAATTTAGCAAATCGACGCAAGCGGGCGGTCCAGCTGTTGGCATGTTTTTTTTCAAGGTTTTTTTCGCTGCAAGGAACAGCCTTCTGGTGCCTGTTGGCTTCGCTGTAATGCGCCGCGCCCGTCCGAGTCTCAGCGCGATGAGCTCCCCCAACCTCCCGCAATAGCCCCTCAATCGCAGTGCTAAGGAGCGCTAGCTGTCCAACAGCTGGGCTGGCTGGCTGCCTAGGAACATTGGAACCGTACTCGTACCAGTTCTGTCGAGGCAAAGCTTCCAACGGATGCTTAGTCAGAGTCAGAGGACGAGCCGCAGTATATCCGAAGGCTGGCCGCCACTGGCGCATCGCAGGCAGCTGGAGATGGTGGCAGGCAGAGAAGCGCTGCCCATCAGCCAAAGGGGCTCCAAGGCAGCAAGCACCCTAAAAAAGATGCTGCAGGATGACGCCTGAGATGTCCCCGAGAGGTCAATCCCAGTGAGTCATCGTGGAGGCATCGCCAGAGCACAGAGGCCTCTGCTGCTGACGACTGATGGCATGAGGATATACTGACCAAGCTGCTCAACTGCCACCAACGCAGCGGCGCCAATGCCTGTGGCTACCCCATAGCGTTGTGGGAGATGAAAAGTCGAGAGAGAAGAATCATGGCAAGTCGTTCAGCTCGCCCGTCGGGGCTTGTGAGAGTTGCCAGCTTGACACGGCATCGTTATGCCTTGGTGAGTCTGGAGTTCATTTGTCTGCATGAATAAGGCGTTTCTCAACTCGGAGACTAGAGTTGGCATTGTCCCGCTGTGGCTGCTAGGCTGTGGCGCATGCCGAATGGCTAAGACCCGGCTATTTGCCTGTTGCTTGGAGCTCTGGCTACTTGCTGTGACTTGTGTCAGCATTTGCTATGCTGGAAGATATCTCTCTCTGTATTATCTATGATGCATAAAAGACACCAATCAGAGGCAGTAGTAATAAAAAGGGCATTTTCTACAGAAATCCCGTCCTCTCTCTTTAACAGGGACAAAGCATGTTTGCGCAAGCTGCAGCATACAGATCATCCGCGGCTATCCGCACTCTCATGGTATAAAGCTCCGTATCCGGTTTAGCTGCCTTAGCCAAATGTCACTCCAAGTACAGCGCACGGACCACGAGTTAGCACCAGACGCCACAAACTGTACTTTGTCGTTTGTACTCGAACTGCATCATTGGCAGAGCTTCATCAGCAATCCAGGTATCTCGATAAGCAACTACGCAGCGCCGAGGCTGTGTCTCTTCTGCTTCTGCGATCAGCACATCACTTTGGATACTAGAGATACTGCGAACCACAGACACGACAAAATGGCAAGCGTAAGTTTATCTCCTCCCAAATTCCTGCCTTGATCCTGTCACATGTTCTCCATTCATCGACATCATACCTCTCTGTCTCTGTACATGATTGCTAATCGGCAAGGCTACCATCACCACAGCATGGCGTAGCTCGCACCACTCGGACACGTACCGAAGAACAGAGGCTGCAAGACCTCGAAAAGATCAAGAAATACCGCGATCTCGAGACCCAGATACGCACCCAAGTAGCGTCGGGAACCTACACCCTGGATCTCTTCGAGCTTACTACCAAGCTCCTCCGTCACAACCCCGAATACTACACCATATGGAATGTTCGGCGCCGCTGTCTGATATCTTGTCTATTATCCGGGACAGCAGACCAGACGACATCAGACGCTCAGGATGAGACATCAAATACCAAAAACCAAGATTCTGACAGCCAAGTGTTGCAGTCTGAAATCGCCTTCACCATGCCGCTGCTATTGGAGTTTCCGAAATGCTACTGGATCTGGAACTTTCGACAATGGCTTCTGTCACAGGCCATTCAACGACTGCCTCTCCCGGTCGCACGCAAGATTTGGGAGACAGAGCTCGGTCTGGTATCCAAGATGCTGAATAGGGACCAGCGCAACTATCATGCCTGGGGTTATAGGAGACTTGTGGTGGCTCAGCTGGAGAGCTCCAAGCTGGATGGCAAGAGCATGGCTGAGGATGAGTTTGCGTACACAACCAAGATGATCCGACAGAGCTTGTCCAACTTTTCCGCGTGGCATAACCGAAGCCAGCTCATTCCAAAGGTCCTGGACCAACGAGGCGCGGATGACAAGGCCCGAGCCGCTTTTCTTAGCGAGGAACTAGATCTCGTGCGAGATGCTCTGAATGTTGGCCCTGAGGACCAAAGCCTATGGTATTATCACCAATACCTGGTGTCCCAAATCGTGGGGGATGGAAATAGGCAGAGCATCACGCCGGCTTTGACTGTTGACGAAAAGATTACCTACCTGAAGCATGAAATCGATGAAATTAAGGACCTGTTAGAGGACTACGCCGACATCAAATGGATCTACGAGGCTCTCTCAGAATACACAGTAGCATTGGAGAGGTTACAACGCACTGACAGCAATAGCGCTGAGGCTGGCGACTTGCAGGTCTGGCTCTCGAAGTTGCGGACTCTAGATCCGATGCGCACGGGCCGATGGAACGATGTCGAACAACTGGCAACATGATTCTGTTTGTTCAGGTTCCGCTCACATATCTGAACGCATTACAGAGGCAGAATTGATTGGCACTTTCTTCCCCGGAAGTGCCAGCTACCCGAATACTTCTGGACCCAGCACAGCTCTTGATTATAAGCTAAGCGGCGGCACAGATGAGACATGAGATGGTTGTTGTTAGTTTTTTTTTTATGCGGATATGACATGTCAAACATGTAGAGATACGCAAGACAGAACTTTGGGTCACGTCTCACTAATACCATCATACGTTGTTGGGAAAACGTCAGTTGGATTGGCGAACAACAGCTACTGGAGCATGTACCAAACATTTAATGAAGATCGGCGGTTAGCGTCTACATGTAATACAACCCTGTCGAGCACGTTCTTGCATTCGTACACTGTACGTTTGATAATGTAGTGTCGTCGTCATATACGGTATATGTAGTCTGCTGTCAAGATACTGAATGCCCTCTTTTGTACAAATTGCTCTTCTTGCAGGTGAGAGCTCCTTGATGACGTCAGTCATAGGACCCCGCATCAGAGCTTGCAAAGCAGAGTTGGTCAAACGACTTGATTTCCCCATCTGAGATGCGACGGTATATGCATAAGGAGACTCGTGATGGTGTTTTGCAGAGGTTTGAAATCCAGTAGCATAATGAGAATAGCCAATGCAGAAAGACGGCCGAGATAAAGGAAACGTCGCTACTTCTTGAGAGGATCTACGGAATCTTGGCAGCCATCACAATCCGACCCTTGCTGTCAGTGCAATCCTTGTTCCGGCTGTTATTTGGATCGCCTGTTAAGAAGACCTGTCGTTTCCGAAAGTTTGCTATTGTAACCTCATCGGCTCCATACGACAAGCTTGAAAATTGGTGCATGGGTAATTCCGCGTGATGGCATTACGTTTGATAGTGGGCTGCAACCCTGAACCAACTTTATGGCAATTTGATGGTGATACTTGCTCTCTCCATATACTAAAAGAGGACGTCGAATTGACCAAGAGATTCCACTGCTACTGCCTACGTATAGGAGATGTTGGAGCCAAAAAGATGTGTTCGGATTTATTCAGTATTAATTGCCTTGTGTACTGGGTAGTAGGCATTATTCACAGTTCTGTGCCCTAGGAACCTCAACAATTAGCTGCCAAGGAGTATTGACATAGGCTCTTCAAGAGACACGCAGCAAATTCAGCTCGAGTTTAGCCATGTACAGAGTCCACATCCCAGCATACGAGTACTACTCGTATATCCTAGCGAAGCACTCTGCATAACAGTACACGCACCAATCACGATATGCTATGTTTACAAATAACATAACAGTAAACAGCGGCCACGCCGCTCTGATAAGCAATATTTGTTGTCAGTAGCTCATATGACTCCAGGAGATTGGCCCGCCAAGTGGGTTCTCTGACTGCAGAAGCATGCATGTACGGAGTTCCATACAGGTACTCGACAGTACACCGCTGTTCTCGCTTAACAACAGCTGCTGGTACGAGTACCTATTTGAATATGCATCTAGGCAGCTTGAAGGGGGGCCGAACATAGGGAAACGCCTGTTACAAGGGTTCTTGCTGAGTCCGGGGGATGGCGCAGAGAACATATTGAGCCAATCCCCGCAGAATAATGAGGCTGATATCGGAGCCCCCGAGTCTTAGCTCATGGGGGACGCTAGATATTTTATCTCATTGGTGATTTCAATAACTGTGTTGGAATAACAGAACTGCTATACTAGGTTGTCGTGCTGAAGATGGCTTATACGATGTTGAAAGCTTGATGCAGCTCGTCCACCAAATACATATACTACATGTAGTAAATCCCCCTTCTCTAAAATAGCTCTTTAGTCGGGTTTTAGTTGATTGTTCCATCGCAACTCAGACAATATATAGATTTAAATCCGCGTGTACTCGATCCCTCTGCAAAGCCTCCCAAGGTGAGACTGTCCCAGGTCTACCCTACAACATGCGACCACCATCACAGGCTTCTGCTATTTAAGGTCACATAAAACGATGATTAAGTGTAAGAACAAGTTGATCGAAGACATATTATCAGCTTTTACCTATCAAGCGGGCGGTGCTCCCCGGAGAAGTATGGCTCGACAAAGCCCTGAGCGTCAGTGACATGTCACATTTGGCATCAAGCAAAGAACCAATGTCTACAGGTAGTACAAACTACACCTGTGGTGAATCCAGAGCTAACAGCAGAGCCAATATTTACATGTATTGACCCGTCTACGCATCATAGAGCCAAATCAACGGTTGCGGCCACTTCCATAGCACAGCGCTCGATTGTCCATCCATTGGCCAAACACCAAGGCGACTAAACCCGCGAGTGCATACCCGACGCCCATCTGTGCTCCCCCAAAAAGCCGTAGCGTACAAAAGGATGGAGGGCCTCGGTACTGACCTCTCCCGTATTCACTGTCATGAGCCGAGCCAACCAGCCACCACACTATGCAGGCTGCTGCAGGTACTTACGTGCATGATCGAGCGTGCACGAGGGGGGAGCCAAAAGCTGACCAATGTCCGGCAAGCAAAGCGCGGGAGTGTGGGTATAAGCGTCTGCAGTGTGTTTGGCCATGGAAGGGCATTGTCACACGAAGGAACTGGCAGCTAGAGAGCATGACGACTGGCTGCATCGTGATGCTCGTGCAAAGAAGCTGGTAGCAAGGGGCATCGGAAATCCGCCCAGAGTCACCTCGTGCTCTGTGGGAACTCGACGGTGGCTATTATGGAGCAAAATAGACAGCAGACGTCCCACGCTGTCGAGTTAATTTTAATTTTGGCTGCGTGTCTCTGGTAGCGGCAACGTCTTCAACGGCTGCAGAAATTTCGTCTGTCTCAGACAAACCGCCCCCTTTGTAAGATGGCACCACGCCATGACAATGCTCCCGTCCTCGCGTAGAGCAGAGCAGAGCAGAGCAGACCAAGGCAGAGTAAATTATCATTACCTCGTCGCCATTCAGAGCCGTTAGCTATTAACAATCTTAATACCAAAGAGAAGGGAATTAGCTATCAAACCGGAAAGCAGGGTCCGGAATCCGGAGTCCGGAGCACAGGACAGTACAAAAGTACAAAGTTGTCAATCAATCAATGTCAGGGGACCGAGAGGATCCGCCAAAAAGGCGGTGCTTTCGGGATGCCGATTTTTAGTCACAACCCGGCCAGATGGATTTAGAAAACGAGATTGGCCCCGGAAATTCAGGAAGCTCAAGGAGGGCCGACTTGGCCACTGAGGCGCAGAAAGGGGCTGAATTCAATATCGTTGTGGACGGCCAAAAAGAAGGAAAGAAAAGAAGCAAGGAAAATTGGATTTGGCGGGTATACAGTGCGGCACGCAATATCTGATAGTTGCATTTCCCCAATTTAAGTTCACTGAGGCGTCGACACAGTTTCGCGCACTGGAGACGGCAGATCTGTGGCTTTGGAACCGCTCAGCTGGCCTGGTTCTCGTGGGCTGAAAGCAACGCAGCAGCCCTCGTGACTCTACATGTGAGGCTTTCCTCTCCAACAGGTTTTTGCGGCTGGTGATGGTGGCTGTCGCCTGACTGAGCGAAAAGCAACGTGAAGAGGTGCTAGATCCCTGTCGATTCGGCCAGCTACAATTCCGATTCGCTACGGAACCCTGATCGTGGGTGGGCACATCAGAGATCCATATTTTATTATTTTCGGGGCATGCTGTCAGAATTAGCTGTGGGAAGAGAAAAAAAAAGAGGTTTAAGCACGGCTGGGAGGAGACGTTAAGAGAGAGAGGAAAAAAAGGGGGTAATTGGTGGACGTTTTGGAAATGAGAGAGAAAGAGAGATTTGATGACCCATGTTGACAGCGCCCTTTCTAGACTTCTCGACGGAGGGCCAGCCTGTAAATTATCCGATACAGTACAGGCCCTCTGGACAATGAGAAACCGCCGGATCCGTGATTCTGTCGACGTGAATCTCAAAACCATCGTGGGATAAGAAACCAAAGGCCGGGATCTAGTGAGCGCCACGCCGTCCCGTTGCTCAAACTAAACGACCAGGGCTGTCATCCATTGTTGCCACCTTGAGACTAAGAGTTGCCCGCGCACACAAATTGCAAAAAAAGAAGCGGCAATATTGAGCATCTTGTGCGACCCGACGAATGGGTGAAGAGTACGGAGCACATCGCCGCCCTCTCCACCGGAAAAGAGGCTGCAAAGCCGCATGCATGCACTCTGACTAGGAGAATGCAAATGCTACTGCAGGCACCTTAGCTTAACCCAAAGCAACCACAGGCACGAAAGCAGTGCTGCCTCGTAATACGAGCCGCAGTCTTGGTCTCTGTCAGAATGCTGTAGGGGTCTTTCCTTTCGAACTGCCGTTTACTGCTCATCCCCCCTTTAGTGCCGGGTGCGTCTTATTACACTCATCCATCGTGTTTCAGGGCGCAAAGGCACACCATACCAGATGCCGCTAGATCGAGCGTGTGTGCCTAGATATCCCGAAATTTGATGGCAACAACGTGGCGCAAATCGTTGCACGGGTTGCATTCCAAGAGCTTCGCGGCGAGACGGAGAGCGAAGGAGAAGGAGAAGAAGTAAAGGAGAAGAGGAGAGGAGAGGAGATGTGGTTTTGATGCAAGGGCCTACTGACTGTAGCAGTACTCGTATGGCGTACGGGACAAGAGACAAGAGCCAGACAAAGTATCATCAAATCTCTTTCGTGTTTCGTGTGCATGTGGCGTGCAGCAGACGCTGATCGAGCGGAGCTTCTCCCTGTCTGAAGGAGATATTTTGGTCATGGTCACCATGAGGACGGTGTTTTGTTGACTCAGCCTGCTACCCAAACCTGGGCAACCCTTGCGCCTGCATATGGGCTAAGCAAGGAGGCGACATTTGCCCGTCCATGTCTTCAATATAATATACATGAGCCCTCGTACTACCAGAGCTTGGTGCTACCAATGGTAATGCATGTACATTACATACATGTATATGCAGCTTGATAAAGCCTGCATATCGTTGAAGCAGGGCGGGTCAACTGATGCAAGCCGTGGGCGCAAATACGAGCAGCATATGGGATAACCTCGCGTTCTCGGAGTTGAATAACAAACAAACCACCAGACAACAAACAAAACTGTAGACTGGCAAATAGATAGATACTCCGGACTATTCGACCTAAATTAGCCTCAGCTACATCTGCATCCATCTACGACAAATAAACAATGACGACGACAACTGGACTCTGCAAGGCTCCGACGACCGACAAACCCTGGCTACCTGCAGCCAATTTGCACCGCCCACTGCTGAGACGAAGTTGAAGGTGTCCGTCCATACATAGTATACTTCGCACAGCCATCACCACAGCTCACAGTACTTGACACGGTATACTTGCAAAGCCCCATGACACAGTGCCTCTTCCATTGGGCTTCTCCTCACCTTCCATGGTCCGGCAGAGCTCCATCCCAAGACTCCGTATCAATATCAGGCGCAATGCTGGCGTGCTTGGGGTCCATTTCGCAGCAGATACCAGGCGCGGAAAATAGGGGCGGGTTTCCGTTTTCTAGAACGTCGATGCATGGAGTTCAGGGGGGCGGAAATCACAAGAGCCAAATGAGATGGGAATCGGAAGCGATAGCAGTAATGCTGGGTACATGCTCTACCCCGCTGTTTTGGTGCGCCGGACGAGGTAGATTCGTTAGCACGATATGTTCCGCAAACTCAATAAAGCTTCGTGGAAGAGCCCCGTATTGTTAGTATCAACTCTAGGGTTCAGCCATTTGCGCTGGCTGGGCTGCACGAGCTGAGGAAGGATGAGACAAGAAAGCGGCACGGGAACTGTGCCGGCGGATAAGCGCAAAATGGTATGTATGTACTCCGTATACATGCAGTAAAGAAGATGAAGTAGTATATTAGAGAGAGAACAGGAGAGGGTGAGAGAGAGACGCTGAAACGGCGTACCTTTGTATGTACTCTAGAGAAGGGAAATCCCATACCGGAGCCCGGTTTGAAGCAAGTCATGCGTTTCTCCTCCTCCCCGCCCCGTGCTTCACTCATACATGTATGTAATAATGCTCAATACTACCTGTATACTGCTACTACTACGAGGTAGGTAGGCAATCAATCAACCACCGTTCCCCTCTGGCGTGTCAAGGAGGCTGCAAGCCTGCAAATGCAAGGTACATGTGCCCTTCTCGTACTGTGAATAGGGGCCCGCGCACTGTCATTGGCCGTAATCTGTCATATATGCACCAAAGCAGTGCTACCTTGGCTCTTGGTGGCCGCCCCTATCATCTAACTTGTACCCCGGCCAAGGCCAGTCTACACCAGTGGGGCAGCAGCCTCCCCCCTAGTAGGTTATTACTAGGTATGCTCTGCCGTGGAATTTTTCTTCCCTTAGCCTGGCTCTTCAACCCGACTCTCCCTCTTCGCCAACCGGAGGTCGTACTTTGGTCGTACTGCTTCTTCTTCCTCATCGCCTCTCCTCTCCTTCGCCATCTCTCCTGTCCCGCCCGCTCCCGCCCTGCCTGCGATCCAGCGACTGCATAAGAGCCACCGAGAGTAGCTTTGCCGCCTTGTCTGGACACCTTGGGACGCGAGTGCCGCCGAGTTACGCTCCGAAACTATAAGGTACAGAGCTCGGCTTTTGCTTTTGCCTTTCGCGCATCTTGTCGGCTTCATCGTCTGTCAAGAGCCGAACCCAAATCAACACGCCCCTGACTTCTCAGTCACGCTTCTCGGAAAAGAATCGCCCTGAGGACTTCCGCCTGGTCGTCTTCTAGATTGCCCTGACCCCCGTTCCGACGCGGCGCCGTTCAAGGAAGAGGACAGAGAAAAAGAGAAAAAAAAAGCTAGCGCTTAACCAAGGACGGTGGATTCCAGAATCCCTTCCGATCATAGATCTCGCTCCCTATTCCGGATTGCAGAAAGCTACTAGCTAGCTTTGCTCTACGTTCTACACGACTGCTCTCTTGCTGGGTTGGCCTGGGCTTTCCTCCAACACACGTTACGACCGTCACGACTGAACGAACCGACCAAGTGCATCATCTATGTTGCCATTTAACCGTCCGTCTCTATCGCGTTCTTGAGTATATCTTTCTGGTGCAGCACGGGAACATCGTCATCCCCTTCGATTACGTGTTCCTTCTCCACCCGTTTTATTGCGCATTTCAATTCGTATTATTTTTTCCTCTGGGAGGCTTTTCGCGTCGCAATAGCAACAATCATCCCCCGTGGCATCTTGCGACATGGCTCAGCAGCCTCACGATATGACTTACCTCGATTACGGCACAGCCACCAACAGGTCGCCCAGTTCCTCGAGACAAAACTACTCCAACTTTGCTTCTGGTCTCACCATGCCCCGACAAACCCAACGGCCGTTCGATGCGCCTCTCTCCTCGAGTGGCCTTTACTCCAGCGAAAGACTGGCCAGCAGCTACGGTAGTCGCGCCATGGACACTATTGGCGGCGGCGGCGGCATGCCTGGGTACATGATGGACAACAACCAGTCGTGGAGCTACAACGGCTCGGGCGTGGCTACTGTCGGCGGCGCCGTGCATGGCCCGGGAAGGCAACGAAGCGTCAACCGGCGAGCCGCTTTGCCAACTGTATGTTTAATTCCAACTGCTGCTGAGAAACAATGACAATGTGCTGACTGAAAAGATGCAGAATTGGACCGAACATGGCGGGATGGGAATGCCTAACCTTCAGTCATACTCGAACGGCCTCGGCGGCCCCTCCATTTCCAACGGCGGCCTTCGTGTTGATGCTCCTGGATCTCACCCGTCCCCCAACAGTATCCAGTCAGTCGGCAACGACGCTGATCAGCTAATCCCTACCGCCATCGTCATTAAGAACATCCCCTTTGCTGTCCGCAAGGAGACGCTTGCTTCCATCATGCTGGACATGCATCTTCCCCAGCCTTATGCTTTCAACTACCATTTTGATAATGGTGTTTTCCGAGGACTCGCTTTCGCCAACTTTCAATCTGCCGAAGATACTCGCGTCGTCATTGAGGCGATGAACGGAATGGATGTCCATGGCCGGAAACTGCGAGTCGAGTACAAGAAGATGCTCCCCGAGGCTGAGCGTGAGCGTATTGAGAGGGAAAAGAGAGAGCGCCGAGGACAACTCGAGGAGCAACACCGCGCCCCGTTGCTGCACAACCAGAGCTCACTTCAATCTCTGGGCGGCATGCCCCAGTCCCAGCCGCGCACTGCCAGCGCCGCTCCTGCTCCCGCCACTTCTCTTCTCGGTAGGTTTTGAACAACTTGAAGGAATCTCATCTCTGTTCATGACATGCTAATGAGCCGTGTGTAGGTGATATTGATATGAATGACCCTCAGACCCTTGAATTCTATACCGAACTTGCCATGTTCCGAAGAGACGATTCGCGTGAGATTTTGGTCTTCCCTCCTGGAATTGCCCCCGAGCACCGTCGATCCATTCACATTCTAGCCCACCACATGGGGCTTGAGCACCAGTCCATTGGTGAGGCTGATTCACGACAGCTTACGGTGCTGAAGCGACAGCAGCCCTCGCCCACGGCCAACATCCATACGCCTCCTGCCAGCAGCCTTGATGTTCACAAGCGCGGCCTGAGCCGAGCCGCCACGTTCGACTTTGCAGCCGACAGGGAGTCTCGTGCAGCCAGCAGCAACTATGGCCATCTCGTTGGTCGACACGGCCCCACGCTAGAACTTCCCGGAAGCCCAGATGGTAGTGGAATTCCCAACAACCTACGGGCGGCCAAGAGCTTTGCCGACCTCCGCTCATTTACCCCTAGCCCGTCTCAGGCCTCATCGAGCTATCTGGCTCCCGGCAGCGGCTTGAGCGGCATTACCCCTACCTCCACGGCTCGATTTGGCGACTACCTCAGCAACGGTAGCCAATCCCAGAGCGGCAATCCCAGCACCCCTGGTGCCAAGAATGACAACGGCCTTGTCAGCGGCCTCAGTGGACTTAGCTTGTCTCCCTTTGAAGCGAGCTCAATGCAATCCCAGGCTCGTAGCACCCCTGGGGCTATTGGTAGCCAGCGGCCCAGCGCGAATGGAAACGGAACCAAGGGTGCTCCTGAGAGGCAGCCTCGCGGCCCGGAGTGGGAGACGTCCAACGGTTTTGGTCGTACTCGAGCAAATGGTCATATGCAGCGCGGTAGTGGTACGTTGATTGAATCCAAGTAGCTTTGTTGATGTTGATAACAGAAGCTAACATGATGGCTAGATTCTTCGGACAATGGAGCTCGTGTTGGCACCAGCTCTACTAATGCTTCGAGATATCACTAAGCCAGTTTGTAATGCGGGGTCTACCGGCTCTCCCATGTGTTATGCCTGTGGCTCACTGGGAGAGCTGATGGACTGCCTTTTTGGGGGGGTTAGACCAGGCTCTCTGCGTCGCATCCCTCGCCTTGCTCTCAACCCATTGCTTTTTACGATTTGTAATATTGATTTTCATCAGGACGACGGAGGGGGTTTGTTCCCGGGTGAACCATCCAGGGCGATCTACCAAAATTGGCGATGTACATTTCCCCCCAAGCTGGTAGAAAGCCCCGAGGTCTACCAGGGGCAACTCTCCGCCGCTCCGTAGCTGGTTTTTTTGATGATGATGATGCCACCCCCGATGAGAATGTGGAAAACAGGATCAGGATACAAAAAAAGTTTTGTTCGACAACTGGGCAACCGTTACGAAAACGTCACGACTCGTTTCCGTGCGCGAAGCCTGGAATATCCCCCCCTTCAAGCGTACTCCTTCAACCAGATCTACGACCGATTCTTGACGATTATGACATTTATTTTCACGACTTTTACGTCTAGACAGCTGCAGCGAATCCACCTCGTCGTGCTTCGCATCACATAAGCACTGAGTGGAGTGGCTTCGGCGACGATGACGAGCAGTACCTATACCCAACCAAAAAAAAAACTTTTTTAATACCCCCATGTCTGACGTCCAGATACGACCGTGACGACGACGAATTGAGACAACTCAGCTTTCTTGTACATGCATGGGAGGCCGGGACGAGAGAGTAGAGGTGTGTTTGGTGGAATGAATGTGTTTGGTTCGATACGTTTTGCGGGAAAGTGAGGAGTAAGAAAGAGAAAAGGGAAGCAAAAAATATTGAACCCTGTTTGGAGAATGTGAGAAGTTTTTCGAGGCAAGTCCTTGTTTGCGTTGGTTAATATGTCTTGTCTCCGTTGCCGAGGCAATTCCCTCTCACGTAAATGGAAGAAGGACGAAATTCGTTGAGAGGAGGTTTCTGATTTTACTGCGGCGTTTACTATGGCAGCATTGGGCTTGCTATGTTTTCTGGACATTTTCCTTGTTTATGGAATATGCATCTGTGATATTTTTTTTTTTCGAAGACTAGGAGGGCGGTGATGGGAACAACTCAGTGCATCTTCAATGATGCCAGAAGACGGGCAAATTCATAAACTCATACAGGGCTATGGTTAGCAGGATCTGTGAAAGAAGGAAAAAAGAAGAAACACGGCGAGTAATTTTCTTGTTCTTTGCCGTTGTTTTTGTTTAGTTTTTGTAAATCTTTTTTTCAACCACTGTAGTTGTTGTATTAGTGCCATCAAGAGCTTTTTTATCATTACTTTTTTTTTTATAAGAAAATCCTTGTGTGTTTTTATCCATTTGCCGCTTTGATTGTGTGTCGTGTGACTCTTTTCTTTCTTGCTTGGGCGGAGATGCTTGTGTCTACCTAGTATCCAAGTTTAAGCTTAGGTGCCAACTAACTGACTCAGTCGGTTCCTGGCGAGATGGAGCCGCTAAACTGGTGGAGAGAGATTCTGCTTGATCTGTTTGGAGGATTTCGGCGGTGACGTACGTGTTCCCGTCTGGGTGTCATTGGCTGGTAGACTGTGTAGTACAAGAAGTAGTCCGATTCCCCATTCGACGCGCGGCATCGTAGATCTTGATTCTTTCATCTTTGATAGCAAAAGGTCTTGGAGTTCTGAATACGAGTGAACCAGCGCATCTACGGGTTTTAATTGAACAAGAACTGGATAAGAGGGGTTATGACTGGGAACCCCGCATTGACACAGAGAGGCATTGAGACCCGAGATACTCAGCAAGGAGAGATTGAAGATTGGGAAGTCGTCATGGCACCAACGAACAAGCAATGGGTGAGCAAGCTGGATGGTGCGGATAAGCTAGAGTTGGTCGAAGGCGAGATGCCGGTGCCGAAGGACGGGGAAGTGCTGGTGAAGATTAATGCCGTGTGCTTGAATTACCGAGATATCGAAGGTATGTTCCCCTCTCTGGATTGAAAGCATGGACGTCGTGCGTTGCAGATTGACCGTGATTCTGATTTCATGCAGTCTGCGATGGCGAATATAACCACCATCAAACCCCTACGGATTCCCCCGTCGGTGTCGTTCCCTGCTCCGACATGTGCGGCACCGTTGTGGAGAGCAAATCGCCGCTCCTCACCGCTGGGACTCGCGTCATGTCCGTCTTTCTACAGACTCATCTTGTCGGAGCCCTCAAACAATCTGATATGGAGTCTGGACTGGGCTTTCCCTTGCCGGGCGTGCTGACAGAGTATCGGTGCTTCGATGCCAAGACGCTGGTCAAGGCGCCCAAGTACATGACAAACGAGGAGGCGAGTTGCCTGCCGATTGCGAGTGTGACGGCGTGGATGGCACTGAACTGGATGAGGCCTATTGGGAAATCCTTCCAGGAGTTGGAACTTTATGGGAAAGGCGGTGATAAGGACAAGGACAAGGACAAGGAGCAAGAGACTGTATTGCTCCAAGGCACGGGCGGAGTGAGCATTGCAGGACTGCAAATCGCAAAGGCAGCCGGCCTCAAGACCATCATCACATCTTCATCGGATGAGAAGCTCGAGCAAGCAAAACAGCTGGGCGCAGACCACACGATTAATTACCGCACATACTGGGAGTGGCAAGATGGCGTCATGGAAGCCACCGGCGGCAAGGGCGCGGACTACATCCTCGAAGTGGGCGGGACGAAGACGTTGCGCAAGAGCTTTGCCAGTGTTGCGTTTGGAGGGACGATTAGCTGTATCGGCTATGTTTCCGGCAAAGAAGACGACACTGGCGGCGACGATGGCGGAAATGGCGATGATAAGGGGAAGGCGTCGGGATGGAATCGGTTGAATGTGAATGTGTTGGCGTTGAGGAAGAATGTCACGCTCAAGGGGTTGGTGAATGGCGGGAAGGATCGGTTTGAGGAGATGGTGAGGTTTTACGAGGAGAAGGAGATTCGGCCGGTTGTGTGTAAGGTGTTTGGGATGGAGGAGGCGAAGGAGGCGATGGCGTTTGTTAAGGATGGGAAGCACTTTGGCAAGGTTGTGATTAAGCTGGCGGAGAATTGATGAATACTGTTAGTAGTTTGATGAGGTGTATTTGGCATGAGATGTATTTGACATGAAGAATAGCCTGAATAGGTAGCCCAGTTCAAAGATTCATATAGAGAAGGTAGTCCATACCTGTATGCTTGGTGTTTTTTGCATGACAGCATCGTCACGTGCGTGTCATAACTCGACTACCACCCTCGTCTTCATCTTGTCTTCATCCTTCATAACTCACCACTAAGCATCCTCAGCTATCAACACCCATGATTAGTTTCAACATGGCTCATCTCACCCGCTCTTACTGTGGGGTTTCTTTGCAAGGTCAACGGTCCGGTCCTTCGGATAGCGCATCGCCCTTGTACCTGATTCGACCTAGCATAACCTTGGTTGCATATGTCGAGAGACCTAGCATGACATGCGGCATCATATTTATTCGCCGTTTAGTCAACTCGGCGGCTCGGCGGTTGCGACGAGTCGAGAGAGAAAGCCGCTCACACAGCGGAATTCCACTGATACTGTACTAAAATAATACGAAGTACGCATTCTACGTGGCTGCGGAGCTAGCTCCGACCCCTGCGTGTGACTTCTCAGATCGTCAGGTTAGATCGCAGTACATGTAAGAATTAAGAACTCCATGGCAACTGCATGAAACTTGTTTGGACCCGCCTACTTCCTGGCTAAAGAATCCACCCTTTCGCTTTCCGAGGTATGGTACGCAATAGAAACTGACATGCCAATTGTTTCAACCATATTGCTAATACTATTGAGTTTGTTTGTCTTTTCCGCCAGAGTTGTGGGCTACTCCTGTTATGATGCTGCAAATACTGCGACTCAGCATGCTACTTATGATAGCGAAACATTAATTTTCAACTTTGCTTACCATAAAAGACTCACGGGAAGGTGCTTCGCTGTGTGCCTGATTTTAGGCAAATGAAATGACCTCGAAATCACTTTGCCGATGTCCACCGTCTAATTTCAATCACCTTGGGACAGCACATTTCACTTTACTTCGTAGAAACTATGGCTTTTCCCGTCGACACACGTTGAAAACTCCGATTCACGTCGACACACGTCGAAAACTCCGATTCAAGTCAGCAGCCTGCATAGCTCATGTCATCCCGGTAACAAGTATCCACCGCGGGAAGGCCTCTCATGCAGTGGCATAGAGTTATGCTCTATTAGGAGTGGTCTCTAATACGGGGAGAGAGCTGGAAGAATTAGTTACTAAAACGCTGCCGTCTCTCGGGCTAAGAAACAAATGGCTCTTTAGCTCCATCTCTGCCACTCATTGACAGTTTGCCTCGATTTTCCACATTTTGGTGGACATGGCGAGCACGCTCATAATCCAGTCACTAATTGCTCTGGTGGGATTTCTTGTATACCACCAGATCTTCCGGAAACCTAAGAAGAACCTTCCCCCTGGACCCAAAGGCCTGCCCTTCATCGGCAATATCCTCGATCTCCCTCCGAATGGCACACCTAATCACGTACATTGGAACTCGATCACCGATAAATATGGACCGATTGCTTCTGTCACTGTCTTGGGACAGCCCATGATCTTTGTCGGCGACAAAGAGGCAGCACAGGAGATTATGGAAAAGAAGTCTCAGACGTCCTCTGGGCGCCCTGTTTTTCAGTTTGCTAACTATTGTGGTTTTGGAGACTTCATCTCCATGCATCAGTTGGAAAAGCGGTTTACCTCTCAACGCAAAGTCATGCACAAGGCGATTGGCACCAAAGTTCTGGCGACTAAATATGCAGAAATACAAGAACGAGAAGCTGGACGGCTGTTACTTCGAACACTAGAGGCACCTCAGAAGATTGTTAAGCATTTCGAAACGTGAGTAACATATTCTTGGACTTAGACATAACTTAAAAGACATGATGAGAGTTCTTCTATATCTATGAATGATGTAACTAATCCATTTGTGGCAGTGAAGCCGGCGCGGTTATCCTCAAAATCGTATACGGTTATACCATCAACCCCCGTGGCCCCGATCCATTGATTGGCTTAATTGACCGCATGATGGCCAACTTCTCCCGCGCTTGCGTCCCATTTACACGACCTGTCGAGTTTATTCCCGCATTAAAGTGGCTCCCCGATGGCTTCCCTGGCACGGGCTTCAAGGCTGAAGCTAATCAGTATGGCAAGGAAATTCGTGCCGTTATCGACGAGCCTTACAAATTTGTTCGTAAGCAAATGGCCAATCATAACATCATGGGATCATACGTCGCGAGACTTGTTCAGGAGTGTATTGGTGACGGGGACGAACCGACCGAGGCTGACACACATACTATTAAATGGTCGGCCGCGGCTTTATACGGAGGAGGAGCAGACACCACCGTCTCAACTCTCATCAGTTTTATTCTGGCAATGACTATGTTTCCCGAAGCCCAGCGGAAGGCGCAAGAGGAAATCGATAGAGTCACCGGTGGCACTCGTTTACCTGTGCTCGCTGACCTGGACCAAATGCCCTACATCGAAGCAATGGTATCTGAAGCTCTCCGCTGGTGTCCAATTCTACCAATGGGCGTTCCTCATGCCATGTCCGAAGACATGACATACAAGGGATATGACTTACCAAAGGGAGCTTACATTTTCCCAGCCATCTGGAAGTTCACACATGATCCTTCTGTTTACGTTGATCCTGATACATTTGCCCCTGAGCGCTTTCTCGCCCCACGAAACGAGCCTGATCCTCGGTGGGCAGTCTTTGGATTTGGAAGGAGAGTGTGTCCTGGGCGATATCTTGCCGACTCTTCGTTGTTTCTCAATTTGGCGTATCTCGTAGCGGTTTTCGATATTAGCAAGGCGACGGATGAGCAGGGCAATGTGATTGAGCCAAAGTTGGATTTTGAGGCGGGCATTATTGCAAAGCCCAAGCCGTTTCCGTTCAATATTACGCCGAGGAGTGAGAGACATAAAGAGTTGATTAGGGATATTGAGAAGAAACATCCATGGGAGGAGAGTGATGCGACGTTGCTGGGCGAGTTGCCGCCTCCGTCTCGATGAGTGGGGCGGTATCTATCATTTCATTAGATGAAGGGAGATTATGATTCTGCCCCTCACCGGCGATGATAAAATGCTGGCTCAAAATTTGGGCACATTGAGGGCAAAAAAGGATAGTAAGGATATATATAAAGATAACAGCTGTTCATCACGGATATTGATAATCAAATCTACAAGTAGCGTAGCATATGGGAGAGCTAGTGATCTAGCGATCTACTTTTTCTATTCGTTGACTTGCAGCGAATGTGGACATATCAGCAAGGCGTTTCATACTCTTCTCTCTTTCAGTGCACACTGGAAATCAGGCTCTTCTTTAATACTGATTGTAATATTATATCCGCCTCTCCTTAATCCGTTACTGGCCTCATGATATTGTTACAAGTTATTGTATACCAATTATTAATCTGGTCCTGATCCATCTTCAATAAAGAGACATGGACACTATTCTTCCTTTTAATAGCGATTTCAGTTGAATCAAGGCCATCCAAACCCTTTTCTTTCAGATCAAACTTCCCTGAATGCAATAATAGGAAAAAAGGTGCCGGATTCATAACTGAAGCAGCCCACATCATTGCTGTTCTCCCATATTTGGAATCTCTTCTATAGAGATCAACCCCATCTGTATCTAGCAGAATTCTAACAATATCTGCCTTGCCTTTCTTAGCAGCTATTAAAAACGGAGTCAGGCCATGCGCATCAGTCTCGTTAATATCGAATTTGCCTGCGCGTAATAGGGTTAGAAAAACTTTCGCCTGTCCAGCGTAAGCAGCCCACATCAGCGCCGTTCTTTTATGCTTGTGGTCTCTTGTATAGAGATCAACCCCTTCTGCATTGAGCAAAAACTCAACAATATCCGAGCGGTATTGTTGGACAGCCAATATAAATGGAGTCATGCCATTTACATCCCTCTCGTTGATATCAAATTTGCCTGTCTGTAATAGAGTTGTGAATTTTTTCACAGATCCCGCATCAGCCGCCCATAATAGCGCTGTCCTTTTGTGCTCGTAGTCTCTTGCGCCGATTTCAACAGTATCCATGTCCAACAATAACTGGAGGATATCGGAGTCGTCGTACAAAGACTGTGCAGCTAACAAAAGTGGCGACAGACCGAAATGATCCCTGGCGTTGATATCAAATTTTCTCGAATTAAGGCACAGTTTGACGGTGCTCCTTTTCCCACTAGCAGCAGCAATCAATAATAATTTCCCATCAGTCTTGTCCGAGTTAATTTCGACTTCCAACATTTCGAAGAGTAGCTGAAAAATGTTCTCATGACCGTACTCAGCGGCGTCGCATAGAAGTGTAAGGCCATCTTCATCTCTTGTGTTAATGTTGGCTTTCCCAGTATTGATGAGAAGCTTAGCCACGCTTGTGTGCTCTTCTACTGAATCAATTACTAAAGATAGGGCTGTGTTGCCACATTTGTCGCACCAATCAACAGCAGAAATGTCTTTACTAAGAAGAAGCTTGACAAGACTCTCGTGTCCTTGTGACGCAGCAATCATGAGCAATGTTCGGCCATCGGGGTTCCGAGAATCTAGATGACATCTTCCACTGTCGAGTAATAGTTGAAATAAGCTGACACGTCCGCAATAGGCAGCCGTAAAGAGTGCAGAGTTCACATATCGATCTTCAATTGCCAAGTCAACATCCACTTCTTCATTGCCAAGAAAGAGCTCGAGAAGAGTTTCATTTCCTAGACATAAAAGAAGAATGAACGCTGATTTGCCTTCGTTAAGAGACACATGTCCTATGCTTTTATCCCCCCAAAGGAGTTTGCTGGATGGATAATACCAGGTGAAATCAGCCCAGGAACAATCATGATCCACAAGGTCGCCCCAATAAAAGGGACCGCAAATGCTTGCCGTTTGAACATTCATATCGGCATGCCCAGTTTCGAGAATTAGGTTAACGACGATTTCCCTCTCCATGATGACAGCTCCTAATAGAGCTGAAGAGTGTATCTCCTGAATTACGTCTGGGTCATAGAGTCGCGCATCCAACAGCAGCTTGACGATATCAACATGTCCACCAACGGCGGCATACCAGAGGGCAGTCTTTCCTCTCTTGCATTTAAATCCGACATTGACTTTGCCCGTGTCCAGCAACAACTTTACAGCCGCAGTGTGGCCCCCTTGCGCAGCGCGTATGAGCGGCGTATACCTTGATGTTTTTGATATTGCGTCAACATCAACTTGGCCAAAGTTGATCAATGCCTCCATAGTAGTAGAATATCCACCACTAGCAGCCATGTGTAACGGTGAACGGTTGTAACTGTCGCGCTCATCTGGGTTGGAAAATTCTTTGAGCAAGACATTGACGATTTCAGAAATACCCAACTCTGCGGCGACATGAAGACTTGTGACGTTTTTGGGAATTATATCCACATTTAAATATTCCTTAACATGGTGAGTATTAAATTTATAAATCCCAGGCGGGGTTCGACGAAGTATATGAAATCCGCGAAGAAAAGCTTCGAAATTGGAGGTCTTTCTGAGGAAATTAACATGAGTCTGGCTGAATGTGGAGGTCCTAACGTGGTATTTCCAATTGTAAACTGCGTAATACCAAAATTTAAAGGATTTCAAGATTTCAGAGATTTGAATATAATAGCGACATTGGCGTTCGATAGCGGAAGATGAGAGATAAGAACTGCAGACTTCTGCAATATAAGTCTCTGCTTTGGGAAGCCACTTTTGCCGAGTTCTGTCGAAAAACTCCTGCGCTGTGTGATGGACGAGTCGAATGATTTTGCTTTTTTCATCAATAGCAACTAATCCGATAGTGGTTGACATGATATCTTCAATCTGTGGGAGATTGTCTTCGTCAAACTCGTCCTCTCCAATCTCAACGGCGAGGGCTTGCTGGAGCTCAACTACAGATAGAGGCCACCTTGCGTGTGTAATCCAAGATAGAGCATTTATCGCTAGCGCGCTGCGACTAGAGCTCTGTTGGTTGATACGTTCCATAGCGGCATCGTATGCATAATCATACGCGCCAGACCCGGTGGGAAGATCTTTGAGAGCTTTCATAACCGCCTTTCGCGTTATGCAGTCTATTAATCGATCAAAGTGAAGCTGTGCTAATAAGAACCTATTGAGAGACTTAGATATTATTCGCATACAACTTATGAAGTACATACATTCTGTTGACAGTATTATTGATGGCGGTTTTGATTTCCTCTTGGAGGGACTTGCTCTGGCTGATAACTGAGATGGGTGGTAATTTGGATAGGCGGCCATCTATATATCTCCGTATATCTAATTCAGTCGCTCCAATCTCTAATCGCAGAGTGGATTTGAATCTGTCAGATATCTCAGGAATATCCCTTGATGTCGTAAATAGTTTCAGATCAGATCGTTTCGCGCAAGCAATAATCTCCGATAAAATGGTCTCTCTACAGTGGCCCACTGTTGAGCACTCATCAAGCGCATCGATAATAACAAAGGCCTTTGTGTATAAATTCACAACTTCTTGGAATGTCTCAAGAATCTCTTCAAATGATGGCCGCGTATTCCTTTTCGCGTGTCTTTCATGGAGAGATTTTACGCTATCAGGCAGACAAGGCTGCTGCTTAGCTACTTGCTTCAGCAGAGACAAGAAGACGGAATTCGGAGTTTGCTCGTTATATCTCTTGAAGTTGAAGTAAATGTAAGCTATACCGATGCTCGAGTCGTTGCCGAACCGCTTGTGCAAGTAATCTATCACAGCAGCGGTCATGACAGTTTTTCCTGCCCCGGGAATACCTGGACAAAATATTATCTGTTTGTCGGTTTCGATAAACTCGTTGAACTCGGTAGAATTCAGAAGCCATTGGCCTGTCCCAGGTTGCCATCGTTTCAAAACGTCAGAATGTTCAGCTCCGTAGTCAAGGGGGCTGAGCCATTCGATAATTCTTTCGTCTTCTTGGTTGTGTCTATGAACTCTGGCTTCTTCTAGATATCCTACGGCGAGTTTCACATCGCCACTAATATTGGATAAAACTTGTAACCAGAAGTTAGTGGCTTGTAGTACTCAGTTGGTAAAATATTGAGAATGGAGTAGATCGTTTACAGCGCCTCCATGAGATATTACAGAGATATTGGTATGTCTCTGGATAATATAGGAAGGGCTGTCGAGGGTGAAATTGACAGCTTACTGGAAGTAATAGTATCCATTTGCTCCACTGCATGGACTGGGACTACCAGCAGAAGTTCTTTCGCAGAAGCCGCAGCAACAGCAGCAGCATACTCTTGCCAAGCTTTGTTTTTATGTGAGTCCGCATAATCGCATATGCCTCTTATCACAAGGCAGGGAAAACTGCTCATTAATCCCGCGGCCTCCATTTCGACGCAGAGAATCTTATTGCTGAATCTCTCATTGAGCCGGTTTCGAAACTGAGCATCTTTGACGACCATGTTGCCAGATGCGATGAGTCCGTAATGAATGCGTGTAGTCCTTGGTTTCCTCTTACGCGCTTTACTAATATCACAAAATCTGCAGTCGGTGGCCCCCTCTTCCTCATCTTCATCCTCCTCCTCCGTTTCGGTATCGTACGCCTGTGCCTCTTGGGATGAGCTATTTGTAGAAGTGCTTTCAATGTGTGGGTAGTCATCTGCAAATAAGGTATCACGCAAAGATTCCAAACGCGTATACTTTGCAGCCAACGTTGGCCATTTTTCTCCCATGTTAGCAAGATAATTCGGTATTTGTGATCCCTCCATCTCTCTCTTGGTCCCTAGCTTTGCCAAAGATGTCAGCAGTGCAATTGGGGGATTGTTCAGCGATCCAGTGTGTTCGATTATGCCGTCGTGCTCAACCTTGCCAAGATCCCACTGGATCACTCCAGGAAAGCCATTGCCGGGTTTGCTGATGACGACATCACCTAATCGAATCTTATTGCACGGGATGCCGCCGCCTATTCCAACCATCAGGCCAAATCTGACGGATGGAAATGTAGATGCCATCCATGTCGCGGCCGTCGCCGCTGCGTTAGTACCGTATTTGCCCTCTGGTAAGCATGCGATCACTACATTGTGCTTCCCGATAGACCCAAGGGTGTATGCATTTGGGTCTGTGGACGGATTCGGTAAGTCCTCGTGTATGGCATCTAGCATGGCTGTTGCAGCTGTCTGCTCCTTGCGCAGTGCGCAAATCCAGCCAATGGTGTAGTCACGGTGTGAATGGAGCTGAGAAGAAGTGGCCATGTTGAGAATATTGAGAGTAGTGATACACCGAATCTTCGACAACAAAAAGGGCCTTGATGCTTAAGAGTTGAAGGCTTAGAACCAGGATACTTAGTGAAAGAACTATAAGTCATATTTTCAGTTGGAATACTCCCGGCCAAGAAACCGAAGCAGGCCTGACCTCCCTGGCGCGTACGTACGGATATGGATAGAGAAGAGATACAGAGTAAATCTCACTTTGTAGTCGCACAACAACTTCAGCATTCGCGAAGAAGCAAGCCTGCGCCTCTATCACTTCTTTAGGTTATTTGCACTGTATTCAATGGCAATGTTGAGAGCAAAATAAGCGCAAAAATACAGAAGGGGCGATCGTGAGATAGAGCTTAAGCACCCGATTTGGAGCAAGACTCATAGTTGATGAAACACAATATAACACAGCCTCGTTAAGTGGCAATGCTAGATAGGCCGCACGTGGTTTTGTAGGATGAGCGGGGTAACAATTGCTCTTTGTCGGATTGGATCTTGCATTGTGCGACTGGGTTTAAATTATTCGAAATATTATTGGACTATATATTGGAACCAATTGAATACCACTTACTACCCTATCCACAAAACACTCGGACAGAATGTATTCATCCTAACTACTGAATCGCTGTTCGCTGGAGACCTAGGTGGTTTTCATAGGCGGATTATCATTTCAACGATCGATGTTGTTTGGGGAACTGTATGAAATGTGCAAATAACTGCAAGTGTAGCAATAGGAACCTTATAATATACCATATCATCAAACGGAGTGGCAAGCAATACTGTATAATTGTCAAGGACCGTAATTCTGAGTGGAGTCGATAGTAGTGGCGTTCTATCTCAATGAGCTATGAGAAGGTTTTAATTTCAGTGAGCTCCATAGTGGTTAAAATATATGTCTGTCGATGTGTATGGTGGAAAAGGATTCAAGGATGTCACCAGAGAGAATAGTATAAAATTTTTTATTGTAAATTACAGATATAATAGATATGGAAGGACTGTGCCCTATAAACAGCAGGTACTAGAGATGGATTGATAAATATTAGTAGCTTTCATAATTCAAGTTGCCAAAAGGTTAAGCATCGAGATTGTCATGGCTAAATAACACTGGTCAACGTCCGATGCAGAACTGAAGAGCCACATCCTACCTCCAGGCTCTCCGTCCGGGCTAATATCGAGCCGTTTGATTCAATGCCTTCGCCTCTTGAAGTTCTGGAAAGCAATTGAGCAATCCTCTCATAAGCCTTCCTATTCCACCATCCTAATTGATGTGCCTCTACCCGACCCGCGGAAGCCAAATCCATTGGCGTCTGTCCCTGTTGATTGACGGAGTTGACATCGGCGCCATACTTGAGAAGAGCCTTCGTCGCTGGCCAACTTCCCTGCATTACCGCAAGGTGCAAAGCGGTGTTTCCATCCACATTGGAAATTGCATTGGCATCAGCGCCTTCTCTAAGTAGAAGATTCATCATATCGCTAGCTCTTGAGATGTTGCTTGAATGAAAGCATATGGTGAGCCACGCATCACGTTCACTTCCGTCGTCGGGAGTTGACAGTTGAGCTACGAGATGGAGAGCTGTCTCCCCTTGGTGTGTTAGAGCGTTGATATTGGCTTGTGCATCTCCGACCAGCTGCAATACCGTCCGAAAATGCCCTGCAGTAGCAGCGTAATGTAAGGCCGTCCATCCCCTCTCATCTCTGTTGTCAATTTTATATCCTCTCATTTGATTGATAGACTGAATACTTTGATGACGTCCATAACGAGCCGCATCATGCAAGACGTTCCGTCCATCGTAGTCACTTACATTTTGGTCCGCCCCCGCGAGAGCCAGTATTTTGTAGATTTCAGCATGGCCCAGTATCGCCGCGAGCTGGAGTGGGGAGATCTTCTCTAATATGTCTCTGCTCTGGGTTTTGTAGAAACCCATCAAGAAGTTAGCCGATGAATCGACATGGCTTTCAACCAGAGGTATCCGATATCGCACACAATTCGCTCTCCCATTTAAGTTGGGAACCACTTGGACAAGCCATTCCACCATATCCACGTATCCCCTGGCAGTAGCAAGGTGTAGAAGCGTCTCTTTTGTGTGTTCGTTTGTCAATCCAAGATCACCTCCGTGTGAAGCTAATATCTTCGCGACCTCAATATTGTCAGAGTTAACTGCAACAGAAAGTGCTATTTGGCCGTCAGAGCCTCGTGCATTAATATCCAAGCCCTTTTCCAATAAGCAACGAGTAGACCCAACGCAATCCCCTACTGCTGCATCGAAGAGCATGGTTTCCAATTCTCCACTGGCTCTTTGCCTTGGCCCAATTGAGAAATCGTCGCCTCTCACTGTACTTCCCGCAAACTCGGTATCTCTTGAAAGAACGGGTACTTTCAGGATAGCATTAGCTCCTCTGGCTAGCAGAAGAAGGCCAATATCATCCCATTTGACATATAGTGCCCTAGAAAGCGGACTTCTTCCCTCACAGTCTAACTTGTCAATGTCTGCGCCATTATCTAGTAATAAGCGTACCACATCCAGGTGCCCAAATCTTGCGGCTAAGTGCAAGGCTGTCTCGCCATTAGATTCGTTCACGGCATTTACCTCAGCTCCTCTTTTTATCAAAGCTCCACATACTTCAGCATGGCCCCCCCTCGCAGCCCCCTGAAGAACCGTTGCGGTTGCGGCATAAGTTTCGATATCCGTGGCAAGATAGCTCCAGAACTCTATGTTACGGGGCAGCAACAGCTCCGTAGAACTGAGTCTGTAGTCCCTTACTCTGCATCTGACATTGACATCTGCGTGCTTTTCTATCAGGGCCCGCACGCCTTCATCATGACCAACCCTTGCAAAATGGATGAGCCAGAAATCTCGTAACAAAGGCAAGCTGTTTATAGTACCACAAGACCGGACAAAGGCAGCGTATAATGCCAGTCTATCCTCACCCACAAAATCTTGCACCTCATCAAAAGCGAATTTGAAAAAGCCATATCGCTTGTGGTCAATAGGGATGGATCCTAGGGGGATAAGCGTATTCTTATAATCTCTCGATAAGAATAACTCGCCTTGGTTGAAGTCCCGCATGCTTAGGTATTGCCAGCAAGTACGCACCAAGTCTATCCCAGCTTCTTCAATGTTGACCCTATACTTTGGAGGACAGCCTTCATGAACAAGATAGTCTTTAGCAGTGCGGTGTATAAGATTGAGCGTGCCGTTGACTGGGTCATAATATAGGAGGTTACCGCAGGCCTTGAATCCATCCTCAAATTGTTCGATATATTGCACTGGCGGAACCGTGTCTTTATTCCAACCTTCATGGGCAAGAACCTGTGCTGTAGCCATATCTTTGGCAGTCATTGGTCGTTTCAACACGACCATCCATCGGAAAATGAAAGCCGCGTCTTCTGTTCCGTCTTCATCGATGGAGTCGAGAATTCTTCCGTATATCCCAGGCAAATTAGACGGCAGATTCTCTAATTTTCTTGTGGCGGCTTTTGTCGTGGCAGCCGCAGATATGTCTTTGAAGACGAGACTAGCCCAGAGAAATGTTCCCCCAGCCTGGCTTTTCACTTTTTCTCCTATGGCATTAATCAAGCTCTCTGGAAACGTCTTCCTCTTTACCTTTAACTCGGCAAGTTTACTATCAATAAAAGCTGCCAAGTCGGCATTGATCTTTCCAGAATCGACACGAAGATGTCGACCCACTGTTTCAGCCGTCTTCTCAATCTCCACGTCGGGCCGTGCCGTGATCAGAACTCTGGTGTTCACTGACGCCGGTATTTCAGCAATCAAGTCGAGCAAATGTATGCAAGTTTTATCACACTCATCTAGGGCGTCGATGAGGATATAAATGTTCTTGCTATTGCATTTCTGCAGGAGCTGAAGCAAAACTGCCCATAGCCCATCCAAGCTGTTGGAAAGTGACAATATTTCGTGACGGTGCTGGTATTCCGTCTTGATCCATCGAAAAAGATCCGGCTGCTTCTTCAACAACTGCTGTAAAATGCATCGAATGATACCCAGTGCACTATTCCTGGGGCCATCGTCTTTGTAGTCGCAGAAATGATAGATCAAGATGGTCGATGGTTGCAAAGCCTCTTGCTTTTGCAGATTCTCGATCAAAAAGCATGAAATGACTGTCTTCCCTATGCCAGGAGCGCCGAAGAGCCAAAGAATCTGAAGCCCATCTCCGTCGCGCCACTGCTCGTATTCGCTTCTGGAAAGGATCCATTCACACGTGCCAGTGACCCTTTTCCCGTTGAATCTGATTGTCTTTGCTAGATCGGCGGAGGCGTCGGTTAAATACAACAGGGCAAGGAGTTCCTCCAAGGTAATCTCTTCAATGACGCGTCAGGTTGGCCTCGCTTGTAATAATAGAGACAGAAAACACACCTCGAGGCTCGGCAATGTAATTATTGCCTAGCTGTACGTTGTCTGCATGAACATTAATTTTCTTGTATTGGTTTCCGGCCATACTGAGTCTCCATGAACATAAGCGTTGGGGGCATATGCCAAGCAATATCGCGGGCTGGGCAGCGCGCGAGAGGATCAAGAAGCAAAAAAAAAAAAAACAAGCAATTTGGGAGACAGGGATTTGCCAATAGAGATTGTTCTTTTCTCGGCTGCACCTAGTCAGGTGACTGCAGGTAGCCAACCTGCAGAGAATCCTCAGCCGCGTTTTGCAATGCGCGAGCAATTTGGGGCCACTAAGATACATACATGTACGGTTATTGCTTCCACAGTACAAGCGACCATTAACACGAGTGATGGCCGAAGCTTTTGGAATGGTTTCTGGATCCATTCGCGCAGCGACCGCCTTCTCGGCATGCGTTGAAGTCTTCGACTATGTCCAGTTGAGCCGTCGTTTTGGAAAGGATTACCAGACGAGTCAACTCAAACTGACGCTACTGAAGCTCAGATTGTCTCGCTGGGGCGCTGCCGTCGATGTCTATAATGATCCCCAGCTTGGGAACCCTTCAGCAACCAAAGACGATATCGAGACAGCGAAGGACACCTTGTTCCAGATCCTCGTGCTCTTCGAAGACAGTAAGACGATCGCAGATAGATACGAATTAAAGGCTGGGAAGAATGAAGCAGTTGAGATCCAAGACCCGGTCACGTATTCAGCGGCAGAGATGGCAATTGCCTCAGTGAACAATAAGATGAACGCTCTCGCGGCCAAGCGTAGGAAAGGCGCAAGCGTCTTGAAGCTGGCTACTTGGTCAATACATCACAACAAGGCAATCTCGAGGCTCGTCGAAGACATATCTGGGCTTATTGAATCTCTTGAACAACTCTTTCCACCTCCGCCTACCACACAGTCTCACCTCGTGCAGCGCGAGGTCTCAGAGGCACAGGGTGAACAAGAAAAAGCAGCTTTGACGACCTCAGCACAAGGCATTGACCAAGTACTCTTTGCTGCTGCAAGCCAGACAATCGGTCACCAATACAAGAATATCGAAATCGAAGCAGGAGAAGACGGATCTATCTTAGCCGGGAACACATTCGGTCGTGACTACAGTGGATCTAACCACACTGGCCAGTCCCATACGTATGATGGCATCACTATCAAAGGCTCAAAAGGGCTAAGGGTTCACCATGGTGACCAACATGGTGGGAGTGATTTCTTTAATCGTAATTAATTATATGGAGACAAGCCTATGTTTGATTTCTAAAGGCTACCTAATCAGCACGGGAAAATGATTCAGATATAACGATAGGCAACGGTAGTCGGAATAATTGTGAACCTACGCGAAAAGAATTCTTGCTTTACGATACTTTACGTCCCCGTCATTAAGCTATGTATTAGGTTTAGTATGGGAATATAAACTCTATTCAACTAGGTATTTAGTCTTCTATGATACATGTGAAAAGATACAAGGACTCGCCAGACGGTATGTTTGCCATATGTAATCTAGGTATATAGTCCTGGTAACATCATCGATGCACCTCCCTAAAACGCCCTTCACCACAAAATTCCCATCCATCCGGTCAATCACCAGCGCAAACACCCAATCCTACAAACCCTCCAGCACCAAGATCGCCCTATTCTAACCAATTTGGTGGTCTAATACCCCCTTTTAATGTCATATACAAGGAGGCATGTGAATATACCCAAGACACGGGCCAGTGTGAGACAATGGTTCGAATTTCTGAGTCCCCATACCGAGAGGCGGACCACTTACCGTATTCCGGTTGGTCAGATGATAGCCTGTATCTTTGTATATAAGAAACAACATACTGATCTAGACCAATATCAGCTCCGATGTCGCTATCGAGTAAATACTATCCCAGGGGGTCTTGAGAGGCATAAATTTTTCTATACGCTACAATGTTGTCGCATTTGTATCCGCTCATACACAGCGAGACTAAAGAATACCTGTGTTAGTCACATTCTTTGCATAGCCCACTCAAACATTAGCATTCCGAAAGATCGTGGCCTCGCTTCTTCAGCTTATGCACACGTCTTTGTCGTAGTTTCATAAGCCAACCTCCTTTGTAAAGGAAACGATTGCTCACAATCTAATGAAACAAATGACATATTTCTGATTCGTTTTATATGACATGTACACGCTTTCGGTACCGTTATTGGTTCGCTATTACACACCTGGCTATTGTGTCGTAGTTTGTCTAACACAGACGCCTTAAAGTCGCAACGGCTTAGTATAAATGAAACCACTATCCCTCAACATGTAATAAAATTACGTGGTATATCTAGTAAGTCTGTGTGAGATCACAAGACACAGACTTCAAATTTCTGCTACCGGTGTTGGAGAGACGAATACTTAAACTCGGATTTCTTCCCTCTTCTTCATCTCTTCATGCTTCTCATCGTCTGTCAAATATAACGTACAAAGGCATTCTTTCTTCCTCCAAAATACAAACATCGATATCACCTATTTCTCAATGAAAATTTGCAACCTCGTGAAAGCACTTGCCCTTGGCGTGCTCCCCTTGACTCTTGCTTCTCCTGCTGCTACCACGCCGCAATGTGGAGTGCCAGGCGATGGAGATGACTTCTATACATCGTCAACTGTGAGCAACATCCTGGAGTGTCAGTACAAGTGCAAGAGCGATGCCAAGTGCCTCTCATCCGAGTTCAAGCCCTCTACTGGTACATGCTGGCTTTACGCAAAACCAGTGGCACAGGCAAAGACGAGGAACGATACCACAGGAAAATGGTTCTTCAACGATCGAGATTGTCTAGCCGCGCCTGCAGCCCCACAATGCAATATCTCAGGCGATGGATCGGATTTCTACAAAAAGTCAACTGCAAGCACGGTCTCTGGTTGCCAGTCTGCGTGCAGTAGCGACCCAAAGTGCCTCTCATCTGAATACAAACCCTCAGATGGCAGCTGTTGGCTATACGCTGGACCTGTATCACAGGCAAAGACGAGAAACGACACATCAGGAACCTATTACTTCTATGACCGCAATTGCCCGATTCCAGCTACAACCCCGCAATGCAATATTTTCGGTGATGGCTCGAGCTATTACACATCGTCAACTGTGAACACACTATATGATTGCCAGTCTACTTGCATCAAGGATCCAAAATGCTCCTCATCCGAATACAAACCCTCCAGTGGTAGCTGCTGGCTATATGCGACACCTGTGTCAGTTGCAAAGACTAAAAACGATACGGGAACCTACATTTTCAATGATCGCAATTGCCCCGTTAAACCTGGCCCTCTGCAGTGCAGGGTGGCAGGCGATGGGTCGTCGTATTATAAATCATCAACAGTCAAGAGCGTCACGGACTGCCAGAATAACTGCAAGAATGACACTAAATGCCTTTCATCCGAGTATAAACCCTCTAGTGGTGGATGCTGGTTGTATTCGGCTCCTGTATCAGTTGCAAAGACGAAAAACGACACTTCCGGAACCTATTACTTTTATGATCGAGACTGCCCACTCCCCAAGTGTGGATTGAACCAGATGGAACTGGATTTCTACACAACAAGCAATGTGAGCAGTCTTCAGGCCTGCCAATCTACCTGTAATAGTGATCCCAAGTGTCTTTCATTCAATTACAGAGCAGATACTGGCGTCTGTGGGCTCTCTGTCAAGCCTGTGGCGGATTCAAGCCCAGTAATTTGGGTCGGATACGACCGGGACTGCGCTGTATCCAGCTAGTTTTTACAGCGGAAATGAATTTACGGGAACAAATACAGTAATTATCGAATGGAGAACTGCCAAGCTACTTTCTGAAGATAATATGGGATTTGGAGTATATTGTTTGGAAGCTTCGACAGCATTTCATCGAAGGGAATCTGCGTTGAAGACCCGTTTTACTACTATGTACAGTGATTGTAGTAAGCTTGATAGTCATTCCTAACTAGCCAATAACATACTCCTCGCCGTATTGAGTCCCGATGCAATTCCTTATGATACAGCCCTGTCATGCCCCCTCTATCAAATCTCATCTCTCAGCCTCTCCAGAACCTTCACCCCCAAATCTCAAATCCATTCGATCAACCACCGGCGAAAACATCCAATCCTGCAAACCCTCCAACACCAAAACCGCTCTATTCCACCGCCATCCCAAAAGCGCCACAATTGCACCAACAACGAGATCCAGCACAAAATGGTTCGCCGTCGCAACAACCGTCACAAACATTGCCAACGGCCACAGCGGCGCCAAAACACGCACCACCAAATGCGGACTAAATCTCGCCAAACACACCCCGAATAACATCGAGGTTCCAAAATGCAGACTCGGCATCGCGGCAATCGTCAGTTGGAACCGATTGTGAGTCCATACGGAGCCCGTCTTTCCTTCATGGAGAATGTCTACGAAGCCGTAGTCCGGTGGGAGCATTCGCGGAGGGTAACATCGCCAGAGAGAGATTATGATGAAGGCGATGAAATTATCCATAGCGATGGTGCGTCGGATGCGCCTAAATAAGGATGGTGGAAGGACAGTGTATGTGTATACGATGAAGACGACGCCGACGATGATGTGGGAGTGATATATATGTCTGAGAACGGTCATAATGTAAGCGTGATTCGAGAGGATGTACGCTTGAAATGATTGTTCGATGTCGATGTGGAGGAACTGTTCGATTGCAAGAAGCTGCAGAGCATGATACTTCGCGACGAGATAGACATGAGGATAAGGCGCAATAGCTCGAGCCGTTAAAGCGCGACTAAGCTGATATATCCTACGCAAAACCATCAGATTTGTACTTCAAAGGAGAGGAGAGGACGAAACGAACCAGTATGTAAGAAGCCAATACCATATCTCGCTCAAAAACGGAAACGCCCCAAAAATCCACGACAACACCCGGAAGACGAGCAAATTCGAGCCTTTGCCCCCTTTTCTTCGCGAAGCTGACGCATCGTCAGTCTTCTTCTCGGCGGAAATGTAGTCGGGTATGGATTCAATGTCACGTTGATATCTTTGAGGCTTCAATCGCCGACGATTTATCAGCGTTCCGGCTGCGAAAACAAGAGCGATTGCTGTTGTTTCAAAACATTAGGATTGAGGATACTTGGTTGTTTGCTTGATGTAGACTTACATGCTGGTTCAATGACATTCTTGAATAGTCCCATCTTGACATAGTAAAACAGTAACCAGAACACTGTTACGTACAACTACAACAGTATCTCAAATACACTTCCCAATAGAAAGGGAGAAAGAGAGAGAAGGAAGGGAACAAAGTACTATTATTGCAAACACAGCGCACACTGTATATATACAGAACTCGTCATAAATCAGGACATCTACGACAAAAGTAAGCTACATGACGACACCACCCTCGCCAACTCTAAATCTCCAGGTGTTTACTTTTTTACCCCTTGCTATCCTTCGGCAGCCGCGGAAGCTTCTATGCTAACGGAGAATAAGCCCAGATAACCTTCAATACTCTTATTAAGCAAATGTTGTATAGAGGACACGAGTTTGTCTAAGGGGATTGGTCACTCAGAAACAAAAGAGCCAGTCACGCGACCATCGCCCCCCAGCACTCGCATTCCTCAAGTCCTGAATACCAGATATCCTTCCGGGAGTCCGAAATAATAGCCCAGATAAGAGAAACCGTGACTTCATATGACACGTCGACAACGTGCCTGACGTGAGGGATTACGTATGCGGCACAACACTTTTGAGTTTGTAGGTGCGGATAGATAACACAAAGGTGTGTATCTATTTACGAAACTATAAATGATTAATGCCACATACTACTCACAAGGCACAGACAGTAATGTCCCTGTTATCTCCAGATATGAGGAAATCACCAGGAACTCAATTAGATAAAAATAAAAGTATTACATCGTGACTAATTTCTCTACATGAAAAACAACTAAACCGACATGAAGTGAAAAGGAAAAAGTAAAAACGAAAAAAAAAAAAAAAAAAAAAAAAAGACCCTCACCCCTTTCCCTCTGCCTCTCCCCCCATCGCATCCAAACATGTCGGCGCGCGTGCAGATTTGCTAACTAACTTTTTGGTATCATTGCCCCCCCTTTCCCTTCAACAAATTTCGTCAATGCGAAAAAGCTTCCTAGGACTGCTTGACAATGGCATTCCCGCCTCTCCCCTCGCAAAAGAGACTTGGGAGCGGTTATCCAGCAGCAAGGACAAAAGGCATCAAAAATGACGGAGAATAGATGAACCATTGATAGCTGAGAAAATAGAAAGAGAAAAAAAACCGGAAATGTCAACCACGCCGAGACTGATAGTCTTCAGATGTGCAAATGTGCAGCGCAAAACGCATATGCTCTCTCATTCCTCCCAATGTACACCGAATCGTCAATTGCGCGAAATTTTGTCTTTGCAGTCATGTCTAAAAGGATCAGCGACTATAGCATGCTATGAAAACATTGCTTCATAAGCCGCAGTATTGCCTCTGTTAATCTCAAAAACCATGAGCCTTAAAATGAAAAATCAACCCTGCCTCCATAAAGCAATAGCTTGGGAATCATGCTGAAAAAAATGACGGATAGAAAATGGACATGATAAGAAAGGGGCCATCACTGATGTCCTCTAGTAAAAGGTAGACAGAATGTGTTCAGACGCTCGCACAATCCACTCCAGCTTGCCTCTCTCAAGGTTGGCCAGGAAGGGATCTGTGGGAAAGCCATCCTGGATACCCGCAATCAAGGGCTGCACGCGGTTAATGAGTAACTGCATCGTCTGTGATGTGCTCTTCATGACTTCACGAGAAGTATCGTCATCCCAGTTCTGCAAGTGACAAATGTTAGCATTGTTGTTCCAAATAGATATGGGAAGAGGGAAAACACTCACGTAGTTGGGCAAGCTGGCGCTAAAGGCCCTCACAGCCATCTCAATCCACTCAACTTCCTCCTTCAAGCGTGGGTTCGGCTTCAGGTCCTTGGAGATTGTGGCAATCACGACGAGCAGCATCAACGGCTGGAGGCCGTCAAACTTGCCAGGAGGGTATCGGCTCAGGCAGCGGCGGAAAATGTCAGTCTCACGACCGCTCTGGATCCACTGGATCATGGCATCCTGCAAGCGATTCTCAGAGATGGCCTGCTCAATCACCCGGATGCGTTGCAACAGGTCATTGTCAGCCTCAGCCTCGGTCTTGTTCATCTGGCTAGCATAGGCACCGGCAAGCGCAGACACATTGTTGACAGGTCCAACGTGCTCCGAAGGGGGAGCAGAGCCGTGGGGGCTCGCCACGTGCTGAGATCCGCGCATATACTGAGGGCTGCCGTATTGCTGGGGGTGGCTAGGGCCCTGGCTCGGCGGCTGGCTGGGCGGGAAGCTCGGGCGGTGGCTGGCCACAGTGTTAGCGTAACCATGAGATCCGATGCTGTGTGCGACGCTGGCGGGGTGCGGGATGTTGACGCCACCGGCAGCACCGACCACGGGAAGCTCAACGGGTTGCTGCTTGAACTTGATGAACTCGGCCTGGAGCGAAGACTGCGAGGCTGCCATTGTGGATACCATATCCGTGAGTCGTGTAACGTAGGACAGGAGCTGGTCGATCTTGTTGTTGTCCGCGGCGTGCTGCGCCTTCATCTGCTCAAACTGGTCATGGTACTGCTTGTGGATATCGGAAGCCACGCGCTGAGCCGCCTGTGTAGCAATGTTGTTGAACGTCGGTGCCAGTCGCTGAGTCAAGGTAGACAAGACCTCTTGCTGCACATTGGTGGAAACGACGTTGCTGACTCTATCAGAAATCGCGTTGATGAAGTCGTTGGACCGGAGCGAGCGGCTAACAGCATGGGGCAGGGCGCTCTGGATCTCCTTTTGCACAGACGATGCCATGTTGGCCTGTAGCTTGTTTTGAACCATATCAGAGACGGCCTGGCTGGTCTTGTCGCTGATAGTGGGAATGACCACGTCGGTAAACTGCTGGTGGATCAATGTCTCGAGCACCTTCTGGGTGTTCTCGTTCAATATATCCGAAACCATGTCGAGGAGTTTCCGCTGGTGCTGGTTAAAGTTGTCATCCCTAGCGCGGGCGCTGTCGTTGATCTTGCTGTGAAGATTGCTCATCGAAGACTTGAAGGTGTCAGACATGACAGCCCCGAGCCTGGTCTCCAGACTGCTAATCGTGGAATCAAATGCTTCAGACGAGAGGCCACCAGCGCCAGCAAGGCCGCCGACGACGCCCTTGTTGGCGGCAGCCTCACTCTTATGCGATGGCGCCGATCCGTTGGCGTTGAATTCGGCATCCTTGCCCTTCTTCTTACGTTGTTTGCGCTCGGGCTTCTCGGGATGGTTTTCTTTCGATGACTGTCCGGGAGTTTCAACCTCCTTGGCCTCGCCCTTGGGCTTCGCCGGGGTAGCAACAGTCTGTTGCTCAATGATGCCCCGAGGAGTAGCAGCTTCCGAAGAGGAAGCAGCGGCGACTTGAGCAGACTGCGGCGGAACAAGGTCCCTCGTGACGGTGCGGGTAGCAATGCGAACAGGGGTGGGAAGGGCAGCATGCTCTGAGGCACCGTTGGTGACATCCACTTGCACGGGGGTCTTCAACTTAGACACCGAGACAACACCCACATCGACAGCATCGACAGGGTCGAGCACCTTGTTGTCCTTGGACCATCCCAGCTCAGCCTGCTTAACCATAAGGCAAGCAACGCCCTTGGAGTGCATGGCATACAGCTCAAACAGCGTCGGCTCATCAGTATCTTGGACCATGGCGGGATTGGCAAGGATGTCCAAGCTGCGGAGGATACCGCGGTTATCAAACGAGTACTCGCGGACACCGCTGATGACAGCGGTACTATCAGGCTGGGGGATCGAAGGGTCCTGAGAAACGAGTTTCTGGATATACTCGGCTTGAGAAACGCTCTTGAGGTTGTACTTGGGGGCCGACAGGTGGGCGAAGTAGACGGAGTTTCGGGTGGGGTGGCCGATGATGATCATACCACTGGACGGGTGATACATGACACTGCAGACGGCATCGGACTCCTTGCTGTGGGGGAGGTTGAACTCCTGGACGGGCTTGCCCAGGGCGAGATCCCAGAGCTGCAGGGTGTGGTTCTGTTTCATGCCGACAATCATGTATCGCAGCGCACACCGTTTCTGGTAAGGACGCTGCTTGTCGAGGAGCAGGACGGATGTCGGCCAAGCCTTTTCGCCTTCAGGGGTGCTGGCCAGGGTCATCAGAGGCTCATTGACCTCGAGGGACGAGTGGGCGGGCGCGGGGTTGCGAGGATCCGAGCCCTCCTTGACGGCAGTCAGGTCACGAACATCCCAGAACTTGACGCGGCCAGACTTATCCAGAGAGACAATGACGCTGTCGTCCTGGCTAAAGGTAAAGTCCTTACCAGCCTTGCCAGTGTTGATCTTGAGGGAGCATTGGCTCAGCAGTGCTTCAGTGTCAGCAACGCGATCGTGTCCGGGCTTGAACAGCTGGTTTTGCAGGATAAAGGATGGCCAGATGAAGTGGATAGACTTGCCCCGTCCGACAGCGAAAAACTCGGGGTGGTTGGTGGAGGCACGGGCGCGAGTCTTGAGGGCACCACCAGGGGCATCGCCTTCCTGGGAGTTGATCGGGGGCAGGGCGAAGCCGTACTGCTCCAGATGAGGATCCTCAAGGTGATCCTTCTCGCCGTTCTTGATCTGGACCCAGTAGACAGTACCGCTGATGCCGGTACCGATGATAGCTTCCCGGGAAACACCCTCGTAGTCGTGTGGGGTGACTGACATTGCGACGTTGAAGATGCGGTCCTTGGTGTCTCTAAAAACCTTTGCGTCCTTTCCGTCGTCCTGGCGAATAACACGCAGGCCACCCTGCTTGGACATGCCGTGCGTCATGTACGTCTGAGAAGCGGTGTACAGGTTACGGTCAATCTGGTCAAAGTCCTTCTTGAGGTGAGCAACGTCCATGATCGACTCCTCTCGGAACTGCGGTCGAGGCTCGGTCGTATCTTCTTGAAGCGTGATGGAGATCCAGGGCTTCATCGGGAAGTTGTAGACCTTGACAGGAGGCGGCTCCTTTTCCTCAATGACCACAATTCCTTCCTGGTCCCAGCTATCGGCGATGCCATGGTTGTCAATGTCTCTGGGTTCCGGAACATCCTTTGAAAGATGCTCCTCAGAGGAGCCATAGCCACGATGCTCATAGCCAGATTTGATGTCTTCGATGGTGTGCTTCTCAATGGAGCGAGTAGCATCGGAATAGTTGGAAGGCTGCACCCAATCACTCTCGTCATGAGGCTTGATAGTGGCGCTCTCGGCATAGTTGGACATGGCCTCTCGCTCAGCTCTATCCAGGGCGTCCTGGGCGTCGCGGTCGGCCCGACTAGCGAGGTCATGAACAGCCTCGGAGACAGTCTCTCTGTTCTTGTCAATGTTGACGAAGCTACCAAAGTCAGAAGTTGGAGGAGTCTGCTTCAGAGACTGCTGAGTGGAGTGGTGGGAATGCTGAGAGTGGTGCGAGTGGTGCGAGTGATGAGAATGGAGTGACGAAGCACGGTCAAGGCTGTGCCGAAACTGCTGGGGAGGGCTCTGCAGAGGACTTCGCTCACTGCCACCAAAGGGATTAGAGCCCGCTGGCGAGCTCTGGTCCTTTTTCAAGATGTGGAAAGGAGGCGGGCCAGAGCCGTGGGCACTGCTGCCGCTGTGAGGCGAGATCTGGTTGAGCGTGCCAGCCAATGCCTGGTAGAGCACCGACACATCTGCGGGGTCCTTTTGGGTCGGCGAGAAGATGGGATTGATGCCAGCATGGCCATGGCCATGGCCAGCCAACGCGTCAGCCGGATTCTGGTACACACCCTGCGTGTGATATGAACTCAAAGGCTGCTGCTGGTGGTGTTGGCCCTGCTGCTGTTGTTGCGGGTGATGTCCGTAGTAACGGCTGCTGGTCTCTGAATGGTGCTCCTGCGATTGCGGAGTGTGCTCGGCAGAGCGTGAAGCCTCAATCAACAGCGGCTGGTCGGTCTGGGAAGGCTTGGGCCTAAGCAGATTGAGTAGATATGAGGTGCTGCCGGCAGGCGGCGTGTCGCGTGCAAACGGATTGACGGGCTGAGCCTGAGTTTGCGGCGGCGTCGCAGCTGGTTTGGGCTCTTCAATCTCGTGGCCGCCTCTCATAAGGGCGGCGAGCAGGCCAGATGGATCGGCTGCCGTGGGGGCAGGCTGGTGAATGCGGGTCGAGAACTGGTTCGGCGACTGCATCTGGTGATGTTGATGGCCCTGGTACTGTTCGTCGTCTTCGTCTTCGTCGTCGTCTTCCTCATCGTCTTGCCGCTCGGGCTGCTGCTGTTGCTGGGCCGACGGTTGAGGTTGAGGGTGGGATTGGGAGGACGACTCGGCCTGCTGGGACGAGGAAGATGGCAGCGGAGCCTGGGGTTGGCCCTGAGCCTGAGCCTGAGAGTGAGCCTGAGCTTGGGCTTGACCCTGGCTCTGGTCATGGCTCTGGGTCGACGGCTGCAGCGGCTCCCTCGAGGTGCCAGGGCCACTAAACTTGAGCAGGTTGAGCAGACTGGTGGTGCGATCCGAGTTGGGCCCAATGCCGCCAGAGACGGGCGGAGTCGGTGCAGGAGGCAGATCCATGATGGAGACAAGCTGCGAATTGGGAGACGCGGCGATGCGATGCAATGCAGATGACTGCCGCTTCCGCGCTGCGCGAGAGGGCGAGGTGGACGAAGTGGAGTGGCCCAGCTGGTGTTTTGTTTTTTTTGGTGGTTTGGAGGGGTTGAGGAAGTGTGTAACGGGGCGGAAGATAGAGGAAGATAGAGGATGATGGCGAGGAGGAGGAGGAGGATGAAGGGGGATAGAGAGGTGAAGAGAGAGAGATGGAAGAGAAAATGTCGGTGGTTGAGTTGTTGAGTTAAGGAGCAGGGCAGAAGGTACACGGGAGAGGTACTCGTAGGTAGAGAAAAAAAAACTTGGCCCGAGTTGGGTAACATTTCACTTGAGCAGCCTTGCTATCGCGAGCAGCTAAGAGCGCTAGTGCTCAGATTTAGGTGCCCAGGTGCTTGTTCGCACTGGAGCCTCCGCTAAAGCAGCCGCCTGTATCCCACGGGTTTGCGGCTCGACAGTGCGCACGGGCTTTGCCGGATGGTGCGGGTTAGTCAGCGCGAAGCTGAGCACCTTGACAAAAATACAGTTCAAGTTTACGGATTTACAAGCTATAACAGAAACAAGAGAGGGGAGGGTAAAGGGAAGGTAAGGGAAAAAACGCCTAGCAAATGAAACCCAGGGAAGAAAGAATTAAAAAATTAGAAGAAAAAACTACGCAACTGAGACACTTGCATCAGGCAACAAACTACATCCCACAAACCACATCCAAAGAATATGTCTGTAACTAACACTAGCAAGTACCCACAGCTGCCAACTCACACCCACCCAAAGCACGTCACAGATGCCCAACCACAAAGCCCGAAGAGAGCCAGGTTAGATAAAGAGAGACAAAAAAAAAAGACGGAAGAAAGGAAAAAAAAAACTACAAAACCGGCTGCAGCCAACAGACACACCCCCGGCCATCGCTTATCCGATAGTAAAGCCAAAGATAAGATACGGATGTAGCACCAAGCTTCTTGATTAGGAAACTCCCCAAACAACAGAAAACGGCTGAGAAGCAAAAAGGAGAGAACAATATGGCCTTAGCAGAAACCCACCACAGCCTCGTGTGGCGCAACCTCGTCTGTTTTGTTTCGCCGGTTTCCCAGCCTCACGCTTGAATGGCGCTTTTTATCACGTAGTTTTGCCGGACTAGACGGGCCTTGCCTTGCAAGAGGTACGTCAAAGTTGCAACATCATTCACTCCGACCCTTGGAAAAATACCACCTCGTAATGGCCAGCTGCTCGTAATTCATAATTCATACCCCCATTCACGGCAAATCCCCTCTTTTTCCTTCTTCTCTTCTCCTTATCTAGTTGTTTTAACAGCTTCTGCTGCTTACATACTTTGTTTTTGCTCCTCCGTCTTATTCATCAAGACTCCCTTCATCTCACGCGCGGCACAGGAACTCTATATTGCTTCCGTCTCCCCACCCGCCACATGCTCAGCGATTCGGCGTCATAAAAAATCCGCCAAAGCCTCGCCACCTTTTTGTTTTGAATTTCAAGCTCGGCTGAGCTTTCATACCAGCAAAACCCCGACAAAACAACAAAGAAACCTCCCCCTATTTATTTTTCCTCATCGCCGCAACCAGCAACCATGTTCTGCCTAAGAAGGTTCGTCTCCAATCATCCATCTCTCTACAACAATTCGCCGGTCTCCAACAAACGCTAATCATTCCACTCAGCTGGCTGCCGCTGCTCTTCATCCCGACCAACGCATCGCCCGCCTTCATCCTCCTCTTCTTCATCTGCACCTACTTCCTCAACCGGCCCTGCGTCTACTGCTCCGTCCTGCTGCTCATCCTCTTCCTGACCTCGTGCAACTGGTCCGACCGCTGCTTCTTCGACCTCAGCAGCAACTGGTTCCTCCCTAGGCCCAGCGCCATCCAGCTGCCCGACGACGACGAGTCGCACGCGCTCGCCCTCGCCTTCAACGACACCCTCGTCGACATGGTCAATTCCACCGCCAAAGCCGCCGCCCGCGCCGCCGCAGACGAAATCGCCGTGCTGCGCAACGAGTGGACCGGCCTGGGCGTCGAGTGGCTGCGCAACCTGCTGGGCAAGCGGGAGTGGAGGATCGACTGCATGGACATTTACATCAGGTTGTGACGAAGGGATTACGTGGGCTTATGACGGGAAAAACATTATAATGGGAAAAACTTCCTACCTTGTGCATTGGACAGGCTTTAGAAGGGGAACTGTTGAAAAATATCTTGGGCTTTGCATTCTTCTTTTACAGCGGCACAGGGTCTGAACATGTGGATATAGCGCTTGTCTTTTGTTGATTTTCAAATAATAAAATATACATACATATACATGCGTATACATACGCCCTCGCTTTTGATCTGGCAACGTGTACTTGCATCAGTCGGTATGCGCGCGGAGAATCAGGAGGCGCGGATACCGAGGTAGGGAGGACAAGTGGTGGGGTGCTGTCAGCATTACTTACAGATACTACCTCTCTTCAGCATCTGCACAAGCGAGTAAGACAGGATTACTTGCATATATGTCTCAAGCTGCATTAACCAAGAAGCAAGACATTCAGAGGAGAGGGAAGCAGCCGGCTGAGAGAAAGTGTGGGTGTATGTGAAAAGACTACTATATTATTCCTTCAAATTTAATACTCTATGTAATAGACGGGCAATGCATAAGCCAAGGCCAATTAATCAATCGCCAAACAACCTAAGGCATCATCCAACAGCTTTATATAACAATCCACTCGTATTATACGCATTGACCTCATTCTACCTACAGAGTCCCCTCCAAATAAACATAAAATATTCGTCGCGGCATATTGCATCCTCCAGCTCGTTACTTACATCATTGGTATTCTTCGTCATCGCTGGTCAAATGGTTAAGGAGAAAGAAGAAGACAAAAAGAAGAAATTACCAGGGGAACTTGAAGGGACTTCCCCACTGCCAGTCACTCTGCCCCTGATTTCCACCAGCACCCTTGAGTTCCTCCTCATCCATAATACCATCTCCAAGGTAAAGGCCGTCTGCGGATGCGAACGAAGGCTCGTCATCCTCTTCATCCTCCTCATCACCCTCCGAGAACAAGTCATCATCTGCTTGTGGCATGTCGGTACGTGTTACGGTACTCATCTGGGTAACAGTAGCGGTCATCCACTTCTCGACGGTCTGTGGCTCTGCACAGGGGTTCTCTCCGTCATTCTTGGCCAGGCTTGTGAACAGATTCTCAATTCCAGAGGTGGATGAGAAGTCCTCGCCGTCTTCTCCGACTTGCGCTTCTCCCTCACCAATATCCTCGGTCACAACCGTGGTCGGCGTCTCGAAGGACTCGGTCAATTCGGGCTGGAAGGGGGCGATGCCGTCGTAGAATCGATTGTTGACGCCGCCACGGAGTGCAACCACCACGGTCAGGGCGCTCAACAGGAGAATGGCCAAGTTCCTCTTGTCGTCCAACAGCTTCTTGAAGGCATTGACAACCATGTCGGGGAAACTGCCAGCCTTGAAGCGGCTCTGTGTCTTGTTCTGGCCAAAAGCGTCTTCCTGGGAGCGGGATTTTCCACCGTTCATCTCACGGTATGCAGGCGATGTTTTGTCGTACGACACCGATCGTCGGGATGCACTTCTGCCTTGGGCCATGAAGGATTCTTGGCCCTCGCTGGCAGCCGTTTCATCAAAGTCTTCCTCCTCCCGCTCGTCCTCGACGTCCTGGACGCGGGACGAGAGACGTCGTCTGCCAGCTCTGCTCTTGGAGTGGATGACTCTATCCTGGCGCGCCGCAAGGTGCACCAGCTCATCCTGGAGCTTGGCGTCCATCATGGGTTCTAGCTCAATGTCGACGCGCTCCATCTCCTTCCAGCAGGCCTCCCACGCACCAGCCCTCAGCAGGCCGTTGCTGGCATAGACCTTGACGCGGTAAATCTTGCCAGCTCCCAGAGCATCGACTGGGATCTCGCAAGAACAGGTGGTGCACCAGTGGGTGTCCTTCTTCGGCACACTGGCACGGGCCGACCTGTCGTCATCGTAGGTGTCGTCGTCCTCACTGTCATGCTCGTCGGCAAAGGGCATCTCATTGGAAGGGCCAAGATAGTGGCCGCACTCAAGGATGCGCGCTCGGCTCTTAAAGGGCAGCTCCAGCGCCTCCAGGAGACGCTCCTCCATGACCTCAAAATCGTTCTGCGGGTGAGGCAAGAGGACGCCGCGGTCCTGGATGGTGTCGCCGATGGTGTCCTGGAGCTGTCGCCAGGCCTCGCGCAGAGTCTTGACGCCCTCGCTGAGCTCGCTCGTCTTGGCCTCATCCAAAACATCGCCCCACGCCCACCTCAGTGGCAAAAGAGTGACGTGCAGAAGCACCAGCGGCGGGTCGTTCTTCTTGAAGCGCGGGGGCGTCTTCTTGGCCGAGTACTGCGCAGACAGGCTGGGCGAACCCAAGCGGGAAACGGTGGGCAGGGCGCTGCGACGGCCGGAGCGAGGAATGCCAGAGCCCTCGGTGGGCGAGGTGACCTTGGCCGAGGTAGACCTCAGCGACGATCGCGGCGTGGTCTTTGCGTACTCGCCCTCGTCGTACTGCTGGATGTCGGAGATGCGCGGCGACCGGAGGCCATCGTGGCCCGTTTTGCGCGGGTCGGCCTCGGACATGGAGCCCATGGAACTGCGCGGGCTGTTGTCGCTGAAGACGTCGTCGTCGTGGCCCTCGTGCGAGCCATTGTCTGCGGCGTCGGGCTGGGACATTGTTTCGTCGTCGTAGTCGGGATCAGCACTCTCCTGCTCGTAGCGGTAGTCTTCCATGCTAGTGTGAGTGTCAAAATCCGGATCCTGCTGCCTCATGCGCCGGGGCGTGAGACAAAAGGACGGTGGGATGGTAAAGAGGCGGGGGAAGAGAGAGAGAGAGAGATGGACAGAGAGAAAATGTCCTGTGAGTTGATTATGTACGGTAAAGAAAGGGCTGGCTCAATTCGCTAACCCAACAAACAGACGCCCACTAAGAGGAACAGCGAATACTGTACGGAGTATGATACTGTACAATTGATTCCTCGAGAAAAAGAAAAAAAAAACCACAAGGGGGAAGGATCAGAGATGCCCGACCACAGGCAGGTGAGATGTGATATTCAAATATGGCTGGAGCTGCTGCAGTGCGTGCAGATGTGGCTTCGCATGGTTGGCCCAGCCTCCTGTGAGTGGATTTGTTTATGCTGGTTGCCGGGTCGACGGGGGGTTTGATTGGTGAATTTGCGTGGTTAGGCGCTACAGCAGCAGACGGAGACGCTGCAACAGGCCACTAGAGGAGGAAGTGACAGGGCCCTTGGAAGAAGAGATTGGATGTGATGCGTGATTGAGCAGATGGTGAGGCATCGAGAGTTGAAGGATTTTTACTGCAAGTGCTTGGACGCAAAGAGGCGGATGCGCAAGTGCTTGCAGCAAATGGGGCCCGTCGACATCAATTGAGTTTGCGGCCAAACCATAAGACAAAGCCATCGCACGGATGCTTTTACGGCCTGAAATTCCATCGTCGATGCCCTACATACGATACATGTGCAGGTAAATAGACGAGCTCCACAATTTCCCTTTCCCCCTGTTCTGCTCTGCTTGGCCAGGGACCTGAAACGGGTGACGATGTCTTAGACGGAGGTGTTTGTTTACTCGCATCCTCACCACTCAGCTAACTATCTAACTAACTCGTTAACCTGGAGATGACGGCTAGTAATTACTGTAGCATCCATAGCCAATCCCTACCAACAATCTCATCATGTCACATCCCAATTTAATACAGCATGTCCTCAACAATTGCTAAACCCCTCTCTCACCCAAAATTACCCCAATGTTTCTGTTCTGTAGCACTCAGCAGTGGCAAATTCTTCCATGTGAATATCGTAATCACTAGCACGACAAACTAACCTCGACCAAGCAAGTCAGGAGCACCATGTCCATCTCACCGCCAGATCAAACCAGCTTCTCTGCCTCTCTTCATCTCATCTTCATCTCATGTCCAATTGTCAAAAGTAGTCAGGATTTGAATATTCAGGGTCGAATATTCAGGGTCGAATATTCAGGGTCGAATATTCAGGGTCGAATATTCAGGGTCGAATATTCAGGGTCGAATATTCAGGGTCTTCCCGTTTGCTGCTTATCGCAACTTAAACGGCCTCTCCCGCATCGCTATTCCAGATTAGGTAATCCGGCACGGCCAACAACCGGCACGCCTCACATTTGACTTTGGAGTTTAAATCACCACATGGAGATCACAGCTCCAATAATAGAGTAGCGGCTTGGCGGTTGAGCATTTTAGGGACGGGTCTTCTCAGCAAGGTTTGCAATCTATCTTGCGGGCTGTTTCAGCCTCTCTCAGCACACTAGCTCTTGTACATCCTCGGTTTCCAACATCTTCTTCGTTCCTTCAGATACATTGTTACACGAAATTAATGCCGGCCGGGTATCGCCTTGTATTACCTCTATACAGTTACAATATAGACTATGCTTTATTCTAAACGCTCATTCAACTTACTCCAACAAACTTCTCGTGATTGTCCAGCATACACGTACACTCCTTATATACCACCAGGATATATCAATACAATCCCCCAACACCCAACACCCAACAAACAAAACGCTCAGTATCTATCCGCACACATATACAAGTACAAGCCACTCCTGCGCCAAGGCCCATCTTAAAGCTCATTGGCAGCGTTCTGCAGCAGATTCACCTCGCCAAGCGAGTTTTGTGTGTATCGAGAGTTGAACTTGACGACATTCCTGACTCGTTGATAGGTGATTTCGTCAATCTGCAGCGGCTTGGTGCTGATGTGCCATGAGACACCCTCAGAGCAAGGAGGCGTGGTCAGGGAGCCAGAGTACCTAAGTCATCATGGTCAACCAACAAGCACGGCGTCATATGAGGAAGCATTTGTCCTTACCTGAAGATGGTGTTGGAGTGGAGGTGATTCTCAAGAGGGCCAAACACAAGAGGACCGGTCGTGGTCGTCGAACCAGGCTCCGCAATCATGCCAACAGAGGCGAAAACCGCCGTCAGCAGGGGATCAGAAATAAGTCCGAGGTCGATCAAGAAAGCGACAACAGCCGTGGATTTGTCTATTAGAGGGCAGACGGATGTCAGCAACTATAATTTTGAACATTGCCTCATGTGGAAAAACAACGTTCAAGCCATAACTCACCTGCAGCAGAAAACACAAAGTGCACCTCCATGGGGAAATACTTCAGGTCCACACGGTGCTCGCTAGGAGTGTGAAAGTGGAACTGGGCCAATTTGTACGTCTTGCCATCGGAAACGAGCGATCCATTGACGGGCACCTCGACAGTAGTGCCGAGATTCTCAAACTCGGAGCCAAAGGGATAAGAGTCCACCTTGAAGGTGACCGAACTTCCGTGGACCGTAGAGATGGAAGAGTCCAGGTTGACGGGAGATTGGAACTTGCCCGTGGCGCACATTTTGTTGGCCGTCGTGTTGAGCCCGAACCAGTTCAATGGGCCGGTGAGTCCGGTGTAGCCAAAGGTGCTGATGGGGACAGACTCGCTTCGGGGGTTGAGATGGGTTCCGTAGTCGCAGGCCGCCAGTGCCGGAGCGGCGAGAGAGAGCGCAATGGCCGCGAATTGGGCAAAGCGAGTCATGTTTGATGTTTGATGTTTGATGTGTGTATTATAAAAAGAGATTAAGTTTAAAAAGAAAAGAAAAGAGAAATATCGTGAGTTTGCAATGGTTAAAGTCTGGATGAAAAGAGAAGCAAATGGTTGGGATGATGGCTCTAATTGTATTTCGGCCAGAAAGGGGACGGAGCTTATATCTGGCGTATAATCTCGGATACGACCCAACCCTCCTCACCCCGGCCACTCCAGACTCACCCCTCGTCAGTGCATCTACACCTACACAGCCCGGATATTTTTACCTTGGTCATCCATCTCGAAGCTTAACCCCCAGAGCGTAACACACCCTGCTCCCGCAAATGCCGAATACATGGCTGCTTGGCGAGGCTGTTAGAGCGTAGTAGCTAAGGCACTCCTGGGCTGAGCTCTGTCTACGGGGTACCCCGTATTACCTGCGTTTGTCTACTACGAGCACCGCCGCGCGGGTACAGTCAGGACCGAGAGAAGTTTAGATGCGGCCGTCGTTGTTTCGTTCAGACGGCCGATAGATCATTTTTGTTTCTTCCTTCAACGTCCGGTGGAAGAGATCCCGGCGTCCTGGATATCTGAATTGATTTGCTGGTGCACCAAAATCGCTTACGGAATGAAACAACTAAGGCCCTTGCGCAGGAAACATAGGAATCGGGGAGCTTCCATGAGACAGACCTCTTACACTTTTATTTTTAAGCTTGTATTGGCACGTCTCATCATCTCGGGCCCAGACCCCATATAGAGACGACGCGTGGACATTCATCCAATGTATTAATTTCAGCATTGACATCCAATACCGAAGCCCATATTACGCGCTCATATTCATGTTTAATTGCTGCGCGGAGTAGAAAAAAACACTAATTCTACTAGTCGGCGTGTAAAACAAGCGCCGCTCTCACTGGTATTGAATAAGCTCCAGTCGTTCAGCTCATTCCGTCTCTTTACTAATTTTTATCCTTTTCTTTTCGGCATTCGAGCGGCTATAATGTATAAATAGGGCCCGCGGCGTCTGATCTAGCCCCTTGTAGATGCTGAAGATATTTGGTGGCTTAATCATCTTAGTGCCGTTTTGTCTTCAACGCCTGTGGGCCTTCCAGGTCGGTTGGATGTGATGCTTCAGGTGAAGATGCATGCTCTGGTTTCAAATTCCAATTCTGTAGGGCTCGGCATGTTTAAGCTTAATATTTTACATACCCTTGACCCTCGGCAATTGTGGTGATCAGCATCCTCAAACACCTTCCATTAGCTCCATCCTCGCTTACAGGTCGTAGTCCAATCTACATGGACTTGCATACGTCTATTTACCTAGCCCCAGTGCTCTTCTATATCTAATAGATCTGCCTATTTTTCTTGAATTTGCTTTCCTTTTTGAGAAATTGTCTTAGAGGCAAACAAACGAGTTCGAAGCTCGCACAGACAATAGAGGCTCAACTGGTTGACGCAAAACCCTAATGCCGCGATGCCAAGAGCTCGCCGTTGACACTAACCCAAACCCGACAAAGCAACCGTGGCTGTTCCTGGCTTATGGCCTGATTTCCACGTTTTCGCTTCTTGGCATAGAATCACGGGGGCATGTCTTCTTATCTACGGAGTAGAGGTGGCCATTGTCTTGAGGGTGAGAGGATGAGACAAGTTAGGTGCCGTCGGCGTCTCACGTCGACATCCTACGTGTATTAATAGCCAAGCCAAGAGATACTAAAGTAATGCAGTTTCTCGTTTCTAACCCTCATTTCTACTTGGTATCTCAAGAAGTGAGATACAAAGTCCTCGGTGGCAAATTCTCCCCCTTTGCCTATGATGCGAAGTCTACTAACTTTATCTGCAGTACTCCGTATATTCACACTAAATGCAGCTCCACCCATCATATCGACTGTTGAAATTTCAGAAAGATAAAGTGTTACAATGAAATTGGATTCAATTATGTGGCAATGTTAAACTTTGCCCTTACGGGGCGTAGGCGTAGGACGCTGAATATAGCTACATATTACCTGTTACCCAATCTCCATTCTCAAGATCATGGCCACCTCTACAAAACAAGAACACAGCCTCGTGAGTAAGCCATAGTAATGCTTACCATAAGATGCCATGTTGAGGCAGCGATCGCGCTTAGAAGAATGCAGGTACGACAAGTGGTGAGTAATTCACAGCACTTCTAGTTTTATTAAAAGCACTTCTATTTTCCGCAATCTAGCGCCAGGACTCTTTCAGCTATAGTAAGCTCCTGCTCACTCATGATGACACGTTATTTGATATGTATCGGTATGTTGCGCGTGACAGTACCATGCTCCTGAGTGTTCGTATGTGCGGCGATAAATAGCACTGGGATTTAGGCAGATTTTAATCATAGCGTGTCATAAAATGTTTAAATCTCTTACTATCAATATGAGTACGAAATGACTGTTTCTATAGAATCAAGATGGTGCAGACTTTCGAGATTCGGGAGGTGTGGGTCGACAATATTCCTGGATCGGTATTGCGACAGGAATCCTACAGAGAAAGATTACAGACAAACATCTCGCATGCTCAGTAAGAAAAAACTCAACAATAAAGGCAATGGTTTCATATCTTGCAAAAACGTCAAATCTTAGCTGTTCTCGGGATTATGGTGATGATCCAATAATCCAGCCTAGAATCATGTATATTTCGAGATAATCCAGCGCAGTAAACAGGATATACAATATTCGGTGCTCTACACGACTTAGGCAACTTAGACAGCCATTTGATGGCACAGCGTTCACAATACAATCACATGAGATCCTATAGATCCATTTGTTGCTACTTCTAGCAGCATACCTATGCACACTGCTCGATACTGACCTGGCCGTTTCACCAATATGAACCTCGAACCAGAGATTTGGCCTTTGGAAATGGAATCGTACAATAACAAACAAGAACCCGGCTCGCCGTAATAGGAAATATAAGTTACACAGGTACATATGTAGGTAGGTTGCCAAACCCAGCTAGTGTACAACCACAAGGCTGACTCAAAAAGCCTCAGCTTCCATCTCAAACCACTTAGCGGGGGTAGCTGTTGTTTCCGTAGATGGTCTGGCAAAGCTGAGAGCTACATGTAATGAGCAAATACCATCTAGTAGCTCCCAGGATCAAAGATAACTCGTTTTCGCTTGGCCTGTCTCTCGCTCCGCTAGCATCGCCCACCACGCTGGTATCGACGCCCATCCCATCCCGTCTCCTCTCCTCTCTTAGCCGAACTACCTCTTGTCTATGCCTCAGCAGCAGCAACCTCGCCCCCAGGCTTCAACTCTTGCTCCTCCTCTAAAGACGCCGTCACCTCCACCGGCCCTAACAATGACCCACAGCTCGCCTGTCCCATCCGCTTCGGCAATCCCGACTACTAACGCGCCTCCGACTCCTGGCTCCAGCTCGGCCCCGCTCCCCGGCTCGACAGCAGTTCCCTCGCCGGCCGATGGTGCTCCACCTGTTATCAAGAAGAAACCGCTTTCAAGAACCTCGGCTACCACCCTCAGGCCTAACTTGATGAGGGCTCCGCCAATGCCTGGCTCGCAGATGTCGCCTTCGGCAGGTTCATCTAGGGATGCGTCCCCGTGGTCTATCAACTCGGCCCGGCCGACTATGTTTCGGCCCTCTGCGCCGTCAGCTCATTCTCAGGCTCCGCTGCCTATGCCACAAATACCTAAAAAGCAAATCCTCTACTGGTGCACCTCGTGTGAGGTAAGCTTCAAGCGTAAGTACGACTGGAAGCGCCACGAGGATGAATTCCACGAGCGTTGGAGAAAATATCCCTGCCCCGAGCCAGGCTGCAACCGCAGCTTCTGGGGCCCCAACTTATTTAACCAGCACCACAAGCTGTCCCATGGCTGCAAAACCTGTCCCCACGCAGAAAAGGTGGTTAAGTTCCTCCGCAAGCGTCACTACTGGGCCTGCGGCTTCTGCTCTGCTCTTCATCCTGCACGCGAGCGACACGTTGAGCATGTGGCTCGGCATTTTGAGTCTGGCTTGGGCAAGGCTGACTGGGTGCACTCAAGAGTCATCTACGGTCTCCTGCATCAGCCGCTTATCCACGGTGCTTGGGATACTCTTGTGAGGGCTAAGCAAGCTGAGTTTGGCGGACGCCGCCCTCAGTTCAGTTGGCACCCGAGTAAGACGGGGCGTGCTCAGGGATTCCTGGAGAAGGGGAATCCCGGCCAGCTGCAAGACCTGCTCGAGTTCTTCTCTGGCGATGAATATGAGGCCCAATGGATAGTTTCTGTAGCATACGATTTGTCTGATATTGCATTCGCCGGCTCGAAGACAACCGCTGGTGCAATCATTGAAGAGCAGACTACACCCACGCCGCAGCATCAACAGCCCACTAGCGCCTCTTCTTCTCATTTAGGAATTTCGCCATACAGGTTTCTTGAGCTCTCGGCCGTCTTACACTCGCTGCCTGAGAAGGGCGTTGAGCTAGACAACGGAAGCTGGACGCCGCTGTCGTTGTCTGCAGAAGACGGACACCAAGCCACTGTGGAGGTACTACCGGCAATCGAAGGTATCGATGGCACGCCGCAGGAGACACGACCGGCGCGGGCTGCGCCTCCTACAGACTCGGGATACGCGTCTTGGCCTGGGATACAGAGCAACTCTGATAAGCGTGGCGACGGGGGTGCTGCACAGTCTCCGCAAGAGCCGGCCGAGCAAGACGCTGACGACGCGGCTACTGAGTATTCGAACGCGAGCACGACATTTTCGAGGCAGAAGAGTTACATACGAGAGCTTGCAAACGATTTGTTCAGTAAGATCAGCTTGTTGAATGCGGACGAATCGACGGTAAGAAGAGTCTCGGCGATTCTGCCCGAGCTACTCAAGGCTTTTGCACTGAAGGTTGGGCATGATGCCCCAACGCAACAGCATCGAGATGTTATGGCTTTCGTACATAAGCACAGACGGTAAGTTAAACCATTGGATGTGTTAGAATTCACTAATTTACTTAAGAGCATCACGGAGCTCTCGGGGGAATGCCCACTGCTTTAATACTTATTACGATTGTTCTTATCCTAGATTGGTTACTCTAACAGCTGTACTTGTCCAGTAAGATTGCCACCGCCTTTACAGATATCAGCTTAAAACAAGATGAAGAGGAGTCCGAGAGAGGTACATCTGACTCAGATGGTATGGACTTGGAAGAACTCATGAGCCGTTGGTTTAAGAAAGAAAGCATCGAAGAGGTCGAACGTGAGGAAGAACAAGGATACCTTGGCCTGGATGCCCTCAGTCTTGAGGATGAAGAGCATGAAGGAGGACTTGAGAGTTGGCTTCTCTCTTACCGAGAGTTCATTTTTGGCACCGAGGCTTATGAGTGGCTACTCGCTCGACTACGGAGGGAAATTCGCCTTATTTCAACGGAACCAGACACCATTCAAACGATCAGAGATAAGGTCTTGTCGTCGCTCCCAACAATTCATAAGATAAGTAAGAAGGTATCTTTGCAAAGTTGCAGTGCGAGATTTGAGCTTGACTGGGATATCCTTGGATTTTTTAAATCACAAGGGTATTCAAACAAACCAGACCAAGTATTCGAGAGTGTTATCACCTTGACTGGGCTATGTTATGATGCGCAGGCTGCAACTTGTGCCCAGTATATACACCAGACTTGGCCTTTAACAGGAGAGGCGATACTCCAGCTGGTCAAAGAGGTGCTTCGAGGCAGAGAGGGCCATTTGCATTCATGTAAGTATCTAGTCCAAAAAAAATCTACCTAAATAACAACTGTAATCACTATTTAACCTAACTCCAGGCAAAACGTCAGACGGAACAACACTTACCGCATGGACTAGTAGGTCAAAATTCATAGTAGAAGCTAATGGAGTCGCGGTTTCCCTTGCAGAGACTATAGAGCAGCTTGCCTGGCTTGGGGCTGCTTTAAGGACTTCACCGCGACAGAGCGGACTCGTCTACTGCACGCCAGTTATCACTAATATCCTTCAGAAAACTGCCCAGTCACAGTCATCATCGACTGATATTACCTGTGAGATCGGATTTACAATAGAAGAAGTCCCGAAGCCTCTCAGCGGTGCCAATGGCCAGTGCTGGCATGACATTTTCCGGAATCCGGTCGTCGTGAGGGGGTATCCTATTCCTCAAAGAAGCGAGAGGGAGACCGGTCTAGAGATCTCACTCAACGTTATGGCAGGACTAGCTCGGACGCAGCACGTCGACCAATTTAAAGAAAAGGCCTATATTAAGGGCTTTTCAACAATGCTAGTCCCAGTAAAGCAAAGCGACGGTATTCTTTACTGGCATTTAATCTATAAAAAAGACGGAAGTCGTATATCCTACGTTGATGATTACATAGACCAAGAGCAGCATTTCAACAGCTTAGACCTAGAGAACCTTCGCCATATCCTAGGGTGGTGCTCAGAAGCTAAATTCTATGCTGGTAAGAACTGCCCCTATATGCTTTTAAGCAAGATATTATTATTCCATATCATTAAGCTCTTTATAGGCTCGGCTCAAGCAAGCCACCCTAATACCTACTCGAGGCTCCCTAAACCTCATGAAGGATGTGCCCTTGCTAAAACAAGGGTTTCGACAGGGCGGATGATTATAGGCGGACCGGCCTTCAGCATTGGCAGTAAAGACACACCTGCCCACGTGTCTCGCAATGGGTATATCCCCAGGCTCGAATGGATATCCACTAAGTTTATCCTCTTGTGGGATGAAGATGATAAACGAGGTTGGCTCGTCAATGGCACGAGCGCTTTACTACATGTTTTACGAGCCTCTCTGGAGTATAGCAGCAAAGGCAAGTTCAAATCAGCGCTCCTTTGTAAGAGCGAGGATCTGGAAGAATCGCCCACGCCCTTTACAGCTGACTCTGCTGTTGACGTGCTGATTAACCCGAATAACCGGAACCTTAAGTTATACCGCGAGGGGGATGGGTATCTTTTTCTCGAGAGCCTGATTGAACGTTTTTATAACATCCTGGAGAAGTTTATTGACCACCAGGTCGATATTACAGGAGAGTGCAGTAGGAATCTGAATGATAAACCGCGAAGATATCTTGAAGGCTGGGATTTTGAGGATCTGGCTAAAAAGCAAGACCCGTTGTATCCGTGCGTGGCTACTCTGGGTGACGCTGGGAAGGGATGGGTCGATTTTACGAGGGCTATCCATGCTGTTACATTGATTGGGCGCGGTTTTGGCGACATCATTAAGCCCGCTGGTGCGAATTTCTGTGAGTACTGGGCCGAGCTTCCAAAGCAGAAATATTACATCGCGAGTTGCCTCTCAGATCTTGTCGAGGTGATGAGAGAGCATGGCAGTCGCGATAATGGCCATCTTCGACTCAGCGATAACCTGATATGGCACACGCCGACAACCGTCTTCGCGTCTTGTCAATGCAAAGGGGTTCTGGGAGGGGATCATTGCGAGCCAGTACAGACGTTTTTCCCGTTGTCACTATGCACGAGATTACTTCCCAGGAAGCACCAAATTCAAAAAGGTAACGGGGCTGTTATTTTCGGATACAATTCGTATTTCTCATGGAACTGGGGGGATACTGGAAATCCCCAACAAGGCGAACTCGACGAGGAGGCGTCTGCATCTGATATAGCCAAGATGGAAACAGATTTGCCCAAAGATAGCGGTATCGGTTCAAGCTTGGCATGGTCAGACTCTGAGGGCCAACTCTCATCTCGGTCAAGATCAAGCAATCGACGTTCAAAGCGAGTCCCTGGCGAGTCGCACAGTCACATCACAACACAAGACTCGTTAGCTTTTGTCAAACGGAAATGGTATGACAGAGATGATTACAAAGTGGGAATTATCTGCGCGTTGCCAAAAGAACTTATGGCAGTCCGAGCACTCTTTGACGATGATCACGGCAACCCCCCAGCATTACCTTTTGATATCAATCAGTACTCGCTTGGTGTGATGGAGCAGCACTGGGTCGTTGCGGCGTGTCTCCCGAACGGCGAGTACGGGACCAACTCAGCTGCAGTAGTCGCAGCCAATATGAGGCGAAGCTTCGAATCTATCCGATTCTGCCTCTTGGTCGGTATCGCCGGCGGGGTGCCCTCGGAAGATAACGACATCCGCCTTGGTGATGTGGTCGTCAGCAAGTCTACGGGCAACTGCTCCGGTGTAATCCAGTACGACCTCGGAAAGGAGAAGGAGGGCAAGCCTTTTGAACGGACAGGATCGTTGCCCCCTCCACCACGCGTCCTGAACAGTGCTGTAAGCTCCCTGTGTTCTGACCCAACCCTGTCGTCCGACCCGTTGGCCCCGTACCTTCGGGCAATCCACGCCCGCCTCAAGGAATTCCCCAAGTACAACCGCCCGGAGACACCGGACCTGCTGTTCCAAACAGCCTGTGCCGAGTGCGTAGCGCGGCAGGTATCCCGGGAAATGTGCTCCCACGTACCGCGGCGAGTTCCGCGCCATACGGCGTCACCTGTGATTCACTACGGGCTTATAGCGTCAGGCAACCGGGTCGTCAAGGATGCGGTGATCCGCGACCGGCTGGCCAAGGACGGCGTGCTGTGCATTGAGATGGAGGCCGCTGGTGTATTTAGCACGGTTGATTGCCTCGTAATCCGTGGCATCTGCGATTACTGTGATGTGCAAAAGAATGACGACTGGCAGGAGTATGCGGCGGCGGCGGCGGCAGCATATGCGAAGCTTTTGCTCTGCTATGTGGCTAATGAGGATGCTACGCTGTCCCGAAAGAAGCGAAGGGTGGAATGAACCATTTAATAAATTTATCAGTAAAGATATGATTTAGCAAAATCCCAGCAGGACTTACTGCCGTAGAGATCAATACACAGAAACATAATGCTGTTGTGTGGGTACGATGAACCAATATACATGTATAGAGAGTGCCTATTCAGCACCACAAGTTCGCTATTTAGCATCCCATTCTTAAATTTAAAGCAGCCGGTAGTAATAATAGCAGATATTAGAGGAATATATAGATAATAGCAGATAGTAGCGATAGTAGCAGAAAGTAGCGATAGTAACAGAAAGTAGCGGTAGTAGCGGAAATTAGCGATAGTAGCAGATACTCCTGGAACTGTGTAATATCTATTTAAGTAACGGTGATAAGAGATCTTCATTATACGTTGTTACTCTATTCGGAACCCTTCTTGGCCGCTGGGATACATGTAACCCTTCTCTTATTTGATCTGAGCTAAAACTCAGTAAGTAATAAATAGTTTTAAGGGTTTAATCTACTTGAGTACTCCATAATCCCTCTGTAAGGTATATGTGTAGGGGTAGTCCAACTATGTCGATTATGCGTCTCTCTCGGACAGAGTTGGAATGATACAACTTTAATATCCCAACGGACCTCTCGACTATGATCTTCTGCGGAAATACCTCGAGATTCTCCATAGGCTAGTTGATATGCACGTTTCTCAAGTAAAGATGACGCACTCCCGCTACGATTCTCAGGCCTCTGCAAGGCCAAGTCGCGTAAGTCTGTCGGCCTGTCCGTTACAATGCAAACAAACGACTCGGGGATTGGTCCTTGAAGGTCTTTAGGCAGTCCTTTAGGCCAGGTCATATATGCATCTAGTCGTTTACTTGAGCATGGCCGTTGCTCGAGTGTGTGCTCGTAGCGTTCTTGTGACGGAAGAAGTCGGATTCCGTAAGGGGACTTGCGAGACAAATGGACGACTTCCCCCACCACGCTGATTTTGAACACTGTTACAAAAATAGGTTTCGCCCCTGGATTGGACAAGTCGACGTATACCTTATCACCGACTGCAATCTCGCCCGTCCCATCTAGCGGGATGGGATGCCCACGGGTCGAATTGGATACATTCAGGAGGTTGACATGAAGTTCGTGCTCAAGCATCTCTTCGTTGGATGCTCTTAGCGTAAAAATACGATTCGCTCGAGCAAAACGCTCAGCAAGCTCAATTGCTCTCTCCACTGAGTCTTGCATCCGCCCCTTTGACTCGAAAATGAATGATCCGTACTTAAACTCTGACGCGTTATACACGCAGATAGAATTCTCGCATTTGCGAATATGAGCGAATACTATCGGATCATTCTCTTTCTCAATAGGCTTGAGGAATCTTGATTCGACCAGCCGCCCCATGAACGGCTCGAGCTCATTAGGAAAGGCAGCAGGCCACCGTATAAAACTATCTCCGTCTTCTTCTGTAACATTAATAGGAGATGAGTTTGTTGTAGCCGTAGAAAATATTAGGCGTATGTGCGGTCCCTCAGCCTGGGGATTCTGCCGAGGAAACCTGCAATTTACTTGCTCGCACACCCTTGCTATAACATCTTTCCAGGATGCATTCGCCTTTAACGCCTGATCTAATATCGGGACTAAAGCCTTGGTTAATGCACCGCCGCTTCTCCCATGTTCATCAACGTATTCCCACGACGTCTCTGAGTCTGCCGCTGCGACAACTCTAACGGCGAGCTTGTTTCTCTCTAGGCCTCCATAATTCTGAACGTCGATCCCTTGACTTCGGAGCCATTGGAGGTGTTTAAAGAGTTCCTTGTGATACACATGAGGTAAATTTTTAGGCACCGCAGTTCCGTTATGCCATGGATCGCGTGCTATACGTCCAGAGTGGCCGCAGTCGAAAATGATGGTCACATTTTCAGTTATATCGGTTGTCCGTCGTACCAGTGCCGATATCTCGACATCGAGGATACCGCGGAATTGCCCAGAAACATCAGGGCTATAATCCACCGGCACAATGAACTGGTACTGCCTAAAATAGCCTGCCCAGACGCGAGCATCAGCCTCTGTCAATTCAGCCATACCGCCAAACCCAGAGTAATATACCACAACGGTATCGCCCTCCTTCATTTTAGAGATGAGTTCATTCCAGGAGTTGAGAATAGTATCTCTTACTGCCTCAATGCCACAGCATAGAACAACTTCAAATCCATGTCGTTCCAGTAGTGCGTGCATGGATTTGACATCGTTTATCGGCCCTTCAAGTTTCCCGTATGGGCAGGCAATAAGTAGAGCCCATTTGGTAGGACGCGCGAATTGGCGTTTGCAGAGGTGTAATAGGATTGGATCAGGAGAACTTGTTTCTTCGCGGAGGTCTTTGAGACGCGTCGCGGTCCATTCGTCCTCTGGCCACGTTACATCTGGAATTGTTACATCAATTTGGGACATCTCGACTAGGGACGCATCCTGATCTATTTCCTGGATCATATCTTCCTCGAAGAATATTTCGGATTCGCCGTCTAGGCTGCCCCTTTTCCCAGAACCTTGTTCATCGCTCGGAGCTTGGGAACTGGAAATAGCATGTATCTCTCCATCCGCGAGATTTTCCGTTGATAGCCGCAGCGTGAGCAAGGCCAAAACTTGTAGATGATCAGCGATGTGATCCATCATCAGATCCATCGTAGGGTCCACCCTATCACTGGTCACGGGATTTTTTATATTGGCCGCAGCTTTTGTCTCTATGTTAGTCGCATCCCGTGCTGTTCGCTCGTCTATTTGGTTCTGTCCATGCTTTGGAACGTCGAATCGTACCATTTTATTCTCCCTTTCTGTATTCTCCAAGGTATTTTTGGAATCTAGCGGCACTGTTAGCAATTCGGCCGAAGTCTATGATACGGATGACATCAGGGGTAGAGATATACCAATATGCATGTATCTAGATTCCTCGAGTGGCAGGCAGCAGAGGGGGCAGATATTTGTAGACGGACTCGAGTCCGATAATTCCTCAGCCTCAGGGTGGAGAGGCTGAAATATATTGCCTGGGCGACCTTGCCAGAATGTGCCATGGAATTTCTGAATGTGGGCTCTCCAGTCAGATCGACTAGCAAAAGCTGGAGGCTGCAAACATGCAATTGAAATGCACGCAAAAGGTAGCAGGTCTTCGTTCACGCGGCATCTTGGTCATAATTCTTAGCACCCATACGAGGCTTATTCAGAGATATGACTTACCTCCACCATGTGTCATCGCTAAAATCAGCCTCCAGGAAGCTCTTTCGGCAGAGAGGGCAAGGTTTCGTAACCTCTCCAGCTTCAAAATGGAGAGGGCTAGGGAACTTCGCTCTGCTTCCGAGGATGGTTGAAGCTCCAGCTCTCCGTGGAAACGGCACTTTGTCTTCTGCCGTCGGTATAGCAAATTGGGTACCTGGATCCGATGCTCTGGTCTCGGATAGAAATGAAGTACTAAGGGGGGCTCTGGTTAGTTCGGGCTTTGGTATAGTTGGCTTCTCATCTATGGCTGAGGGTTGTGGCGGTGATTCTTGAGCAGCAAAAAGCGACGGTCCTTGCCGCACCTGTATGGAGTCATCTTGGGGCTTCTTATCGAGTCGACGGTCTTTGCGCAGTTTCTTTTCTTGGGAGTGCCAGTATAGCAATTTCGTGTATCTATGGGTCATCAATTCGCTCAAATACACACGGAGGTTTTCAGAAGCGTTGGGGTATAGCCATCGGACTGCGATTATTGCCTTAACCTCAAAGGAAGAGATCTCTGCCGGTTTTCTTGATGCGAACGCGTTGATCCGGGCATCAAGAGAAGAATAAGAAGGCAGGCGTATACAAATTGTGAGTCGATCAAGTTCATTTATTGATTTCTGGATACCTTCAAGTGCGACTTTTCGTATATCGAACTCCTCATCTGAGGACTCGCCCGAGGACTCGTCTGTAGTTGACGCACCGGGGTCGACCGTTGCTGCCATTCAGTCAGTTTGTAGTCCCATAGAGTTTTCGTCGCGTGAGATATTACTGTGGAGAAGATTCATATTGAGCATGTTCAGCACCGAAATAATAAGGTCGCGCCATTGTAGATGGTGCTTTAACCTCTGGTCAAGACTTTCGTTCATCCAAGCGAAAACACCATGATAAGCAGCCCACTTAAGAAATCTCCCCTTAAGCATCTGCATACAGATCTCGAGTTTACGCTCTCCCTTTGAACTCAAAAATTGGATACCCTTTGTGAATTTGGACTCGCAGTCAGTGACCATGGCTGAGATAGGTCTCTCTTCCTCGCTCTGGCCAAGATTGTCAGGCTTAGAAGCCTCTTGATCTCGAAAAGGTCCCATTGCCAATCGCTATTAAAGGTACCGACTGGTTAGCTCCTTTTCGTCTCCTTGCTGGTGCTTGTGACGACAATATTGAGTAAAGCAGAGGATGTATAATCAAGCAAAGCTGCGAAGCTGCTTTGCAAAGGTGACAATCTGAGGGAAGTGTAGCTTCCAGATCTGCCTCTTTAATAGGGGCGAAAAGCAAAGCCACAGCTGAAATATTGACTGGTAATTGGTCAGTTTCGCTCTTTCATACCAGTTTGACTGCCCGAGATGTAACATAAACCTCATTTTTTTTTTTTTTTTTTTTTTTTTTTTTTTTTTTTTTTTTTTTTTGGCGTTGTTGTGCGTTGTTGATATGTATTGTGATGTTCCGATGCTTTGTTCCTACAAAAACCGCACGCAACAAAGCGCCGCAGACAAAGCCCTATGCAGGCGCCTTCGGTGGGTAATAATAAAATCCCCGTTAGATACTCTATACATCTAGTAGGTATCTAATGACCTTGATGGAACTAGCTGACCGCGATCTCTCGAGGTGGCCTCGTGTTGTTAAGGTATGTAGCTTCAAACGAACGGGCTGGCGAAAGCAAAGAGGAGTTTCTCCCCGCTGACAACAATAGACTAAATGGCCTCTTTTCTCGCGAGAGTCTTGTTGAAACTATCACGGCAGTAATCTTAGAATAAAGCGCATATAAATGCCTCTGGCTTAAAAATGTTTCAATAGTAAGTTCGTCATCAGGAATAGCTTTTAAATGAACTTCATAGTTACATCATATAGCATCGTACATGTATAAATTCAGGCACTATTCTGAGGTATCAATACCCTTGTCTGAAAGCAAACTGAGCAAACCTTTCTTGACCATAAGATCACACGTACTCATGTTTAAGCACCATTATATTGTCTTGTCATAACAAGACTGGTCCTTCAAGAGATCAACTGTCGGCCCTACAGGAGTGATGCATCATGTGAAAATGCATAATTTGGTTTAATTACAGAGTGCTCTGTATGTTTAAGCTTGATACATGTACATAATTTGTTTAACACTCCCCTCAATTCCCGACGTATTAAAAGACACTACGCTCTAAGTCACTGGCTCCCCGGTAACTCATATGTCGGTACATTCATCGTGTTATTCCCCATCAATTCAGCCGGTCGCGTCCCAGGGCCGATTTCTGCTCGCTGTGCAGTCTGCTCGCTATGTTCGGCTTGCTGATACCCCGGAGACAGGCCCGATTTAGAAGCCTTTGTTCCTTGCGGCGATGATTGTCGCTTCCGATGTCGAAGGAAAAAGAAGGCTGCTACCATAATGGCAGCCAGCCCAACAACACCCCCAACAACACCACCTACTATAGCACCCACGTTGGTCGTGTTTGGCGAGCTGTTCGGTTCGTTCGATGGCGTGCTGGCGGCTGAATCGGATGCCGACATAGAAGTTGCCGTTGTGCTACTAGATGTGGACGTGGACGACACGGTGCCTGAGAAAAAGATGTGAGCCAACATGTTCAGCCCTGATTCAGCCCCTATGCGGTGTATATCTTACCTTTCGTCTTCGCCACCAAGTAGATAAAGTCGGCACTGCCCGTGACTCCTGGTCCCGCACAGCCAACATATCCCAGACCCGACACATAGAACCCCTGCTGATTCGCCTCGCAGCAGAACGAACCCGACATCTCATCTTTGCCATCCAGCGTATATAGATTCCAGCTACTATCCGCGCATATGGCAGGATTCGTAATGAGAGCGGTGCAATTTGAACTGTCCGGACAGCAAATGTTGTTCGAGTACTTCTTATCCTTGCCCGGGCAGTACGAGTTGCCTGGGCAGCAGGCTTTCCATGTATTCCATGTGCTGCCGCATGTCTGCTCGTCGGCCTGGCAAGTGGTGTTGCGGCGGATAGCAAAGCCTTTGGCTCTGTCCGAAGACATGGTTGTTGAATCTACGGGAGACGGCTCCAAAGTCGAAAGAGAGGGGCGTGTTGTGCGATACTCGGAACTTACGTCAACCAAGTATTACAATCCCCCTTACATTGAGGTCGCTTGTACCTATTTATACATCTACATGTATCCTGTGTGTTTGCTAGTGTGGTCCAAGCTCTCAGACTATCTTGCGCCATGCGAGACGAGGCTGTGTGTAACATGAGAATGCTTTGTTATAGGTTGAACAGCGCCATGCAGTACGGAGACATACAAGGTTGTCTCACCTATTATGTCAGAGGACCTGAGGTTCCGGTATTTTGACTAATTGCCTATTAAATTGGTAAAACGCCGTCGTGCAACGTATATCTTGCCTCTTAATTTCCCGGACTTTTAATTACGATCGCTGGTGGAACGCTTGTGTACCCTGAAATATTATCACAGCAGCCAGTGCTCGAAGAAGGCTCTACGGACCTAGATCGCAATGGAGACATCAATTGTGTTTGAACAGGTACCCTGGGGCATCCCAATTGAATTTTAATACGAGCACTGTGGTTTAGACACATGGAGTGAGTTTCTGATCCTAATAAGACCGTCGCTAAGGACAGTATCGTTATACAAAGAGTAACACAGTTGGTTTATAGTACCGTTGTGAAGCTCTGAAGACAAAGTCAAGCAACTAACCTTTAAATACAAAGTCAACTAGTAGCCAGGTATCTCAATATGTAGAAAAGTCAACAAAGTGAACGTCCTTTGTTGCAACATCAGCACTCTGGCAACGAGAAAATGGGACGTGAGTAATTGTATTTGCTTGCTCGCTAAACGAAAGCTATTAATAAATAATTTTGCGTCCCTTCGTATTCCTTCATGTCCTTCATAAAATGCCAAGGGCTGTAATAGCTGGCATTGGAAAATCTTCGCAGCAAGCCTTTCTCTATCCCGGTATCGAAATGTCTCCTGCCCCCTTGGTAGCCTCGAAACCAAGGCCTCACAATTGAATTAACTAGACGACAAAAGTACCATGTCGTTTGCTCTCTCATCCTCCCATCGATCCCTGGCATTGGCCATTTACAGCTCGCAGTAAGACTGGGTGGCGGTGACGGTGATAACCTCAGTCTGGGTAGGAGTGGCGGCGGTGGTAGTGGCAGCGGTGATGCCCCAGCAAGAGCAGGCAGAGGAGTAGACGGCACCGCTGTCGCAATTAGCGGCGTAGGTAGGGATGGAGGTAGGGAAGACGGTGACGGCAGAACCGTTGTTGGCGGCGCGCTTGATCTTGGGAGTCACCTCGGGGTCAACAGTGATGGTGATGGTGGTGGTGCTGTGAGATGATTGTTAGTATAAAGGAGCTGCCTGTATGTAGAAGTTGTGTAAACATACGTAGCCTCGGGGGTGACGGTGGCCAGCATGAAGCTGGAGCAGTCGGCCTGGCGAGAGGTGATGGGCAGGAGACCCTCACGAGTACCGGTGACGGCACGAGCGCAGTTGTCGGCGTGGCATCCGTCGGTTCGCTCAATAACGCCAGCCATGGCGGCGGCAACAAAGGACAGGACAATGGCGGCCTTCATGTTTGCGGTGTTTGTCTTGGAGAACGGGGGTTGTGATTGAGGATGAGACAACGAGATTGACCAGCGCAGGAACACGGAGAGAAAGAGCAGCAAGAGGGAGCCAAAAGAGAGACGGGCAGCGAGGACCACAGGCCTATATAGGAATGAGAATCTGGAGAAGACAAACAAGAGCGAGCTGAGCCCCGGTGACTGGATCCATTGTGGGATATCATCCTTCCGGATTCTCACACCCTCGCCGGTGCGACCAGCCGAAGCAGCGCAGCATGGCCTCCCTGTCAGACTAGCAACAGTTCCCGGAATTGGCGTGCAAAGGGCCGTGTCCACCTATCAGGGCTTCGACCGGAGCCATGAGGCGCGATGTCGTCCGGGGCAGAGGCCAGCCACTGATTCGATCTGTTTATGCTTACTGCTGCTAGCACCGAGCATATCACAAGGACAACCCGCCACTGACGACCAAACAAGACAAGAAGCAGCAGCAGGAGGGAAAAAGTTCGCTGGCGTGGATCCTCGTTCGGTGGCCGCTTGTGGAATTGGGGACGAGTTTGCGGCCATGGATCGACCAGGCTATTGGCAGCTGTGCCTGTGAGACGGACCAGGGAGCCCTGTCCATCAAAAGAAGCCCCCGGCTAATATTAGCTGCTAAAGTGCCATCAATCGAACGGTTCTAGCCTGGGATCCGTGGGATCCGTTTTCCAGAGACAAGAGCGAAGGCGAGGCCAGGCCAGGTCAGGCTCTGCTCTGTTTGTCCTGTCTTGTCTTGTCTGGAAGCGTAATTAGGTGCAAGGTAAAGGATTGAAGAAAGGGACGAGCAAGTACTCGGTGTATGAGGATTGTATGAGACGATTTCACGCAGCTTCAATCCGTAATACCGTCATCAGTCATCCGTCATCAATCCTTTGATGGCCATATACGGCATTGTGTCTCCCAGACGGGCAAAGCCATGCAAGTAACAGCTGACTGGACGTCTCAGCCGCAACATCCAGATCCTGCGTGAGCCTCAGATCCAACCACGAGCTGCACCCTCTGTTGCTCGGCTGCACGGCACAGAGCATGAGAGTTTCCAGATGCTCGGGAGTAGAGAGACAGGCAGAGAGAATGGTAAACAATCATCAACACCACTTGTAGGCTCTGGCAAGGGTGTGAGAAAAGCACTCAATACCACCCGGTACCACCCTCTTTCAGCTCGTACGAGTACCCAGTACGAGCAACGGAGCCCCTTTTTGTCTTACCAGCGCAGGTACAAGTACTTGTCCATGTCTGTGTGTGTGTCCTCATATTCTAAGCAGTACTCGCACAGCCAGAGAATCAAAGTCGTTGCCAAGCTGTAAGCTCAGGATGGGCTCATGCCGTCATCAATTGGCGTAGGCATAGCCTGAAGGAAGAGGATGTGGGAGGGATGAGAAATTGCACGTTGACCCGTCACACACAAATCTCGCTCGGGCCTGTAAAAAGCCCTCGAGCGCTAATTCCTGCAGCGGGGGCCCCTAAACTGCAGGTACTGCAGCGCTAAAAGGCACCGCGTTGCCCGCTGTGGCCGTTTTTGACAGGTGCTGCTATTGGCGGGTGGCGCTGGGAGTAGCGGGAAATGATGGATGGATCATAGACCTGGAGCCACTTTGTCTTGTTTTCAATGTTTCATTGTCTTGATCCATTTCGATGTCAATCTGACATCAATGCACTGCCAATATCGGTGGCTTTGATCGAATAGAGTGCAGGCAATTACAGCACAGGCAAAGATAAGGAGCTTAACCCCCTTCCGTCTCCCCGAGAAAAAACCACCAGGGCAAAAAGTTCCCAACGCCAAGGCGCCGTCCAAAAGTGTCTACAGGGCCTTATCCATGCCCGTATCCATGGCCACATCCATCGCCAGCACTAACCGGCCTTTTCGCAATTAATTCATGGTCGCTCTCGCACGTGGTAACCCTACCGGAAAGGGCGCTTGGTCACCGTTTTTAATCTGGAGAAGTTGTTCCGCGGCTGGGGACTTGGTCATGGATGCTTGTTTCCGAAGAGGATGGATGGTTACAGTACAAGTATTCTGACTGTACTGGACAAGCCAAGCCAAGCAGCCAATCGCCTGTGGTTGCGACATGCAGTTTGACAGCCGCGGATTGCATTGGGTAGGTCGATGCATATGCCAAGAGCATCTAAACGGCCTCTCGGTGCTCAATCTGTCGCTGAGCAACACGTGGGCCGCGAGCGAAGCAGTTGTTTGTCGACTCATACTCGCACATACCTACCTAGTTCAAATGTTTACTCATGGCAGCGCAGGATTATTGAAAAAATCTTTTCTGTTATACCATCTGTTATACTATGTAGTACTCGTACTGTATAGGACTCGGTAATAATACTCCCAATACAATACGACGGCATTAGGGGAACTGCTCCCGGACACTGGCCGCGGCACAGACGGAATTCAAGCCCAGATTGGTCCGCTTCGGCGTAGCGATGCCGGCTAGGGCCTTGGCTCTCGCTGGATAAAATTGATTGATGGATAATAATGCGGCTGCACAAGCGTGTTCAAGGCGAGAGCAATTATCGCTTCCAATTCATTCAGCTGTCGGGTTCTTATTCGTACCTACAGTAAGGAGTACATGCAGCTGCCCACACCTCCTTACCTCCCGCCCAGAGCAACACACACAGCTTATACACGCACCCTTAATACATATGTACAGTAGGCTCAACCCAACGACAACCTTTAATACTAGTACAGCATTGTTTCAACTCGTAACATCAATGGACAATTCTGTCAAGTTTCCAGTCGTTTATTTAGTGTCGACCAGGGACCAAAATGATCAGATACATTGCTTTGACGCCATCCCGGCACCATCCGAGCCGGATCGGGCAATCCTCACGCCTATCGATCGCTAGACCCAGCAAGCTCCCTCTTTAAATTGATTTTCTTCGTCGGCCAACACGCGAGCTCTTAAACAATGGTAAAAAGGCAGAACGAAAGGCAGTGAAGAAGAAAAAATCACGAATCAGTTTAGTTTCTCTATCGTTCACTCACTGTCGAATGAAGAACATTGCAGTCTGGCAAAAGAACAAAGGAGCAAAAAGAAACTGCTTGACCGAGACAGGGGTCGAACCTGCAACCTCCTGATATACTAATCGTAGTCAGACGCTCTGCCATTGAGCCACACGGCCTTGTTTGATGTGCTGCGGACGTCGCTATTCGCCTCAAGGACTCGCTCCAGGACGCCGAGGCTCAACACAACTCACCTTTGCTGTGAAGTGAACCTAACCTACACCAAACAAGATGAAGTACTTGCACTTGCTTGTCCCCATTTTCTGCTTTGATCATAACCTCATCTCCTAGAACTGACAAGAACAGGCGGGGGAGGCGCAGTCTCGCTTGTCAAAGTCACAGCACGACAGAGCTGGGCAAATACCTGAGCGGGCCATGTTAAGAATTCAAAGTCGTGTAGAACCAACAGAAGACATCCACATGTACAAACTCAGCTGCCCTCTCCACACAGCTGGTTACTATTTTTTATTCTCCTGCCTTGAATCGACTAGCTGACGATAAGCTTATGAGCAGCCATAACCCTGCCTCCCTGGTTTTTTACGCAACGAGCCGATGGGCTATTGAGTCCGCCTGCATCCTACCTTGCCTCAGTAGAGACCGAGATGCTACCCATTGCAATGTAACCAACCCCCCCTTCTTCAGCCAACAGAGACTCGCTTGCAAAAAAAATGCTACTTTGCGGTGTATTCCGTCGGAGCACACCGACTGCGTAGGTATTGAGTGGGTGGTATTATTCTACTTGTATGTACGGACCTGAGAAATAAACCATTCCGCTCATATACACCTCCTACAAGATGGGCAAAAAATGGAGACAAAAAAAGTCGAAAACTGATGTGAAAGCAACCACTCATTTCCACTGAGAAACACCAAAAAATTGACCGAGACAGGGGTCGAACCTGCAACCTCCTGATTTACTTAATCGTAGTCAGACGCTCTGCCATTGAGCCACACGGCCTATTCGATGGAAGCTGCCAGTCTTATTCCCAACTAGAAAGTTAGCGCAGCCGCCGTCACGGGAGAATCCGCCGACTTCGTAGTGAAAATTGTCAACTCATCTTATAGCAATAGCAATTATATGTGCTTGAAGCATTCCTTGTATGTATACTATAATCCGCTTTAATATATTGAATACCCAATTATCCCATCCTACCTAATTCCTTGTATTATGAATTATAGTACTTATGCTAGAATAACGCCGTATGATGCGATGCTGAAAAACTGTCAGGCCTCCTCTCTATCGTGGAAAGATTCCATATCCTGGTAGTCTTCTATAAAAAAATCACAAATGCCCAGAACTCCTTTTGCCGCCGTGTAATTATCTATACTGTCTGTATCCGCCTCCCCGAATATCTGTATAGCTTATACCAAGTCCTGTTCGACCCGCCATGTGGCTTGGGGATCCGTAAAATCCGTGCCATTCCTCATCATCGATGCAAAAATGATCAGGAGAAGCGTTCTCCGACTCTCTGAGCAACCCGATGCTTCTCATCCATTGATATGCAAGCGGTGGTCGCGTGGCTACCCTAGGGAGGTCACTCGGCGGAATTTCTTGCGGGTAGTGTATGAGGAGATCTGCTGCCAGGCTAGATGCTGATGACGTTCCGGCCAATTCTTGGGCAAGCGAGCTCGCTTCGAGTTCCATATCGCTAATTGGCGATGGGGAACTCAGCAGTCTTGGCGATGACACTTCGTTGATGGGTGTGGGCGATACGATATCGCCATGCCTTGCATTTGGCACCACTGCGCCACAGCAGTTGACATTTCGAGTCAACACTTGGAGAGCAATGTCCGCGGAATCTTGCCTCCCCGGAACTCGTTCAGTCATAAAGTTGCCGGATCTCGTTGCAATTAGACCATTGCGCCGCTGGCGATTACGGCGGACTGTCGACCTAGATCTATGCTTTCGACGAGCTCGTGAGCGCCGTAGAGACTCATTGGTGGAATCTGTTCGAGAGCTTCTGCTTTCAGAATCCGACACACTTGTCTGCTTTGTCGTTGACCTCGTTTTGGACGAGTTGGCCTTTCGCGACATCTGGTTGGCCAGCTTGTCAATGTGGCGAATCAAAACGAGAGCCGCAGCAACCACCAATGCGAGCAGTGCAACAGCCCCTCCGATGATGCCTCCTAGCTGTGTCGTTGAGAGACCACCATCTTGACTGTCACTTCCGCCAGTCTCCGCTGGTGGCATATACTTTGGGACAGAAGTGGCAGACGAGTCGGTCGTCTGGCTCCCATTGTCATCATTGTTCCGATCATCCAGCGTGCCAAAGCCGGTCGGGATACTTGGGCTCCTGACAGTGACTGAAGTTGTCGTGATTGTGGTTACAGTGCCGCTTGCTGTACTCGTAATGGCCGTTGTCACGGTCATGGTGGTTGGCTGAGTAGAGTAGCATCGACTGGCGCCGCAGCCCATCCCATCGGGGCAACATCCATAGCCAAGAGATGCTGGGCAGAGATACTGACTGGTTGGGCATGCGTATGTGTATGATGACGCTGATGAAGTGCTGGTGCTGCTAGCTGTTGAGTAGCAGCTATTTGTCGCGCAAGCATAGTTTTCCGGGCAACAGTTTCCGCCCAAGTTTGCTGGGCATAACTTCATGCCAACACCACAGACATCATCTTTCCGCTGTAATAACACGGCAGGTTGTGTAATCTGTGGTAACTTGGCCATGCGATGGGTGCCATCATATCCTCTGATAGCCAATGCGTCCACTGTTAAGCTATAGAGTGCTGCAGACAGGGATAGCCCATATATCGTAGACGCAGACACAAGCATTCTGGCCAGTGGTAGCCGCAAAAGTTTGCCTGGGGCAGGCCGGCGTGGACAGGAGGAATGAGATTTCGTTGATCATCCGTGATGAAAAAAGTGGCTGAAGATGACAGTATAAGTTGTAGATACTTGTTCAAATAGACAAGGCTACCCGATAACGCGGCCTGGGAGTACAAGCAAGGCGTCCCCTCTGTATTGTTATTTCTAGTCGAGCGTACTTTTAGAGTCTCGACGTAGTCGTAAGTGTCCTCGTCACTCCTATAGATATAGCAGTATGCTAATGGTCCACTCAAAAGCAACGAGGGGGCTGGCGATTAAATGGTCCTGTCATGATGGCACCACGACTGATACGAGGCTGAACATCGAGGCTGTATACTGGACGCCATAAGCGCCCTCAGATCGAAGATCCAGTGCATTGCCGCCGAACGCGCGGGCCGGCAGTGGAGATGGCAGCTGGATTCCAGCCAACGGACAAGACTTTGAAGATGAGTGCAAACAAAGTCCTCAGCATCACAATCATGGATGGTTTCATTGCAGACCTCAGCCTCGGTGCTGAGTCCTGCAGTGTGGGAGCAATACCCATCCGACCCTTGCTCGCCGCGCTCATTGCCATTGGTCGCCCCAGAGCAGTTCGCGTGGCACTCGGCTGATGTGCCAATCGCAGCCTCCATTCCTGGTGATGTTGGCTGTCTTCTCCCCCACCTGAGTGGTTGTCTATGGCACAAGGCCACCAATAATGCGACGCTGCGGCAGAGCAACCCCCCTCAGTCGTGAGCCAAATATAGATCATGACCCGAAGACTCGTCTTCCCGAAGGCTTGCCTTTCTGCCGGCCGGTCTCGACTGGCTTCACAATGGGGAGCGATGCGGCTGATGACTGGGCATTGCGAGAGCCTGTCCGAGGATACCGCCGGATTGTAAGCCAACAGGAACAAGGGAAGAAGCCATCATGAAGGCTCGGCCAGAGTAATCGGACACGTGAAGTTACAAAGTATTGGTGCTTTAATAATTCTGTAAATATGAGATGGGTAATAAATTTCGATAGTATTTGAAAAGAACAATCCTATGCTTAATCGCTGATGTGCATCTCTCCTCCTCCGATAAGGCGGCGTTATCTACATAATCGGGGCAACGATGATGCGCAGCAAAGTCAAAAAGCAAAGACCCAACACAAGGTGCCATTTTTGCCCAACCAGAGCCACAGAAAAGTCACATTCGTCGGCATTACAGGGATTCGTCAAAAATCAAAAGCCGACTGACTGTACACGGCTCAGAAGAGAATAATCAGCGACCTGATGGGTCTTGGGAGGTGCTGAATTTAGATTCCATTCCATTCCACTGCGCTCTCGACTCGACTCGACTCGACTCGACGCGACACGACGAGGGAATCAAACGAACAAGACCCAAAACATTGGAGAATGCAGTCGCTGCTTGCAGAAGCAATGATCGCCCTCCTCACTCGATCACAAACAACAACCAGATGATATGATTTGATGATATGATTTGGTGAGCAGACAGATCTCGGAGAGAGGCCCGGCCCGCCGCTGTCAACATCGCATGCAGGCAGAGATGACACAACGGCCACTCAGGCTTTGGCATTGACATTGACAGGCGTCATGATTTGTGGAGGGCCTCATTGACGTGCTACTGTAACTCGGTACTCCGTACGAGCTACGGAATACCCATACGATATACTACTGCCGAGTCTAGTGCTGTTGCCGCTGCTTGCCACTCCTGCTGCCACCTTCTCGTCTCAGCAAAAGCCACGAGCTAACAATATCCTCGTCGGTGCAGGCAAATCCCCGTGCTCCGTCGCATGAAATCGCAGGATTCCTTCCAGGCCTTCGGTAGATTTTGGCGCGGAAGCGTGGAGAAATTCTTCAGCGCTAGCCAGCCCGCCTCCCCCGCTCCAACACGCGCATGCTTGACTCAAATCTTGCTTCTCCCAGGCCATGTCAGGGGCCTTTTTCGCCTGTCTCCAAAGGCCGTGACCAATCAGCCCGAAATCGGTCAAATCTCCGTCGCTGCTGCGGAGTAACGGCCAATACGAAGACTCCCTGCTTGCACCCCAGGTTTGCTCTGAGCAGTAGCAGCAGACATTGTCGACATCTCCGGATTCTCAGCTGACGACGATATTATAGCACAAGACCGGACGATGGCTATGGCTCTCATCCATCATGGCTCTTTCATTCTCTTTCTCTCGCTCTCGCTCTCGCTTTCCATCTCTCCTTATACCTGACAGCTGAGACAGACATACCGCCTTGCTGCAGATAAACGCACCACTGCTGCGTTAAAACAGCGATCTTCAAGCTTGCTCGTGCCAACCCCGCATAGCGCCTCCACCTTTCTCGCCTCCAACCGGCTAGCAACTTCCAAGGGCCTGGTGCCTTGGAGCGTGGCTTGAGCAGGCCAAGTCCAACACGCATCGTGGTGAGAGGATGCGTGACGTGAGGGTAACGGTTAACTGACCAAGTGGGACGCTGTGGAAGGGTCTGGAGAACGGCTCATCCTCCATGTCCAGGCCGGCCTCAAATCTGCTGACCTTTTTCCTCATCTAATAATTCTTTTCTCTTCGCCCGTTGCGTATTCCTAGCCCACTCCATCTGGCCATTTATCAATCCGCCGAGCCGCTATCCCTTTTGACAGCCTTCGCGCTCTACCTTACCCTCCAAATTATCCGCCTTGGGGGCAGCTCGTTCCAGGTCAACACCGCACGCGGCCCGGGCACTGCTTCGGCGGCAATGCCATCGCGGCCAACAATCAGGTGTCTCTTGTTCTTCCCACAACCAAAGGCAGTACCCATACTTGTCAAGCGCCAGCCGGTGTAAAGGCTTTCTCCCGAGCGCTGTTCCAAATCCTAGACTCGTACCAGTAGATGATGGGCTACTGAGAAATCTTGCCACACCAAGCCCTCTCCCGCGCCAAGTTTTAAGAACCCCCCAAGAATCTGGAGTAATCTCTCGGAAACATCGCAGAAATGCTACTGTATACTCGGCTTGCTCCGCCGAAAGTTCCAAAGCGTCGTTCTAGGGCTGGTAAGCTGATCCTTGGATACATTTCATGTTGTACGCGTCACTGGGGAAAGGAAATGTGCTAATCGCTTCCGTTGCCAAACTTGAAGGATGCAACTACTGGTATGTATTTTATCTTTGGTCGTGCTGCAGGAATTTTCGACCCGCTAACACAGGCCTTTTTCGGTATATAGCAAAGAAAAGGTAATATGATTCGTCTCGTTGCAGATCCCACTTCTGTATTCGTCTAACACCTGCACGATAGAAGAAGAAGTGCGATGAAATTAGGCCCTTATGCAGCCGCTGCCAAGACCATGGACAGAGCTGCGTGTATGAGCCCATCAAACCTCGCCAACGCCGCAGGCAGGACTCTTTCGACGATTCATCCTTGAGAGAAATATCGACGGCCTTGGAAAAGCATACGTTATCTCGAGTTGCTCAGAAGCGGCTGACGTTGGAGCAATGGGAAGCCCCTCTATGGTGCTCTGATATAGGGCTTGATGGCAGCCTTGTAATGGATGGACACATGCAACAGCCTGCTTCGGCAGTCGAATGCAACCAAGATGTTTTGGATGAGATTTTCACGGCATGGGCCGCTGATACCATGGACCACGATAATGCTTGCTTGGACGTTGATGGTTTTGACTTTGTCACACCCATTGACCCTGTGAAGCAGGAAGAAGAAGGAGAAGGTGACGGCGACAACAACGGCGACGACGGCCAAAACATCTCCCCCGACGAAACGACCGCCTCCGACGCTGCATCACAGAACACATCTCTCGCAGTAGTTGGTCCTGTATCGGTTGCATCTCCTACTATCGAGGTCATAATACCTGCCTTTGCCGAATTCTCCAATCAGACCAACAGGCGAGCTTTGATTGACCACTTCACCAATGTACTATCCCACCTCATCGTATTACGCGAAGATGAAGGCAACCCATTCCAACGACTTGTTTTGCCACTGTCTCAGAAGAGCACAGCGGTCTCGAACGCTATATTTGCCTTGGCTTCTGCTCATATGGAGCACCGAGGTGTACACAATAGCGAGAGGAGCGTCTATTTTCACAATAAAGCAATCAATGGATTGGCTGCTTTGATAGCAAAGGGGTGCGAAGCGAATCGAAATGAACTATTGGCCGCCATCATCCTCTTGATTTATTACGAAGTGGTGAGTTACCCGCGCCAGCTCTCTCTCTTGTAGTCATAGTTGTAATACTAATGGCGCAATAGTTGGTTCAGAGTGGACGGTCGAACATTGTAGACGGCCACTTGAAAGGCGCTATGGCGATCATGTGCAGCAGCCAAGCGTTGACTGACCCAACCGCAGTTTTCCTGGAACGGGTAGGTTCCTTACGACGCAGAACTCGTCACTTGTTTCATCAGCTAATCAAGGCAACCCTTTGCAAACAGGCTTTCCGATTCTATGATGTTATAACAGCATTATCATTTGATTCAACGCCAATTCTACCTACACCGGACTGCGAAAACCTGGCTCCGTTTCCCTCTGTTGACTGTCGCGGTGCTACTGTTCCTGCAGGAAACGCCGACACGCTGCTGGGAATGGCCACCTCTTTATGGCCCATCATCTACCGACTCTCTACTCTAGGCGGCCTGAAACGGCAACTCCTTTCTGCTGAGCTTAGAGGTGATGATTCAGAGACGGCAAAGCTGCGAATTGAATTCGAGACTACGGCTGCCGCGGTGGAGCTTGCTCTACAAGAATGGGTGCTTCCAACAGACGAATCTTTGCCCAAGGATACGGATAACCCCATCATGGCAGGGGTTTCGGCGCAAAAACAAATGCAGAGCATTCTAAACAGCGCCATGGCTTATCGACACTCCGGATTTGTCTACCTTTACCGCACCATCTATGGTTACTCGCGGCGCCATGCCGTAGTGCAACACCACGCACACATCAGTCTCACCCACTGTGTTGGAACAGTGAAGAATAAAGGCCCCATGGGGGCTTTGCTCTGGCCGCTTTTTGTGGCCTCGTGTGAGGCCACCGATACGGCCGACCGAGAGCTCTCCAGGCAGGCATTTGCGGCCATACGCCAGCGGCAGGGCATGACTAATATCGAGCGAGCAAGGTGCATAGTGGAAGAGGTGTGGAGACGAGCAGACAGCGGTGAAGATGCCGAGGATGAGATAATGCACATTGGCGAGCAAAAGAATGACTTGTGGAGAAGAGTTAGTAAGGATATGGGTGTGACAGTTGTCTTTGGGTAGGGCATAATGGGCGATCTGAGTCTGATGCTACACTGCATTGCAGATTGTTCACATGAGTTGTTGAATTATTACAAGGAAAGAGAATCGGGCCGATGGATTTATTCATTTATTCATTTATTTTCGGACTACAACAAGCAGGGCCAGGCGTACGGGGATCTAATAATAGGCTTGTTACTAGCGAACTCTGGTGCTCTGGAGGTGAGGCACACGGGATGCTATCACATAAGCCAAGTTTGAAAAATAACCAATGGGAAGGGTTCCTACAACACAAATATCACTGAATATGATGCGTTTATGTGGACCGTGGGCATCTGACTACCTACTCAGGATGACGAGGTGATGGGGAATTGCATCAGGAGCAGCAACCTTGATACATGAAACAATAAAAAGGCTATCTTGTATACTACCCTGGTGTTAGACTACAGTGGGCCCTGAGCACGCACTGCAGTGTACTCGTACCTCCTTGTCAAGGATTAGGAGATAGAATTACGTTGAAGTTTTATTATTGCTCGGTATGTATAATGGCGTGATATCAAATGTTGGATACGATACTACTAGATATCCAGGGGCAAAGTAGCTGAAATAAGGCATAAGGAGTGCCTGTATGCCGTAAATTGAAACTCATGGGTGCGTGAACCGAGACATGCGATTGTTTTCACGTGCTAGATAGCGTATAGGAAGATGCCGATATTATTGATAGACTATGCGAGGTTGTCCTGATGCTTAGCAAGCCCATCTCCACAGGCTTGAAGGATGCCGAGGTCACAGGATCAGATAAAAAGATGGAGAAAATGAACCTGGATCCTTGCTGGGGAGGCAGTCTTTTAGCGCAGGATATTCCCTGCATAGGGAGGGCATCGGAGACTACCCGAAGTTGGCACATCCATGAAGGTGATCTGTTGGAGTGATTTTTGTGGGAATGGGGGGGTTGAAGATGGGTTTATTTTTTTTTTTCACAGACCAAGGCATTGACGGATACCCGAATCCCCGCTTGGAAGAGGAGGTGAAGAGGACGGGTAAGAAAGAACTAGCGGTTAGGCAGACGAATAAAAGAGGTTGGGGAGCCGAGCAAATACGATTTCTTACTGAGCTATTCGAGTTCGGAGTTAGCGAGGATCCTGATGGCTAAAATAGCCTGAAGCAACAACGGAGGGTGCTAGTACCTGTCGAGGGAAACAAGGAGTGCATCTCGGGGCAGCCGGCTTGTCGCTGATCTAGGAGCTTTGTTTGCATGGCTTTAGCATGTGCTTGTGCTTGAAGGATGAGGATGCTGGCGTTGCCTGATTAGGAAGTTGAGACTGTTTCGACGATGTTTCTTTGGGAGTATCGCGATGTTTAGCTGCTGTACGAGTACTGTAGACTCGGAGTTTGTTACCCTGGTACGTACCGGTGGCGGCAGGAGTGCGGGGGGTTGCATCGTGTGTTGGTCATGCGCTAACAGTATGCTAGTAAATGTTGTCGTGGAGCCATCAAGACTTGGTTTGTTGGTTATTAGTTGTGGGTGTGTGTGTCTTGCGAGGACGAGCTGCGGATGACTGTACTCGGAACAAACCAGACTAGGACTGTTGCAGCGAGATGGAAGACGTCCAGAGGGCGATGTAGATGTACCTCTACAATATACAAGTAATACGCAAAAAGAGATAACGGTACTCGTGGGGTTCTCGTAAGACGACATCCGAGCCAAGCTTTTTTGCTGTCGATTTAGCTGCATGGGGGGAGATCTGGGGGCATCTCGGATCGGGGGCCAGCCAAAGGTCCGTACGGTGAATTTCCAGGTGCTAGAACAGAGGGGATTCGATGCCCGTCATCTGGCTATGCTGTTCCAGGTAGGTCGAAAGCCGTTGGGATGAAGGAGAGACGGGCGGAAGCGTTCCGTTCTATGGACGTCAATTATCAATTATCAATTAGAAGACATAGCCAAAATAGGAGGAGAGTTTGGCGGGAGAAGACTTCTAGAAGCCCGCTCTGAGACAGAATCTGGCGGCTGTTGAATCTGTGTCACACTGTCACCGCACAAGGATGAGCCTGCGATGGATGCTGTAGCTGCGGGTATCCAGTACCTGGGCCTGCTGCAACTCAGGCGCCCACTGCGGAGTAACCGGTACCTTGCAGCCGCTGGAACTGAGATGCATTTCGCCCTCAGCTGGGCTTTCTCCAGGCACGCCCCTCCCTCCTAACGCAAACCTAATGCTAATGCTTCTTCCTCCTAGAACGGAGCCCTGGAGTGCAGCACCTAAATATGGGGGAGTACATGGTACCTCCACAGCGGTTTACCCACCAGCTGCACTTTCATCTCCATTTCAACCTCCATCCCACGACAATTTCAGCCCAGCCAGCCCTACTTATGTGAATTTATTGTTAATTTTTTCTCACGATTCATGCCCTACAGCCACAACCGCTAGCTGCTCACCATTGCATTTCCCGTCTCAAGCCCGCTGACTAACCGACACGCGCCTGGCTGGATTCGATCTCCCGGGCCCTGTGCGACCCTCGATTGCGCATCCTCCAGACGAAGGCATCACCAAATCCGGGATCCCGCTGTTTGATGGCATAGACGCTCGAGCTGCCGAGCAGGATCGCGCCGCACTCCCCGCCCGCCGCCGGTTCGTCTCCGCTCGATTGCAGAGCCCACGCATGCGTCTTTGTCGCAGCTCCGCATCGCCTGCCGCCATGGTCTAGCCATGACGACGCTGCTCAACAATCGCCCAGATTCGGGTCCCCCGCCGCGGCAGATTCGCTTTGTTCATAACCAGGGCCAGCCGCCGTCCAAGCGACGCAGGATCAATGCAGCGTATGTTGTTTCCAGAGTCTTTTGCTGTTCGTGTTGCGTCATAGTTGGTGGCGAATGGTGGCTATAAGCGGACGGAGAACAAGCATGAGATTAGCATCATAGACATACGAGCTTAACCAACTGACTCTTCTCGCGACATAGATGCTTGACCTGTCGGAGGCGAAAGACGAGATGCGCCGGCGAACGACCACTATGCTCGACATGTACTAAGAATGGCCATCGGTGCCTGGGCTATCCGGAGGACAGAAGAGATGGCCTTGAGGCCTCGGGGCTGAGGCCGGGCGAGGAAGATGGAGCGGCGATGGAGGATTTCAACCAGGGAGAAGACGACATTGCTGTGACCAGGAAACACCCTGTGCCTGTGCCTGAGACTCGTCCTACGTCTTCTGGAAAAAGTAATGGGCAGCCTGTGTCTGTTTCCGCCTCTGCTTCACGGCCACGCAACATTGAACCAAGCATTGAACTCGGCGCCGAAGCCAACCCCAGCGACGCTGAGCCGCAGCAATCCCCCATATTGCATCACCATCATCAGCACCATCATCACCCGCACCATCATCAGGCTCATCCTTCAGTTACGTCTGATGACTTACCTAGCTCCCCCACCCTGCGCCGATCTGCCCCCAGCCGTCGTATTCCCTATTTCCGCTATTTCGGTTCCACAGCCATTGTCCCAGGCTTCAAGCAGATGGTCGTTTCCGTTCGCGACCGCCGTCGTTCCACCGGAGGCTCACATTCCGGCGCCTCTCTTCAGTCTACTCCCAGCGGTGCGATAGCCAGTGGCTCGGCCGTCGACAGCGACATCGTCCGCGAAGACATTCCGTCGTACGACCCCAACAGTTCCGCCCCCGTCCATTCCCTAATCATTCATCTGGTCACGGCATTCTTCATCCATGTGGGATGCAACTACCCCTTTCTCAGTAAAGAAAAATTTCTGCGCCATGTCAAGGACAAGCGTGTCGAGCCAATCCTGGTAGATGCCGTCTGTGCCATTGCGGCGCGCTTCTCAGATCATCATGTCCTGACCGGTGGTAATGACAAAATGCCCCGCACAGAAAGGGGTCAAGTCTTTGCGCAGAGGGCCAGGCAGGCCACTGTCGATACCTTTCCTTGTCCTTCTGTGGGCGCAGTTCAGGCCTGTCTGCTCATGGCGTATGAAGGCTTTGGAGCCAACCAAGACAGCGCGTTGTGGATGTACTTGGGCTTGGCCATACGTATGGCACTCGATCTCGGCCTTCAAAAATGCGTTGGAATCCAATATCAAGGCGAAAAGGACCCATTTTACACCCGGCATCGAAGTCACATCAATGACGAAGACCATGACAGTCCAGAAGCGCACAAGGTTGACGGCATCAATTTCATCACCCCAGAGGAGCAGAAGGAGATAGAGCAAGAGCGCATTGATACCTTTTGGTCTGTCTTTATCCTTGATCGGTTCATCTCCTCCGGCACTGGACGGCCTGTGACCATCCGGGATGGCGATTACGAGCTCGCCTTTCCAGAGTCAAACAATGACTTGGCTACCGGTTGGCCTAACCCGTTTCCCGTCTTTCTCAAAATAATCAACCTTTACGGTCAAGTGTGTGATGTGTTGAACAACCTTCGCGATGCCCAAGACCTCACACAGGACAAGTGGGATCAACTCACTGAGATGGAGCACAGGCTCACACGAATGTACAAGCATTGGGATCCACGTCTTCAGTTCAATGTCAGCAACTTCAAGACGTATCTCAGCATGGGCCAGGGTACCAACTTCATCCTCCTCCATTTTTGGTTTCATGCGCTCTTCATCATTTTGCACCAACCGACCCTACTCACCCCCTTTTGCGAACTGAGGAGCGAGCTTCAACTGCTCTCGGATAGCCGTGAGCTGAGCATGAGCAGCGCCAAAACGATTTGCGACATCTTGTCTTTTGCCGATTTGATTGATCCAAAGAGCTTCATCGGCAATCCCTTCACTAGCCAGCCCATCTACATTGCAGCATGTGCTTTTTTAATGGAATCCAGTGCCTCCAATGCGTCTGAGGGCTCGTCTAGAGAGGGATCACCTCCCACATACGCGAACCGCTACAAGCCACAAACAAAGCCAAACAACAAACAGTCACGGCATTCGCTTCTTGCGTCGGCCGCGAACCAAAACTATCAACGATGTTATAGCTCCATACAACAGATCCAGGCATACTGGGGTGGTGTAACATACATTCTTACCGTCCTGGACCAGAAGTCAAAAGGCAAGTGGGACTGTGAGACTTATACTGTAGAAGAGTACGAGAGCACCAAAGCGCCTCCTCCCAGGCCATCTATCGGTGAGCAGCTCTCTCGATTCGAGAAGCAATCATCGCCAAAGATTGCTGGCCCGCCCATTGCGTGGAGTCTATCTGGAACGGCCAACTCGCCGAATTCGAGCTTGACGCTCATGTATCAAGCTTTTAACGCCAGTGAGATGCCCTCAACTGGCTTCACTTCGCATGCGCAGCCCATAGCTAGACCATCTAGTGGTTCACCGGGAAGCATGGCGTATGATCCCATGAGACAGACGATACCAGAAGTGGCAGGCATGTTTTCGCCCCCCGTTTCACAGCCAAACATGCCTGCAATCAGGAACTCTCCCCGACGACCGTATGCTACCAACCCGATGAGCACTTCCGGCGCAAACTCACGCAATCAAACAATAATGAGCTTTGAGGGCATCCCAGAGGAGTCTACGGAAGCAAAGCCACTGATCCCTCCTGGTTATGCAGCCCCAGGCCAAGGATCTGGGGGATTTGATGCCTACAGTGTATCACCTACCAGTGGCTCCAACTCCCACAGCATGGTGAGCTCTACAGTTGTAACCAGTGCTTCTGGGGGAAATGCGCATGCCAACATGTATTTTGCACAAAACATGCCATACCAGGCGACGTGGGGCCCCATCATGGGGAACATGGATGCCATTACGTTTGACAGCCAGGACATTGACATTGAGGCTCTCGGACTGCAGCAGCCAGATCTCATGGGAGGATGGCTCGAGTACATTCCTAACGATGTGTTGGGGTTGTTTGACGAGAACCAAGAATCTGGACAGGGCGGTCATTAGAAGCTATGAAGCTATTGGCTGGCCACTTGTCGATTTCTTCCCCTGTTCGTTCCTCAATTCTTTGGGTAGATACAACGAGCTTTTGGAAGGTGATGTCTGGAGCAACCATTTTTTGACCATTTGTTTTGCGCTTGTTATGTTAGCGATAAAAAGTTGGGTGTTTTGGAAATCCTTGGACAGCCATTTTTTTCTATCTATATATAATGTCTACAACAAACATATTGATATCGGATTTTTGAATCTTGAGTTTATATATAGCATAGTGTTTTTGTTTCATGTGAACTAGTGTACTATCATAACTGGCTTGTGCTGTTTGGGGGATTCAATCGCATGTGGTCCGTGATGACGTTGTGTTGGTTCAATACAGATGTATGATGCATTATTTACTGCTTTGGGATGTACAGTAGGGGGTGTGTGTATAGGGAGTGGGTTATTGGATCATTTAGGTGTCCGGATCGTCGTGCAGATCTTATGGAAAGGATTTCGGGGGTGATTGTACATACCAAGTACGACGCTAGACGTTTTGCTGAATACACATGCATATAGGTAGGGATGGGGTTGATACCACGGGGAGTTTTGGAACTGAAACTTGCATTTTTGAACGGCCTTTTGTTGAAAGAACTGCGGCGATTTCGGTGCCGGATTGGATGTTGACAAGATCCTTTTCGTCTCGGGGCGTGGTGAGGTTCGACTGGCCGGGGCGGCGACGGGTGAGCTGGGGCTGGATGTCGGCCTTCGGTGAGGGCGAGGTTGGGCGGGCAGTTTTCGATGATGCAGGAGACGGACTTGCCGTGGGACTCGCCGGCGCTGGAGAGAGGAGAATCAGTTAGTCAATTGGGGTCTTGAAGGGGCTGTGATTGTTGATTGAGTTGACTTACGTGGTGACTTTGAAGTAGTGGCCAAAGGTAGGTAGTTAGTTGGGAGAAGAAGAGAAGGAGGAGGAAATAAAGAGGAGAGAAAAAAAAGAGACAAGAATTGAGGACAGAATAATCTCAATCGAGCCTGTCCGAGGGAGACAGCAGTGGCGGGAGGGAGAGATTGGGAGAGATTGGGCGATTTGAGGTGGAAGAGAGAGATGCTTGGCGATGACTTCATATGTGTAATCGTTGATAAGCCGATTTCGGTGGCGCGGGCGCAAATTTTGGCGTGTTTCCGTCTGACTACAGGTACATTTCTCGGCGGGGGAGGGGCAGCGGCTTACCCTGGACTGGACATTTGCTGAGTGATGAGATGCTTCATATCTTGGCTGCATTGTGCCTAGCAGTTGGGTGCAATTGATTAATTATTCTACTGATTTAAAATTTTATTATTGTAGTTAGGTAGTAATAAGTAATAGAGAATTGGTAGTTAGGCTGGATGATATGCTAGTACGCTTATTAGCTACAGCTACAACTGCCGGCCAGCTTCGGCTTGCAAGGATACGAAAACATCTACGGAGTTCAAGCTTCAATTTCTCTCTCACTCACCCTCCATCGCTTTAATCACATCAACACAGCCACCACAATGATACCCTCAATAAGCTCCACATAAATTTCATTCCTCAATCTTATCCTGTCTCATCTCTTCACAATGAGAATCCCACAACTACTGAGCCGTAGAGCCACCAGTCCTCTACGAGCCTCAAAATTCTCATCGCATCTTCATCGCCCACTTACATCCCGATTCTCAACAGACGCAGCCTCTCACCCCGCCAATCGCGTCCAAATCTACCTCTCCAAATCAACAGACCCCTTCCTCAACCTCTCCGTCGAGCACCGCCTCCTCCAAATCACGCCCCCAGACTCAACCATCCTCACACTCTATGTCAACTCCCCCAGCATCATCTTTGGCCGCAACCAGAATCCATGGCTCCAGGTCAACTTGAACCGCTTAGCCCAGATTGCTCAAGATCCGTCTAGTGCCGGCTGGAATGATTCACCCATCCAATTGGTGCGGCGACGATCCGGAGGCGGCGCGGTATTTCACGATGCCGGTAATGTCAACTTCAGCGTCATCTGTCCTCCTGAGCACTTTGATCGCAACAAGCACGCCGAAATGGTTGTGCGCGCATTGAAAGCCCTGGGAAGACCGAATACTCGTGTCAATGAGAGGCACGACATTGTCATGGACATTGCGTCGAAAGGAGAGCCAGAGACATATAAAATCTCTGGCTCGGCTTACAAACTCACGCGTCTGCGATCACTACACCACGGAACTTGTCTTCTGGGGAGTCCTAACTTGTCAAGCATCTCTGGCTTGCTACGGTCTCCTGCGGGAGGCTATCTCGATGCACGTGGCGTCGACAGTGTGCGCCGTCCGGTCAAGAACATCGATGTCGGCAATGACGAATTCAAGGATGCCGTGGTGACCGAGTTTGAGAGCATGTACGGAGACGTCCATTTCCGTGGCGAATTCGACGACACAGCGATACAAGTAGACGAAATCCGACGAGGCTATGAAGAGCTTCAGTCCAAGAGCTGGATTTGGGGCCAGACCCCACGGTTTACTTTTTCGACACATCCTACGGAAGAGGATCCCCGGCCTCGGCCAGAGCTGCCATTTGACGTAAGCACTTACTCTTTTTTTTTTTATATTTTTTTTATATTTTTTCAGTTTTATAATTTCTATCTGACTAACAAATCTTCCTAGTTAAACATGTGTCTTCTTGCCAAGCACGGTGTCATAGAAGAAATGACCATTAAGCATAGCGATGGAGCTGCTGTCAATGCCTTGGATGACTCTAAATTCCATGGAGCTTCAGTATGGGAGATTGACAACTGGGCAGAGTCGCTTAGTCGAGCTGGCCTGGGGGGTAGCCTCAGTAGGGAAGCAGGGGCATGGCTAAATGGCATGTTTGGGACTGACTACACTAGAATGGTAAAAAGTTGAATATAAAATATGTGCCAGGAACATAGAGGCTTCTTTGCAGCAAAGAAAGATCACCATGGCCTTCTCGCGGGACTTCAAGTGGATAGCATCGCCGTCAATGGGTCAAAGTTATAAAAAGGCTCTGAACTGTTAAGCTATGGGATAATTTCGTTCTGAGCTGTGTTGTCTGCCCGTCAGATCGGCTAGCTGCTGGAGACTCCACAACAAGGAAACATGTTGAAAGAAACAAGTAAGAATGTGAAAAAGAAATATATGGTTCAAAGCTCTATAATCCTTTATTAACAGTCTTTGTTATTCACCAGTAGCATAGTCGCATACTCTCGCTTAGACACTGAGAGGCAAACCGTATTGTTGCCTAACGAATGCCAAACGAATGCCAGCGCCCCATCCTGCAAGTTTGTCAAAAGAGAATTTATACGTTTTCCCTCCGTTTTCAGAACTCGGGAATGAGAGAAAATATAAAACTGCGCCATTCTTATCAGCAGCATGAAACATTAGAAAAGTATGCCTTGGCATTGTTGGCCAGTTGTCCTGCCAAGATGTTTTCGGCCAACAGCTTGTAGGCCTCCCATTTACGTACAGGGCAAACCAAGACTCGAAAAAGGTACATGTCCTTTGCCGATATAGTTGGAGGAAATGGCCATTGAGTAGTTCATAATTAAAAAAAAAAAAAAAAAAAAAAGGATAGAATGAATAAAACGCTTGCTTGGATGGCGGTCAGAGACAGAGCTTGGTTATCTCGGTCTGGTTGTAAACTATGCATTCGATAAAGCTAATTAACTGCTATATTTATCCGTGAGTCGGCGTGCCAAACGTTGGCCCAGCGACTCCCTCTTTCGACTCGTATATCCGCTGCAAGAAACAACTTGAACTCGGAGCTCCTGTGATACTAGTCCAGAACGCATAAAAGTTGGCACCAGCGCTCGGCATAGAACCGCAAATGTACATGGCTCTTGCTCCCTCGTCGGCGGCGAAGTTGATGTACGTCCCGTCAGACTCAGGGCTGATTACGAACTTCAGTGGTCGGCAGGTTGAGCATGCCTGGACGTTGGCCAGTTTGTCGAATGAGAGGGGCCCGTTGTTCACACCGTTCTGAACAAAGGCGACCCAAGTCTGGTCTTCTGTTCCAGTGGCGGACGACGAGGCTGCTCGGGATTGCATGATGGTCAGGTAACCCTCGGGAGTGAGACCCATACGAGGAGCTGTGCTGTTGGACCCTGAAATTGTGGCAGCCTGGACCTTGTTGGTTGTGCTAAAATCACGGTTCACGAGAAAATTGCCCGAGAAGAAGCCGTCGGCTGCCGGGCGGACGTTCCGTATGTAAAAGAATCCGGTTGGAGTGGCAGCAGCGGTGGCTGTGACTGTAGACGTTACCACTGATACTTGAGTAGTAGTCGTTGGAACAACAGTCGTGCTGTCAATCGTCGTAGTCTCCACAGCCTCGGCAAGTGTGGTTGTTCGATACGAAGTAAGAATTTGCGTAGCCTCAGGCTCCGTGGTTGTTAAATCGCGTGTTTCGGTAACTGTGACGGTTGGTGCTGTCGCCGTCACAGAAGTCGTTGAGAGGGGGATTGTCAGGCAACCACAGCCGCTAGATATTCTGCTCGGGCTAAATGACTGAGCAATCTGTTGCGAGAGAGGCGTTGAGACAATACGTCGCTGCACTGGCGCGGCAGTCACAGTGACAAACTCCGTCGTGAGTGATGTATCAGTTACAACGTTCGTTTCGGTGTGTACGTTTGTGACCGTGACGGTCCGCGTGGGAATCACCGTGTCGACATCTTCTGTGTAGATGGTGACAGTGGGAGAAACATCACTGAGGATTGTAGAGTATGCGGTAGTCGTTGGCGTTACCGTCGTGACTGTGACAGTAGAAGCTGGTAAATGAAGATAGCTGCTGCAGAATGGCAGCGCTTCCGGCAAGTTGGACGGCGCGCGGAGCAGACGAACGAGGCTGTCTGCTGCATTGCACTTTGCGCTACAACCACGGCCAGGAGCTGCTCGAGCTAGCGGAGATGCTGCTAGCAAGACTGCCAGGGACACCGAGAGTTGGTTCATCTCAGGCCGCATTTGAACGGGTTGAGTGGAGGGTTACTAACCTGTCAAGGGAAGAATGTGTAGTGTAATGTACTCTCGACGAGGATCTACTTGAATATATATAATGTATAAAGATCAAATTTTAAAAACACGAGAGCGGTCTACCGCCGTTTTCATAATGCCTTCGCTAGTCTATGCTTTTCAATATTGAAGTGGCTCTGCATTGGCTTCTGTCAGAGCTGTTGTGAATAAGCTACTGGTCTAGCGATACACCTAGCAAGGTATTCCGTCAATAACGCCTCGATTCTCCTCAGCTGGCGGCGCGAAATGGGGATTATTGGTTTTATTGTGGGCCTAATTTGCGATGTCTCCTTTGAAATCTACCCAGCTGTGGTACCCTTGCAAACCAGCCGGGTTTTCGCCTCTTTGATCTCATCACTCCTCTCTTTGTGCCTCGACTCCTGACAGTTTGACCATGAAGCTGAATCCTATTGTGCATTGTTGTTCTACTAGCCACTCCTCAAAGATTACAGCAAACACCGAGAACACTGTTTTTAGTGGCTTTAGCAGTGAGGGGATCAACTACTAGGTAGGTATTAAAAGGTATAAGGTACACATGTATACTACACCTACCAACTTGTCTTGACCTCTAGTAATGACCCACGGTTACTAGCAGTATCCTATGCATGAGAACCCAACTTGCTGTCTGGGGGATATTCTGAGGCGCAAGGACAAAAAAAGTGTAATTCAACGGATTACAGCTAGGGGTAATATTAGCATTTTTTATAAAACTTGTCCTTGATATATTTAAATTTAACAATTAATTTTCGCCCCTCATTTAGCATTCTGTGTGAGTCCCAATATTAATGAACAGGCAATTAAGCGCTGCTTTACCTACGAGTTTAACTTGGCCTCAATGAAGGCAATCGCTTTCTGTCCATAGACATTCACATACGCCGCATGAGCGCTCGTATCATTGCCTTGGCAGCAATAAGGATCGGCAGAGTCACAGTACGACTGAATTTTAGATCCATTACTGCACGAGAAGCCCTTTGGACGCGCAGCAAACTATTGCAGATAAAGTCAGTCAACAAGCCTCATAAAAAAAGTCATGGTTCGGGTGTACGCGTACGCCTCCAAGCCTGCAAGTCCCAATCTCGTAAGGAAACCCGTACTGAAATCGAGGATCTCCCATGAAAATAGCTGCCTTGACCATTTGTGCTGCGCTTGCGGAAATGGGTATAGACAGGTCAGTGATTCCCGCGTTGGGATCAGGTCCTCCACATAAGGCGTTGTCTATAATTTGTCCGCCCTGCAGTTATTCGAGGAAGTGTGAGTCATCCAGCGATAATAATAATAAGAAGAAGAAGAGAAGAGCCTCTTCAAGGCAAGAGCCAGTGTACCTGCGAGTAACCCATCAACACCAACTTGGTATTCGGACAGTTGTTATGGAAATTATTAACAGCCGTCGCTACGGCAGCGGTTCCCTGTTTTGCCGAGTCGCCATATGAAACTCCTCCGCAGGAACTTGCTCCGCCGCAAGCTGGATAAACAATTGCCTCGGACGTGGCGCCAGCATAGGTGGCCTTTAGCTGATTTACTAAAGGGAGGAGAAGGTCATAGCCTGGGGGAACACCGGTGCCTCGTGCACCAAAAATGTGGACGGAGGGACAAGATTGTGCGGTGACCGGAGCGGCCAGTGCCGCAAAGAGAAGCACGAGACTCACGCGTGACTGCATTTATGCTTTTGCTTAGTTTTGGTGCAAGTGCTATAAGGTGTAAAGTTATGGCTCTGTGATAAGTGAATCAGACGTTTCTATGTTCCGTCCTCTATTTACAACAACATAAATAATCATGCAGTCAACCCAAAGCCTTCATCTCGCTTACAACTTACATGTACTTGTACTGAAAAGCTGCGGAGTCAAACTGCTGAAACAAAGTATGGTAGTAACACTTGCTAATTAGCCTGAAAGGTACATGTAAGCTTTCCGCCTGCATTTATTTAAAATTATTATAGGACAGCTTCAGTTTAAATCTCGCCTACATCATTCAAAGTTAAAGAGGATAATCAAGGCTCTGGAAACCTCCCTAACTAATGCTCGGTAACTAGAAAGAGTAGCCACTGGATTTTGCTATTTTCCCAGTCAATTTAGCCTTCGGTAGTTCCTAAAACCTTATCCATATCAGGTTTGAGCTGCTAAAATACTAGAAGATAATTCAAACACCCAACAATACGACCTGGTTTTCTTCGAATTTACCCTGCTGAAACCGCAATCCCGCTATTATTAAGCGTTATATAACCTGCAATCATAAACTGGAGGATCCAAATACTCGTCCGGATGCCCTTCTTAGCTGGAAAAAGTATGCTTGCATATTTCTAAGATACAGCTAAGGTTGAACAATTAGGTCCTTTTCATTTTTGGTTTTTTGTGCAAATAAAAGTATTTGACGAAAAATAAACTATATTAGTCTTCTTTTACCTACTAATGAACCACATTTACCTTGTTTTCAGCAACTACCTAGGAAACATTTTATAACCCTACCGGTACTTATGTTATTGACCGGCATTTGCGTAGTCTTCCCCGCATGTGGCCCTTCGGGTTTGACACCGACAGGCACTGATAGGCGCCATAGAGGCTAAAAGAGGCAAAAGTTATTCGCGATCGTGACAAGCAGGATTTTCGATAGGGCGAATTAATTTGCTCAACGTGGCATTAGTTCAACCACCCCTTTTCCACGGCTAATGGTTAATCCAGGGAATTATATTCCTCAATAACTATATGTGTAGTAACAATGAAAGACGTCGGAGAACAGGATGAAGATGACAACTAGTGGATGACAGAATTTCTTCTTCTGATTGGGCCGCATAAGAAAAACTACCAAACGCGCAGCCGTCTAACTTGAACTGCACCGGAGTTTGTTATTGAGAACCTGATCCGCCCCAATTGGGAAAATGCGCCCATGGTTGTAACATGTAAGAAACCGCGCGCTTTTAGCCTATTTCTCTCTCTTTAATAATTATGCATATTATGCCTAATTTATTTTTTATTTCTCGGGCATCCAAGGATGATCTGTGGCATCGCTATTAGCTGCAGTGCCCTTTGTACATCGGGGTGTGCTTGCTGCATAGGAAATAAACAATCAGGGTTGAAAGAATAGTATATACTTTATAATTTATGTTTTATGTTAGTAATAAAAATCCTTTGTATTTTCCCTAAAAATTAATATTATCCTTTCTATTTGGTAATGTTGGAACAAAAGTAGCCTTACTAAACAATTAACCGCCAACTTGGCAGGTCTTTGGCTCTAATGTTCCTCTTCATATAAACAGAATGCCACGGGAGAACGGTTGTTGTTGGATTAAGACAGTGGATATATTGCATGAATTTTCTGATTAGCGAAATTAAGTACCAAACGTTGGGTTAAAGCTTCAGGGGTTCAGTAGATTTATTTATTCTACTACGACATATATAAACTGGTCCTTGTCTGCATTTAAAAGTGGTTTAAAAATCAACTATCCTGTGAATCGATATTTGTTCGTCCTTATACTTGCCCTTTCTGTGAGAGATTCCATTCAGCCGTAATGTTGTACACAACACTACTTTCCGTGGTCTTTACTATTGGCAGTACTGTTGCCTCTCCCATCGAGGAGAGACAGTCGACATCTCTAAACTCAAAGCTCAAAGCTCATGGCAAGAAGTACTGGGGCACTTGCACTGATCAGAGTACTCTGTCCAAGAGTGGCATGTCGTCATTCTTGCCAGGACAGTTTGGTCAAGTTACTCCAGAAAACAGCATGAAATGGGATGCCACTGAGCCTCAACGCGGCCAATTCAACTTTGCTGGCGCAGACTACCTAGTCAATTACGCTCAGCAACACGGCCTGTTAATTCGCGGGCATAACCTCCTTTGGCACTCCCAGTTACCATCATGGGTGTCGAGTATCAGCGATAAAGCTACCTTGACATCAGTCTTACAGAATCACATTAGCAACGTTGCTGGCCGTTATAAGGGAAAGCTTTACGCTTGGGTAAGAACTTGGCGTAGAAAATTACCTGATTATTGTAATAACATTAACACATTATCTGTAATAGGATGTTGTCAATGAGATTTTTAACGAAGATGGAACCCTGCGCCAGTCAGTCTTCTACAACGTTCTCGGCGAGGACTTTGTTCGCATTGCTTTCCAAGCAGCGAAAAGTGCTGTAAGAGCCCCCTTCTACCTAACTATAAAGAGAAATAAGATACTAGCAATGAGCCTAGGACCCTACCGCAAAGTTATATATTAATGACTATAATCTTGATGACCCAAATTATGCCAAGACTAAAGGCATGATCTCATATGTCAAGAAATGGCGCTCTCAAGGTATTCCCATTGACGGAATCGGCAGCCAGTCGCATATTGGCCCTGGTGGAGGGCCTAAGAACGCAGCTGCTCTTAAGGCGCTGAGTGCTGCGGCCCCGGAGGTTGCTATTACCGAACTCGACATTAGCAATGCTCCCTCCTCTGATTACGTCGCGGTCGCTCAGGGATGCCTTGCAGTGTCGAATTGCGTGGGTATTACAAGCTGGGGTGTTCGCGATGTCGATAGCTGGAAATCTTCTTCAAATCCCCTCCTTTTTGATGCAAATTACCAACCAAAAGCTGCATACAACGCTGTTATAAGTGCATTGTAGATGCTGAATGGGTCAAGGGTTGTTAAATTTATCTTTAAACATATCTTACTTTAGTCAATGGCACAGTAGTATATGCCTTTTGAGCTATTATGGCAGCAATTCATTGTATTTCCAACCTACTTTGCCTTATATAGTATATAAGAGTAAACCTAACGATCCGTTATACTGTTAAGCCAAACAGGGCAAAAGATGAGGCTAATAATCACCATAATAGCAATTTTTGTAACGGAACCAGCTGCTTATAAGAGATCCAGCTTTTACGGTGAAACAGGTCGCAATAATTCTTTATTCCTCAAAATTATTTTATATATAAGCATTATTAGGTCTCATTTTTGAGAACACATTACGTAAATTAGTATATCTTAAGCTAAGCAGAGAATTCATGAAGATTAATCAAGCAAAGCTGCGAAGCTGCTTTGCGAAGGTGACAACCTGAGGGAAGTGTAGCTTCCAGATTTGCTTCTTTAATGAAAAAAAAAAAAAAAAAAACAAGCCACCATAATCACTAGCTACAGCTGAAATACTGACTGGCAATTGGTTAGATTCGCTGTTTTGTGCTAGTTTTAACCGCCTGTGATGTACTGTAAACCTCGTTTTTTGGTGTTGTGTAGTTATTGATAGGTATTGCAATGTTCCGACGCTCGCTCTCCACAAAAAGAAGCCACCCAAACTCTACTCTATATTTTAGCTTACCTGTACCTACATACGCAAATATAGCTTAGTATATTAGAATCTTAAAATTAGAGAATCAGGGCTATATCCACATATACAACATGCCAGGATTACTTGAATATAATGCCATAGGCTGAGCGCTGCAGGCAAAGCCAGCTGTAGGCGCCCCCGGAGGGTAATAATAAACTTCCTGTTGGATATATGTAGTAAGTATCTATGACAAATAGCGATAAATTGACCCTTGATCAAACAGGATGACCTTGATCGAACGGGATGACCTTGATCCAGCTAGGTAGGCCCGATCAATCTAGCTGACCTCGAATGATCCGGAAGACCTTGATCAATCAAGCTGATCGCAATCTATCTATCTAGATGGTCTCGTTCTATCAAGGTGGCTTCTATCAATCTGGGAGACCTTGATCGAACTGACTACAATCTATCTAGGTGGCCTCGTTCTATTAAAGTACCTAGCTTCAAACGAACCGGATGGCCTCGAGCGATCCGGTTGACCTTGATCGAACTAGCCGACCGCGATCGGCGCAGTTGTTTTGCTTGCCTTTATGAACGCCTTTAGCGGGTATTAGCCTTGTAGTATAATCATGAAACTGAAACTGAATTTATTGTGCATTATTGTTCTACTAGCCACTCCTCAAAAATTACAGTGACGGCTTAAATCCGCATCTTCCTTAAACTTAAAGTAAAACAATCGCCCCGATTTACACCCAATTACAACCGTGTGCCCTTTAGTGACTGCTGAGCTTAGCCGGTGTATTTTTGGCAGACAAAATAATCTCTTTCCCATCCAAGTGACATATTGTTCACCATCGGGATTCCACCAGCTAGGACCAAACCCATAAGGACTCCAGTTCGTAGCCATCATTTGGACTCTCCCATCCATCACTAAGTCTTTCAAGGATAATGAACCCTTATCAGTTATTATATAATCTGGAAATAAGCCGTCGTGGTGAAGCGTGCGGAAAGTCCCTTTGAAAGGAACTTTTCTGATGACTTTGCCTGTTGCAACCTCCCAGATTGTCAATGCTTTTGAACATGAGGCGATGAGAAGCCTTGCATCACTACTCAGCGTCAGAGAATATACTGCACCGGGGCATTTCTCGTCCATTGCTTTATATGGTGATGATGACTTTTGATTATTCCCTGAGAATTCCCATAGCAATATTTGACCATCACATCCGCTTGAAGCGATGTATTTGCCATCAGAGGAAAATGCGACACACACGACCCAGCCAACGTGGCCTCGGAATACTTGAATGCCATCCACGTCTTCATCGTCTTCATTGTCTCCATGTGAGCTAAGAGGTGATCCTGAACCTGCCATTTCCTAAGCTTTAAGATTAAGCTAAGTAATGCAGTTAATAGTAAAAAAATATAGTTAAAGCTTATTAAAGAATAGCCGAGTGGTTTAGTTCCTAGGCAGGTCAGAAGGAGCCTTAAAGTTATATTTAGAAATATATACTTTCAGCCCTAAATGGTAGTTCATACCGTCCTATTGCCTAGATATGGCTTCATATACCCAGCTTGCGTAGTGGACGCTAATGATCAAACAAACAAGTATTAATGTGTATTGTGATGTATTATAAACTAAAGTAGCTGTGGGAAGTGTCGTAAAAATTTAGTATTGATACATATGACGTAGCTTGGAAATATAGGGGTTATAGATAACCAGCTGTATGCTTTCGTGACCTCGTTAGTACTGTATCCCGATTCAGCATTGCTAAGTAGTCATCCTTAAAGGTTTCCCCTTTCAGCAATAACAAAAAGGCAAAGCGTTGGATGCCCCAAGCGCTACCGCGTGAAAATGAGAAAGAAGGCTACCGGATAACACGCAGGACTTGTGTGCGTGCACGGAAATAAGCGGGTGTCATACTATTGGCCGTTGGTTGTTGGTTGTGTCCCATGTTTGTTTTTTGCATCGAATAATGTATGTAACCTTGATGGCTGGATTTACCCAAATTAAGAATGACCTGATCAGTTGGTGGTTAGTTCCTTTTCCTTGGCAGTAGTCTACTATTTTATGTGTGCCCCCAGTGAGGCCTCCTCGTATAATAGAGGACTAGGCGTTCAATCCTAGGTCGAGAGCCAGGGGGCTGCATCCAGTTACCAACTATATCGCGAACTACATCGCCAACAGCGCCACCAACAGCATCACCAACAGCATCACCAACAGCATCACCAACAGCATCACCAACAGCATCACCAACAGCATCACCAACAGCATCACTAACGATATCACCAACTGCATTATACCCCAGGTCGTGTGATATAAGAGTGGGGGAGGATAGAATATATAAGAATACGGATTAGACATTTATATTTGGGGTGCGCCCCCATTTTCGAAAGCCTTTTCTACAATCTTTTCCCACTGCATTAGTAGTTGACATTCTTTTGCTTTCCGCTCCTTTTACTACTCGTAACAGTCATTCATTATTTCTAATCCAATACGTTCATTACTCAATACCAGCCACAATGAAAATTCCGACAATCGCCATTCTGGCGGCCCTTGGGGGTCTTCAGACAGTCGTTGCTCAACAAGTCGGCAACACAATGATATGGGTTGATGCGACAACGTGTGACCCTTGGGCGAAGTCTAATGGCTTTCCGGCTGCTGCTGGCTCTGGTGGCCTCTTCACTACTGCTCTTGGTATCCTTCAGAACATTGTAGATGCAAACTTTTATCGCATGTTAAACCCTAGCAAGCAGTCGCTAGCGACACTTCCTGCCAATGTTCTTGCTTGGGAGAGATATCGACTGAATTCAACCTACGACGCTTTCTTCGGCAACAATACAAATACGACTAGAGGATCGCAAGGCGTTTGGAATGCAGGATGTAAGTTATACAGCAGGTTAGGTAATTGGCAAAGGTTACTAACTGGTTTCCACAAGTCGCACTTTCGGGAGTCCACTATCTATGGGCACCTTCCAATGGCAAACCGGTTCAAATTTTCGTGGCCTGCGATGATGCCCCGTACCTGTCGAAGAACAGCAGCGGCAACGTCTTTTACAGTTAGTCTTCAGTAGTCTCGAGTAATCTGGTTATATTACTTACCTGCCTCAGCCGACCCTTTCTACCATTCCACAATCCCGCTCAATGGCGATCGCCCTACTACAACTCAAGAAGTCACTAGTGGGTGCGCAACAAACGGCCGGTCAGGATACAGAAACAAGAATACAATACATTGGTTTCAAAATATTATCCTCTGTACCAAGAACATGAATCTGCCCCTGGGCTTTACAAGCAAAGGACTTACTGCATTTGGGAGTGGTACGACGCTTGATGTGGCGGGTAAGAGTTGGATCGGCGCCCTTTTCACACAGGCCTTGTGGAGTACCGGCATAGTTGGATGTAAGTCCACCCTTTATAAGTTATGAAGGGGCTTCTACTAACATTTTCCATATAGTAACTCCTTCCCCACATGGTTTTGCTGCGGTACATGCCATAAGGAACACCAGGGATGTTTTATACAATCCCGACGCTCATAAGTTTTTTACTTTCTCCCTAATTCTTGATAATTTATTTTGGGGTTCTGGCGTTGGCCAAACGCCACAGCAGGAATATACAAGCTTGCAGAAGACTGCTGCTGGTAAGAGAATAATTGATGCCTTTGGCCTTACTAATATTACAGTGCCAGCTAGGGGTGTCAATTGGATATCTGGATGGACACCACCGCCTATGTTGGGTAAAGATGCCGCTAATGTAGGGGCAATCCCAACAGCTTAATAATTCCTGTAATATACTGGGTTATTATATAGAATTTCTACATTGCTTAGTTTTACTTTAAAATTGTGTTAATAAATAAAGCTTATTCTTTTATAATTGTGACGAACTGGGTTCCTACAGATATATGTAAAAAAAAAACTTATATCCGTAATATTCCTTTACTAGATATATGATATACTTCCCCAAAATTATTATATAGTCTCTAATTTCTATTACAACCCATGAAGTCAATGGCTTTCTATTAGATTCCCTGAATAATAGCGAATTGACTGCTTCATGCTGTCGGTGTTTTCTTTTCCAAAAAAAACTGTCGTTGATGCATATTCTTTGGCAAAGCAGAGCAGTATCCGGCGTTATATTGATGTAGGACCTGTAGTGTAAGACATATGCGGGGGAGCTTATAGGGCTGGGCATTGCCACAGCAGCACTCGTTCTGGTGCCTGATTGACTTAAACCAATTAATCGAGGCGCCATTGGGGCTGCTCTGTGGATCCTGGCTGAGATTAAGGTCGTGCCAATACGAAACCTCAACGTAATCAAAAAATTACAGCTTAATGGGGTTTGTTGTGATAATATGTGTGTTAAAGAGCGGTTTAAGGCTGTAGATATCACAATGTGCCCATACATAACACAGCTGAAGCTGGATGTGCAGCTATCACGTCCAGAAATGGCCCTCGTTATTTTGTCAGAATATAACAATGGCATTTATGGATCGAAGTCCCACATCAGAATTCAGAGAGTCAAAGCAACCAGTTTCGATCAGAGAAAAATGGGACAAATTCAAAGATGAAGATGAAAAGTTGGATGAAAAAGCCGATAACTTATATTCGGAGATTCGGCGTAGCCTAGACTCTGCCCTGAAGGGTAACGGGCTGGAATCGTTAGAAGCGATAGAAATGCAGGTTGAAAAGTTTCTAAAAAGCGAAGAACAAGAAGATATAGACGACTGTATCCGCTGGCTGATTCTCATGAAGGCTGTCGAGACATTCGAACCAGCACTATCCGAAGAGAAAGGAAATTGTGACTTGGACAATACGATTTTTCGACTTATTCGCATTATACTCAAGATGGCACCTCATCTGGCTTTTCAAACCCCTACCAAGCCTATCAATGGGATTGCTAGTTGGAATGAATATAGCATACAGCAACGATGCAACAACCCAAATCACTCAAAGAGACGGTTGTTAGGGACAACTCCATTTCATACAGCCGCAGAAAAGGGTTACAGCGACGTAATCGAATATATGCTAAAGCGTGGAAAGGAAGGCCTCCTTTCAAACGTGGGTGGCCATTTGGATCCTCTCGACTATGTGAAGATTCTACAGCAACCGAAGCCAAGCCGCGGGTCAAACTACAGGTATTCTGCTCTGGGCCTTGCTGCAATGAGTGAAGCCGGGAGCCTGGAAACAGTCAAGGCACTCCTCAACTATGATATAAATATCGCAACTCCAGCCGACGACACATTTGTAACCTGCTTAAAGGATGGGCAAGTCAGCATAGTGAATGAGTTCTTGGAATACGAGGGGCTACAAAAGATCTATGTTACGGCTGAAAATATTCTCCTGGCGATTGAATTTTTGACAAAATCAGAGTCGGAAAGCGCAACACTGCAAGATGCAACACCAGAGGACTATATGAAAATCGTTTGCACATTAATTCGTTACGCTCGGACTCAAGCAGAAATCAACAACACGGTCGTTAAGAAGATCATTGAACTCGATCTAGGAGAAGCATGGGGAAATAGACGCAAGGGTATCAACCTAGATACCTCAGGATTGCTTCACATCGCCGTTCAATGCCAGAATCCTGGGTTCGTAAGGATGTTCATGGATGAATACCCAAATTCTGTTATTACGCAAAGCGATAAAAAATATGCCCTCTGGCATAACAACTACTTGGTCTCTGAAGAGCGTCGAAGCGATGAAGAACTCAAGAGTGAGAGGAATCGCAGCATTCGTGACATGTTAGTCACCAAGATAATTAAGGGAGCACCAACCTTGAAAATGCCGGAGCTTTTGGAAATATTTCGAGACTCGGGAGGTACGTTTACGCTTTCATCCAATTGTGCAATGTCAAAATTGATAATGAAACGACCGAGTAACTAAATCTTCCTATCCAGAACATGGTAAGTAATTCCCGTTCAAGGAATTAGACAATTTGCTCCGAGATTCTGATGATTCATAGTTAATGAGCTATGCTTCGACCTTTCCCGATTTAATTCGAAGAAGTATCCAGTATCTGATTTCGTGCGATCACTCATCAATCATCAGGACAACTCGAATCTGTTGTCATACGAGAGTACTATAAAATATGCCGAGTTCCCAAACTTGGATCTGAAGGTTGACGAGAAACAGACGTTTGGTGAGAGAGTTACTTCTGAGCATATAGAGGTCTTCCGCATCCTCAATTGGCTCAGAGACTTCAAAGAGGTTCGTGAGATAATAGAGCTCACGGTCCCTGACAGACTCGTGAATCCACACGATGAAGTTGATATAGGAAACTACGTTAAGCAGTTTAAAGTCCAAGTTCTCAACTGGCGGTTTCTTGATCTTTCTATTACTATCTTCTCTGACGATGAGACCAAGAAGAGGATCAGAGAACTTCATTTATATGCAAGTGGCAAGCGAGCAGTCATCAGCCACTGGTTTAGCGAAATGGGGATCTCAGTGCTTCCAAACGTGGGTACAAAGCATCAAATATATTCTATCCTTGAATAGAGGGCTAACCATTGGCACGGCCAGCTTGAAAAACTCGAGATTCATATCATAGAGGTAGTAACAGAATTATTTACACCCCTGGTTACAAATTACTAATTTTGTTATCGAAGGATTTGATGACGAAAGAGCAATGCTGTTCCACCGCGGACTATATCAACAGGGAGGTCCGATCTTTGGAAACTAAGATAAATAAAGAGAGAGAAAGAAACAACCAACCAATCCTCAAGGTGATCACCACAACTGACTCATGGAACCCGACTCAGATGAGACTAGCAAATCTAGAGGAAATGTAAGTATCAACTCCGTGGACGTATCGGGCAGTATCTGCATAAAGCATTACTTACACGAAGAGTCTACCAGATCTGAAAGAGCTGTCCCAAAGCTATATCGGTTCATTAAAAGCTATCGAGATTATGTGCACGACTTACGAGCGCACCAAAATTATGAATTTAGGCCAGTAAAGGTTGCGATAATCGATAATGGCGTTCTCAGCGTCTCACCACGCGCCGAGGAACATTGGGACTCTCCGAACCATACATTTCGATTTGACAGCCCAATGAATGGTGGCACTGGCCGAGGTTCAAACACGAAGCAGAGATATCAAGACTCTAACGGATTGAATGACGATGCCAGGTCCAAGTTCAGGAAAGAGGCAGAAAATCATAAGACCTTGTGGTCTCGTATCAAGGGCGGCCAGTTGGATAATTCTCGAGTTAGCCCATGGCTATTTGCGTCCAACCCACATGGAACACAGATGGCGAATTTGATATGTGCTATCGATCCCTGGTGTGACCTCTACGTGGCCAAGGTTACAGAAGGCAGGGCTGGAATAATGCCTTTGAGAGTTACAAGAGTATGTCGAACCCGCGTCTTTTGATACAGCCCGCTTAGGTGTCGATGCTTATTTCCCATTCGACAGGCAATTTACTGGGCAATAGCTCAAAAAGTTGACATTATTTCGATGAGTTTTGCCATCCTGGAAAAGACCTCCGAGCTTGAGCGGGCTTGCAACATCGCAGTTGACTCTGGGATTGTTTTACTCTGGGATCGTTTTACTCTGCAGCACCCATGACGAAGGTATGAATGTATCGGAAGCATATCCGGCAAGTTTTCGCGACACTATTACTATTACTGCTTGCGACGACTACGGGAAGGTACTTCGTCCCGCGAATGAAACCTCCTTTCAGTACAAAGTTCAGGGTCAATCGGTAGCGGCAGGAGTGATTCCGTTCCTAGACTCCGATGATTATATCTCGGGAAGCTCTGTCGCCACAGCAATCACTGCCGGGCTTGGTTCTTTGATCTTGTCTTGCGATAGGATTGCCCAAAGACATCCAAGGAGCGAGCAAGACACGGATGGGGCTCAGATTATAAAGAATCACCTGAATGAGATGCTAGCGAAGCCAAGCAAAGACTACATTTTATTGGAGAAGTTTGCTGGTATTGATACGAAAATTCAGGACGGGCGGGATATCTATGCGTCGGAGATCATTGAAAAGTATTTTGGAGATCCGAAATTCAAGAGGAGGAACTCGTAGAATATAGTTTGTGTTATGTTTTAATGGGAGGTTTGACACCTCGCTCTCACCAGTATGTACCAAAATGCAACGGTAGGGTAGGAACTATTCAGTGGAACGGTATCGTCTGTTGAATACATACATACTTTGATGCTGTAATAGAGTTCTATAGAGATAGATGTATAGTGTTCAAGGATGTTTGAAAGACTGCTACTTCCATACGACAGCTGCGGCAATGCTTCCACAAAAGTACAGCAAGAATAATAACTGAAACATCCTTCCCGTTGCCAATCTATACGCTAGCAATTCCAATAACCACCAGCCACAGCGGCTCAATCCCTGAAGTTGTCTTGACGTTTCTGTGCGTACGTAGGCAATAGTCTCAAGTTCTGACCGAAGCTGGCGGGGAGGCTTGTCGCCATACACCTCCTGCAGCAGCGATAAAGCTTTCAGTTCAAGCTGTTTGCCTAGTTCAATCAAGAATTGAAAGTAATACATATTTGCAGCAGCCCCCATAGCTGATATTGTCTCATCATTCTTATCTCCAAGAAGGTCTCTAAAACATGCCAGGGCTTTTAACTGAAGCTGCACAGCTTCCTCGTATTCTTTATCCACAGTGAGCGCTGTTGCAAGACGAACCATTATCCGAACCGTAAGAAGATTCCTCTCTCCTAAATTCTGCTGCAGAGATGCAAGAAATCTCCTTTGAACGTGCCTAGCTTTCCTGTTCAGACTTTTCCTAAAAAATGGCACTGAAAGGAGTTGTATATCATAACCATCGATATATTGCTCCCAAGGGAACTCGTTCCCTAGCGCGAGGAGTTTTAAATCGAGTTCCTCAGCCTCCTTGGTCTGGCCTGTCAATACGTACGCGTCCGCAAGGTTCCCCATAGCATACACTGTGGTAGGGTGCTGTCTTCCAAAAGCTTCAGAATGCAGCGCTAGAGCTTTAATCCTTAGCTCTATAGCCTCAGGATACCGCTCTGACTGCTCGTATATGCTTGCCAGAATCTCCATAGCAGTGATCGTATGAATATATTTCTCCCCTTCAACTTCCAGCAGATGTGAAATTATCTTCACAAACATCTCTTCGGCTTCCTCATATCGGCCTTGCCGATGATATGCTGATGCGAGGAGGCTTGTATAACGAATGGTATTCGGGCTGTGCTCACTGAAGGCTTTTCCCGATACTTTTACCAATTCTAGTGCAAGCCTTTCTGCATCTTCATATCGATCTTGGCAAAGGTATATTCCGCCAAGCTTGAACAACGGCACACATATTCTGCCATCTTCTTCACCGAAAGCCTTCTTCCTCAAGTCTAGTGCTTTCTCCGCCACACATTCTGCCTTTTTTATAACTCCAACATACTGGAAGTAATCTGACATCCGCACAAGAAAATCAGTCGTTGCGGTTACGTCCTCTATCATATCTACCCAATCGCAGACTCGTGTAGCATGGGTTGCATACTGTTCGCGTAAGAATCGCGTTTTGCTCTTAAATTCTTGTGGAAATAGCCCTGAAATGACTCTCAGTGCAGTGCTTGAGAATTGTGTCTCCAAGGTGGTATCCTTTGTATGAAGCCTGTATCGAATGGCTTCTTGCACGAGCTTGTGCATATCGAAACTTGGATCATCCCCATTTTCGTTTCTGCGAGCGCTAATGAATGAGAATTCCTTTAACCGGGTGATTACTGATTCCAGTACTTCTTCATTGCTCTCAGATGACTGTTCTTGCCCTGGTTGATCGAATCTGGTTGATGCATCGCAAATAAATCGCTGTGGAATATTCTCGTTGTCGATATATGCGATGGTGTGCAAAACTTTATAAGCCGTCTCACTCTCCTGTCTAATATGCTGGATCGATATGTCCCAAGTTTCCAAGATGCTGTTTGGGATATCCAGCCTTCTATACTTGTCATGCTGAGTCTTTTTCAGGGTGTCCCATCTGCTTTTCCCGTCTGACAGTCTCGATAGATATATCTTAATGGGCGTCGAAGTCCTCCGCATGTATGAACCTGCTTGCGAGATGGCTAAAGGTAGCCACTGAAGCTCCTGTAGCAGATCTTCAGCATCCTGAATCTCATCGTCTCGGATACTCTCGTTTCGGGCCACAGCAAGTAGGTCTTTGGCTTCCCCGACAACCATGTGAGGAACCTGAACACTCTGCCGCGAACCAGCTAGGGCATGGATATGTTCGTCGCGGCTAGTCCATAGGACGGTTCCTCCAGGTCCATGTGGTATGTAACTGCGCAAACTCTTGGAGTGATCAGACGTGGTATCAACACCGAAGCGTGTCAAATCATCCGCATTGTCAAGAATCAAGAGCCACCGTGTCTGCGACTCAATACAGTGGCGCACTGTTAGAAACAGGTCATCGCCGTTGATTGTATGGTCTAGGCCGAGTTTCTTCGCAATTGTTTGATAGTCTCGCGCGAAACTGCTTTCGCTATCGGCATGCACCCAGAAGATGGCGCAAGCAGGATCGTCACGGCTCCGGCGATATGCATAGTCGAGGGCGATCTGGGTCTTGCTGAAGATGACACTGCTATTAGGAATCCTGCATGTATTTATCTCGAGGGTATTAGGTATAAGTCATCAAACCACTTACCCCGATCCACCAAGACCCCATAGAGCTGCTTCACAGTAATCGCCATCTTTGGAAGACGACAGCAGGTGGTCAAGTTGGGCAGCAATCTCTGGGCGCTGAACAATATCTTGATTGCGGGGAAAAGGAATCACGTAACAGGCTTTGCGAAGCGCTGTGGAGTTGTGGTTGTGAATAACAGTATTGTCGCCCAGATGGATTTTGGTGCCATCTCCAAAGGCACTACCAGAAATGCTGCGTTCAGCACTCATAGATTTGTTTGGTATTCAGGATTTAAGGTTAAGTGTACAAGGAAGATCATGGGCGAAACGATGAGATGCGGGACCAGACATGGTTTTGATTCAGCCGCATGGGCGTCTTCATGTTTGCCCAATTTTCACACAGCCGCGTCCTCTTGCATGCAACAAACGGAAGTGGTTTAGTGCGTGAATTCACCGCCTCAGAATACAGGGCTGCTTAAATTCAGATTGATTGGCTAGGAACGCAAAATAGCAAAAAACGAAGAGAAAGAACAAGTCGTTGGATGAGAATGAAGGAGCTTTGTAGATCCAGGCACCCTAGCGCATGCAGAAAACAGCCAGATTGTCCAATAGAAGTGAGTAGCACGCAGTCTACGATTAAAGTACTAGACGAACACGTCAGGTGGTGATTAACCAGATAAAGAAACGGCAAGGGGGTGGAAGCGGTAGGTATTCTTGATACAGACGTTGACTTCTTGGTAGACATGCAGGCCTTTCTCTGTGCGTGCTCTGGCTGTACCATTAAGCATTATACTGATCACTCTAAATAATGACACTTTGAGACATGAAAATCAGTTGAGTCAAATGTGTAATAAATATAGGTATATATTTAACGGTCATTTATATGGGGTAGAGGGAATCTGCCTGTCAAAATGGATGGTACTACGGAGCACGAGTTATGACTGAGACAAGAAGGCGGAAATATATGTCTGACTATGTATCTAGCTATATAAGTAACTGTGAGAGGTACATGCGCATACTCATAAAACAATAGCACTTATCGAACTACAGCTAGACCGTGAAGCTTGACATTTCTCCTAGACAAAATGTTCCTCTAGTCTGCCCTCACCGTGAGTTCTGGTGAAAAGAGATGGGATGATTTGAGTAAATATACTCTTACATACGCCATGCTCAATTCAGAACTCATAAATAAGCGCGATGCCGCCTTCAATGATCAGTATACATGGCTCGCACTTACATAAATCTGTAAATCATGTCGTCTTATCTCGAAGATGTGCGTCGTCGACAAGAGTGAGCCATAAAAATACCATTTCGCGACGACGGATTCATGATTGGCCCACCCGATTGCTCTCTCTCAGCCTTCAAGACCTCTCTTCTTCATCAATGTCAGTTTGATCTCACCACGATATCATTGGAAGCCTGCCTTGGTGGCAGCATCGACGGCTATGTGTGGAAGTCAAGTTTGGATATTCAGGCCCGTTTGCTCTCAAGGGTGGTGAGTTGGGTCCACGGAATGATCTACATTGCTGTCTTGATCCTGTTGGCTCATTTGCGCAATACTTCTTCCTTAGTTCTGGGATACGCAGCCGGAAGATTTCTTTCAATATCATTCTATCCAACGGGAATGCCAAAACGCAACCCTTCTCTAGATGATAGAAACCTCCATAGCCCAGTCCACCCTGAATCCCCAATTCTAGTCAACGCCGCCCCAACGACCCGAAAGGACGCCTTGAACAATCACTACGCATTCTCAATAGAAGGCCACATCCGATTACAAGATAAACTCAAAGAAACGCCCATGACTAATACCAAGATCATCTCGGAAGCCCCTCGGCTAAGGAAATGCTACGGATGGCCGAACTTCAAAGGCCGCATCATCCGCAATGCCCATCCTTCACTGTGGCCACCACCCTTGCACATAGACAAAGTAGATCGCGAAATGCCCCTCAACCGAGACTACATAGCAATTGTGTACGAGTACATTAAAGATGGCGAAAACGGCCCGGCTATCGTGAAGCAGATGCTCGAGTTCCTATGGTTCACGGGTTTTAGCCTGGTTGATTCGCCACACGCAAGGAATTGGACGAGCGGCGTGTTGCTGGACTTGTGTGATGTTGTCCCTCCCAGACGATCCAGCTGGAAGAGTAGCAACTACGGTATACGCGACGTAGAGATGGTGTTGAGGAGTTGAGAGAGACGTTACATGAAGCTACGTGACTGTTAATGATAGAGTTCACCAAGACAATGAAACAAGAATCCTCAATTCAGCCAGAATAGACATATATTACATATCATATTGTGATATTCCTCCTCTACACAAAACACCGGGCCCATGAGAGTCGAGTCCCCCGTCTGTCATGTCGTGCAACTCCCTAAGACACATCATATTTCCGCATTCGCGTCCGCGCAGCTTGACGCCAAGTAATCAATGGCAAACCACGCACACGTGTTCGTCCATGGTATGACAGTCCGAGTCACGACGCCGCCACGAAACGGCTGTTGAGGCAAAGATTGCGACTCTGCTGCCAAGTCATCTCTCGTCCGCTGTTCTCGCCTCATGCCGACAGACCAATAACGGTCTCCGGTAACAATTCATTATAGCTAAATGAGAATCTAAATAGCGTGTGTAATATGTGTGATACCGTGCACCGTACTGTGCCCCGACAACGCCCGTTCCGTATTACTGGTATGCCGTGTCTAAGCCGTCACGCGCCTAAAAATAGCCTCTGCTTTGGTGCTAGCAGAGCGACGGCAACCAGTGCGTGTGGAAGAAATCAGGCTTCCGTTCCCTTTATTTCCGACTTGTCAATTGATGAATCCGTGATGGCAAAACCCAGGCCCCACAGTAGCATCCTCCCTAAACGCCATAGTAAATGAACGCTGCGCTCATATAACATGCTTCTTGTATATACATATAAAACAATTTTATCAGATCATCTGCAGTTCGCCCGCAGTTCGCAACGGACAGGGTCGTCAAGATTCAGAAATTCAAGCTCCGATTGCGTTAGAGTCCCATGAATATTGCCTAACAGGGCGCAATGTTAGCCATCAGGTTCCAAACATGGAAAGTATATTTGACATCGGGCCGTCGTGAATTAACTTTGAGGCGTCCAAGGTCAGGCGAGCAAGACTTACTTGTCTAGTTCCCGCCCATGGCGGTAAAAGATCGGCACCACCACCAGATAACGTTGGACCAGTCGCGTCGGGAGATGGAGACGGTGGCCGCCGGGATGCGAGGGCCTTTTCATAGCCGTATGGTGTCTCGTTGCTATTTGTTGGCATCCATTCGTTGTCTACCGTACTGAATCGGCCCAGCAGAAAGACATTATCCTCCTTGGCAGAGGCTGGCGTGCTGACTCCCTCCGGATTGGAGGTTGGAGTTGATCCGCCCAGCAACGAGGTGCCGTCTAGGCCGATGCCAGGTGGCACCAACGAGTCGAGCATGCCGCTGTACGCCTGCGCAAGGTGCTCATCGGTGAAGAAGCTTTGGTCGATGCCCGGTTCGTCGGGCTCGGTCGTGGATGGGTATTCATCCCATATTGAGGATGGCATTGGGCCGGCGAGTCTGGAGGATGGAGCATGAGTATCTGTTCTAAGCATGGAAGTCCTCATAAGACTTGCCGGTGAATGAGCGGACACGACCGCAGTCAGGGCGGCCATGTCCAGAGGAGCCGATCCGCAGTTGTGGCAGACTGTGAGCGGCGCGTGAGGATGCGACGCGGGCATCTTGCGAACGGCATTGGTTGCGTCACCATCCCGGAACATGGCATCGTAAAACTGACAAAGCGCCTCCTCCTCCGGCCTCACCGGGAGCGAGTCGGGAGTTTCCGTCGCGGCCTTGGGCTGCTGGGCGAGGCGTTTATGGGCCCTGCGCTTTCGTTGGGACGCAACAAGTTGCAGCCGCCGCCGCTGGACGCGCTCTTCGGGCGTCAAGTTGAGTGAGGGCCGGCCTCGTTTCACCATGATAGAGGGTTTGGTGATTGATGGTTTAGGCCGAAAAAAAGATAAAAGATAGAGGGAGAAGATTGGGTTGATGACATGTAGGGTATGACGGAAGTCGGGGTAGCCGGGAGAAGCTCCGGATCCAAGGTTGAAGAAAAAAAAAAGAGGGGTATCGCGGACAGATGCTCATGATTGGCTGCGGAGATTATTCAGCGCACAGGCATCAGCTCCCTGCAGCACAGTCGCATGCGGAACCGCGCACTGTGGGTATCTGCATGCGCGGGACCACCAACAAGGCGGATGGCAGCTAGCAGATATGACTCGTCACATCGGCGTCACAGTGCGATCTTCCAATTGGACGCGGGCCCGTCACTTATCTCTGCCTTACCTAATTCTATCGCCTGTCCCACTCTGGCGCTCCGACTTTCGCCATGCGCAAGAGGCAGAGATAAGTGAAAATGGCGGCCTGTGATTGGCGGCGGCGCTGCGAGATTAATGAAATAGCCGGTTTTGGTGACGTTTTCATGGCTGGCGCTACTGTACAATATCCAATACTTGGCCGCAGTAGTGTATACTAGAGGCTTCCATACCCGTACAGTACCGTACAGTACAGAGCTGTAGGTACAAGGTACACGATAATAGCCGATAGTGGTGCTTTGCTTTTGGAGGAGGGAGGAGACGGATCATGATTCAAGGTTAAGCGGTTCTAAGTTTTTTTGACATTTGATGATAGAGTTGCGGATGAAACAAAACGAGGCGTTGACGTTTTTGTTGAGGTTGATGTTGAGGTGAGTTGTATGTATATGAGTACATAGTATACTTGATGTCGGCGATCAATCAAAAGACTTTGTCTCTCCTCTCATTCCCCCCTTTTTTTCCCGCGCCGTTATCTTGTCGATCGCCTCAAAGCCTCGCAAAACTCAGTTCCTCCCTCTATCGCTCATCCATCTTATCGCCGGTACGTCCCCAGCAGGTACCTTGCCGACCGCCTCTGTGCCTTACCAGGTAGCATCCCTAACCGGGATAGTACGTCGCCGCCAAGTACTCCGTAGGCGGTGGCCACCCCCCGCTTTAAATCAGACTGTGTGCAGCTTCAAGCCGCTTCTGGTTCGCCTGGATGCCCCATAGCCAATCCAACTGCCCACTTAGCAGAAGCAGAATCAACTTGCAACTCCAAAGCCCTCAAACACGGGGAAAGCGTGACAGCATCGCAGCGCCTCAGCTTGTCCTTGTTCGCTTCGCCTCTCTCTTGCTTGCCATTCCGCCGCTTCTAGCCCTCACTCGACCCGAAAAACCGCCCTCGCCCTCCGTTGCTCCCACGAGCCGCCACCCCTCGAGCCAGAATTGCACGCGAGACGATGCTGCCGTGAGACCTCTCGCCTCGACCAGCGCTGTGACTCGCAGTCTCGAGGCCGTCCTCGACATCGTCTCTCCCTCCTCGCCTTCGACAGAGCACCACAGCTCCAGCATCGCCGCCTGTCTCCCGTCGAAGCGCCCGTCTCTCCTTCATCCGCCCATCATGGACGGCCAGCCGCAGCCGCAGCCGAAGCCGGCGCTTCTCGCCCATCTGTCTCAATTGCAGTCGCTTCCCTTGCGGACCGCCAACAGCACGCCCACGGCTTCTCCTGGCCTCTTCAGTCCCGTCGCCAGACACGGCCATATGCCCACCTCGTCCTTCTCCGAGAGCAACTCGCCCGCCCCTTTGTTCGACAGCCCCTACTTGCACCCGCTGCAGACCCACCGAGTCCGAGAGTATGTTTTGACCAGGATTTTCTTTCTCTGTCTCTCTTCTGTTGCTGTCGCCCTTGTCATGCCATGTCTGTGGCTTGTCAGGTTGTCAACGCCACATATTGTCCTTGACTGGCTACGCTGCTTTGCAATATGTTTGATCCTATCCTACACACGACACAATCCCTTTCTAGAACCAAACGACTAACTTTTCTTTTCCTCTCTTCTCGTGTCATAGGACCCACAAAGCTCTCATCGATTCCGACGTCACCACCGGCCGCAAGTCCATCAATCAGTATGACATTATCGAGGAGATTGGCCGTGGAATGCACGGCAAGGTCAAGCTGGCCCGCAACACCGAGACCAGCGAAAACGTTGCCATCAAAATCATTCCGCGCTTTTCCAAGAAACGACGACTCGGCAAGGTCACTGCCATGTCTCCCCAGGATAAGACCAAAAAAGAAATCGCCATTCTCAAGAAGATTAGACACCCCAATGTTGTCGCCCTACTAGAAGTCATTGACGATCCTGAGCTGAAAAAGATTTACATGGTTCTGGAGCATGTTGAGCTGGGCGAAATTGTATGGCGTAAGAAGGGACTGCCCCATATCTGCTCGTACGAACGGAGACGATCTGAGCGCGAGATGAATGGGCTGCCCGCCACCGCCGATGATATGCGGTGGGATCAGCTACTCGAGCGCCGGCAGATCATCAAGGAACTCAAGCGGGCAAAGATGGCCCAAAACAACACCGGCCCTGAGTACTGGAGCGTGGAACACGGCGCCGCCGACGACGCGAGCACCGTAAGCCCCTGGTCTCGTATCTCCTCCAAGGAAGACTTTGCTGCCACCGATGGTTCCGTGTCCATGCCCATCTCCCGCCGCTCCTCTCTGGCCCCCTCTCAAAGCTATTCCTTCTCTTCTTCTCCTGGAACAAGGGATGAAGACGAATGGCATGATGACCATACCACCCCCGGTCCCACCTCTTCTCAGCCTCCCCTCTCCACAAGCGCACTCGATGGAACCATGTTTGGAGCCTATACCAACAATGACGACAGAATGAGCTTCCGCGAGCGCTCTCCCAGCATGGCCGACTCCATCATTTCCCACATGTCTTCCATCGACTACAACGTCCGTGCTCACGACCCCTTTACTGACGACTTCTCCTATGTCCCTTGCTTCACCTTTGACCAAGCCCGGTCTGCCTTTCGCGATACTGTACTAGGTCTTGAATACTTGCACTACCAGGGCGTTGTTCACCGTGATATCAAGCCTGCCAATCTGCTTTGGAGCAAAGACCATCGTGTCAAGATTTCCGACTTTGGTGTTTCTTACTTCGGCCGACCTATCCGTGAGGGTGAGCCCGATGATTTGGTGTCTGAATCCGAGGCAAAGGACTTTGATGATGACCTGGAGCTTTCAAAGACTGTTGGCACTCCGGCCTTTTTTGCCCCGGAGCTCTGCTACACCGAC